>NC_090379.1:78628012-79228012 GCF_036365525.1 Heterodontus francisci
GTATTTTTCTCTGAATCTCTATGAAACAGATTGTATGATTGTTAAACTCATTGATGTTTGTTGGACCTTAATGGGTTTAATTTGGCTGTTTACTTCCCTACACAAATAAACTTCATTAACAGTGACAAAAGCAAAATACTGGAAATCCATAAATTAATAATTAAACAGGGAAAATGCTAGAAACACTCAGCATGTCAGGCAGCATCTGCACCGAGAGAAACTGCAGATGCAAAGCAATTGCTGATGTGCCACACAGCAGCAACATTATAACCTGAGAGTCAAGTATTGATCTTACTCCCAAGCACACTGAAGCTGAGCAAATAGTTTCACATCCCTTGGGCTCTCAACTGTATATGGTATAGCTCCAACCTGCTCCATAGCCTTTAAAAGTGCCCACACAATTCATTGGGCTTGCTAAGACATTTTTAAATTTGTATGTAGTTTTGAGAGATCAGGTGCTCTCATTATATTAAAAATTAGCTGCCCAGCTGGTAGTGCTTTGCATATCATGGAATAAAATGCTTTGGTTATATAGTGAACTTGACTTTGAGAATTTCTGAAGGCTTGATTTGGGAACTTTAAATAATGCCAATGAGGATTTCATCACCTGGAAGTCTTTTCCTTTGACTTTCTTCAATATTCCTGAATTTCTGATGGATCAGGCAATGTAATGATATTGGGTTGAGTAACACTACCATTAATAAAAGAAAACAAACAATTTTTATTTGGCAGAACAAGATAATTTCACAACTCCATTTATTATATGATGGCCATTTCCTTCGCAACTTTTGTGACACTTAAATTTCAAATCATAACTTGAAATATTTATAATTCAAGGAGTCCATCAGAAAGCTTTCAACAGCTAACTTCCACTTACTCACTCTCTCCAGTCTAATATCTCTTTCAACTTGAAATGATGAATTTAGGAAATGTAAAACTACATTTAGTCCGAATCGAAATAGCTCACTCCATTTCATACTGCTACTATTAAGAACATAAGAAATAGGAGGAGGAGGAGGGCATTTGGCCCCTTGAGCCTCCTCTGCCATTCAATAAGATCATGATAGATTTTCTGCCTCAACTCCATTTTCCCATCCTATCCCTGTATCCCTCATTTCTCTTTGAATCCAAAGATCTATTAATCTCAGTTTTGAATATTCTCAATGATTGAGCATCCACAGCTCTCCGGAGTTGAGAATTCCAAAAATCCACAACCCTCTGAATCATGTAATTTCTCCTCCTCTCAGTCCTAGATGACCAACCCCTTATCCTGAGACAATGATCCCTAGTTCTAGATTCTCCAGCCAGGAGAAACAGCCTCTCAGCATCAACCCTGTCAAGCCCTCTAAAAATGTTATATGTTTCAACAAAATCACCTCTCATTCTTCTAAACTCCAGAGAATATAGGCCCACCTACTTAAACCTCTCCTCATAGGATAACACTGTCATCCCAAGAATGAATATAGTGAAACTTCATTGCACCCACTCTAAGGTAAGTGTATCCTTCCTTAGGTAAGGAAACAAAAACTGTAGGGAGCACTCCAGGTGTGGTCGTACCTACGCCTGATAAACTTAATATTATTAATTTAAAAAATGACCATTGCAATTATAACATATCACCAATTGGAAGAGATCACTCTGGCCCAGCTCACCAGTCTGAAAGTTCAAAATTACTTTAAAATAAAACTTGTAGTTACAAAACATTTGCAGTCACTATCAAAGACTTTCACATTTGTTAAGTTTCTAAATAATACTTCAATTTTGTCCCTCCGGACAGTTGTTCATTTTTATCACATTTTCAATCAAGGGCCTGATCTTCAAAAATCTTGTTAACCATTCAGTCTAGCAATCAGACAAAAGGGCAGTTAATTTCCAAGAAACTGCCAAAAGTGTAGCTACTTCCACTCAGATGAGACTGTAGCATTTTCATTCACGTCCTTTCATTTTTTTCTACTGTCCTCTGACTCAAATCCTATCTCACACTGTGCTTTTTAACTGACAGCTCATGTTATACAGGATCTCCTGACAGCTTGTATCAGATGTTGTGCTTCATAGTCTAAGTAACAGCTCATGTCACATGTTGCGTTTTGTGCTCTCACTGTCTTCCTATATATTGCCACCCACCTGAGCGTACAACCCTGCATGCATTGGTATAAAGAGTCACAAATCATCAGCCATGCCATTATATTGCAGCTTTAATACCCTTCAACAATTTAAGGGCTTTCTTAAGCCAGAGAAATATTTTATGGTCAATCAGTTGCTACCTGTCATGCTGTGGTTTTGACCTTTTGCAGCAATTGTGAAACCTAGTTAGCCGAGCAGAGAGAAAGAACTATGCAAACAACACAGTTTGGTTCCTTGACATATAACCCCTCTGCACAATTGTCAGATGTGTTGTAACACCACAGATGTCAGTATTTCAATGGAGTGACCACAAGTGTGAAAATGTGTTCCTTTATTTCTAAAACATGCTTGAAGCAACCAATGGGAATAAGATATATTGAGAATTAGTAGACATTTTGTTCATTCAATGAAGTTTATTTTGGGGGGATAGTGGGGGGGGGGGGTGGGCGGGTGGTGGTGGGCATTGGTTATTAACCTCCTTTAGGAACTAAGAAAAGCAAAATGCAAAGAAAGTTACTTACTATATACAACTCACATGTATTTTACAGGAGATTTTAAGTGAGTGCTACTATTCCTCCTTCCCCACATCTCGAAACTTGCCATAAGCTATACATAGTTTCCAATCTCGGCAAATTTTTGTTCTGTTCAGATGCTTTTTAAAAGAAATTCAATATGGGTATTGACTATTGAATTAATCGTAGCATCTCCATGGATTTAGGTGTACATATCAATGTTTGACGTTAAGTAGAATGTTAATCTCCTCAGTTGCAGTGGGTTAGAGTATGACATTAGTAGCCTCCATTTACTGAAACAGGTTTGGGCATGTAGACAAATATAATCGATTCTAACTTGTACACTATCTCCCCTCAATCTCCTTTGCTCTAAGGAGAGCAACCCCAGTTTTTCCAACCTAAACTTGTAACAAAAATCCTCCATCCCTGGAACCATTCTGGTAAATCTCTTTTGCATCCTCTCAAGGACCCTCACATCTTTCCTAAAGTGTCGTGACAGGAACAGGACGCAATACTCCAGTTGGGACTTCACCAAAGCTTTATAAATGTTCAGCATAACCTCCCTGCTTTTGTACTCTATGTCTCTGTTTATGAAGCTGAAGATCCTATATGCTTTACTAATCACTCTGTCAATATATCCTGCCATCTTCAAAGATCGATGCACACGCATCCCAGGTCCTTCTGTTCCTGCACACTTTTTAGAACTGTGACATTAAGTCAATATTGCCTCTCTCTATTCCTTCTTGCAAATGCATCACTTCACACTTGTCAGCATTAAATGCCATCTGCCACCTGTCTGCCCATTTTGCTAACCTATCTATGTCTTGTTGCAGGTGGTTCATACCATCCTCACTGTTTGCCACATCTCCATGTTTCATGGCATCATGGGCAAATTTTGAGATTCTACTCTGTATTCCAAGATTCAACTCATTTATATCTAGCAGAAAAAGCAGCGCTCCCAGCAATGATCCTTGGGGAACACCACTGTCTACCATCCTCCAGTCTGAAAAACAACCATTTATTATGACTTGCTGTTTTCTGTCCTTAAGCCAATATTTTATTCAATTAGACACTGATCCTCCTATTCCATGAGCTTCAATTTTGTTAACCAGCCTTTTATGTGGTACCTTATTAAACGCTTTCTTATAATCCATATAAACAATATCCACTGCATTCCCTTCATCAAACTTTTCTGTTATTTCATCAAAAAATTCAATTAGATTATGCAAACATGATCTGCCTTTTACAAATCCTTGTTGGCTATCCTTAACTAACTTGAACCTCTCCAATTGTGCATTGATTTATTTCCCCCGATTATTGTTTCTAAAACCTTACCCACCACTGATCTTAAACCAGTAGTTGCTAGGATTGTCCTTACATCCATTTTTGCCACTTTCCAATCCTCTGGCACCTCCCCCATATCCAGAAAAGATTGGAAGATTATGGAAAACTGAACACCACTTGGAAGAAGCACTGAGGGTAGCAAGGGCACAGACTGGTGGCACAGTGGTTAGCACCGCAGCCTCACAGCTCCAACGACCTGGGTTCAGTTTTGGGTACTGCCTGTGCAGAGTTTGCAAGTTCTCCCTGTGACCGTGTGGGTTTCCACCAGGTGCTGCAGTCTTCCTCCCACAGCCAAAGACTTGTGGGTTGATAGATAAATTGACTATTGTTAATTGCCCCTAGTATAGGTAGGAGAATGGTGGGGATGTGGTAGGGAATATGGGATTAATATAGGATTAGTATAAATGGGCGGTTGTTGGTCAGCATAGACTCGGTGGGCCGAAGGGCCTGTTTCAGTGCTGTATCTCTCTATGTTCTGCTATCTCTGTCCCTACCTCCTTTAGCAACCTGGGATGCAAGCCATCCAGACCAGGTGACTTATCTACTCTAAGCATAGCCAGTCTTTTTAGTACCCCATCTCTCAATTTTTACCATATTGATTGCTTCTACTCTCTCTGCTTCTATTGATATTTTGTCAGATACCATTTCCTTAGTGAACACTGATACAAAGTACTAATTGGGCTGGATTTTAAAAGCCACCAGAATCGGCAGCGGGCGAAACAAATGGCAGCCCGCACACACATATGGTCTGCATGTCGCGGAGCCACCGCGATTTCCAAACGCGGCGGCTCATTAGCATGGCTGTGGCGCCTGCCCCCCCCCCCCCCCCCCGCCCCCCCAAATGATGTGTAGGGGGCAGGCTGAGCGATGCTGTAAACGGCGTCATCTCTTTGACAAACACAATGATTCATCGAAACATTTCCTTTATGGACACAATGCTGTCATATTACTGATATGTACACCGGTGTACCTAAAACTGTGTTCTTCACAATGTATCTTGCAGGGCGACGCTCCGAGGTGGCATCAGACATCCAGGAGAGTGCCGGCACCTCTGAGAAGGAGACGAACTCAGAGGAAGAAGCGTCCCATGACACTCCCGCACCTTCCACCACAGCAGAGAAACTCACCTCAGTGGGAATGCATTCAGCTCTAGAGTCTGGGTCACAAGCTAGCGAAAGCACCACACATGCGCCTGAGCAGCTGGCTGAGGCTGAGACAGCCGAGGCCTCTGACAGTCAGAGGCCTGTGGGTGGCCAGGCCCATGCTGAGCCTGGTGTCGACAGCACAGGGCATGCTCGAGTTGCAGGGAGAGGTAGGGAAACATTTGGTGGAGATGCCACAGGCCATATGCAGCCAAGAGCGGACTATGGGGGAGTCCAAACAGCCCATGACAGCTGCCATGTCCTGGGAAAATGAGCGCATGGCTTCCTCCATAGAGAGGATGGCAAGCCTCATAGAGAGCCATATCCCACAGATGTGTGCTGACCTGCAAACCATCGTCTCAGCCAGGAGCTAGATGCAGCAGTGTCTAGGTGAGAGAGGGACCAGGGGC
Source organism: Heterodontus francisci (assembly GCF_036365525.1). NCBI lineage: Eukaryota > Metazoa > Chordata > Chondrichthyes > Heterodontiformes > Heterodontidae > Heterodontus > Heterodontus francisci. The sequence goes on from NC_090379.1 coordinate 78,633,545, forward strand.
CTGAACACTGTGTCTGCACCCGGTCCTTCTCAGGAGAGCAGCAAGGTTCCCATGAGCCTTGAGAGGGAGGAGGAGAGCCAGCCATCCATATTTGGGATCTCCCCTCAGGGCAATTCCAATATGGAAACCGGCTCCTCAGCCCCTCCGCCAATGAGTCCAGCTCCAGCAACCACGAGGTCTGAGGACAGCCTCGTGCGCCTAGAAGATGGCCGCCTAAGTCATCCAAAGCCACAGGGCATCCTAATCAGCAGCCTGCCTCCAGTCAAGCTGCTGGCGCACAGGTTGCACAATGACAGAGCACCCGCAAGCAGCTAAAAAAGACACAATGACACATATGGGGTTATCACGGGTGCAATGTATATCTTCTGTCAACTTCTCATTAAATGTGTTTTTCTGACAGGTGTCTCCTTTCTACTGTGTTAATGCCGCTTGCCAGCATGTGCTGACTTTGTCTCCTCCCATGACATCATTGCCCTGGAGCAATGCCAATGTATGGAGAAACATCATCGCCATGCCAGTGTACATGATGAATGCACTGCATGGGTGCAGTCACATGGGCAATGGCTCAGTCATCTGCTGCCAGTAATAGTGGAGACACAGATGTCACAGATGCAGGAGACTGCCTACCAGATGCAGCATGGTGATGTGTGAGATGGGGAGCATATTCTGCTCCTCACGGATAGTGGAAGCGCTCAGCAATAAGGCATTGTCATGCATCCCTCGCTCTTTGTTCGCCCTGTCTGCAATGCCTCCATGATCTCCGCCCTCCCATGCGCATATGCTGCTGCACCTCCTCTGTGTCCTCATTGTCCAAGCTTATCTGCTGCTTGTGTCTCTACTTATCCTGGAAGGCCACCCCCCTCTGTATTGCAAAGTTGTGCGGAGCACAACATACAGCAACAATGCGCGCAACCCTTTCTGGTGAGTACTGCAGAGCCCCATCTAACCTGTGTAGGCAGGGAAAGCACATCTTCAGCATGCCGATGGCCTACTCGATGGTAGCTCATGTCGAGCCGTGGTAGGTGTTGTATCGCTCCTTTGCATTGCTGATGGGGTTTCTCATTGGCGTCAGGAGCCGTGTCTGTAAGAGGTCACCCTTGTCCCCAAGAAGCCACCCCTGGATCTAAGCCAGTGCAGTGAAAAGCATTGGCATCTGGGACTGGCACAGGATGAATGAGTGATGGCAGCTGCCTGGAAAGTGGGCACACAATTGCATGAAGCATTTACTGTGGTCACATACTCGCTGCATGTTGAATGAGTAGAAGCCTTTCAATTCAGGAATGTGACTGGTTGTCCAACTGGGGCCATGATGGCCACAAGCTTGCAGTTGGTGAACCCTTGCATCTGTGGGACACCCGTGATGCCCCCAAATCCGACGGCCCTTTGGGACTGACTCTCAGGGTGTGCGCCGAAGCACATGTGTCCAGCAGCCCTCATGTACAAGGCATCGGTGACCTCTCTGATACAACTGTGCACTGGTGACTGTGAAATGCCACACAGGTCATCGGTTGGTCCCTGGAATGATGCGGAGGCGCAGAAGATAAGAGCCGTAGTGACTTTGATGGTCACGTGCATAGGGCGTCCATCAAACCCCACTGACTGCAGCTCATCATTCAGCAGGGCACAAAGGTGTGTCACCGCCTGTCTGGACATCCGCAGCCTCCCCTGACACTGGCGATTCGACATGTGCATGTATGCCATGTGGGGCCTGTAGACCCACTGTCTTCTCAGGCATCGAAAACACCTTGGTGACTGCTGTTGTTCCCTTCTATGAGCTTCCATGTGGGCTGTGCCTGCCTGTTGTTTAGGCCTCCGGTGGATATGGCTCCTCGCGGCACTTGGATCAAGAGAGACAGGATGGACCAGCCCCATCTGAACGCTGCAGGTGAACTCTGTGCCTTCAGTGGATCAATGGCACCTATCAGGGCAGACAGTGATGTACATTGGTGCTTCAGCTGTGTTCCATCATCACCTATATGGTATGACATCACCCATACTAGCTTTGCATGAAAGCGGGGCAGCATGAGCACGGTCATGTTACTGATGTTGCGAGGATGCGACTATCGGCCACATGACCTTCGATCTCATACCATTTTTTGCCCCTATCCCACACAAAGGGGTCATGGAATGCTATTGCTCCCCCCTTCCCCAAACAGCATTGGCCGATTGCAGAGTCAGCCCCCTTCACCCCACCCCCCCCCCACCAAATGCTGGCGTGCGCAGAGTGACCCCCTTTACGGTAGAAGGGCACAGGGTCCCTCCATTATTTCATGCGAGTTATGTCCTGGTCATTGGAGACCCACATGCACCCACCTTCATCTGCTCTGAGGACTGATGCTTTGTTGCCACCAACTTTTCACGGAAGTGAACATAAAGACACATGAGTGCCGCACGTCCGAATGAAGATTGAAACCTGCTGCCTGAATCGCTGTGGCCTGCATATTAATGAATGGTAATTATCCATTTACATATTTTAATGTGGGTCCCATTGCCAAGCAGCAGTGGGGGTGGAGGCCGCCACGGGGCCTTGACCCCGCCGCCGAGATCAGGACAGGGCCTGCCACCATCGGGGTCGGTTGGGGGCCTCATCCGTTCTGATCTTCATGGCGGCCCATTCTGGCATCGGAGACCCTATAAAATCCAGCCCATTGTCTATATTAGCCTTGCCTTGTGCCTCTAAGCATATATTACCCACTCCATCTCTTACTACCCGCTTACTATTACATGCCGGTAGAAGATCTTTGGGTTCCCTTTTATGTTGACTGCCACCCTATTCTCAAATTTTCTCTTTTCCAGTCTTATTTTCCTCTTTATCTCCCCTCTCAACTTATTGTGCATGGCCTGATTCTCATTTGAAGAATTCACCTGACATGCATCATACACCTTTTTTTGCTTCATCCTAATCTCTATCTCCTTCATCATCCAAGGAGCCCCGTTATTGGTTCCCTTACCTTTCACCTTCGTTGGAATGAAGATAACCCATTGTTCCGATACAGCTCTTTCTGTCAGTCTTTGGTTGCATTCTACCCTGGCTAGAACCCTTCTCATCGCATTGAAATTAGCCCTCTTTCAATCTAGATGTTCTACCTTATTTTCTTTCTTGCTTTTCTGCATTATGAGTCTAAACCTTATAATACGATGGTCACTCATAACCAAGTGCTCCCTGACAGACACTTGATCCACTTGGCCCACCTCATTTCCCAGCACCAGATCCCAATGCCTCCTTTCTAGTTGGGCTGAGAACATACTGATCAAGGAAGTTCTCCTGGACACATTTCACAAATTCCTCCCCTCTTTACCCTTTACTCTAAAATCTCAATATTTGGGTAATTAAAATCCCCCAATATCATCACTCTATAGTTCTCGCACATCTTTGTGATTTCCCTGCAGATTTTCTCCTCTATTTCTCTCACACTGTTCGGAGGCCTATTGAATAACCCAAGTAACGTGATCATACCAGTTTTGCTTCTCAATTCTAACTAAATGGATTCTGTCTTTGCCCCTTCAAGGACATCCTCCCTTTCCAACACTGCAATGTCTTTCCTAATCAATACTGTCACCCCATCTTCCTGTTTTCCTTCTCTACTTTTCTGAACACTTTACATCCTTTCATATTAAGCACCCAGTCCTCTCCATTTTTAAGCCACGTTCTGTATTGCCACTACTTCATATTACCACACTGCTATTTGTGCTTGTAGTTCACCAAGTTTATTCACCACTCTTTGTGCATTTACACACTTGCATTGTAATCCTGCCTTTGCATTCCTCGTAGTCCTCAATCTGCTAATACAGAACTACTCCCTTCTCTAGTACTGTCTAACACTCTCACCTTATGCACCTTATTCTTCTTTTCTACTTCTATATGTTGGTGCCCATCCCCCTGCTAATTTACTTTAAACCCTCCCCAAACACACTAGTGAATCTCCCTGCGAGGTGTAACCAATCTCTTTTGAATAGGTACCTTCTGCCTCAGAACTGGTCCCAATGCCCCAAGAATCTGAAGCCCTCCCTCCTGCACCATGCTTCAAGCCATGCATTGATCCTTCCTATCTTCCTATTTCCACTCTGGTTAGCGCATGGCACTGGGAGTAATCCAGAGATTACTACCCTCGAGGCCCTACTCTTTAACTTCCCCCCCAGCTGCTGAAAATCTGACCATAGAACCTCAATATCTGCCCTTGCTATGTTGTTGGTACCACAATATCATCTCAATTTGAACTTGGCAATAGCACTGTAAAGAGGTTTAGAGGGTGATTAAATGGTATGTTTGCTTCACAACCCATTTAGTTCCTAGTCTCCAGCCTGCTTGAAACTTCAATCTGCCAGCTATAGTTGATGTTTTCACAATCTATGACAGGGCCACTGCCTCATAGAGCTGAAGATTGTACTTAGAAGAATCATCAGAATTTCATCTTGTAATGCAAGTGTCTAATGCAAATATACATGGAAACATATTGACTATGAATAAACACAAAGTAGTTCTGGGCGTGGTCATTTAAAAAAATTAATTCAGGATGTGAGCATCGCTGGCAAGGTCAGTATTCACAGCCCACCCCTAATTGCCCTTGAGAAGGTGATGATGAATGGTGATCTTGAACTGTTGCAAGCATTGCAGTTTGGTCAAACTGAATGACTTGCTTAACCATTTTAGAGGGCAGTCAAGAACCAACCATATTGCTGTTATTCAGGAGTCAAATTTAGGCCAGACCAGGTAAGGACAGCAGATTTCCTTCCCTAAAGTGCATTAGTAACCCAGATTATTTTTTCAATAATCCAGTTGTTTCATAGTCACTATTACTGATACTAACTGTTTTAATTACAGAGTTATCTAATTAACTTAATTCAAATTCCCCAGCTGCCATGGTGGGATTTGAACTCATATCTCTGGATTATTAATCCAGGCGTCTAGTTTACAAGCTCAATAACACAACCGCTATGCTATCATACCCATAGGAAAGGAGGGAACATGGAGACAAAAGTACAAATAGACAGAAAAGACATTGCAGAAATTCACACTTCAACTGTTATAAGTATGGATCTTTCTGTTCTACACATTACTATAGTAGTTCAGAATGATTCTACCCTTGCTCACAAAACATGAGTCCATATATACCAACATATTGTGAAATTTTGGTGTCAAAATTAGCACCTTACAGAGAGCTGTTTAATTTTATTTTTCTATCACAGACATCGAATGAAATTTGTTGTAAACTTATACATTTTTCAACATATGTTTAGCATTCCTTTAAACTATTGATTATTTTAAATGTTAAATCTGCATAATTAAAATTGACCTCTATGATGATTGCAACTCATATTTGCTTTCGACACTTCCACTGTGAAATTCTAATTGTCCTGCTATCTCCGTTAACTAAAATTCCAGCTTGAGATGCCAAAATGATTTTAAAAACATTATTTAAATTGCTGGTTTATTTCTGGGACTGTGATACATCTGACTGTTTGGACATTTAAAAAAAAATTGGCCAGGTTTTAAATTCTACCTGTGACTGGCAGAGATTAGTCTGCCAATAGCAGATGGCAGGTTGTTATTTCATATCTTGCATCGCAGGATATTTTTAAACCTTTCATTCCCTTCAACAAGCAGGAATTTATCATCACGCAATGATGGTAAGTGTAGGATTAATGAATATATTTGCAAGTAGCCTGGAGAAATTCGTTAACCTTTTGGATACTGATGACAAAACTAAGTGGCTATCTATGAATGTCAACATGTCACAATGGAAAATCCATATGTAAACATTTATAATGGAAAAACCTTATGGGCATCAACCAAACACGTAACTGCATTTTTATTATTACTAGCTGAACTCCTGCAGCATTGCTCATGAGAAATTACAGGATGGGGGTTTTGGTGGACGGCAGGGATGAGAATTTTCATTTCACCTCTTGGGTGGTAAACTGCCATAGTGACAAGCCTAACCATTATAGAACATACCCGATTCTCATTCCATTGGTTTAGATGGCAACCAAAATCTGGCAGATTCTACAACACTTTTCTGCCCAAGCACTGAAGGTGGAAATGATCCTTATGGTATTTTATTAGGAAGTGGGTACATTGCTACAGTGGTTACAATGGGTGAGGTATAAGGTGTTTGTAGAGTAGGTGAAGAGGTGAAAGTTGCAATATAGTAGTGAAGTGGGAGAGAGGTCTACTGAGGTGGAAGAAGTGGTACGCTTTTGAGGGGGTTTGGTGTAGAGAGTTGTTTGGGATGCATGGAAGGTTTGCGTCTGCCTGCAATGAATTTGGCCTAACCATCAGCCTCAAGAAAACGAACATCATGGGGCAGGATGTCAGAAATGCTCCATCCATCAATATTGGCGACCACGCTCTGGAAGTGGTTCAAGAGTTCACCTACCTAGGCTCAACTATCACCAGTAACCTGTCTCTAGATGCAGAAATCAACAAGCGCATGGGTAAGGCTTCCACTGCTATGTCCAGACTGGCCAAGAGAGTGTGGGAAAATGGCGCACTGACACGGAACACAAAAGTCCGAGTGTATCAGGCCTGTGTCCTCAGTACCTTGCTCTACGGCAGCGAGGCCTGGACAACGTATGCCAGCCAAGAGCGACGTCTCAATTCATTCCATCTTCGCTGCCTTCGGAGAATACTTGGCATCAGGTGGCAGGACTATATCTCCAACACAGAAGTCCTTGAAGTGGCCAACACCCCCAGCTTATACACACTACTGAGTCAGCGGCGCTTGAGATGGCTTGGCCATGTGAGCCGCATGGAAGATGGCAGGATCCCCAAAGACACATTGTACAGCGAGCTCGCCACTGGTATCAGACCCACCGGCCGTCCATGTCTCCGCTATAAAGACGTCTGCAAACGCGACATGAAATCGTGTGACATTGATCACAAGTCGTGGGAGTCAGTTGCCAGCATTCGCCAGAGCTGGCGGGCAGCCATAAAGACAGGGCTAAATTGTGGCGAGTCGAAGAGACTTAGTAGTTGGCAGGAAAAAAGACAGAGGCGCAAGGGGAGAGCCAACTGTGCAACAGCCCCGACAAACAAATTTCTCTGCAGCACCTGTGGAAGAGCCTGTCACTCCAGAATTGGCCTTTATAGCCACTCCAGGCGCTGCTTCACAAACCACTGACCACCTCCAGGCGCGTATCCATTGTCTCTCGAGATAAGGAGGCCCAAAGAAGAGATGTAGAGAGTTGTTTGGGATGCATGGAATAGATACTTAGATATTGAGTTGATGAGTGGAGAAAAAATACAGTAAAACAGAGAATTTTTTTAAAAAGTCGATGAGGAATAAGGAACAAGAATAAAGACAGGAAAGAGATTGAGTAGCAGGCAGACAAAAAAAGAGTAGGCAATCCAAAGAAAACAATAGGGGGGAAAATAAAGCATGCAGTGAGGCTATAAAAACACACCCTATGTAATGGAACTATTAAAAAAGAGGGGTAAATAAAAATCATGCAATAGAAAGGGGCTATTAAAAGCACATATGCCAACAAGATGATTAAAAAGAGAATAGGAAACAAAAGAATAAGTCACACAATGGTCCTATTAAAAAGAATAGTGCTATTGGAAATAGAGTAAGAAAAGGGGGGGGGAAATTATAGAATCACAGAATTGTTACAGCACAGAAGGAGATCATTCGGCCCATCGTGTCCGCACCAGCTCTCCGAAAGAGCAATTCACTTAGTGCCATTCCCCCGCCTTCTCCCCATAACCCTGCACATTCTTCCTTTTCATATAACAGTCTAATTCCCTTCTGAATGCTTCAATTGAACCTACATCCACCGTACTCTCATGCAGTGCATTTCACACCTTGACCACTCGCTGCATGAAAATGTTTTTCCTCATGTCGCTTTTGCTTCTCTTACCCATTACCTTAAATCTGTGCCCTCTCGTTCTCGATCCTTTCATGAGTGGGGTAATGAGGTAATTGCAAGTCGAAAAAAAACACACTGTGCAATGGGGCAATAAGAAAAGAGAACATACCAGCTTTTAAAAATAGACCGAGAATAGAAAGAACACACTGTCCAACGGGGCTACTATAAAAATACACTGGCAAAAACATAGGCCTGGCAAAAGTATTGAGGAAAGGAGAAAAGCCCTTCAAAAACGATCAAGGGGGGCAAAAAAAGGAAAAAAGAAACAGGGAAAGAGAGAAGCTCCGAAAGCATACCTGGACAGAGCATCTTTCTACTGTCCTATAATGAGGCTGGGAGAACCATGGCTGAAGTTGATCACATGATCCACTCAGCCAATCAGGAATACGCATAATCACAAAGCCACATAGCTAATGGACTCAACTAGGGGGACTGAAGCGCAGCTCAGTATAATAAATAGGAAAATTAAAATATGATAGTAATTCTTGATGGAAATAGCGTGACAGGTAAAGTGTGCATTATGCACAAGACCTTCAATATATTAGCAGCAGATCTCCTGTGGTGTTGCTCACAGTGAGTCAGAGATTTTATAAGAAAACAAATTTTATGCTACACATTATTACCAGGAGCACTGACTTATCAACATTCGTGCAGCACCAGTGAGATTTTGTACCCTTGCACTGCTGGGTTCCCTGCTGGTGGTGAGGTGAACCACAACCCAGGAACAAAACCCAAAAATGCTGGATATACTCAGCAGGTCTGACAGCATCTGTGGAGAGAAAACAGAATTAACATTTCAGGTCTGTGATCTTTCATCAGAACCTCAGAGGAAAATGGGTTTGGGTTGGAGGGGATCTGGAATGGCAAGTAGAAGTCCCAGCCCATCAAAATTCTGCTCCAAACAGGAGAACTTACAGCTAGTAAGAAAAAGGGAAAACCTTTTTTACACAAAGCATTTTGAATGATTTGATGAATTCAATGAAGTGTGACAAAAAATTGTTACTGTGAAATGTTAAGATGTTTAGATAGGGATTTCCATTATAGATGTTTATCTATGGATTTTCCATTGTGATGTATTGACATCCAGGTTTTCCATTGAAAAAGCCTGGCACAGGAAGTAAGGTTAATATATGCATGATGTGCACTGCATAATAACACATAGGATTAATGGTTCTTGATTCTTGAAATGAGTTACTGATGAAATTTTGGACTTTCATTGGTTCTCCAGATTGTTTCTGAGTGACTACTTCTTTGGTGAAAGAATTCCATATTGGTAATTTCAGGATCTAGCCACAATAAAGAAAGCCAGTTTAGATATAGCTCAGTTTTCCAGTAGCTGGTAGTGAGGGCTAGGATATGCCTTTATTTTCATTTTAAACTTCATGGCTTATAGTTCTCTGCAAGACCAGAAGTCCCCATGCCCACTGCTTCTGCTCAGAATCTTACAGGATGTGTTATCGTCTCCCCTAACAGCAATTACTTGCTTGCAGAACCTTAAAACCCCATGTGGCAGGTGAAACCATCAGCTCTGTCACATCAGCTGTCTGATGGCATCTCGGAAACAGTCCTCAGTCTTCCCCTAATTCACTCAATCTAGGGAAATTCTATCGCATTAGTGAGGATGTGGCATGTTTCAGAGAGCACAAGTGAGCTGGAGGAGTGCGAATGGGTGAGGATTTGCCACTGTCCCCGCAGAGACAGGGAAGAAGGCTTCCCATGGCGTGAAGCTGTGGAACTCAGATCTCATAGGTACTCGGATAGGAAGGTAGGTCATGAAACATCACACTTATGTGTGGCCTCTAAAGTCAGTCTCTGAGGATACACGGCAACTGGTGGGTGTGACACTTGAGCCTACAGCTCTAGCTTTTAGCGACATGAGGAAGCCATTCCTTTATTGCAGGCATCAGTGAAATGTTTTGAAGCTTCACTGGAATTTACATCTCCTTGCCCCCACTGAAGAAGCAGCCAGGGTCCAGATGGTACACTCTCCTCCATGGAAACACCGACAACAACTCTGGTGACAGAATACACTATGCCCTGAATATTAGTTTTCAGAACATGGGTCTCAACATTCATGTTGCTGTCTCTCGGAGCTTTCTTTTTAGTGAAGTGCATTCTTTTTAATAAAGTTCTCACTAAATTCTTCATAGGACCTCTGATGCATGTATACTTTTTAAGGAGGCAGTGGATTAATACCTTGTGGGGTGCATCCTCCTTAACTGTTGCCTTCCTTCCTCACTTTTCTCCATCCTCTCCTGCTTCTCCTCCTCCATCACAGTGGCATACAAAGGTATTCCCATAGCAAACCTGTACTTGGGAAGTTCTGACTATTGTTGGGGGGAAGGGAGGTAGGCAGGTGGTGGGCGAATCAAAACCTCCAGTGGTCTCATAAATCCGCAGGAAGTTAGAAACAAGTGCAAGGCTGCCCGAGCTCAATGGCAAAAAAAAACTGATACAAAAAATTATTTGCAGATGCAATAATTCTACTCAAACTTACAGCAGTCTTGAGGTTCAAAAACTCCTCATTCCCATCAGTCTCAGCTGATCTTGGCAACAGCTACATTTTATGATCAGTGAATTCCTCAGAGCTGGTCCACCTCCACTCCTCTAATATCATTGGATATCAGGTGGAAACCCTGCTTTCCCACATAAGCAGGTTTCTGCTGCAGTTCTGGTGATGTCATTGTATGGAGTGAGACCAGCTCTCAGGGATCTTCTAACCTATATTTCTCATTCTAACCTAGCTTTAGTAGATTGTAAGCATAAAGTAAGAACTTCCCAAGGGCAATTATGGATGGGCAACAAATGCTGGCCTCACATCCCAGGAATTAATAAACAAAATACAGAGACACTGGCCTTCATTTTAAAATATGGCAATTAGGGCATATGGAATTTGGTGGATGGTTCTCTGAAAGGGCAAGTCACACTTGGGCTCTTAAATTTTGGCGTGGAAAACCATTGGAATTGTCTTCTGACTCAATTTGTTGGTCAATCAGGTGAGCTATTCCAACTTCAGGCTGGAAATGGGATGAAATTTTAGGACCTATATGTCTTCTGTACATAATGTATGTTATATATGCATTGTATGACTTATGGTAAAGGATATAAACTGAAACAGTAACCTGTACTTTTCAAATGTTGATTGACCACCTGTGCACTTTCAGTGTTTTCTGGACTTTTTCAGATTTCCAGAATTGCCAGTTTTTCTTTTTATCTTTGTTTATAATGTTCTTGTTAATTGATAAATTATATATAGGCCTGTAAATGTCCTTCATTTAATGCACCATTTGTACAGTTCTCAAAAATAAAATTGTATAAAGACCCTCCTGCAGTTAAATAAGTTATATATTCATATCAAAATATAAATTACACTTTTTATAGTTTCATGAGGTCCTCATTCCCAAATGCTGTTTTACTTTTGGAGGTATATGCCTACTTTTGTTTCCGTGATCAAAATGGTATCACATACAATAATAACTCAAGTACTGAGATGAAACTCAGCAGGGGTTTAGACCAATGCCACAATTTTAATTTGTATTCAATCTCCGATTGCTTAACCTTTAGGGTTGTAAAAAAGGTATCTTTCTGGGATATAATAACTGCCATGCTGTTGGTATAGGTTACATACTAGATCATACATATAGAAAATGCAAACATTATGTGTGGTAAAAGTTTGCTCACATAGTGTTTAGTGCGGATGATTGGACTATAAAATATTAACACAAACAAAACGATTGTCTTTGAGTCAGTAGGTGGGGCCAATTATTGTTTTTGTGAGGAATGATATTTAAGGTGCTAAGAGTAATTGCAGCATTCACATGTTTAATCGACTAAAATAATTGCTCTTTGATGGTTTGGAATGTTAAGCTAAAACAAACAGCCCTGCTCAAATGCATGCTATGTAATTCATTGGTTTACATGTTACGGTCTATTATTTTTTCAAAATGTAGTACATTTCACACATTAGCCAAATATAATGAAAACTAGAGAGTGACCAGATTATTAAAACACTGTTCTATATTTGACCAAAATACTACACTTCAAGTTGTTGGTGACGACCAGATAAACTGTTTATAGCAGCGTTTTGAGATTTCATCCATTATTGGGTTTGATAAATTTCATAAACAATTACCATAAATACAGAAAAGTTTAATTTGGTTATTGAGCAGATGTGTTGATTGGGTCAAAGCAGTGTTCAATACATATTAGAATAAATATTAGAATAGCAAGGGAACAATATTTATCAAAAATTATTCTTGATTACTGAACATTTTGATCTATTGCACTTGCTTTAATATCTCATAGATTTAGTTAATTGAAGTACTTCATACAACTTTCTTTATCCTTGTTTTCCCAGGGCAGGGTTGTCCAACATATGACCCAGGAGCCAGGATCTGGCCCACCAATGGCTTCCATCCAGCCCGGAGATGTATTTCAAAGATGAGAAAGTTTCCATTGGCTTCTTCTTATAGACTGGCTTTTTAAAAACATTGCAAGTAAGTTTCACAGCTGACAGGTGCTGGGAGTGGGAACAACGGTTTCCCAACTTCGGACAGATTCGTGGTTTTCCAGCGGGCTCCCTGCAACTGTCAGAGAGGGAGCGAGAGTGGGGTGGGTTGGGAGGGGCAGAGAGAGAGCGAGAGAGAGTATGAGAATAGATTAGTGACTAACTTAAAAGAAGCGTATGAATGGTAAAAAGGTAGTCAAAGGAAGGGTGGGGATTTGGAACCAAAATGGAGATATTCTTGTGGAGGCAGAGGGCCTTTGCTGAAGTACTAAATGAGTACTTTACATCCTTCATCACTAGAGAAGAGGATGCTGGCAATGTAGCAATTAAGGAGGAGACAGTGGCATTATTGGATGGGATAGAAATAGATAAAGAGATATTTAAAAGATTAGCAGTCCTCAAAGTAGAAAAGTAACCTGGTCTGGATGGGTTCCATCCTAGGTTACTGAGGGAAGTAAGGGTAGAAATTGTGGAGGCTCTGGCCACAAACTTCTAATCCTCCCTAGATAGAAGACTGAAAGATTGCAAATGTTACACCCCTGTTTAAAAAAGGTGAGTGGGATAAACCTGATAACTACAGGCCAGTCAGCCTAACATCAGTGGTGGGGATATTTTTAGAGACAGTGATCCATGACATGATTAATTGGCAATTGGAAAAGTATGGGCTAATAAATGAAAGTCAGCATGGATTTGTTAAAGGTAAATCATGTTTTATTAACTTGAATGAGTTGTGGTTGATGTTGTGCATATAGACTTTCAAAAGGCATTTGACAAAGTACCACATAATAGACTTGTTCAGAAAATAAAAGCCCACGAGGTTAAAGGAACAGTAGCAGTGCAGATATAAAATTGGTTATAGGGCAGAAATCAGAAATTGTTAGTGAACTGTTGTTTTTCAGACTGGAGAGAAATATACAATGGTGGTTTCCAGGGATTGGTATTAGGACCACTGCTCTTTTTGATATATATTAATGACCTGGAATTGAGTATGAAAGATATAATTTCAAAGTTTGCAGCTGACACAAAACTAGGAACTGTAGTAAATAATGAGGAGGATAGTAACACACTTCAGGAGGACCGAGACAAACTGAAGAAATGGGCAAACAAATGGTAGATGAAATTTAATGCAGAGAAGTGTGACTTAATAGATTTTGGGAAGAAGAATGAGGAGAGGCAATATAAACTAAATGGTACAATTTTAAATAGAGTGAGGGAACAGAGGTTCCCTGGGGGTGTACGCACATACATTTTTGAAGGTGGCTGGACAAAATGAGGAGGCTGTTAAAAAAGCATATCTGATCCATGTCTTTATTAATGGAGCAATACAGTACAAAAGCAAGGAAGTTATGTTAAATCTTTATAAAACACTGGCTAGGCCTCTGCTGGAGTATTGTGTTCAGTTCTAGGCACCACACTTTAGGAAGGATGTTAAGGCCTAAGAGAGTACAGAATAGATTTACTGGAATGGTACCAAGGGTGAGGGACTTCAGTTATGTGGAAAGACTGGAGAAGTTGGCATTTTTCTCCTTAGAACAGAGAAGGTTAAGAGGAGACAAGAGCAAAATACTACAGATGCTGGTAGTCTGAAATAAAAACTGAAAATGCTGGAAATACTCAGCATCTGTGGAGAGAGAAGCAGAGTTAAATTTTCAGGTGAATAACTTTTCAAAGGAAGGTTAAGAGGAGATTGATAGAGGTGTTCAAAATCATAAACAGTCTTGAATCAGTAAATATAGAAAAACTGTTTCCAATGGTATAAGGGTTGGTAAAAGAACCAAAGGTGGCATGAAGGATTTTTTTAATGCAGCGAGTTGTTGTGATCTAGAATGCACTATATGAATAAGTGGTGGAAGCAGATTCAATAGTAAATTTCAATAGGTCATTGGAAATATACGTGAAAAGAAAAAAAAACAGGGCTATGAGGAAAGATGGTTAAGTGTGATGCAGCACAGTTTGTGTTTTTGAGACGGTCCCTGATTTAGGGCTGGGAGTTTCCAGGTTGGAAGTCAAACCCAAGTGAGACAATCCAACAGTCCTGTGACTGAGGGAAAAAAAAACTTTTTTTTTACCAAGGACATATGACTGGGAGGTTAAGTTTCATCTTTAAGAAAACTCTACAGGGTGTTAAGCCAGCAAAGAAGCTGTGTGTGTTTCACAAGAAGACTTTGGGAGAGTGGTTGTTTAAAGAGACTGCAAAAGCTGCAAAGGTGGGTGTTGTTTTAAAAGTTTTCCAGAACTGCTGAACTGAATCTGCTTTCTGGGAGCTACCCTTTGGAAAATAAATGTTGCTACAGTTGTTTCAGTTGCCTTAAAGAGGCAGGACCAGTGAAGCTACACTACCAGGGCTATTGTGGGCTAAACCACAGAAGTTCCAGAAGGGTGCCCAGTTTTGGTGGAGACAGTATGGGTGGGGTTCAGATTGCAGAGAAACTGCCATTGAATGGAAGCTGGTATTTGCATCTTGGGATGACATGATCTGGAGATCTACTTGAAATGTTTAAAGAACTGAAGGACTTTGGGACTGTTCAGCATCACTTTGCTGATAAGACTATTCTGAAGACCAGTAAGGACTAGCTTGTTGCATCTGAGAGTTAACATGTAACTTTTAAGACATATATCAATTGTGATTTGATTGTTAATTCATGCTTAGTTTATATTGGTTTTGGTTTGAGTGTTATAGTAAAATTTATAAAAGTGAAATCTTGTCTGTTTGCTTTTTGTGTCCAAAATTGGGGTCATTCTGTGGATTCAATTCTTTTCATTTGTCGGTGGTCTCCTCAGGGACCATAACAAAATTTGGGGCTCGTCCAGGGCCTGCTTCCACGATTAGGCTGTAAAACGGGTTCTCTGGAATATTCCAAAGTTTAAGTATACAAGATTTCACATTTACTTTGGCTGGGCTCAGTGGGAAATCAACATGAGTACAATTAATGTACAAGAATTTGTTCGGAGTGAAGATTTCACTCTCAGCATATTGCAGCAGTTGAAAAAGGTAAAATTGGTTGTGATATCAGCACATGTGGGGATTAGTGTAAAACCAGGGTTAGGAAAGCAGAGATAATCCAAGAATTGGTTCCTTGCCTGAAGCTGGTGAAAGAAAAGGATGTTTCTGCCAGTGTTTAAATAGAACTAGCCAAAATTGAGTTCAAGACAAGATTGTAAAGATAAGAGGAAAAGTGGGAGAAGAAAGAGAAAAAGCCAATTACAATTTGACATGAGAAAACTTGAATTCAAAGAGAAAGAAAAAGAGAAAAAGAAATAAAATTACAATTTTCAATGAGAAAACTTGAAGAGGAGAGAGAAAGGGAGAGGTACGTGCACTGGGGCTTAAAGTTAAGGAGGACCCAGAGGAGATTCCTTGTAGTTTTGAATTGGCAAAGAATATATACTTGGTACTTAAATTTAGTGAAGAGGGAGTAGAAATGTACTTTGTATCATTTGAGAAAATTGCCCTGAATCTGGAGTGGCCTAAATCATCTTGGCCAATGCTGCTACAGAGTGTTTTGGTAGGGAAAGCTTTGGAGGTGTACTTATCTCTTTCAGATGATCACTCACACGACTATGATAGAGTAAAGACTGCTGTTCTCAATGCCTATGAGTTGGTACCAGATACCTACAGACAGAAATTTAGGAATTTAAAAAAGAAACAACGCCAGATGTATATGGAATTTGCAAGAGTGAAGGAAATGGTCTTTGATAGGTAGTATAGATTGATGAAGATTGTGCAAGATTTTGAGAACATTAGGGAAGTAATTCTGATGGAAAAAAATAGTGTCTCATCAGGAATACGATCCTACCAGGAAGAACATAAAGTTGGTAAAATAAGGGATGCCGCAGTAATGGTAGATGATTACAAACTGACCCACAAAAACTGTAGTCAGAGGCCCCAGTTTGGAAACTTTCAGAGAAGTTGGAGAGATAGAAAGGTTGATAATGAAAAGAGGTCTACTTCTATTGAGAAAGATGACAAAAGAGGTAGGATTAAGATAAAGAAGAAAAAGTGTGCTCATGACAGATGCCAGGTAGAAAATGCTATTGAGAACCAGGCTGAATATAGGAGGTCCAGAGGGGAAGCGATAAAGCAAATAAGAGAAGCAAAGAGAGAGCATGAAGAGATTTGTAGCTCTCATTAAAGGAAATCCCAAAGTTTTCTACAGGCATATAAATAGTAAAAGGGTGGTAAAAGGAGGAGTGGGGCCGATTAAGGACCAGAAAGGGGATTTACACATGGAGGCAGAGGGTATAACTGAGGTATTAAATGAATACTTTGCATCTGTCTTTACCAAGGAAGAAGATGCAACTCAGGCAATGTTGAAAGAGGAGGTAAGTCAGGCAAGGAAGGAAGTGATGTTGAACTTGTATAAGACACTAGTTTGGCTTCAGCTGGAGTATTGCGTCCAATTCTGGGCGTCGCATTTGAGGAAAGACGTGAGGGCATTGGAGAGAGTACAGAAAAGATTTACAAGAATGTTTCCAGGGATGGGGAACTTCAGTTATGCAGATAGATTGAAGAAGTTAGGACTGTTTTCCTTGGAGAAGAGAAGGCTGATAGGTGATTTGACAGAGGTATTCAAAATCATGAGGGGTCTGGACAGAGTAGATAGAGAGAAACTGTTCTCACTCGTGAAAGTATCGAGAACGAGAGGGCACAGATTGAAAGTATTTGGTAAGAGAAGCAAAAGTGACATGAGGAAAACCTTTATCACGCAGAGAGTGGTTAAGGTCTGGAATGCGCTGCATGAGAACGAGGTGGATGCAGGTTCAATTGAAGCATTCAAAAGGGAATTAGACAGTTATGCGAAAAGGAAGAATGTTCAGTGTTATGGGGAGAAGGCAGCAGAATCGAACTGAGGGAGTTGCTCTTTCAGAGAGCCAGTGTGAACATGATGGACCGAATGGCCTCCTGCTGTACTGTAATGATTCTGTGATTCTGTGAAGTAAAGACACAGACACACCTCAGGCTGCATCTTAAGAGTCTGCCGTGGAAGTAACCGGCGGACGTAAAAAAAAGGGCCCTGTCGTTACGGGCACCACGTCATGGAGCCACCGTGATTTCAAACACGGCGGCTCATTTGCCTGGCTGCGGCACCCTCCGCCTGCGATGACATGGAGGGGGCGGGTGAGCCGTCGCCGGCAAAGGCGTCTTGTGCCAATGTGTAGGCGCTGGAGCCATTTTTCAAGGGCTTACAGCCCTCAATGGACATTTAAAATTTAAAGGGTCAGGTAAGTTAAATTTCCACAAAACAGAATTAAATGACCTTTACATGCATTTTCCCACCCCCCAATGACATTTCCAAACAACCATGCCCTTTCCCCCTACCCGGAATTCGAATATTGAGAATTTGACCTCACCCCCACCCCCCCAAAGTTCAGCCACTTTGCTCTTTACTCCTTCCCATCCCCCCTCCGAGCAATCTGCTTCATTGTTACCCTGCTCCCCACTCCTGCACAGAGAAAAAAATCCTCCTCCTCCCCTCCCCACTGGTGTCGAGCCGTGCTTCCCCGAACGGGGATTCAAAGGCACGACATTGTCGGCCGCCCGAATGAAGATTGGTGAGGCGATTAAGGAGGCGACGGGACCCTCATTAAATCAGGTTTGTAAATTAGTTTACATATTGAAATGGGGATCCTGTCGCCAAGCAATGGGGTCGGCCTCCACGAGGCCTCGTCGCTGAGATCGGCACAGGACCTGCCGCCGTTGGGTTCGGTGGCTGGCCTCTGCCGCACTGATCTTCATTGCCCCCCCCCCCGTCACCTTTCTCGATGACGGTGTGGCTTTAAAATCCAGCCCCTCAGGTGAGTAAACGAGAAAACCATGAGGAAAAGTTTGGTTCAATGGGACCAACATGTTATTTCTGTCATCAGAAAAGACATGTGAAGTGGTGAAACAAACCTGTTGCATGTGTCCAGTCAAAGGGTGTTGCCCCAGGAAATACTGTCTTAGCGGGTAACGCTCATGACAAGCAGGTAATTACTCCCACATTCACTGATAGAGTGAATCATGTCCTAGAAAGCTATAGAAGCTTCATGTTTAAGGGCGAAGTATCTCCACAATTGTATGGTGAGGCAGGGAAGCCAATTGTTATCCTTAGAAATATAGGGGCGGCACAGTCACTGATGTTGGCAGATGACATGAACTTTTTCCCCAGTGGTTTGCTGAATGCAAAGGGATTGATGGAATCCATTCATCCATTCCTTTATGTAGGGTTAATTTAAAATGTGACTTGGTGGCTGGCCCTATTACCATCAGTATTGTTCCTAGTTTGCCCTTTGAGGGAGTAGATTTTTTGCTGGGAAATGACTTAGGGGGAGATGATAGCATAGTGGTAATGTCACTGGACTAGTAATCCAGAGGCCCAGACTAATGCCCTGGTGACATGGGTTTAAATCGCACCATGGCAGCTTGTGGAATTTCAATTCAATTAATAAAAAAAAATCTGGATGGAAAGCCAGTCTCAGTAATCGTGGCATGAAACTATCATCAATTGTCGTAAAAACCCGTCTGGTTCACTAATGTCCTTTAGCGAACGAAATCTGTCATCCTTCCCTGGTCTGGCTTACATGTGACTCCACACCCACAGCAATGTGGTTGACTTTTAACTGTCCTCTGAAATAGCCATTCAGTTGTCAAGGGCAATTAAGGATGGGCAAAAAATGCTGGCCTTGCCAGCGATGCCCATGTCCCACGGAAGAATTGAAAAAGAAACTTAGCTGGGGATAAGGTAGTGAAGTTTTCTGTAGCTTTGGAAAAGCTAGTTGAAGTTGCTGAAACTGAGATTTTTCAGGAAGAATTTTCCAAAGTATTCCCAGATTGTGTTGTGACTAGATCCCAGGTTCATAGGGTTAAACAAGATGAGAAGGACTCAGTTGTTGTGGAAGACAATTTAGGTGTTTGGTTGGCTGAAGCTTTTTTCAAGGATTTGGATGAAGATGTTGGTGGTGAAGGTTCCAAGGCTAACAATGGTGAATTGTTTAGCAGATCCTCTTTGATTGAGGCACAACAGACAGACACTGACTTAAAAAGCTTGTCTCAGCCAGCATGAGCTGAGGCAGAGGCTGTAAAGGTCCCTGAGTGTTACTATGTGAAGAATGGTATTTGCATGATGAAGTGGAGACCTCTCCAGAGGCCTGTTGATGAAGATTGGGCTGTAGTCCATCAAATTGTTGTCCCTCCTTGCTATCACAGTGAAATTTTGAGAATTGCTCATGAAATTCCAGTTGCAGGTCATTCGGAAGACTCAGGCTAGGGTAACAATGGCTTTTTATTGGCTGAAGCTGCACAGGGAAGTGCTTGACTTCTGTAAGATATGTCAAACATATCAGATGATTGGGAAGCCACAGCCTTCGATTAAACCAGCCCCATTAATACTGATACTCGCATTTGACGAAAGGGGTTTAGTAGGGTTCTTGTGGATTGTGTCGTGAAGCACAGGTGGTAGAGAATGTAGATGATGACACTGGTGCACGTGTTACACCAGATTATGAGACTGAGACTGAGTGTTCCCAGATTGACCCTCCTGCAGTGAAGCTGGTGAACATAGAGGTGTTAGAGGGTCTGGATGAGGTATTACAACATCTACCTGAGCACCAGAGGAAAGACATAACTGACCTATTGAGGGGATATAAGCCGATATGTGTAGATAAGCTAGGTCGTGCTTCTCTGGCGATCTATGAAATTGATGTAGGGGAAGCTAAAACAATTAAACAAAACCACCACAGACTCAATCCCAGTAAATTGGCCAAACTCAGAGATGGGCTTCAGTACATTTTAAGTAATGATAAAATTGAAACCAGTCAAAGTAGTTGGAGTTCTCTTGTTGTTTTGGTATCAAAACCAGACAGTTCTCAAAGATTCTGTATAGATTATTGAAAGGTTAATGCTGTAATGAAGATGGACTCCTGTCCAATCCCAAGGCTTGAGGATGGTATTGATAGGGTGGGGAACTCGGCCTTTGTTAGTATGATTAATTTACTTAAAGGATGCTGGTGACTTCCCTTATCTGACTAAACCAAAGAAATATCTGCTTTTGTGACACCAGATGGTCTGTTCCAGTGGAAAGTCATGCCATTTGGTATGAAAAATACACAAGCCACATTTCAAAGATTGACCAATCAGGTAATTGCTGAATTGAGTAATTATGTTGTGTACATCAATGAACTTTTGGTGTACAGCAATACGTGAGGTGATCATGTCAGACATTTAACAGTTCCATTGACAGGCTGTCCAAGGCTAACCTTGCCATAAAAAGTGAGTTTGCCATGGCTAAAGCTACTTATTTAGGTCATATTATGGATCAAGGTCAAATGTTACCACAAGAGGCCAAGGTTCAGGTGACTATAGATTTTCCTGCACCCAAGACGAAGAAAGAAGTGTGTTGATTTTTGGGTATGTGCAGGTTCTACAGGAAATTTTTCCCTAATTTCAGCACAGTAGTCACCCCATTGGCTAATCTGTCGAAGAAGAATGTGAAGGCTATTGGTCAGAGTCATGCCAAGCAGCATTTGAGAAGTTAAAGGCCATTTTAATTTAATAACCTGTTCTTGCAGCCCCTGTCTTTAATAAACCCTTCAAAGTGACTATTGACGCCAGTGACATAGGGGTAGGAGCAGTGCTGCTCCAAGATGATGATGCTGGTATGGAACAGCTTGTTACCTACTTCTCTAGGAAGCTCAATAAACATCAAACAAAATACTTGACCATTGAAAAAGAAGCTTTAAATCTTTTACTGGCTTTACAACAGTTTGAGGTATATGTAACCAATAGAGACGGAGAAATATTGGTTTACACAGATCACAATCCACTTGTGTTTCTGGAAAAGAACAGAATAAAGAACCTCATGATGTTTCACTGGAGTTTACTGTTACAGCCATTTACAATGAAAATTGTATATACTGCCGGGAAAAGCAATGTAATTACTGATGATCTTTTCAGAGTTTAAGAAAAGGTGTAAGAGTGAAGGAAAGCTCTGAAATGTGAAAATATTACCTACACAGTATACAATAAGCTATTTGTTAAAAATATTTGTGATATTAAGAATTTATTGGGATTTTTTGTACTGTCTGAAAGGCATTCTTTTTCCCAAGGGGAAAAGTGTGATACAGTATAGCTTGTTTGTATTTTTCAGATGTCCCTGATTTGAGGCTGGGGGTTTTCAGGTCAGAAATCAAACCCAGGTGAGACAAACAAACAGGCTTGTGACTGAGGAAAAACAGTATTTTTTTTACCAAGGACATGTGGCTGGGAGGTTAAGTTTCAGTTTCAAGAGAACTTTACAGCATGTTAAGCCAACAAAAAGGCTATGTGTGTTTCACAAGAAGACTTTGGCAGAATGGTTGTTTAAAGAGACTGCAAAAGCTGCAAAGGCGGGTGTTGTTTTAAAGTTTTCTAGAGTTGCTGAACTGAATATGTTTTCTGGGAGCTACCCTTTGGAAAATAAAAGTTGCTACAGTTGTTTCTGTTGCCTTAAAGAGTTATGCGAGGCGGGTCCAAAGAAGCTACACCACCAGGGCTATTGTGGGCTAAACCACGGAAGTTCCAAACTGCCATTGTGTGGAAGCCGGGGTTTGCCTCTTGGGGTGACAGGATCTGGAGATCTACTTGAAACGTTCAAAGACCTGAAGGACGTTGGGATTTATCAGCGCCACTTTGCTGATAAGACTATTCTGAAGACCTGTAAGGACTATCTTTTTGTATCTGATAGATAATGTGTAATCTTTAAGATATATGTCAATCATGATTTAACAGTTCATGTTTTATTTATGTTGGTTTTGGCTTGACTGTTAAAGTAAAATTTATAAAAGTGAAATCTTGAAAATTTGATTTTTGTTTCCTAAATTGGGGTCATTCTGTGGATTATTTTATTTTTTGTTTTTTGGTGGTCTCCATGGGGATCATAACATAAATCTACCAAAGAGCTGGCGCAGGCATGACAGGCTGAATGGCCTCCTTCTGTGCTGTATTATTCTATGATTCTATCCATTAAATGTTTGGAAAAATAGGAGTGCTCCTTTGCAAGTGTTTTAAAAGCATAGGGGGTAATTTTAACTTTGTGTGATAGTGTAAAATGGATGATATTGAATTAGATGCCCATTATAAACTATGCCCAAAATCAACAGAATGGAAAATCAGGCAGGGCAATTTGACATTGTCCATTAGACACTATCACCCAAAGGTTAAATTGCAGCCTTCGTGTATTATTGGTCTGAGACAGTAAGTAATTAAGATGTAACTGAGATCATCTTGATGCTGCATCATTATAGACTGTAAATAATAAGTGATTCAGTAGCTTGTCGTAATAATTGGTAAACACCTCACATCTATTGTGTTGGAAGATTTTTAATCTGTGAAAGGTCAGGAATAAAGCAGAATGTCAGACACCCATAAAACAACCAAGCTTTTGCAACAGACGCTGAGCCAGAAAGGTCTCAAAAGAGGCAGGCTCATAAAGGTCAAATGCAGAATAGTAAGATTGTACATCAAAATGACCCACTGATGTGGGACAGCTGCTGGCTACAGTATTTTTATATTATTACCTGGTGATAAGTTGTACCTTATCCTAACTAGTGCTGTGTATGTTTGCATTGCAGTGGAATAAAACAGCTCAATGATTCCAAACAAACTCACCTCATCTAATATAAAAGCAAAATACTGCAGATGCTGGAAATCTGAAATAAAAACAAGAAATGCTGGAAATACTCAGTATTTCCAGCATTTCTTGTTTTTATTTCACCTCATCTAATGTTAAGTGGGTCTGTCTTCAGAGAGATTGAAGAAAAACATATGAAAAGACATAGATATCAGTTAACTATAGGTATAGGTGTAGATTAGTGGCTCACCACCACGTTCTCAAGGGCAATTAGGGATGGCCAACAAATGCTGGACTTACCAGCAAGGCTCACATCCCATGAAAGAATAACAAAAAGTTAGGCCACAAAGGAGTTTCACTATTACACCCTGGAAGGCCCATATTGTAAATTATAAGTAACGTAACTAAAAATACCTCTGCCAAAACATTTGTCCCAAAACCTAGAAAAAAATCCACACAAAAAGATTGGAAGAAATATCCTGCATCATAAATCTGCATTCAAATTAGAGTTTCATGTTGCACCAGTCAGGAAGCATAGGACTCCCTTTAAATGCTTACTTCCTGTCTGTATTGAGTAGTCCTCCCAGCAAGTTCAATTTTATGTAGCAAGACGAATGTACAGAACTTTCCTGGTGAGAATCACAGGAAATTGCGCATGTATTCGTGCACTTAACTGCATCTTATTAACACAGATTTTAATACTGTAATGAAGTTTACACCTGTGTTTGTTGAAGTCCTCATTTATTCACTCCTTCCCCACCATCCAGTGTGAATGCAGCACATTTTGAAGAGAGATCAGGCAACTGGAGATCTGAAGTGTTGACAGAAACAAATTCTGAACAGCCTCTCACTGTTATTATGAATAACTCCCAAAATACAAAATGGGAACAATGGAGTGATGACCATTAAGTTAAATAACCATTTTTCAGACTTAGGTTGCAGTTAGAAGTGGTTATTATTAAAGGCGAGGTAAAAGTCATTGTGATAAAAAAATGTTCATGCATTGCTAAATCTACGTTCAATCTTGTGCTGTGAAATAATGTTTGATATGTAATTACATAAAATATAATTTCTTTATATCCATATAAGATGATATATGTAAACTAGGGAATGTCTGTGCACTTGACTTGAAAAAAATAATTAGCTGCTGAGGAGGAGATGAGGAAGGAGGAACACTGTACTATGAGGATTTCATATTTGCTAAATCTAGAATCATTTTCAGACATCTTTTTGCTACTTAGCATGCCACTTGTGATCTTGGAAAACATTCTTATTTATATGTAGAGCTAAGTTGTTAAGTTCTGCATGTTTGCTTTGTAAATGACTGGATATTCAGTATTATGGATATTAAATCACATCTTTCTACATTGCTAAATGTAGCTCCCTTGTAAAATGTTATAATTGTGTTTGGCAGATAGAAAATATAAGTGACGAAATCATTTTTTGATTTTAGTAAATAAACCTAATAATAGACAGTGTGGGGTAGAGCTTCTGTTTTGGGCACAATCATGAAATTGGGGTAAATTGTGCTTGAAATTGTGCTGGTTAGGTTATAGTTCAAGTTTTCTCTAAAATTTATTTGCATAATCATAAATATAAAATCTTCCATGAACCAGCACAATCAGGCAGCATAATAGAACATAATCGTTCATTTTTATTTGCATTAAAAGGTATCCCTTCATGTATTTAAGAGTGGTAACCTCATGCAATTTTATTAATGCAGCTGAAAATGGACTTATCACCAAAAATAACCATTTCTAGTAAGAGTGTTTAGTCCACTACCTGTGAGTAACCCAACTGTAAATTACTAAAAATGAATTAAAATAAACTATGCTAAACCATTTGCCAGTTTCACAGGTGCATGTCAAAAAAACATGCTCAATTTGAAGACCCTTCTCGAACAGTTGCAAATAGGTGCAGTTGGTGGAAACTTGCCATGTTCTTTATTTCTATCTGGTGATGTCGCCAGCTTCAAGTAAAATAATTTTTAAACTAGCGTTAAAGATTGCTGAAGATTGATTTATGCTTGACATAACTTACGCTTGAGTTTCTGTGATCTTTTGCGCTGGTTCCACTGATTTCACCTTGATTACACTAATAAAACTAACACAAACTAGCCATAGAGTGAACAACAGCACCATTAGATGTTTTTATTTTAAATAGCAATTGAATGCCAAACAAATTCTGAATGTTGGTTAGAGTTACAGAGACAAGGTCAACCAACACTTTTTAGCTCATCTTTTTGTGAAATACTGTAAAAGACCTAACAGAAAAACATACGGAGTGTCGAAATATTAAATGGTGATTTGTCATTAAGAGAAACATTGCTTTGATGGTCACTGTAGTATTTTGAAAATTACCTTGTGCATTTTGTCCACTTAAAGATACCATACACACAAATACCAGCAGAAGGTGTCTATAAGGAAATAAAGGAATCCACATTTCTAACAGCATACAGCAGTTCTTACTAACTCTGACTGAATATTACTGCTTAGTCCCATGAACATCACAATGGCAATGAGAATGGTGAAAAATAGGAAACATTGCTTTTCGATGTGAACATTTTGAAAGGTGCTTGTTTACAACAGCAGTCTAACAGAGTTGTGACCTGCCCAAAGAATGTTCCCACTGTGATGGTGCTTACCCACATTGGACAGAGTGTCTTGTTACTGGTAGACAGTGTAAAGTTTATGGAAAACCCAACCACTTTTCTCGTTTGTGTCACTCATCAGCAAAATCAACTACTAAGACCAATACCAACAGAAGGGTGCCACGTATGGGTATCACAGCAAAAGGGTGAGAGAATGTAGCCAATGTAGAGGCAGATGACCCTGAATATATTTTTGTGTTCTCTCAGACACAGCAAACAGCCACGTGTGACAGTGACCATTGGCTGCTCGGACATGGATATAGGAGCATCCGTCAATGTCATGGGAGACAAAATATTCAACAAACTTCAGGATTGCCCCAGTCTCTGCAAACCAGGGAGCATGAAAATCTTCCCTTACAACAGTGACAAACCACTGAAAATCCTTGGGACTTTTGAAATGCCAGTCTCATTCATAGGCACCAAAACAAATGCTGTATTCGAAGTCATATCT
This sequence comes from Heterodontus francisci, assembly GCF_036365525.1. Classification (NCBI taxonomy): domain Eukaryota; kingdom Metazoa; phylum Chordata; class Chondrichthyes; order Heterodontiformes; family Heterodontidae; genus Heterodontus; species Heterodontus francisci. The sequence continues at coordinate 78,659,608 of NC_090379.1, forward strand.
GAAGAATGTGACATGCTTAACAGTTTCCACACAGCAACAAATCTGCACACGATTGTAGTCACATATGTGATTCCTACATACAGTTCGAGAATGTTGTTTTTATGTGACACTTGACACCGGCAATCGATGATATGATAGAGAAAGGGAATGTTGCTAAATACTTTGTCAAACCTGACCTCAATGCATGCTACCATAAAATCGAGCTTGCAGAAGAATTGAAATATTTTACTGTATTTTCCACACACATCGGTCTTTTCTGATACAAGAGGCTCAACTTTGGAGTCAACTTACCATCTGAGATATTTCAGCAGCTGATTCAGTCTGCACTTCAAGGACTTGAAGGCACTCTGAACATCGGTGATGACATTCTCATCTACGGGCGCACTGAAAGTGAACTTGAGACATACCTACATGCATGTCTACATCTCAGAGAATGTAACCTCACCTTGAATGAAGACAAGTGCTTGCTCAATGAAAGCAGGATTGAATTCTTCAGTCATGTGTTCAGCGGTGAAGGAGTATCACTAGATCCATAGAAAGTTGAAGCCATTGAAAACGCTGCAGATCGTACAAACTTACAGGAAGTCTGGAGTCTGCTAGGACTCATCACAAACTGTAGTTGCTTCATTCCTGACCACACTACGCTATCTGCCACCCCCCCCCCCCCCCCATGCAATCTGACAAAAAAGGCCACCAGTGGGAGTGGACTAAATCACACAAACAGGCAGTACACCAGATCAAACGACGGTTGTAACAAGTTGCATAAATTGCCTATTTTGACCCTGAGAAAACCACCCAGCCAGCCATGGATGCAAACCCATTTTGCTTAGGTGCAGATCTCGTACAGAAAGGCAAGACAGGTAACCCATCAATTGTTGCGATGTCAAGCAGATTGCTAATGCCTGTAGAGAAATGTTATTCGTAAGCAGAGAAGTGCTCTCAATCACATCTCTACTTATATGGAAGCAAGTCTGAAGTAATAACCGATCATAGACCACTAGCAAACTTGTTCAACAATCCGCATAGCAAACCATCCACCCAAATAGAGCATTGGATATTCAAACTGCAAGAGTATGAGTTCCAAGTTGAGTATCAGCCAGGTAGCTCAACTCAGCAGACTGTCTTTCGCAACATCCACTGCCAAAAGACAGTCTTACTAGTCATGAGGAAAAGGTTGTCGAACAACATCTTAACTACGTAAGCCTAAATACGGTGCCAAAGTCACTAAAACTAGTTGACATCAAAGCAGCAACAAAACAAGATGAGGCATTGCAACTATGTATGACGGCTGTGGAATCACGAAAATGGAAAGACGTAATCCAGAGAACGTCTACAAACGAAATCGCTCATATACTAAAAGGTCTTCATAATGTTCAAAATGAGCTCACCATTACAACCACATCTGATCTCATGTTACGCAACAACTGTATTGTCATTCCACACTCATTGAGAGAATGTGTTGTCAATATAGGACATAAAGATCACCAGGGAATTGTCAGAACCAAACAACCTCTCAGGGAAAAAATATAGTTCCCAGGAATTGACTGCATGTTAGAGCCTAAAATCAGTGTTTGCCATGTCAAATCCCCATGATCCTCTCAAGGTGTCTGAACTAGGTTGAGGACTATGGATTGAAATTAGTGTGATTTTGCACATTTGCCCACTGGTGAACAACACCTGCTTGTTATCATTGACGACTACAGCAGATTCCCAATCGTGGAATTAGTTATGTCAACTTCAACAAAAGCAGTCATCCTGCCTCCAGGCAGCTAAACTGGCCCCCACCACCTCCGGGAAACTGGAGGCTGACTGAAAAATCCCACTCGGCCTCCTTTAATTGGCCTTAAGTGGTCTTAACTACTTGGATCGGCTACCCGCCAATGTGTGGCAGGTAGCCCTGCCATCCCCCAATTCTGCCTCTGTGAAAATGGCTCGAGGGTGGGATGGAGCAGGGGAACCTGCACGCAGCATGCGTTGCAATTTTTAACACCTGCCTACCTCTGATCCCAGCTCCAGTGGGGCCTAAAAATCAAGTCCATACAGTTTGTTCTCTGTCATAATTTTTTTATTTATATCACAATATAACGGGATTGTCCAGTAATTATTGATCAAATTGCAGAAAGGAGAATATCTTATTCCCACTACTGTTTTGTGGAGTCACAATGATGTTTTGACACCACCTAGAGGATTTGGCGGGTATTAAGTTAAGATTGATCAAGACTAATGCATAATCTGTATGGGCCAGATTTTAATTCATTCAAAATCCATTCACATACTGAGTTAAAATCGGGCCTATAGAATTTATCAATTTTTATCGGTTATTAAATTCACTAGCTTTTGTTAATAGAAAGGTAAAGCTAAATTTTTATATGCTTTATGGCAACAGTGCAGAAGGTCAAAGACAGAGAAGGAGTTGATGGAGAAGTTAAGTAGCAGGTGACAGGGAATTCGGGTCAAAACACTGGGTGAGCAGCGTCCTCTGCACCCCGGGCATCAACCTGTTTTTTCTTCTCCCAAGCTGTTGGGTCACTGGGACTTTCTCAGCTTTGCCGACCTTCTGTGTTATTCACACATTCTGAGCTGAATTTTATGAGCCCTCCGGCATCGGGGGTCGTGGCGGGGGGGGGGGGGGGTTGAGAATTAAAGTTATTAAAGATTGGGTGGGGGGGAAAGGTCGGGATCTGAATAAAAGATTTATTTGGGAGGAATGGGCTATTAATGAATAGATTATTCCTTGGGGGTGTGAGTGAGGGGAGTGAAGATGTTATTTAATGTACAACTTTAATTTTACACTTCCGTTCCCTTTAAAAATTCAAAATTTTTCTAAGGGCTTAAAGCCCTTTAAAAATGGCACTGGCACCTACGAGGTGGCACCAGACGCCGTTGCCTGGGGCAGAGCGGCTGCCCTCTCTATGTCATTGGAGGCGGCCTCTTCGCCCCCTCATTTAAATGAGCCCCCGTGCAAAATATCGCGGGGGCTCAACGATGGCTGCTCCGCGCGGGCGGACTGGCGAAATCAGAGTTCGCCGCTGTGATTTGCGGCGCACTCATAAAATTCAGCCCATTGTATCTCATAAATTTCTATGATTTCTATCATTGTAGCTCCTATTGTGTCTTAATAACGTGAGTTATGATGTTTAACCATCTACTATTTCTCAGTTTACAGGCCATTCCATTTCTTGACTCGTGGACATGTGGCTGTGTAAGTGGTGAAAAATCTCCTGGACCTGGTGACCTGTATCCTAGAGTTTTAATAGCGGTAGCTGCAGAGATAATGTTTGCATTGGCTTTGACCTTCCAGAATTCCTTAGATTCTAGAACAGTTCCCAAGGTTTGGAAGGTAGAAAGCATAACCCCACTATTTAAGAAAGGGGGAAGAGAGAAAAGGGGGAACTATCAGCCAGTAAGCCTAACATCAGCAGTAGACAAAATACTGGAATCTATTATTAGGGACGTGGTAACAGAGCAGTTAGAAAACCATAATATGATTCAGTAGAGTCAACACAGATTTATGAAAGGAAAAGTATGTTTGGCAAATCTGTTTGAGTTTTTTGAGGATGTAACTAGTAAGGAGGATAAGGGGGAACGAATGGAGGTAATGTATTTGGATTTTCAAAAAGCATTCGATGAGGTGCCACACAAGACATTATTACACAAAATTAGGCTCATGGGATCAAGGGAAATATATTAGCATGGATTGAGGATTAGTTAATGGAGAGAAAACAGAGAATAAATGAGATGTTTACATGTTGGCAGACTATAACGAGTGGGGGTACCACAAGAATCAGTACTTGGACCTCTACTACTTGCAATCTATATTAATGTCTTAGATGAGGGGACTGAGTGTAACATATCCAAGTTTGCTGGTGATACGAAGTTAGTTAAGACAGTAAGTGGTGAGGAGGATGCAAAGAGGCTGCAAAGAGATAGAGACAAGTTGGGTGAGTGGGCAAGAACAAGGCAGATGGAATACAATGTGGTGAAGTGTGAAGTTATCCACTTTGGGAGGAAAAATAAAAAAGAATATTTTTTTGAATACTGAAAAACTGGGAAATTCAGAGGGACTTGGGTGTCCTTGTACATGAATCACAAAAAGTTAACATGCAGGTACAGAAAGCAATTAGGAAGGCAAATGATAGGAAAACTTTTTTTTACAAAGGGATTGAGTATAAGAGTAAAGAAGGCTTACTACAATTGTGCAGGGCATTGGTGAGGCAGGAGTACTCTGTGCAGTTTTGGTCACTTTATCTAAGGAGGGACATAGAGGGATGTTTACTATTCTGGTTAATGGGATGAGGGAATTGACCTATGAGGAGGGATTGAGTAGACCAGGCCTATATTCCCTGGAGTTTAGAAGAATGAGATGTGATCTAATGGAAACATATAAAATTCTTCAGGGGCTTGACAGGGTAGATGCTGAGAAAATGTTTCCCCCAGCTGGTGGATCTAGCATGAGGGGGTCACAGTCTCAGAATAAGATGTTGACCATTTAGGACTGAGCTGAGTAGAAATTTATTCACTTAAAAGAATTATCGACCCCAGAGAGTTGTGGATGTTTAGTTGTTGAATATATTCAAGATAGAGGTTGATTGAATTTTGGGTACTGTGGAAATTAAGAGATATAGTGATAATGCAGGATGGAGGAGTTGAGGTAAAAGATCAGCAATGCTGTTGTTGAATGGCAGAGCAGGTTCAAAAGGCCAAATGCAATACTCCAGGTCCTATTTCTTATTGTCTTATGTTCTTATATGTGTGCGTGTTTCTGTGTGCTTTGTCTCACTCTTCCCTTTGTTCTTTACATTTTTAAATGCTGTTGATGATCTGTTATACCCTCCAGTTCTGATAAAGGGGCCACCCTGAAACATCAATTTGTCTGTTGCTGCTGCAGATGCTGGTGACCTGCTGAATGTTTCCAGTATTTTCTGTTTTAATTTCAGATTTTCATAATCTGCAGTTTTTTGTTTGCCTGCTGGATCAATTCCACTCACCTGTACACAAGACAAGACTTGATGGGGCCGATTTTTAACTGCTGCCCAGGTACTGTGATGCGATTGCTCATTATCGAAATCCTGCTCATTTTCATGTCCATTCTAAATCTGATTATACTCCATGACCTTTCCCATCTATTATCACCACAATTAGACAATGGGCAGCACAGTGGCGCAGTGGTTAGCAACGCAGCCTCACAGCTCCAGCGACCAGGGTTCGGTTCTGGGTACTGCCTGTGTGGGTTTTGCAAGTTCTCCCTATGACCATGTGGGTTTCTGTTGGGTGCTCTGGTTTCCTCCCACTGCCAAAGACTTGCAGGTTGATAGGTAAATTGGCCATTGTAAATTGTCCCTAGTGTAGGTAGGTGGTAGGGAATATGGGATTAATGTAGGATTAGTATAAATGGGTGGTTGATGGTTGGCACAGACTTGGTGGGCCAAAGAGCCTGTTTCAGTACTCTATAACTAGTAGTAGCAAGTCAAAAATGATAGAATATGCATAAATGGTGCACACCTTTGAAAAGCAACAGAAGCTGTGGCTTAAATGTGCCACTCCTGAGGAATGGTGTTCTTTTGAATAAATGGTTAACTAAAACTTCTCTGAAAAACAATCACCTCCCTTTCCCATTTTCAGATTGTAAAAAATATGTGCAAATAATTTTCTTCAGCCACTTTTAGGCTTCTTGGCTTCTTATTGCATAAGATGTGTCTCCTTCAATAAGGCTGTATTATAGTCACAGTATTTGAGTTGAACAAAGACTTTAATTGTCTTACTCGAGATATTATTGCCTTTCAGTGAGGGACAAAATTAAATTAACTTTAGTAAAGTCATTGCTGAACAAGATAAAGTAAGAGTATCACACTGTGGCCTGTGAATAACAGTTTGATTATTTCTATGCTTGATGTTGCTGTCTGAAATCTTTAATCCTTAAATGGTTTCAGCTCAGACCACAAAATACTGCACTATTGATGTGCTTCCATCAGCTTCTGGTTCCCTACACCAGACTTTCACTCAAGCACTAACACCTTAATTGATGCTGCTGTTATAATGGGATTGTTGCGCTAAATTTACACTGAAAGCCATGTGAAGTTGATGTGAAAATCCTAGTATAGAGCAACCAAATTGCACTCCAATTTGGCTGCTCTGCCTCTAGCAAGACCACCTAAGTAGGTAGCTTGATACTGGAGTCATGCTGTGATCTGTAGTTTAACAGTTGAAGCTGGCATAATGCCACAGAAGTTAGTGACATGACACGCATTGTGAAACCATCTTACCTATTGTCATAGGTCTGGTCCTTAGCCCCTGAGCCAGTAGACTTATAGATTTAAGTATGAACAGCTTGGAGAAGTGGGCTGCTAGGTGCTACTTAACCTATTTGTCTGTTTGTGGTTATTCTCATCTGCTGCTTTGATATTTTTCATAAGCCATTACCTTTCATCATTTATTTTACATATAAAAAACTATGCAATCATTAGTTGTGTTGTTTAGCTTGTAACCACAGTTTCTGGCTTTTCACTCATGACATCTGCTTTAAGAAGTTGTGTAAATAGCTGGCCTATGAATTTCAGTAATATCTGAAAACAGGCATGGAGATCACAATGCGTGATTTATCTGCACCTGTTGCTTCTGATGCAGGCAGCAGGCAAACTTCGTGCTGCCTGCTCATTTAAATGATTTCTGTGCAGCCAGTGCTCAGCGCACTGCTGAGTGACTGCATACCTGATCAATGTGCAAAATCATGAGAGGCTAGCATCACTTAACTGTAGCTTGCAATACATAAAGCCATCCTGCACCTCTTGAAGGGGAGATGCATTGTGGCTGGAGCAGGTGCTAAAACTGGTTGCAGAAAGGAGTCTGTGGAAGTAGAACATTAAATAATGGCACAACATGGCAGAGTGTTGGCACCCAAGATTTTCCAACACAGCACCAGAAACATGGGCCAAGGAGGTGCAGAGAAGGACAGATGTCATCTATCCGCAGGGGACCAGGATGCCCTCCAGATACAAGCTCAAAAAGCAGTGGGAGCAGATTACTGTGGCGGTCAATGCTGGGTGTCAAGCCCCGAGGACCTGATGCAGTACTGCAAGAAGTTCAATTACCTCATATGATTGGTCAAGATCAGCCAATGCATCTTCGAATGCCATATCTCACCAATTGCACCACTAGCTCACATACTGCTCTAAGCACCACACCCCACAACTAGCAATTTCTATCAATCAGATATTCAACCAGACATTCATAGTTTCCCCTCACCCTCACACTGGTTATGAGAGGGCGTTAATTGGAGTGTTCAGGTCAAAAATAGCAGTGCTTGTGTCACGTCAGCGTTAGATACTGAGTGACGCCATGATCGGCCTACTCTGCATACTTCCAGTGTACCGTCTCTGTGCCAGCGCTAATGCCCTAATGGAATGGTGTCTTTTGTGGTCAGTACCAGAAATGGGCACATGCCCTGCAGATGCCATTTTAGACCTGAAATAACAACTGTAGTCATAAAAATACAGGCGCTGCGCAGCTGAATGTTGCTTACATTATGTTCCATTTCCCCTCATATCTTTTGTCACTCTTCCATGCTGATCCTGTTCAAATATTAAAGACATCAATTAATGAATGTGTGCCATGATGAGAATTTTCATGAGTAAGATGATTAAATAGCTCATTAATGACAAAGTTGCATGTGTGTAATGAGCAGATTATGAAAATAAATATTTCTCTTCATACTATGCATGTCCACAGGTTCCTGAAGGTGGCAGGACAGGTAGGTAGAGTGATGAAGAAGGCATATGGAATGCTGTCCTTTATTGGCTGAGGTATAGAATACAAAAGCAGGGATGTAATGCTGGAACTGCATAAAATGCTGGTTAGGCCACAGCTGGACTATTGCATACAGTTCTGGTCATCATATTACAGGAAGGACATAATTGCTCTGGAGACAGTACAGATGAGATTTACAAGAATGTTGCCAGGGCTTGAAACTTGCAGCTATGAGGAAAGATTGGATAGGCTAGGGTTGTTTTCCTTAGAACAAAGGAGGCTGAAGGATGACTTAGTTGAGGTGTACAAAATTATGAGGAGCCTAGATAGAGTAGACAGGAAGGACCTGTTTCCCCTAACGGAGAGGTCAATTACCAGGTGGCACAGACTGAAGGTGATTGGTAGAAGGATTAGAGGGGACGAGGAAAAACGTTTTCACCCAGAGGGTGTTGGGTGTCTGGAATTCACTGCCCTGATCGGTGGTGGAGGCAGAAACTCTCAACTCTTTTAAAGGTAGCTGGACCTGCACCTGAAGTGCTGTAATCTTCAAGGCTATGAACCAGGTGCTGGAAGCATGGGTGGCTAGTTTTTTCAGTTGGGCGCAGACACGATGGGCTGAATGGCCTCCTTCTGTGCAGTAACTTTTCTATGGTCCTATGGTTCTACTATATTTTCAAATTATTTAAGCATCAGTACATACATTTTAGTGATGAGTATTATCAGTACACAATAGCACTTTAATGCTCCCCATTATGTTTTGTAGCTCATATGTTTCACACCAGGGGTACTTGGATGTGATCTTGGTACTCTACTATTTTGTAGATGATATCATTACATAGAAATAATAAAACTACTATCAACTTTAAGGACTACAGACTAATGGAAAGAACATGATAAAATACAGGTTCAAATTTATTATTAGCTAATGTGCAGAAATAAAGCTATATTACCACTTCAATTGATGCACACTACTGCTATCAATCTATTATATTCAGTGCTTATAACTTACTGAAGTTGAAGTGGTAAGTATGTGTTTTATTTTCAAACAGCATTTATCCTGCTTGCTTGTACTTAAAAGTTTATTTGCCTCCATGACTAACTATAAGAGTTCTTATATTATTCCAATAAAGCGAATTTTGGAGTATGATGACTCACTCTTATAGGTGACAAGAATCTGAGGTGAATTTAATTGTGGAGACTGACTGACTTATGGGGAAGTTATTAGCAGTCTCTTGTACATGTGGCATTTACCTCCAATGGTGTAAATAATGATCAACAACAAGTAATGCTTTCTCTTCCCTATCTTTACTGCCGCAATGTTTTCATTCCATGCCTATGGAAATGAGACATGGTCCTAACAGTTTATAGCCACAATCTGTGATTGGACTATTACTCTTTACCAAACCCCTCCTGACCCTCACAACCAAGCACTATTGTATTATTAGAAAAAATGTTTTTACCGTCCACACCCTATAATTTTATGCTGATTAATTGATTAGACACATTTAGAAGGAATGTAATCACCAGAATCAAATAGTAATGCATGCTTTTCAAGAAAGAATTTGCGATCTGTGAATAAAGAAATTGTAATCACTTCATTATTTGCCCAGTTCCAAATAAATGCTTATTTATTCATGAGCTGGGAATAGCTTTCTATTTTCTACCTTGCCAATTTGACAGACTAAGAAACTGCTAACTGTTTTCTTATTCATGATTTGAGAATAGGGAGATTTTACTTTTTTTTGTATCTGACATATGAATTGGATTTCTTTCCTATTGATGCAGTGAGAGTTGTTTCTAGTAAACTACCCGAATAAGGAACAAGTTACAGTACTTATTTCTGAGTCATGAACCTCAAACGATTGCTGTCAGTATTTTTGAATCTAGAGGCTGTATAATAGTAAAAGAAATTGAGCTATTATTCAAGGAAAATAGTACTGTATCAAAATAGCATTAAAAATATTAAGATGGTTACAAATAATTTAGCTAACATATTTGAACAACTGAATAAATGAAATGAGGGCATTACTAATGGTAATACTGCTAAATTAGATCAACAAAACAACTGCAGTATTTGTGAAATATTATTATAAAATTATCAATAATTTAAATGGAGCTTCTCACCGGGAACATGTGTGTGTATCCCTCTTGCTTCCTGTAACTGTGTCTCAACTTGCCATCCCTGTCTGACTTACCTCTCAGTCTGTCTGTGATCATCTTTTTCTCTTTGGCTTTCACACACTGGGGGTAACTTGAGCTTTTGCTGATCGGATAAAAGTTAAACGGGTGGCAGGGCAGATATGCAGGATTTACACTATCAACAACTTTCTCTTATTGCTGTCTCTGTATACCTGAAACTGTTTTTCTCCTCTTTCTCACTCTCCTTCGCTCTATCTTCCCTCCATTCTGTGATTCTCACTCATTGGTTCTGTCTCATTGCCTTTACTATTACTGAATTAAACGATCAACCATTAACTTTTTTGAATGGTGGAGCTGGCCCGAAGGGCCGAATGGCCTTCTCCTGCTCTTATTTTCTACGTTTCTATGTTTACATGCCTTTGATTTCTTTCTGTATGTCAGCCTCCATTTCTCTCTTTCTCCCTATTTGTTTTTCTTTTTTTGTTCTGTACTTCCCACTTCCTATGAAAAACCGAGGCTGGATTTTCTGCTGCTTTTCCATCTGATCGATAGTGGCAGAAATGGGGGTGAAACTGGGTGGCAAGGCTTAGTATTATGTCACTCACCTGACCTCAATGATCCTTCTTCCCACATAACTGGAACCTTTGCTGGCTGCTTCTTCACCACTACCTGAATACCAACCTCAGCAGGGACAGAGGTTCCTGGACTATTTCTGTCTGATCTGCTCCTGTTCCCACCACTCGCCAGGAATCAAACTTATGAGTATGACTCAATGTCAAAAGCAAAAAATGATTTAAAGAGGGTAATTTTTAACTCCCTCAGGGTGGTTGCTCTTAGGAGGCAGGCAGTCACTAAAATATTATAAGGAGCTGTATTGCTCCATTTGGACTAACATTTATTTTTAACTTCTGCAGGCTAGGTTTCCTGGGACCTGGCAAACTTGGCAGATGAAAGAAGGTGAAAAGGACCAAATCCATGTGGTAGACAACTGTAGTTCACTGCTTGTGGCCCAAGAGGAGTATGAGTGTTTCCTCCCCATCCCACCAAGCTTACCTTTCAAACAACTCATGATTAGCTGACCCCAACTACCCAATGTTGGCTGACGCCCACCCCCTCACCCTCTTCCGATGGTCAATCCCCTCCTGTGAATCTGGCTGGCTGTTGGGCAGGAAATCTGTTGCAACCATTTAAAATGGTCCCTGCCGTTAAAGTTGGCAGGACATACTGGATACCCTTACTTCCTGTTCTTCTTCTGAAAATCCTTTCACCCGCTCTCTGCCCAGCTCTGAGTTATTATTGGGTCCAATGTCTCTGTAGCTATGATAGGAGCTCTCAATGAAGAATTAAGTAGGAACAACCTCAGGTTGTCCCAGCAGATTAGTCCAGTGTGAACCTGGTTAGCACTAAGCTCACATTATCATGTTTTTGCAATTTTAGCACTGGATCTGATAAATTACCCTCCTGTTGCAATTTAGGAAAATACAATCTTCATTGTGCTTGTTCAACTTGTGACACCTGTATGATATTACAGGCCTGTGTGCATGCAAGGCATCAGTGCCTAATGAAGTGCCAGCTCTGCAGAGCTCACATTATTAAGAATGTTCAGTTTGTTTCCTGGACTTCTACACAAATTTCTCTAGCTGTCCATGAGAAATCCCATGGTGGCACCCCTCATCTATATTTTGAAAGGCTGCGTTAACTAGGTTTAAACTGATGGACCGGAATCAGACTGGCTGTGGGGAGAGATGTTTGCTATGATCAAGCATTAGTCAAAATAAAGACTCTTTTTGATGAGGACAACCGATAGCACTTAAGCTGAGTGCACTCTTGGGGCTTGGTCAGAGTTTGCTGACAAATATCAGTGAAGACTGGCCCCCCCCGCCCCCCTCCTCTCAGTGCTACTCCTACTGATGGAAGGGACCTTGACTGCTTCACACTGTAAACAAGAATTCTCACCAGAGCAGCAGTTACTGCTTACATAATGCAGTGGCCAGAAATGGCAATGAAAGGAAAAGGGAAATATAGCCAATTTTTCCCTTCCTGATTCAGGGCTGTTGAGACTGTTAAATGCTGCGGCTACAAAAGCAGGTCAGAGGCTGGGAATTCTGTGTCAAGTAACTCACCACCTGTCTCCCCAAGGCCTGTCCACCATCTACAAGGCACAAGCCAGGAGTGTGATGAAATACTCTCTACTTGCCTGGATGGGTGCAGCTCCAACAACACCCAAGAAGCTCAACACCATCCAGGACAAAGCAGTCCACTTGCTTGGCACCCCATTCACCACCTTCAACATTCACTCCCTCCACCCCAGATACACAGTTGCAGCAGTGTGTACCATCTACAAGTTGCAGTGTAGCAACTCACCAAGGCTCCTTCGACAGCATTTTCCAAACCCACGACCTCTACCATCTAGAAGGACAAGGGCAGCAGATACATGGTAACATCACCTGTAAGTTCCCCTCCTAGCCACACACCATCCTGAGCTGGAGCTATATCGCTGCTCCTTCACCGTCGCTGGGTCAAAATCCTGGAACTCCCTTCCTAACAGCACTGTTGGTGTACCAACACCCCAAGGACTGCAGTGGTTCAAGAAGGCAGCTCACCACTGCCTTCCCAAGGGAAATTAGGGTTGGGCAATAATGAGCGATGCCCACATTCCCCAAAATAAATAAAAAAAAGACCAATTGTAACATTCTTACTGCTTCTAAAATCAGCCACCTTCTGGTTCCTTGTATCTTTGGAAAGTATTTTGTCTATACCTTTGCCTCTGTAAATCTTCTAATTGTAAATAAATTTGATCAGTATTTTAACTTGTGCAGAGTGGGTCTGGTATTTCTGTTTTTTGCCATCTGGGTGACATAACAGGAATCTTTCATAAGTTCAATAGCACTTACTAAAGATGGTAAGCGTTAGCCCTGGTCTGCAATTGTTAACACTTAGCTGTGATAACTCAATGTGAAAGAGAATGAAAGAAGCAGATTTTCAGCTTACATCTGGAAACATTTTATCAGGATATTTACTGGGGAACATGTTGAACAGTAATTTCTCTCAATTTATTCATTTCACCAAAATCCTCTCCTTCCAACTGCTGAAAATTATACTCTCATCATTGTCGGTTCAGGCACAAATAACACTGTTTTCCAGTGATCTTTTCCTAAAATACTGTACTATGATGTTTATTTTCAGTGCAATGCAGATCTGAAAATACTGATTAAAAATGCCTTTCTGACAGATTAATCTTGTCATTAAGTTGACCAGAAAACACCAGCCCGTCTGCCACAACTGAGTTTCTTAACCTGGGTTATTTCTATTTCCTTCCAATTTTTTTACTTAGCAGTTTCCTGTTTTTAAGTAATTCTGAGTTGTTGCTGAAATAAGCACTGGCTGAAGACCTAAACATTGAGTCTAAACAACGCACCACTTCTTAGTCAACTTTTCGGGAATAGATTCAAGAGTACGGCTCCACTCAACTATTCGAAAGTTATGATCCTGCACACTTATCTCCCCTCTTTACCTGAAGCTGCTGGCACATGCCAGAAGCTGGGGTTGTTCTCCTCAAAGAGAAGTTTGAGAGGATATTTGATAGAGATGTTCAAAATCATGAGGTATGCAAACAGAGTAGATAGTGAGAAACTGTTCCCTTTGGTGGAAGGGTTGAGAACCAGAGGACATCTATGTCAGGTGAATGGCAAAAGAACCAACAGCGACATGAGGAAAAACTCTTTTATGCAACGAGTGGTTAGCATCTGTAATGCACTGTCTGAGAGTGCAGTGGAGGCAGATTCAGTTGTGGATTCAAAATGGAAATGGATAAGCACCTGAAGAGAAAACAATTTCAGGCCAAGGGGAAAGGACAGGGAAGTGGGGCTAGCTGAGTTGCTCTTTCAGAGATCTGGCACGGACATGATGCGCCGAATGAGCTCCTTCTGTGCTGTAAGCATTCTCTGGCTCTATGATTCTACGTGGGGTGCAGTTCTAAAAGCACCAGGCAATTTCCAGTACTTCATCCAGGTGCTATTCTTCATATGCAAGCCTAAGTGTCAGCAGGCTATTCAATAATGGTTATATCACAGATAAATTCAATGTCCGTGGGTGAATAGAACAGGAGGATTCAGCAGATGAGGAAGACATGGCTCCAGCCAGGCCTCAGGGCAGCCAGGCAGCTACTAGCCAAAGCATCTGTAGAAATCTCATCTGGGAACCTTCGCCTAGCAATTCCCATACTATTTTCAAGTAGGGTAGAATTGAAGAAAGTAAATTTTTTGGCAATACATTTTTTTCTACCAAAATTGATCCACCTGACTTCCTCGTATCTTTTGGCCCTTGCTCTGATCCACACACTGAGCCCTGAGTGAGGTCATTAACATACATCATATTGTGGATCAGTGGTGCTGTAGCTTTGAGTATCCTGCTTTTACATTTCCAATGCATTTGGGTTAAGATAGAATGAGAATTATAAGGTGCAACTACCTTCATCCAGTTATAACGCATACATTCCATCTCTCTTTCTTGACCTTCCTGTGGAATAATGACATACCTGAAAAACCTACTCTGAATCCATTCACAGTGCTTCTCACTATCCTTCAAATTACTACAGACACATTAACTTCCAGTTACATCAAAAGGACTTTGTGCAAAGCATAATCTGCTGCCAACTCATTTCTTGTGTGCACATCCAATTGTGACTGTCAACCTAATTCTTGTTACCACAGTGATCCTCCTTTATAACAATGGCAGTCCTTTGAGCATGATTAACTAGTCCAGTGCTTCATCTAGGTGTTTCTTCTGAGGCATAGAACAGGAGGGTAGAACCATAGAGCTTTAGAAAAGTTACGGCACAGAAACAGGCCCTCAGCTTGTCGTGTCTGCGCTAGCTGAAAAAACTAGCCGCCCAATCTAATCCCATGCTTCCAGCACCTGGTCCCTAGCCTTGCGGGTTACAGCACTTCAGGTGCAGGTCCAGGTACCTTTTAAATGAGTTGAGGGTTTCTGCCTCCACTACCGATCCGGGCAGTGAATTTCAGACACCCACCACCATCCTGGGTGAAAAAGTTTTTCTTCATGTCTCCACTAATCCTTCTACCAATCACCTTAAATCTGTGGTCCCTGGTAATTGATCTCTCCGCTAGAGGAAGCAGGTCCTTCCTGTCTATCTAGGCCTCTCATAATTTTCTCATATCTATAATTTTGTACACCATAATTAAGTTATCCTTCAGCCTCCTCTGTTCTAAGGAAAACAACCCTAGCCTATTCAATCTTTCCTCATAGCTGCAAATTTCAAGCCCTGGCAACATTCTTTGTAAATCTCCTCTGTACTCTCTCCAGAGCAATTATGTCCTTCTGTAATTTGGTGACCAGAACTGTATGCAATATTCCAACTGTGGCCTAACCAACATTTTATACAGGTCCAGCATTACATCCCTGCTTTTGTATTCTATACCTTGGCTAATAAAGGAAACCATTCCATATGCCTTCATCACCACTTTATCTACCTGTCCTGCCACTTTCAGGGACTTATGGATGTGCATTCCAAGGTCTTTCACTTCTTCTACCTCGCTCAATATCCTCCCAGTTTATTATGTATTCCTTTGCTTTGTTTTCCGTCCCCAAATTCATTACCTCACACTTCTCCGGATTGAATTCCATTTGCCACTGCTCCGCCCACTCAACCAAACCATTCTGGAGTCTACAGCTATCCTCTTCACTATCAACTACATGGCCATTTTTATGTCATCTGCAAATTTTCCAATCATGCCTCCCAAATTTAAGTCCAAATCATTAATATATACCACAAACAGCAAGGGACCCAACACTGAGTCCTGTGGAATGCCACTGGAAACCACTTTCCAGTTGCAAAAACATCTGACGACCATTACCTTTTGTTTCTTGACACTGAGCCAATTTTGGATCCAACTTGCTGCATTCCCCTGTATCCCATGGGCCTTTACTTTTCTGACCAGTCTGCCATGTGGGACCTTGTCAAATGCCTTACTAAAATCTATGTAGACAACATCCATTGCACTACCCTCATTAATCCTCAAAAAATTCAATTAAGTTAGTAAGACATGACCTTCCCTTAACAAATCCATGCTGACTATTCCTGATTAATCTGTACCTTTCTAAGTGACAGATCTCTCAGAATTGATTCTAATAATCTGCCCATCACTGAGGTCAGACTGACCAGCCTATAATTATTTGGTCTATCTCTCGCACCCTTTTTCAACAATGGTACAATGTTTACAGACATACAATCCTCTGGTACCTTGCCAGTGTCTAGTGAGGATTTGAAGATGATCCTCAGAGCATCTATTATTTTCTCCCTGGCTTCCTTTAACAGCCTGGGATACAATCCATCCAACCCCGGTGATTTATCCACTTTCAAGGATGTCAGACCTTCCAGTACTTCCTCTCTCATTATGCTTATCGTATCTAATATTTCACACTCCTCCTCTTTTAACTACAATGTCTGCATCATCCCTCTCCCTCGTGAAGATAGAGACAAAGTACTCATTAAGAACCCTGCCCACATCTTCTGCATCAAAGCATAAGTTACCTTGTACATCTCTGATAGGCCCTACCCTTTCCTTAGTTATCCTCTTGCTCTTAATGTACTGATAAAATATCTTTTGGTTTTCCTTGATTTTACTTTGTCAGACTGCGGGCAGAACTTTAACTGCTAAAGGGAGATGGTATCGGGTGTGGATGGGAGGTTAAAGAGCCGAAAGGTGGCGTCGGGTCAGGAACCTGACACAATCCCACTCACTTCCGGGTTTAACCCTGGGGGGTTTGCAGATGAGCGGGAAACCTCCCTGCAGCTGGCCGGTAAGTAATTAAAATATGCAATCAGGCAATTAATTCAGGATTTAACCCAGCATTCTGGCTTTAACAGCTAGTTCACAGGTTTCCCAAGCTGTGTAGAGTCCACCAGGGTCAGTGAGGGGAATGCACAGTGGGGAATGCTTCTTCACTGAAACTGACAGGCTGGGAAGCCTTCAACAGTGAAACTGAAGAGCTGCAGTCCTGCCTAGCTTAGAGGCTGCTTCTCACAGCACTTCTTCTGTGAGTGTGCTATTACTGCTTGACAAGTGATCTCCAAATTCATGGAAGCTACTTCACCTGTCTTGGACTTCATTCATCTTGATCTTCACTTCCCTGGCATCAGCAGCTTACGCAGCTCTAACTTGCACCTCTGCTAGAAGAGAAGCAAGAAGAGCAACAACACCAACACCAACAGCGCCAGGAGTGGCAGGTGCAACACCAGCAGCAGCACATGCTGCTCCACAGGACAAAGGAGATTGTCACAGAGATCCAGTTCCAAGGATGCAAGACCCCAACACATGATCAACAGGCAGAGGATCAGCTCTCTTGAATGTGTGGGCACCAGTGCATCAGGGAGCACAGGCTCTCACAATAGGTCTATGCTGACATCTGCGGCTTCCTGAAACTCGACATTGCCTCCAATGGATCAGCTGGGCATGCATTACCAGTGGCCGTCAAAGTGGCTACCACTGGAGAATACTACCCCTCCCCCACTGTTCTTCACCTCTCCCTGCAGTTCTGTGCTCTCATCTCCTGCAAGGAGAGAAAGTAGAGAGTTGTGAGTGTGAGAAATGTATTGTATGTAGAGGAAGAAAGGACAATATTTGTGGAGGGTGACTGTGAGGAATGGGTGTCAGATGGCACAAATATAAGTGTGAGTGTGAGTGTTGGCTGTTCAGATGGAGATATGAGGAAGTACCTGGAGAGAGAGGAATGAGTGGAGCTGCAAGGTATGTTGGTCTGAGGACTGTTGTGTAGGAGAATGCTGGGAAAGTCAGAGTGTGGGTGTTGGTACCTGAGAGTGTTATGCCATTCACCTTTCCTGTATTCCTGAGGTCCTTGAACATCTTGGGCACTGTCTCCAGGTTCGAGGGACCACACTCCTGCTGCTCACTTCCTTGGCCACTTGCATCCATGCCTCCTTGGTTAGAGAGGCTGGCCTCTTGCTCCTGTCCTTGCCAAATATCACATCACTCCAGTCCCTCAGATCCCACAGCAGGACCTCCAGGTAAGAGTCAACAACCTGAGAGTGAGACTTCCCAGGTCTCCTTTCCATTCCTGTGGTTGCTGAAGCCTCAGAATTCAATGTACAGTTCAGCCATTCTGACCCCTGCCAGGGTCCCTTTAACTAGAAATCCTTCCTTGACAGATTCAGTGTGTCATCCTGCCTGCACTCTGTGATTGGTTGGGAATGGTAATGACGTAATTGAGTTCAAGAACCTTGGCAAAGCCTGCTTCAATGACAAAGAGGTTCCCAACCGGCTGCTGGCCCCCTGCTGCTTGCAGGTCTGGCTAGATAACATTCAGCCTTATGTGCCCTCTGGGACCTAAGGTCGCTCTTGACCTCTGTGAGCTGCCACACCAAATGAGATAACTTCAGGCTGCAGCTCTGTCGTTGCTGTTTGTAGAGCCTGGCCCCACATGCTTTCAGTCTTCTGTGTAGTCAAAGAAGCAGGCAGGGGAACTGATTGTGCTAGAGTGGAGCCAAATGGAGACAGATCATCAGCAACAACGATGTGTTCCAATATAATAAAAGCAAAATACTGCAGATGCTGGAAATCTGAAATAAAAACAAGAAATGCTGGAAACACTCAGCAGGTCTGGCAGCATCTGTGGCAAGAGAAGCAGAGTTAACATTTCAGGTCAGTGACCTTTCATTAGAACTGGCAAATATTAGAAATGTAATAGGTTTTAAGCAATTAAAGTGGGGGTGCGGGAAGAGATAACAAAAGACAAGGTGTTGATAGGACAAAGTCACAAAGAATTACTGACCAGAAGGTCATGGAGCAAAGGCAAATGGTATGTTAATGGTGTGTTGAAAGACAAAGCGTTAGTGCAGAGGGGGTGTTAATTGACTGAAAAATGAACAGCCTGGCCCCAAGAACAAACATGATAAAAAACAGTGGGTAGGCACAGTAAAAACAAACTAAACTAAAATAAACAAAGAAAAAAGAAAAAAGAAAAAAATAACTAAAAACAAAAATAAAATGCGGGGCCTGTCATGCTCTGAAATGATTGAACTCAATGTTCAGTCCGGCAAGCTGTAGCGTGCCTAATGGGTAAATGAGATGCTGTTCCTTGAGCTTGCGTTGGTGTTCACTGGAGCACTGTAGCAAGCCCAGGACAGAGATGTGGGCATGAGAGTAGGGCAGTGTGTTGAAATGGCCAGCAACTGGAAGCTCAGGGTCATGCTTTCGGACTGAGCGGAGGTGTTCTGCGAAGCGGTCACCCAATCTGCGTTTGGTCTCCCCAATGTAGAGGAGACCACATTGTGAGCAGCGAATACAGTATATTAAATTGAAAGAAGTACAAGAAAATCACTGCTTCACCTGAAGGGGGTGTTTGGGGCCTTGGATAGTGAGGAGAGAGGAGGTAAATGAGCGATGTATTCCAATGTTCCCCTTCTTTTGGCCTCTCTGCATCTCTGCATCTCTGCACTCTGTCATATGGTTTTCAGGCCTCATGACAGGATTGAGCTGCATCTTCTGTGAACCTGTCCATTAAGGAGGCCACAATGCATAACGTATCTTGGATCAGTTTGAGCATTCATGAAAGAACCTAAGGCTAGCATCTTAAGCAAAGCCTTGGCTATGAGCGGTGACATGGGAGATGCCCTGGGGTTGCCACTCACAGTGGAGATTTGCATGTGTTTAATACTGTCTATCAGTACCTCACCCATGGGGGAAATGGACACCTCCACACTTGGCTGGGATTTTATGGGCCCCTCCCCGAGGCGGGATCGGAGGCGTGGAAGGGGGGCACGGAGAATTACAGCAGGGGAGGTGGCGGGACAGAGGGCCCGTTGCCTCCCCATCGC
This sequence comes from Heterodontus francisci, assembly GCF_036365525.1. Classification (NCBI taxonomy): domain Eukaryota; kingdom Metazoa; phylum Chordata; class Chondrichthyes; order Heterodontiformes; family Heterodontidae; genus Heterodontus; species Heterodontus francisci. The sequence goes on from NC_090379.1 coordinate 78,679,346, forward strand.
CCAGCAATCTTGCCCGGGTGGATAGGCCGATGGCGGCCTTCCTGCCCAGAGGCAAATTGAGGCCCTTATGTGGCCTATTAAGGGCCAGTTAAGGAACTCTTCCTGCCACCACTGGGATCTTACCTCTTTCAGTGTCTGAATAGTAGCAAGAACTCCATTTGTTCTAATTGTTTCCCTCCTGTTGTGTGCCAGCTTCTATGGGTTAATATGTGCCCTGCTAAAGCACATTCAACATGAAAGAAATAAAAGCATAAAACACTGGAAATACTCGGTAGGCCAGGCAGCATCTGGAGAATTTTTCAGGTCAATGAACTGTTTCATCAGGACCTTTCCATGTAAGTCAGCTTTGCACAGTGTTGATGACAAGAGGAAGAAGCAGATGATGAGGCCAAGTGAAAAAAATTATTTGAGGGTGGTAGCAGGTTTGAAGGTGTGAGTGATGCAGTGAAATGTTCCCTTCTTACTTGAGAATAGCCATGGGATGTGGAGAAGGGAAGGACTGATCAGACTGAGGCCATCAAGAGGAATTTGGGGCCCAGTATATCGCAATTGTTGCAGTGAAACCCCAACTGCCGAGCTTTGTTGCCAATGAATTCAATTTCAAAATCTGCTATAGATTATAATCAAATGGAATTTAGGAAACAAGTATTTGCAATTTTCATCATTTGATAAATTAATATTATAAGCTTTATTAAGATTATTGAACAGAAAATAGCAAAGGACAGGAATATCCCATATAGCAACTGAAATTCTGTGCTCTTCATTACTGTTCTGGAGTTACAGGGCAGCTTAATTAACCCTGCAGTAACTGTACACAACAACGATTTCCAGAAATTTGTACTTCTTATTTCTTTTCTATTTTTTAAAAAAGCCATAGGTTTAATAAAAACAAGATTTTGCAATAGCCGATTTGCACTCTGCACTCAAAATGTCAAGGCATCACAGTAATGCTCTAAGCCTCACCCACCCAAGTTAACTAAGCAGGATTGTTGGAATATTCTCTGCCTTGTTGTTTCTCTGCTAAAAGAAGAAAAGCAGAATTCTGGAGGGTCTCAGGCTGTATATAGTTAATAAACAAAACAGTCAAAAATAAAGCATGTATACAAGTCACAAGTGCACAAGAAAAAAGAAAGGAAAAGCAGAGAAAATTCTCAGAGCAAGAAGCAGGGGAAAAGAACACTTTTGAATCTTTTGGATTGAAACAAATTCCGTGCAGTGGGAGATCATCACAGTCAATCAGAGAAGGCAGAAGGGACAGATAGTGATGAAATATCCAACACATCTCATTCTGGTGCCAATGGTACAAAAAGGGGCAGGACCAGTTTGAGTCTGAAGTTGAAGAAAATGAAGAAGATGATAATTGCCTTACTGCTAGTCTAGATGAAGCACTGGAGGAGGAAGAGCACAAATAGGAAAAAATGAACATGAAGCATCTTATGTTTCTATTGAGAAGATTCTTTCAAATAGAGTTTCTCCAAAACAGGATGGCATAGGCACAAATACCTGAAAAATAAAATTTCATCTACAAAGGGATATCAAAGAAAAGCTGTTTCTTTCCTACATTTTTACTAATTGAGAGAAAAGTGAACATTACTAGACAGCAGCAATGCAGCAAGCCATTTATTGCATTCCGTATGAATTTTTCTGCACTTTGCATATTTTGCTGCATACCAGCATTTGTGGTTAGTGCAGATAGATTGGTTAGTGTGCTCAAATGTGTGTTAGCTACCACTGTATAACTATCGGTCAGTCAAGACTCAATGTCATAGTAACTCTTGCCATTAAAAGTGATCAGCAAGATTCACTAATTGTATTGATTCATTTGCAGAGCAAAAGGCAAGAAAAGCACTGCAGAAAATTGAAAGTCTTAATGTTTACAAAAATTCAGAAACTTTTTATTTTTCTATTTTCTTTATTGCATGTTTTCCTATCACTGATCAGTTTCATTCATAAATTTGCTATGCCACCTAGACCTTGGTAAAGTTGTACCCACTTCTCTTGCTCCCTCATTAGCCCTGGTTAAGGCTAAAATAGGGCGACACAGTGCTGTCCGAAGGGTGTGAGGGATTGAGGAGTCTTACCTTAGTAATCCTGATTAGATTATCACATTTTGCTCTGTACTGCATCACACAAATGCTAGGCACTGACAATCTCCAACAAGTGAGAATCTAACCATCTCCCCTTGACACTCAATGGCATTACGATTGCTGAATCCCCATCATCAACAACCTAAGGCTACCATTGACAAGAAAATTAACTGGACTAGCCATATAAATACTGTGGCTATAAGAGCAAGTCAGAGGCAGGGAGTTCTGCAGCGAGTAACTCATCTCCTGACTCCCCAAAGCCTATCCATCATGTACAAGGCACAAGTTAGGATTGTGATGGAATACATTCACTTGCCTGAATGAGTGCAGCTCCAACAACACTCAAGAAGCTCAACACCATCCAGGACAAAGCAACCCCCTTGATTGACACCCCATTTACCACATTAAACTTTCACTCCCTCCACCTTAATGTTTATCTGAAGGATGGAAACTCCGAGAATGCAACGCTCCCTCTGCATTGCATTGAAGTGTCAGCCTAGATTTTATGCTCAAATCCACAAGCTGGGCTTGAACTTGAACATAATTGGCAGAATTTTCCCACCCAAGACTTTGTTCTCACTGATCTACCTGTTGTAGATGCATCTGCCCATGACAGTATTTGTAGGAGTGACCACTGCACAATCATTGTGAAAACGAAATCCCGTCTTTGCACTGAGGATACCCTCTATCGTTCCCTCCGCGACACCCTGGTCCACTCCTCCATTACCCCCACCACCTCGTCCCCGTCCCATGGCACCTTCCCCTGCAATTGCAGGAGGTGTATTACCTGCCCATTTACCTTCTCTCTCCTCACTAACCCAGGCCCCAAACACTCCTTTCAGGTGAAGCAGCGATTTACTTGCACCTCTTTCAATGTAGTATACTGTATTCACTGCTCACAATGTGGTCTCCTCTACATTGGGGAGACCAAGCGCAGACTGGGTGACCGCTTTGCGGAACACCTTCGCTCAGTCCACAAGCAGGACCCTGAGCTTCCGGTTGCTTGCCATTTCAACACTCCCCCCTGCTCTCATGCTCACATCTCTGTCCTGGGATTGCTGCAGTGTTCCAGTGAACATCAACGCAAGCTCGAGGAACAGCATCTCATTTACCGATTAAGCACACTACAGCCTGCTGGACTGAACATTGAGTTCAATCGTTTCAGAGCATGACAGGCCCCCCATTTTACTTTTATTTTTAGTTATTTTTTTCTCTTTTTTTTTTCTTTTTTTCTTTTTTACAATCTTTTTGTTTGTGTTTATTTCATTTCATCTTAGTTTGTTCAGTTTGTTTACCCACTGTTTTTTTTCATGTTTGTACTTGCTGCTGTTCAATCTTCTGTCTGTTAACACCCTATCTGTACTAATGCTTTGTCTTTCAACACACTACTAACATATTGTTTGCCTTTGCTCCATGACTTTTTGGTCAGCTATGTGGCCTTGTCCAATCTACACCTTCTCCTTTGTTATCTCTTGCCCCACCCCTGCCTTACTTGCTTATAACCTTTGACATTTCTAATATTTGCTAGTTCCAAAGAAGGGTCACTGACACGAAACATTAACTCTGCTTCTCTTTCCACAGATGCTGAGTGGTTCCAGCATTTCTTGTTTTTATTTCAGATTTCCAGCATCCGCAGTATTTTGCTTTTATACCCTCTATCATGTTGTGTGGCACTACCACTGTGCTAAATGGGATAGATTCAGAACAGATATGACAGATCTGGCAGCTCAAATCTGGACATTCATAAGGCACTGTGAACCATCAGCAGCAGCAGAATTGTGCTGCAGGATTAGCCAAGCCTCTAGCTCAGTTGTTCCAGTACAGCTACAACACTGGCATCTACCTGACAATGTGGAAAATTGCTCAGGTACGTCCTATCCATAAACAGCAGGACAAAAATCTAAACTGGCCAATGACTGCCCCATCAGTCTACTCTCTATCATCAACAAAGTGATAGAAGGGTTCTTTGACTGTGCTATCAAGTGCCACTTAAACTGCAATAACCTGTTCACGAATGCTTAGTTTGGGTTCGGCCAGGGCCACTCGACTCCTGACCTCATTACAGCCTTAGTCCAAACATGGACAAAAGAGCTGAACTTACGAGGTGAGGGGAGCATGATGGCCTGAATATCAAGGCATCATTTGACTGAGTGTGGCATCAAGGAGCCCGAACCAAACTGAAGTCAATGAGAATTAAGGGGAAAATTCTGCACTTGTTGGAGTCATACCAAGCAAAAAGGAAGATGGTTGTGGTTTTTGGAGGCCCATCATCTCAGCCCCAGGACATTGCTGCAGGAGTTCCTTAGGGCAATGTCCTAGGCCAAAGCATCTTCAGCTGCTTCATCAATGACCTTCCCTCCAACATAAGGTCAGAAGTAGGGATGTTCGCTGATGATTGTACGATAGTACAGTACCATTCACGGTTCCTCAGATACTGAAGCAGTCTGTGTCCATATACAGCAAGACCTGGACCTCCAGGTCACACATCATCCTGACTTGGAAATATATCGCCATTCCTTCACTGTTGCTGGATCAAACTCCTGCAACTCCCTCCATAACGGCACTGTGGGTGTACCCGCACCAGATGGACTGCAATGGTTCAAGAAGGCAGCTCACCACCACCTTCTCAAGGGCAATTAGGGATGGACAAGAAATGCTGGCCTAGCCAGCGATGCCCACATCCCATGAACAAATAAATAAAAGGCAGGATTCAGTAATTGCAGAGTGGTAAACTCCCTGAAATTGACATTCGGTTGGGATCCCGATGTCTTTCCGCCCTCCTCCAGCTTTGGGTCTGGCGGGAAAGCAATTGAGCCAATTAAAAAGGCAATTAAGAACCTTGTTCACCATGAATTCCTTTCTCCTAACAGCACACAGTTTCCATGCTGTGTCTGCACCTCACGAGGGTCACCGAGGTGAGTGCACAGTGGGAAGAGCTTCTTCAGTGAAACTGATAAGCTGGGAAGGCTTTCATCAGTTACACTGAAGAGCTCCCTCCACGGCCAGAGGCTTCTGTTCAAAACATTTCTTCTCTCAGATAGTACTTTCACTGCTTGACAAGTGATTGCCAACTCCTTGGATGTCATTTCATTTGTCTATCACTTCACTCACCTTTAGTTGCACTTTCCTGCTTCACCATGGCATGGGAACAGCTTATGCAACTCGACCTTCCACCTCTACTGAGGGGCAAGAGCAGAAGCCACACCAGCACTGACAGCAGCAGAAGCAGGAGCAACACTGCCGACAGCAGCACCTCCTCCCTCTCCTCAGCCGCGTGCCCCTAGACAGGACAGTGGGGATGAGATCCAGCAGGAAGGACATGAGAGCCCCAACACAGGATCTACAGGCAGAGAATCAGCTCTCCCGACATGTTTGAGCTCCAGGGCCTCAGGAGGCTCAGGCTGTCACATCAGGTTGCTGCTGACATCTTCAGCCTCCTGGAACAAGACCTGCTTCCCAGTGAAGCAATTGGGCACGCAACACCATTGACTGATAAGGCGCCTGTTACGGGAGGGCCAAACCCAATTCCCACCCACACCCCTGGCCCTGTGTCTTTGCCTCTTGCCAGGCTGTGTGCTCGCTTCTCCTGCAAAAAGAGAAAGTAGAGAGGTGTGAGTGTCATTATAGCTTGTGTGGAGAGGAGGGAAGGACACCATGTGTGGAGGGTGACTATGAGGCTTGGGTTCAAGAGGGCAATGGGTTGAGGGAGAGTGTGAGTGTTAGCTGTTCAGCTGGGGATGTGAGGTGCTTGGAGAGACAAGATTGAGTGGAGTTGCAATGTGTGTTGTCCTGAGCAGTACTGTGCAGGAGAATGATGGAAAGTCAGAGGCTGGAGCTTGGCACTTGCCCTTCTGAGGTCTTGGATCCTCTTGGTGCACTGGCTCCAGGTTGGAGGGACCAGATTCTGGCTGCTAACTTCCTCAGCCACTTCAAGTCACACCTGCTTGGTTGGTGAGTTTGTCCTCTTCCATCCTTGGAAAGATCAATTCAGTGCTGCCCCTCACATCCTGCAGCAGGAGCTCCAGGTAAGACTGAGAGACCTGGGGGTTGGGAGGGGCAGCCTTCCCAGGTTTCCTTTCTATTCCTGTGGATGCTGCAGCCTCAAAAATCCAAGGTCTGCTGAGCCATTCTATTCCATGTCATGGTCCCCTTAATTAGAAATCCTTCCTTTAACAGAATGGATGCATCATTGATTGGTTGGGGAGAACAGAGGCAGGATGTTAATGCTGTTGCTCTGGGAAATAGCCTCAGCAATGCTTGCCCTTTAGGTAACCGTGTTCCCGACCTGAAAATTGTCCCGCCATTCCAACAGGAAATAATTACAACAAGGTCTTACAATTAATTCCATGCACGTTTTCACATCATTGCATATTATACATTATTATATTTGTAGTCTGAAGCTTTGTTGGAATGATGCTGTTTGCATTGGGTATATTTCAATGTTGTACACTAGGTGGAGTTCATTGCACAATGGTTTTCTATTATGGTAAATCATGCTGTGTTCAAAATATTGTCACGCATTTACCTACTGCAGCATGTTTATCTATAATAAATATGTTTGTTATTTATTTGGCAAAGTTCATGTTTAGTCAGGCGGTTAATCTGTAGAATCTAACACATCAAACTTGGTAATGATATGTTGTACAAACAAATCCACTTTAGGAAAAAGTAACTTCTTGCCTGCCTTATGTTTGCACTGCACTGTGAGTTATTTGCCAACCATAGGGTAAGATTACCTCTGCATCTTGACTTTTAGTGTCATAAATATAATGAGAATATTTCCGATGTTCTTTTTAGCAAAGTGCTAAAGCACACTAAAAGAAAATTTACATGATCTTTTTAAGAACAATTATGATGTTGCTACCTCAATGTAGGTGAGAATAATTTAAAGGGAGGGAGAAAGCAAAGATTTGCAGATAGGATTTGATGAAGTAGGGTGGGAGAAGACTTGTGTGGAGCATAAACATTGGCATAAGCCAGTGTGGCCAAATGGGCCGTTTCAGTGCTGTAAATTCTAGTTAATACGACTTGTTCCCAGATTCCTGCCAATGCCACTCTGCAAATATTTATTCGAAGATGTGCAAAAAAATCCTGAGTTGACTTGAATAATTTTCCTTGTAGGCAATTGCCTTACCTTTACTCATTACCTCCCTCAAAATGTCCTCTGAAATTGAAAAACACGCCCTTTGTGTTTAAGATTGAGCCTTACTGTCTATGGTGCAGTGCATCGGTGTGCCAATGGGCTGTACCATTGGACTGTTACTTACTGAAGCTTCACAGCTCATTCCAGCTTTCCTGCTGACTGTTCAAAGAAACAAGCTTCATATTGACAAATTGTGTTTGCAGTAGATGCCGGCAAAGGTGACAGGTGATCTTTATGACTTTGAATTATTGTTCATTGGAGACCAATTATGAATCACCCATAGACCTATAATTCTATGCCTGAGTGCTAATTACAAATGAACAATGACCTCACAATTTTTCATTTTGAATTTTCAGGGGTGATTTTACAGATTAGAATTTTTTACTTTGACAGCAATTCATCAAAGTCACAAATTACAAATGTTGAGGTGACAATATATTTACAAAACACTAATTTAGATTACATTCAGTTTGATAAGGTGGATCTAAATCTGTCCCACCAAAATAAAAAGCAAAAATCTCAAAATACTGCCAATCACAGCTGATTTCTACATTGCGATGGCCACACATTTAAATCACTTAGAATACATTCAAAACTTCTCTTTTAGTATTTTGTAAAATTACAAATAAAGGAAGATACAGAATGAATAGCAACAATGCCTGATCTTTATTGAGGCAAAACACCTTCAATGGAAGCTATTTTTCTATAAAGCTGATCCTTCAGTGGATAAATGTAATACCCAGTGTGGTTCTGAGGCAAGCAGCATAGGATAGATCCAACTTTGTGCAACATGTGCTGAGTTTTCTGATCTCAGCCAGAGTAGCAGTAGTGGTGCAGAAACTGCCTTTAGTGCTGCTAGGGTAAATTTTAAACAGAGTTGTCAATTGTCTTCCCCTTATGAGAAAGGTAGACTTGCATTTATATAACACCTTTTATAACCTCAGGACATCCCAAAGCATTTTCAGTCAATCAAATCCCTTTGCAGTGTTGTCAATGTCGTTATGTAGGAAACAGCACAGTCAATTTGCGCACAGCAAGGTCCCACATAGCTGAAGTATAAATAATGGCACAAGGATAACTCCCCTGCTGTCCATACACATACTGTCCATTTGTAGAATGGATTTTGAGTGAGCATAGGATCAGGCTCAGCTGTAATGGTGCTCCAGTTGCCAATACTTTACAATCTAAACTGACTGTTGAAGAATGGCTAATTGGATAAGGCTCCTGTGTAATCAAATCCCAGCAAGAGTCCAGGTTTTTATGAGAGAAGAACATATTTGTGAGATTAAAACATTAATGAATGGATGAAAGAAAACTTTAAGTTTTTTCCTCTCTGACATTCACCTGTTCAAACACTTGTTGTCTTTCTGCCGATAGAGATCATTTATTTAAAAGACATGTATTAATTCTGGTCACTGATTATCTTGTGCCAATGTATTGTGCTCTGCCAATGAAAATATCTCTATACTTTCAGATACATATGTTAAATGTTTACCTGCTTGGACTTTGATCTGTGCATCTTGGAAGAAATGCAGAAACGCATTTCCGTGTTCTTCGAGTGAGAATATATTATATATATATATATAAATAAAATAGAGGCACATTTAAAGGAAGTCCTCAACTGCCTTTTTTCTGGTATTTTGATGCAGAATTAAAATGAAAGTTCACTGGGTAATAAATTCTTAATCTGTATCAATAATGCGTTCTGAGGCACTCACAGTCCAAAACAGAGACACTGCATTAGGTGCAACAACATAGATGTATTTATGACAAGGGAGCTTTTACAGTTTCGAAGTAAATTAAGGAAATGAAATCAAGAGTAGGACAATAGAATATATACAGAATATAATTACTTAGAAAGCAAATTAACACATAGTTCTTCAAAAGGCTATGGGCTGAACTTTACCAGCTCGCCACCGATCTCAGCAGTAAGCTTCAAAGATGGCGAGGCACACGCGGGGATTTGCTCCACGGACCAGCCACAATAGTAAACAGCAGCTCATTTACATGGCTGTGGTGGATCGCCCCCACCCGATGACATGGAGGGGGTGGGTGATCGTCCCTGGCAATGGCGTCCGGTGCCACCGTAGGCACTGGTGCCATTTTTAAAAGGCTTCAAGCCCTTCCACTTCATTTAATTTTTTAAAGTTATAGGCAGTTTTCAGTTAAAGTGAAAAATGTAATAAAAGTTTCAAGATCCTCTCCCACCCCCTAATGACTAAACAAATTATTACTTGCCCTCCCTCTTCCCCAAAAAAACTTACCGTGCGATCATGACCATGCCCCCGCAAAGTTTATAAACTTTGAACTGTACCCCGTCCCACCATCCACTAAACCAATCAAAAAGGTTTGATGCCACTCCCACACACTCCTGCCCTGAAAACTTACCTCCTCTCCCCTCTCCACCAGTGTTCCGCCACACTTCACTGGTCAGGGATCAGATGGCGCGGGAGTGCCGGCCAACCACCATAATATGGGAGTGGGATAGCCGGCGCAACAAGGTAGGTAATTATTCCTTCATTAGCATCCATTAAAATATGTACATTCTGGCCCTGTCGCCAAGCGGCGGGGTGGCTGCCACGAGGCCTCGCCGCCAGCGGTAATATGGGGTGGGCCCTTCCCGGCATCAAGGCCCATGGCAGGCCTCTCCCATAGGCATTTTACAGGCCCCCCCGCCATAATCCCCGACATCGGAGGGACTGATAAAATTCAGCCCTATATGCGGTTGATGATAAAACTGTAACATATTGCATAAATAGAGTTGGTAGCCAGCTAGGCTTTCAACTCTTCCTTGTTCATGAGGAGTCCTCCACCTCCTAAACAGGAGGTTGAATCTTAGAGCCTGAATGATGCTCAGTAAAGACATTTAATGCTGTTACCCACCTATTGGGCTGAATTTTACTAGCTCTCCACCATGACAAAACAAATTATTACTTGTCCTCCTCCCCCCAAACAAACTTACCTTGTGGTCCTGACCTTCCCCTGCCCCAAATGTTTATAAACTTTGAACTTTACCCCTTCCCACCACCACTAGACCAATCAAAAAGGTTTCACCCCACTCCCCCCACCCCCGTCTTGAAACTTACCTCCTCCTCCCTCCCCACCAGTGGCCCTGGTCGGAGATCCGAAGGTGCAGGAGTCCCGGCAACCAACTGGAATATGGCAGCGGGATGGCCAATGGGAGCAGGTAGGTCATTAATTTAAATGTTTAAATCCTGCTCCCGTCGCCAAGCAGCGGGGGGGGGGGCCGCCATAAGGCCTCCCCGCCGTCGGTAATATGGGGCGGGGCCTTCCCGGCATCTTGACCCGTGGTGGGCATTTTCTGGGCCCCCCACCACAACCCCTGCCATTGGGGGGCCGGTAAAATTCGCCCCATTATTTCACCTGTCTCGTGATACAAACAATCGCGGTACAGTACTGAGGCACTAAACTCCTCATGTGAACAGTTAACAGTACAAACTGAAAAACGTTCAATAAATACTTCAATTTGCTTGAAATCAGCAGACCTTTTAAAACAGTAAGTAGAGAGGATTAAGTAATTGAAGTAATCGCACTTTAACAAGATGCAAAAAGCTTATTGAACTACCCAAAATAGCTAGTGCGCTTAATAAGCAATGCCTTTGTAATTGACTCCAGTGGTAATGACGAATGGTAAGCCTCATTTGCCCGATAGAGGCGCGGCCTCAATAAGCATGCATGGTGTAATTGATGAGGACTTGTTTTGTTGTTGGCAGTAAATTTCAGTTAGTTATCGGGTTAAAATAATTGCCAATGTTTATAAAATGGCAACAGCCAAAGTTTTCAGTCTTACAGTAATTGAAGCAACTGGTTTTAAATTAACAAAAACACATTTGAATTTTGCAGAACCAGGCACATTTCTTTCACATCACTGTTTTAGTCCCAACTGCTAAGTTCAAAATGTTTGTTATGTGTAATAACTTGGCAAAGTCAGGCCCATTTCTTTTATAGATGCAAGGCAGTTCAGTTCAAACTGTCTGCAAATTGTAATAGATTGGTGAAGGCAGGTACATATCTTTCCCATCACGGTTTCCATCTCAAGCAATTTGGTTCAATCCATTTGCAAATTGTAATAACTTGCCAAAGCTAGACAGATTTATTTCACAGGCATTAAGGTTTCAATAACAATAATAGTTCAAGCTAGCTTCACAACAGTACCATACAGCATTCTAGAAATGCAGCTGGACATTATTATGTTTCTGAATGAGGTTTCATTCAAAATGAAATGTTAGTCAATAGTTGACAGCATTTGACCACAGCTGCATTGTTTGTAGAATCATTTTAACAAGTCAATTGAGACTTCAGTTTGCATACCCAGTAGCATCATCTGTCTCTTCAAGATTTCAGTGTCACTGCTGCATCTTTCACTTCAATTGGAGTTTGCTAAACAATCTTCCCATATCTGCATTTCCACATGATGTGGTTGCACCTGACAACAACATTTCCTAATGCTGTGGAATATCCCTTGACAACTTTCCGATAACCTCCAACATCCACTCCAGTATCAGGTATGAATTAAATCATATAAACTGTAAAGTCCTCATGTGTCTTACCCATACTTGCTATCATTAGCAAACCAAGCAGGCTCCTGTGATTCTGAACATTTTATTATAAGGATCAAATAATGTGGCAGTGTTCCAGGATTTAGGAAGCTGTGGTGACAGCTTTCTGCAGCATGTCAATTGCCATTTTTCATGTAAATTTAGTCTCAAATCATTGAACTGTTTCTTTACATTTTTCAATTTCAGAACATGACACTATTCCACATGACTGCTTTGTATTGTTACTTGATTTCTCACTAAATTCATGTGAAAGATTGATAAGAAATATCAATTTGACAGCAAAAGCACGATTCATTTCGTGAATATGTAGGTCTACCTTTCTTTTGGAATGATCAAAATTAGGGACAACATTTACTGAGAAAAGCTGTCTTGGTAACATTGACTGATGAGTGTAGCAGGCAGTAATCTCTCACCTCTTGAATCTCTGCAGCAGTGGCAGGCGAGACTAGCAATGTTATCAGGTATGGATGGCTTGCTGTCATTGTGAGGAAATTCAAGAAAAAAACAAGCCCATCCAACAGGTGGTTTGTCTAACTGCAACTGCCATACCATTATTGATGAAAACAGCCATAGTTCTGTCATTTTCTAGGGGGTTTTAGTGCATGATCAACTGGAACGGAAATATAATGAGAAACATCTTTCATAAGTATACATTTTACTTCCACACTTTCCTCTACATCAGTGACTTTTCTCATTTACTCTGTTAATCTGTCAGTTGCTTATTCCAATACATCCATATCTGCCCATGCTCTACCCATACCACACTGAGCCATTGTAATTGCTACAGATAAAGCTGCACTGTCTGTTCTCATATGCATAATAGGAACTTTTCTTTGGTTTCTTCTTGTAACTAGAATCATAGGAACATGGGAACATAGGGAACAAAGAACATCAGATCCCAAATGGACCAGACTGACTGACATATATTTCAATACATAATATTTCAAACTGAATCTTATTCTAAATGTAAACATAAATAGTTATTGAACGGCATATGTACAATGTTTATCTGTTCCACATTCTGAGGCATATGCTATTAATTTTAGTGCCTCTGGGTCTCGCTATGCAAAACAATAAGTTCATAGTGAAGCATCTGGAATGATTGAGTATATTGTAAGATTTAGAACCTTACTTATAATTTGTTCTTGGACCAGACAATAAAAATTAGGACAAGGAGACACCTGATGTAATGATATCAGGATGATTTATGAAGGCTAAAAGCAATACTTAACAAATCCAAGGCAGTCGATATCCTGGTTCGAGTGTCCTTTACCCTCCACCAGCTCTAGTGGCACAGACAGATCATGACAGCTCTTCTTTTGTCTCTCCCTTTGTCATCTTCAAATCTGTGTCCCAAACCTCTCTAGGTCTGTTCCTGTATTCTTCGTAGCCAGTGGCTCCTCCTGTGATCTGATTGGTTGGTTCATGTCTATCACTGTTTTCATTAATCTTGCCATTTTGTTTGTCAGTGCTTCCATTTATACATTAATCATGATCACATGTGCAAAACAATGTGTCCTTGGTGCATAAATAGTCCATTATAACCTTGAGGTCCATTAGTTCAAACATTTCCAACGAGATTCATTTTGCTTTTCTGTTACATTTTGATCACAACTTGTTACATAGTTTTCGATATCTGTTCTTTTCTTTCCCTTTGTGTTCATGTTATGAGACGAATCACAATGTGGTTCCAGTTGACTCAATCTGTACAGGCAGCAATTTTTTTCACTAAGGCACACATCTAAAATTATCTCTTTATTTACCAAAAGCTTATACAAAGCATATATAATATATACATATATATGTATATATATATATATATATATATATATATATAAAAGTACATAAAATTCATAATACAAAAAGATATAAAAAGTCCACATTTCCTACAAGATCCCAACCTGAGGATGAAATGCAACATAACATTGATTCCTCACAATTAATCACTTTTTCTTCCAAAATAAGAAGCACAATTAATATTACTTGCACAAGCAAAAGAATCAGGGATAACATCCTAACCCAAGGATAGTTGAGAGCGAGAGTCCAGAAGGCTATGTTGCCTGCTTGGTGCCAGAGTTCAGGACATCTGTTCAGGCCTGGAGAGGAACTTGCAGTTGGAGGGGGAGGGTCCGGTTGTTGTGGACCATGTAGGTACCAATGACATAGATAGGACTAGGAAAGAGGTTCTGCTGAGCAAGTATGAGCAGCTTGGGGCTAAATTAAAAAGCAGAATCACAAAGGTAATAACCACTGGATTACTACCTGAGCCACAAGTGCATTGGCATAGGGTAAATAAGATTAGAGTGTTAAATACGTGGCTCAAAGATTGGTGTGGGAGAAATGGGTTCAGATTCATGGGGCACTGGCACCAGTACTGGGGAAAGTGGGAGCTGTACCATTAGGACGGTCTTCATCTGAACTATGCTGGGATCAGTGTTCTGGTGTGTCATATAACTAGGGCAGTAGAGAAGACTTTAAACTAAATAGTGGGCATGAGGGATCACATGAGAAAAGATGTGGTAAATTAAAGGGAAAGGAGAAGGTAAGAGAGGAAGACAGCAATGAAGGTAATGGTAATCAGAGCGTGGCAGTAAGGGTCAGAGTGTACAAACTTAAGAGTGCACCAGCAGATAAAGCTAGAATTTAGTGGAAAAGATGGCGTCATGGTATTCTCACTGGACTAGTAATCCAGAGGCCCTGGTGAATACTCTGGGGACATGGATTCGAATTCCACCATGGCAGATGGTGAAATTTGAATTCAATTAATAAATCTGGACTTAAAGAAATTAGCCTAATGGTGACTATGAAACCATTGTTGATTGTTGTAAAAACCCATCTGGTTCACTCATGTCCTTTAGGGTAGGAAATCTGTCGTCCTTACCTGGTCTGGCCTACATGTGGCTCCAGACGCACAGCAATGTGGTGGACTCTTAAATGCTCTCTGAAATGGCCTAGCATGCCATGCAGTTTCTCAAGGGCAATTAGGGATGGGTAATAAATGCTGTTCCGAAGAAGGGTCACTGACCCGAAACGTTAACTCTGCTTCTCTTTCCACAGATGCTGCCAGACATGCTGAGTGATTCCAGCATTTCTTGTTTTCGTTTCGGTAATAAATGCTGGCCTGGCCAGCATTGTCCACATCCCTTGAACAAATGATAAAAAAAATTGCAAAAATAGTAAAAATGAAAGTCTCAGTATCTGAATGCATGCAGCATTCATAACAAAATGGATGAATTGTCAGCAGAAATAGAAATAATATGTATGACCTGATAGCCATTACAGAGACATGGCTGCAAGGTGACCAAGGCAGGGACCTGAATATTCAAGGGTGTTTGACATTTTGGAAGGACATGAAGCGAGAAAAAGGTGGTGGAGTAGTTCTATTAATTAAGGATGACATTATTATAATAGTGAGACATGATCTTAGTTCTAAAGATCAAGATGTAGAATCAGTTTGGGTAGGAATATAAGAATATTGGAAATAGGAGCAGGAGTAGGCCATTCAGCCTGTCGAGACTGCTCCGCCTTTCAAACAGATCATGGCTGATCATCTACCTCTATGCCATTTTTCCCCACTATCCCCATATTCCTTCATGTCATTAGTATCCAGATATTTATCGATTTCTGTCATGAACATGCTCAATGATTGAGCTTCCACAGTCCTCTAGGGTAGAGAATTCCAAAGTTTCAGCACCCTCTGAGTAAAGAAATTCCTCCTCATCTCAGTCTTAAATAGCCTGCTTCTTATTCTGAGACTGTGTCCCCTGGTTCTAGACTCATCAGCCAGAAGAAACATCCTATCCACATCTACCCTGTAAAGCCCTATAAGAATTTTGTAAGTTTCAATAAGATCACCACTCATTCTTTGAAACCCTAGAGTACAGGCCCAGTTTCTGCAATCTCTCCTCATAAGACAATCCCGTCACTTTTTTATTTTTTTATTTAAAAAAAAATTCATTCATGGGATGTGGGCAGCACTGGCTATGCCAGCATTTATTGCCCATCCCTAATTGCCCTTGAGAAGATGGTGGTGAGCTGCCTTCTTGAACGGCTACAGTCCATGTGAGGTAGGTACACCCACAGTGCTGTTAGGAAGGGAGTTCCAGGATTTTGACCCAGCGACAGTGAAGGAACGGCGATATAGTTCCAAGTCAGGATGGTGTGTGACTTGGAGGGGAACTTGCAGGTGGTGATGTTCCCAGGCATCTGCCGCTCTTGTCCTTCGAGGTGGTAGAGGTCGCGGGTTTGGAAGGTGCTGTCGAAGGTGCGTTGCTGCAGTGCATCTTGTAGATGGTACACACTGCTGCCACTGTGCGTTGGTGGTGGAGGGAGTGAATGTTTGTGCATGGTGTGCCAATCAAGCGGGCTAGTTTGTTCTGGATGGTGTCGAGCTTCTTGAGTATTGTTGGAGCTGCACCCATCCAGGCAAGTGGAGAGTATTCCATCACACTCCTGACTTGTGCCGTGCAGATGGTGGACAGGCCTTGGGGAGACAGGAGGTGAGTTACTCGCCGCAGGACTCCTAGCCTCTGACCTGCTCTTTTAGCCACGGTATTTATATGGCTACTCCAGTTCAGTTTCTGGTCAATGGTAGCCCCTAGGATGTTGATAGTGGGGGATTCAGCGATGGTAATGCCATTGAATGTCAAGGGGAGATGGTTAGATTCTCTCTTGTTGGAGATGGTCATTGCCTGGCACTTGTGTGGCGCAAATGTTACTTGCCACTTATCAGCCCAAGCCTGGATATTGTCCAGGTCTTGCTGCATTTCTACATGGACTGCTTCAGTATCTGAGGAGTCGCGAATGGTGCTGAGCATTGTGCAATCATCAGCGAACATCCCCACTTCTGACCTTGTGATTGAAGGAAGGTTATTGATGAAACAGCTGAAGATGGTTGCGCCTAGGACACTACCCTGAGGAACTCCTGCAGTGATGTCCTGAAGCTCAGATGATGGACCTCCAACAACCACAGCCATCTTCCTTTTCGCTAGGTATGACTCCAACTAGCAGAGGGTTTTCCCCGTGATTCCCATTGACTCCAGTTTTGTTAGGGCTCCTTGATGCCATACTCGGTCAAATGCTGCCTTGATGTCAAGGGCAGTCACTCTCACCTCACCTCTTGAGTTCAGCTCTTTTGTCCATGTTTGAACCAAGGCTGTAATGAGGTCAGGAGCTGAGTGGCCCTGGCAGAACCCAAATTGAGCATCACTGAGCAGGTTATTGCTAAGCAAGTGCTGCTTGATGGCACTATTGATGACACCTTCCATCACTTTACTGATGATTGAGAGTAGACTGATGGGGCAGTAATTGGCTGGGTTGGACTTGTCCTGCTTTTTGTGTACAGGACATAACTGGACAATTTTCCACATTGCCGGGTAGATGCCAGTGTTGTAGCTATACTGGAACAGCTTGGCTAGGGTTGAGGCAAGTTCTGGAGCAAAGGTCTTCAGTACTATTGCTAGAATATTGTCAGGACCCATAGCCTTTGCAGTATCCAATGCCTTCAGTCGTTTCTTCTTATCATGCGGAGTGAATCGAATTGGCTGAAATCTGGCATCTGTAATGCTGGGCACTTCAGGAGGGGGCCAAGATGGATCATCAATTCGGCACTTCTGGCTGAAGATTGTTGCAAATTCTTCTGCCTTATCTTTCGCACTGATGTGCTGGGCTCCCCCATCATCCCAGGGATTAGTCTGGTGAACCTCCATTGCACTCCCTCTATGGCAAGCATATCCTTCCTTAGATAAGGAGACCAAAACTGTACACTATACTCCAGGTGCGGTCTTACCAGGGCTCTATACAATTGCAGCAATACATCTTTACTCGTGTACTCAAATCCCCTTGCAGTGAAGGCCAATATACCATTTGCCTTCCTAATTACTTACTGCACCTGCACACTAGCTTTTAGTAACTCATGAACAAGGACACCCAGATCCCTTTGTCCTCAACACTTCCCAACCTCTCACCATTTAAGAAATACTCTGCCTTTCTGTTTTTTTCTACCAAAGTGGATCACTTCACATTTATTCACATTATATTCCATCTGCCATGTTCTTGCCCATTCACTTAGCCTATCCAAATTCCCTTGAAGCCTCCTTGCATCCTCCTTACAACTGACATTCCCACCTAGTTTTGTGACATCAGCAAATTTTGAAATATTACAATTGGTCCCCACATCCAAATCATTTCTATAGATTGTGAACAGCTGTGGCCCAAGCGCTGATCCTTGCGGTACCCCACTAGTAACAGCCTGCCATCCTAAGAATGACCCATTTATTCCAACTCTCTGCTTTCTGTCTGTTAACCAATTTTCAATCCATACGAGCATATTACGCCCAATTCCATGTGCTCTAATTTTGTTCACTAACCTCCTGTGTGGGACCTTATCAAAAGCCTTCTAAAAATCCAAATGCACCACATCCACTGGTTCTTCTTTATCAATGCTACAAGTAACATCCTCAATAAACTCCAACAGGTTTGTCAAACATGATTTCTCTTTCACAAATCCATGTTGACTTTGCCCAATCATATCATTATTTTCCAAGTGTCCAGTTATGAAATCCTTTAGAATAGTTTCTAACATTTTTCCTACTACTGACATCAAACTAACAGGTTTGTAGTTCTTCATTTTCTCTCTCGCTCTCGTCTTAAGTAGTGGGGTTACATTTGCTATTTTCCAGTCTGTAGGAACCCTTCCTGAATCTATAGAATTTTGAAAGAAAACCAACAATGCATCCACTATCTCCATAGCCACCTCCTTCAATACTCTGGGATGTAGCTCATCTGGTCCAGGGGATTTATCAACATTTAATCCAATTAATTTTTCCAGTACAACCGCTTTTTGATGCTAATTTCTTTCAGTTCCTCATTTTTACAAGTCCCTTTGTTCCCTAGCATTTCTGGGAGATTTTCTGTATCTTCCTCTGTGAAGACAGATGCAAAGGGTTGGATTTTACCTTAAGCAGATGGGACTTTGCCACCAACATAACAGTTGGTGGTGAACCCGCTTCCGCCTAGCCGGGAGATCCGACCCACATTTTAAGGGTCCCCAGGCTTTAATTGTCCCAAAGTGGGATTTCCACCCACTTGAGGGAGGAGGTCCCGCCTCAGTGAGCTGCCGGCCAATCAGCGGGCTGGCAGCTCTTCGTCCCAGCAGTGCCACCAGGAGCGGTGGCCACTGCTGGGACTGCAACCCAGCCGACGCCATGGAGCCAGGACTTCAGGTAAGTTGGGCTTGCCGCGCTGGTGGGGTGATCGGTTGTACCGACGAAGCAAGGGTAATCGTTTGGGCGGGGGAGTCTTGAGTCCCGGGGGTGGGTTGGGAGGTGGGGGTGGCTCTCAATCGGACACACTATGCCCGACCCCCATGGCACCCCCACCCACCCCCCCGCGCGCGGAAAGGCCGGCAGCTATCACTGGGTGGCTTTTCATGTCCCCAGCACGCCTGCTTACCTCGGGTAAAATACCCATGGAGGCGGGCGAGGGCCCTTAAGTGGCCACTCAATTCGCCTCGGGCGGGCGGGCCAGTTTCCCACCACCCACCCTCCCCCACCCAACCGCCGTAAAGTTGGCCGGAGGTGGGAGCGGGGCGGGAAGGCCTCCCAAAGCCTCCTGCTCAATTTTACACCACTCCACGCCACCATCCAACCTGCTGTGGCAGCGTGAACTACAGCCCAAAGTAATTGTTTAGCCTCTCCGCTATTTCCCCATTCTCCATCACGAATTCTTCTATCTCCACCTATAATGGACCCACATTTGTCCTTGCAAATCATTTACTTTTCACATACCTAAAGAAGATTTTACATCCGTCTTTATGTTAGGATAAGAAATAGCAAAGTTAAGAAGCCACTTGCGGGAGTAGTTTATAGGCCTCCTAACAGTTACTACACAGAAAGAAATAATGGGGGCTTGTAAGAAAGGTACAGCAATAATCATGGGTGATTTTAATCTTCATATAGATTGGATGAATCAGACTGGCAAAGGTGAGTTTGTACGGTGTATTCGGGACAGTTTCTTAGAGCAGTACATTCTAGAGCCAACCAGAGAGCAGGCTATTTGAGACCTGGTTATGTGCAATGATACATGATTAATTAATGACCTCATAGTGAAGGAGCTTCTAGGTAGCAGTGATCATAACATGATTGAATTTCACATTCAGTTTGAGAATGAGAAATGTGGGTCTAAGACTAGTGTTTTAAACTTAAATAAAGGCAATTAGAAGGGTATGAAGGTAGAGCTGGCTAAAGTGAACTGGGAAATTAGGTTAAAGGGTAGGACAGTAGAGATGCAGTGGCAAACATTTAAGGAGATTGTTCATAACACTCAGCAAAGATACATCCCAGTGAGAAAGAAAGACTCTATGAGAAGAATGCATCATTTGTGGCTAACTAAGGAAGTTAAGGATAGTATCAAACTGAAAGAAAAAACATACATTTTGTGACGTGTAGTGGTAGTTCAGAAGATTGGACAGAATTTAAAAACCAGCTAAGATTGACAAAAAGTAAGGAGGGAGAAATTAGAGTATGAGAGAAAGCTAGCTAGAAATATAAAAATAGATAGTAAGAGTTTCTACAAGTATTTATAAAGGAAAAGAGTCACTCAGGTGAGCATTGATCTTCTACAGCGTGAATCTGAGGAATTAATAATGGGAAATAAGGAAATGGTGGAAGAGTTTAACAGATATTTTGTGCCTGTCTTCACTGTAGAAAACAAAAGTAACATCTGAGTAATACTCGTAAATCAAGAGGTGAAAGGCAGAGAGGACTTAAAACAATTACAATGACAAAGGAAAGGGTACTGAGAAAACTATTAAAACTAAAGGCTGACAAGTCCCCAGGACCTGATGGCCTGCATCTAATGGTCTTAAAAGAAATAGCTGCTGAGATAGTAGATGCATTGGTTGTAATTTTCCAAAATTCTCTCGATTCTGGAAAGGTCCCAGCAGATTGGAAAATAACAAGCATAATTCCTCTATTCAAGAAAGAAGTGAGACAGAAATCAGGAAACTACAGGACAGTTAGCCTAACATCTGTAATAGGGAAAATGCTAGGATCTATTATTAAGGAGGTTATAGCAGGGCATTTAGAAACTCTTAATATGATCAGGCAGAGTCAACATCGTTTTGTGAAAGGGAAATTATGTTTGAATAATTTATTAGAGTTCTTTGAGGAAGTAACAAGCAAGTAGATATGTGTACTTGGATTTTGAAAAGGCATTTGATCAGGTGCCACATCAAAGGTTGCAACACAAAATAAGAGCTCATGGTATAGGGGGTAACATACCATAGGCACCAACATGTTGCTCCATGGACAGTTGACAAAATTATTGACTCAGCCACGAACATGGGGGCAATTAATCTGTATATAAAGTGCATAGTCAATCTAATGCCATCAAATCACAGTTTGATTTAAACACATTTCTCCCTGTAAATAACATAGATAAGCATACAAACATCAATGGAGAGCACCACAACTATGTTAGCTAGATAGCAAGCAAAATAGTATACGACGCCAATGAAAATTACTTTTGTTGACAGAATAGAGCTAGCTACACCATGTCATGGTGTGGTAGATGGACATCACTGTCGATTCTGATTCAACTCTGACATAATAATTATTAACAAAAAGCTTTTCTGCAAAAAATTGAATGACTGTTACTGCATGTATTATTCAGTTACAAAATGCTTAGTCATTATCTGTAAGATTGTACTCCAGACTGACCAATTTATGTCCAAGCCTATCTGTTCACAAAGGTACACTTTTAATGTAATTTAATTATATGATACAGACAACTTTCAAATGACGTTGGCCATTCACGTTCTCTGCCCTCAGACTGGATAGTAAATGATGCACATTGCAGTTACTGATCTTTTGACATACTTGTAAAACGTGTCCTTTAATTCAATTCGCAGCAAAAAAAATCAGTTAATGACTGTTTTTAACATTGTCATTGAAACATAATAAATATTTACTATGTCTTCCCCGACAATCTTTAAAACTGCAAATGCAACATGGATTTTGTTAAGGAATCGTAGACAGCTCATCATAGATTAAGGTTTATTTTAGCTATTGTATTTACGAACTAATATATATGGGTCGGAAGCATCTTGTTTTTGCAAATATCCCTCAGCCCCATTACACAATACTCTTGTAATTATGAGGAATTTACAGTGCTGGGTTCTGAAAATTCCTTGGATTTTCCTGCCTGTTTTCCCCTCAATACAAGTTCTAGAACAATGTGATTCCAAGTGGATAGCAGTGGAATTGCGACGATATATGGAAGTAAAAGTCCAGCAACTTTCAACTTGTTACTGAGCTTGTGTCCCAAGTGAAAGAAATGCATGTCAGAGCATAGAAATTGAAACATTCTCTAAGTGACGTTTGCCATTTTAAAATGGGTTTACATAACACAAGCCTTTAAACTTGTGTTTTTAAATAACCTAGTTGCTACTTTGTTTTAAAACACAAGATTAAAGGCTTGGAGCAGGGTTGTCCAAGCTTTTTGTGTGGAGGGGGCCACATTACAATTTGTGTTTTATAAAGAGGGCTGGTGAGAAAATTTCGAAAAGGTAAAGGCATTAAAAATGTATCTTGCTATTAATCAAAATAACAACAAATATGCAGTTTTGCGAAGAAGCTTTAAATGAGAAGACTAATTTATTGGCTTAGTTTCTCGTCACTATGTTAGACATTGACTTAGTGAAATACCTGTAAGTTGCTTGCTTGTTCAAGTAGTCAATCTCTGCCTGCACACTTGTTCTAACAATGCGGAGTATTCTGGATAGATGTCCATGTGTCAAGAATGATCTTAATGGCTCCCTCTCCCTACTCTCTCTCTCTCTCTCTTTGTCTGTCGCAGTCCCCCTCTCTGTGTCCACCCCTCTCTGTGTCCCTCCTCTCTGTGCCCCCCATGTCCTCCCCTTTCTGTATTGTTCCTTCCCCTCTCTGTAATTCCACACCTCCTGTGTCGCCTCCCAGTGTCACACCCCCTCTGTATTGCCACACTCTATGTTTTCCCCCCTCACTGCCCACCTCTCTCTCTGCCCCCTCTCTCTCTCTCTGCCCCTCTGTCTCTATGACCTCGCTCTCTCTGCCTGCCCCTCTCTCTCTGTCACCATCCTCTCTCTCTCTCTTTTGCCTCTCTCGCTTTCTCTCTGTCCCTCCTCTCTGTTCTCTCTCTCTCTCTCTGTCCCACAATCTCTCTCTCTGTCTCCCTCTCCCTCGCTGTCCCCCCCTCTCTCTCTAGCTCCCCTTTTTCTCTCTGTCCCCCCTCTTTGTCACCCCTCCCCCGTCCTCACTCTCTCTCTCTCTGTCTCCCCTCCTCTCTGCCCTTTCTCTCTCTGCCCCCTCCTCTCTCCCTGCCGCCACCTCTCTCTCTGCCCCCTTCTCTCTCTGCCCCCTCTGTCTCTCTCTGCCCTCCTCTCTCTCTCTGCCCTCTCTCTCTCTACTTCTCTCTTTGTCCTCCTCTCTCTCTGCTCCCCCCACCAATGGTTTCTGAGAGTGGACAGCTTTAGGGTTTTCTGGCGGGCTTTTAAAAAAAAGGAACCTGCTGGAAAGTCCCGAAGCTGTCCTAAGTTCAGAAACCGTCGTTCCTGCTCCCAGCACCTGTCAGCTGTGTAACTGACACTTGCAATTTGTTTTTTAAAGTCAGTCTGGTCAGAAAGAAGAAGCCAATGGGAAATTTTTCATCCTTCAAATTATCAGTCATGGACCTCAAAACCTTTTACCACTGTCATTGGTGTCCGTGTATAGACACGTTGCCAACCCTTGGTAACATATTAGCATGGATAGAGGATTGGTTTGCGAACAGGAAGCAGAGAGGTAGGGATAAATGGGTCATTTTTGGGTTGGCAAGCTGTAACTAGTGGTGTGCTGGGGCCTCAACCATTTACAATCTATATCAATAACTTGGATGAAGGGACTAAATGCATGGTTGCTAAATTTTCTGATGACGCAAATATAAGTAGGAGAGTAAGGTGTGAAGAGGACATAAAGAGTTTGAAAAGGGATATAGATAGGTTAAGTGAGTGGGCAAAAATTTGGCAGAAGGAGTATAATGTGGGAAAATGTGAAGTTGTCCACTTTTTCAGGAAGAATAGAAATGCAGTATATTATTTAAATGGAGAGAGATTGCAGAACTCTGTGGTAGAGAGGGATCTGGGTGTCCTGGTCATGAATTACAAAAAGTTAGTATGCAGGTACAGCAAGTGATTAGGGAGGCAAGTGGAATGTTGTTGTTTATTGCAAAAGGAATGGAATATAAAAGTAAGGAAGTTTTGCTACAGTTGTGCTGGGCATTGGTGAGACCACATCTGGAGTACTGTGTACAGTTTTGGTCTCCTTACTTAAGAAAGGATATAACTGCATTGGAAGTAGTTCAGAGAATGTTCACGCGATTGATTCCTGGGATGAGGGGGTTATCTTATGAGGAAAAGTTGGATAGGTTGGGCCTATATCCATTGGAGTTTAGAAGAATGAGAGATGATTTTGTTGTAACATATGGGATCCTGAGGGGACTTGACAGAGTGATACTGAAAGGATGTTTCCCCTTATGGGAGAGAATAGCTGGCGACAGCCATAAAGGCTAAAGTGTGGCGAGTCGAAGAGACTTAGCAGTTGGCAGGAAAAAAGACAGAAACGCAAGGGGAGAGCCAACTGTGTAACAATCCTGGCAACCAATTTTATCTGCAGCGCCTGTGGAAGAGTCTGTCACTCTAGAATTGGCCTTTATAGCCACTCCAGGTGCTGCTTCACAAACCACTGACCACCTCCAGGCGCTTACCCATTGTCTCTCGAGACAAGGAGGCCAAAGAAGAAGAAGAAAATTAAGATAGACTGGGAAATTGAAATTGGCAGGAGTGGTCTAGCAGATGAGTTTGTAGGATGTTTTTGGGACAGTTTCTTGGAACAATGCATTATGAAGCCAACTAGGGATAAAGCTATCTTAGATCCAGTATTGTGTATTGAAGCAGGGTTAATTAGCAATGTCATAGTAAAATATCCACTGGGAAACAGTGATCATAATACCATTGAATTCAATGTTAAGTTTGAAAGTGATATCCTCCAATCACAAACAAGAATCTTAAACTAAAATACAGCCAATTAGGTAGGCATGAGGGAAGAACTGGCTAAGGTAAATTGGGTAAATGGACTAAAAGGTATGGTGGTAAATGAACAGTGCAAAACCTTTAAAGAAACAATTCAAAATGTTCAACAAAAATACATTCCTTTGAAAAACAAAACCTCTGCCAGAAAGACCCATCTGTGGCTCACTCAGGAAGTTAAGGATAGCATTAGATTAAAAGAAATGGCTTGAAATGTTGCAAAAAAGAGTAGCAAGTCTGAGGATTGGGAGTTTAAGAAACCAGCAAAGGGCCACCAACAAATTGATAAAAAAGGGGAAAAAAAGCATATGAGAGTAAACTAGCCAGTAATATAAAAACAGATTGTAAGAGCATTTATAGGTATATCAAAAGGAAGATAGTAGCTAAAGTAAATGTTGGTCCCTTAGAAGAAGAGACTGGAGAAATTATCATGGGGAATGAGGAAATGGCAGAGGCATTGAACAAATATTTTATGTCTGTCTTCACAGTAGAAGACAGAAGTTCCATACCAGAAATAGGCAGTAACCTAGGGGCTAAAAAGAGTGAGGAAATTAAGGAAATTCATATCAGCAAAGAAAAAGTATTGGAGAAACTTAAGGGACTAAAATATGACAAATCTCCAGGACCTAATGGCCCACACCCTCGGATTCTGAAAGAGATAGCTGCAGAGATAGTGGATGCGCTAGCTAGGATTTACAGTTCCATTAGATTGGAAGTTGGCAAATGCCCCACACCCCGACCCTTCTGATCTCACCTGTTCCCGGCCTCTGTGGCCTCCGATCTCTCTCCCCCAGCACAACCATTCCGATCGCTCCCAACTCTGGCCTCCGATCTGCCTGTGCCCTCTGATCTCCTCCGATCCTGACCTCCACAATGTTGTCTGTCCCCGTAGCCTGTTCACCCCTGCTCTGGCCTCCCTGATATTCCCCTGCTCCTCCCTATGCCCTAACTGTGACCTGGTATCAAAGGCCTACACGCCAACAGCCACTTAGCCTCACGATCTGGCTGTCTGTGGCCAGGAAATGGAGACAAAAGATACTAATTATGTCCTGTCCTTAAATTC
Organism: Heterodontus francisci; assembly: GCF_036365525.1. Lineage (NCBI taxonomy): Eukaryota > Metazoa > Chordata > Chondrichthyes > Heterodontiformes > Heterodontidae > Heterodontus > Heterodontus francisci. Next base: position 78,705,321 of record NC_090379.1, read on the forward strand.
GGCACAACCTTCAGGAAACCCATTCTTCTGGCTTTTCCAAACTCAAACCAGCAACCCCCGCTCCCTCCCTGCCTCCAACTTAATACTTACCCCTATAAGTTTTATTTTCTCCAATTGTTATTTCTTTACTGCCTGAAACAAAGGACAGAACTTTTCCAGCCCGGTGGAGGTGGGTTCTTGAGCATGTGGGTCAGGAAATTCCCAGCAAATGATACTGTGTTGGGATCCCGATGTGGTCTTGCCCTCTTCTGGCTTTCCCTGGGGCTGGTTGTGAGTCCAACGGGTAGCCCTGTGGGTCATGCGGAAAAGCAATAGAGATATGTAAAAAGACAATTAAGAGCCTTTTTAAACATGGAATCCTTCTTTCCCAACAGCGCACATTTCCACATTGTGTCTGCAACTTACCAGGGTGAAGAAGACGAGTGCACAACGGGAATTCATCATAGAGTGAAACTGACCTGGTATGAGCAGTATAAAGGGTGAAACTGGCAAGTATGTGATCAGCCACAAGAGAAGGCTTGCGCTGACAGCAGCAGTTCTTTCAGCCTAAAATCACTGATTTCTTTGGGAACAGTAACTATGTGCAACTTACATCAAGTGCCTTGGATACCACTGAGGGTAATGTAACCTTATTGCCTGTATTCCAGACAGAATTGAGAGAGAACAGAAACTACAGTTCTTTTCCCTTTATTTTCCATAATCAGTGTGTTTTTGACCAGGAAGATGTGTGTGTGTCTTAACCCCTGATTGAATGACCAATCTGAATAATCAGCAGCACGCTTTTCGTAGGTTTAAATACAGAGTATTATTTTTTATTCACATGTTGAATGCTAAAGTCTAACATTACGTCTCTCACTCAAACACACACACAAACTTGAGAAAGAAAGCCGTTAAAAAGGATTGTGTACTTTTATAATTACCAGGAATAGTCCTTAAGTCATGTGATTTGGCTCATCTTTGGCTCGTCTTGCGGGCCCAGTGAAGAAGGCATTTTCACTCCTGAAGTGTAGTTGGTTGCCTTCGATAGCCAGAGTCATATATGTAAGCTGTTGCAGAATTCTCTCAAAATGGTGGATTTTCAGCAGGTCATGAGGTTAGTTGCTTGCAGTCTCATTACCAGATGGTCGGTTTTCTGTACTGATGGATTTGAAAAGGAATGGGCTTGGAGACCTTAAGATGTTCCAGCCTCCAGTTCATTTAAGGCACGATGGTACTGCCTTGTCTGCTTGCTGCTTTTTCCTGTAGTCTGTATTTTAAAAGATTTTTAGAAAGAGATCAACATGGCTGCCCCACCATGTGACTTTTCACAGTTCCTTCTCCAAATATGGTGGGGGTCTAGGTTGATTAGCCCCATCCTGGTTTCTTGTTGTAAGACATTCATCCTGAGGAGTGTTAAGACAATCACCTTCTTTGTTTCAGGAGAAGCCCATTCAATTCATGAATGTCTCCTGATTTCATGATGGGCATTGATGACGCCTTTGTCCAGAAGGTATCCTTTGGTCCTTTCGAGACAATGAGTCAGTTTTTGAATACACAGACCGAAGGTCAGTGGACCTTCAGTGGCCATCTTTGCAGCCCATGTCCACTTTTAATGTCCATTGTGGTTCATTTAAAACAAAAGGAAAAATCAGTTCCAGAAGATGCTATGTTGAATATTGTCCATGTTTAAAGTTATGAATAGGACATGCCTTTACTGGGCATGACACATGTGAGACTTTCCTGTAACATGGGGTATACATATTGTCATGCAGGCCCCCACCTGCCAAGCATGAGGCATATTAATTTCACCACATGGACATTACATTTCAAACTGTTGTTGAAGTGAAGAAAGGACTTGCTTTAAAAAATTGCCAGATCTTGGCTGGAAATACATTTGCATATTAGCAGACAGTGTTTGGAAGGACAAAGCAGCCATTCCCTGACACATTCAAACCACAATGGACTTTTGATCATCAGACGTTGAAGATGGGGGAGCTCGCATTCTGGGTTGACTGCTAAGATGGCCGAATACACAAATGGACATGGTCAAACCAGCTAGTCACATGACTAACCTGCTGGGCAACCTGAGTCTTTTGAATTTGTACAAACAGTTTGGGCAGAGAGCAGAATGTTCCTGGACTGAGAAGATCTCTCCTTGCTGGATCGTCACAGCCTCTCCTACCTTCCTGCTCCCATCTCTTTCTCACGGAACTCCAAATCCACTGAAGACGCATGATCCCCAAGATAGAAAAGTCTCCTACAGCTCACAAGGTTTAAGAAGAATACTGGGCCCTCTGATATTGCCTCAAACTTTTTCCACTTTATTTCTTCTTTTTCCTTTCTGTCTCTATCTGCATGTGTGTATCACATGGCATGCTAACGTGGGAATATCGTATATCCGTAGGCTTTAACCAAATTAGAGTTTAAGTTTAATAAATTTCAACTTTTCTTCTTTAAACCTAAGAAAGCCTGTTTGTGCTGGTTTCTTTGCCTTTTAATTGGAAAGTGTTGATCAAGGATTCACCAAGCGGGAGCTTAAAAAAAACGGTGTGCTAAAAATTAAACCCTGTTATAGTAAGACCAGGTGAAGGCTGAAATTGAACCCTAGACCTCTTTCTCACCTGCTTATAACAATATTCAGAAGTTGAAATAAAAGCCAAAAATGCTGGAAATACTCAGCAGGTCAGGCAGCATCTGTGGAGAGAGAAGCAGAGTTAGCGTTTCTGGTCTGTAACCTTTCTGTAACAGGTGTCACAGTTACAGAGTGAGCCTGGTATGTAGTCACATGACTGTGTCCTGGCACTTAGCTAATTAGCATACTAAGATCTTAAAGGAATATCACTCTTAAAGGCAATTCCACAACAGACTGCCCAGCTGCACATGTGCAGGGGCAGACTAGGTCATCAGGGCAGCATGTGTGGCTCTATCCGATGGCGGAGGGAAAAGGATGTGAACTCAGGGCACTTGCGAAGAGCCCCCATTGCTATGAGCCCTTTCTCTATCTTCTCTCTCAGGGTGCACCTGCACTTCCATGCTAGACAAGAGTGGGAGAGCACATGGCTAAATGTCAGTGTGGCATTCAGCCACCAAGGCGATGCTTTGAGCAATGTTGTGTAAACTGGCAGCCATAGTGTGCAGGCCACTGGTGTGGGTCAGCATGCACTCAGTGGCCTGCTGCATCTGACTCTTCATGCGATTTCAATGGAGGTGGTCATCAGCACAAATGCTTGCAACATCATGGCACTCATGCTAAAGATGGCCTCCTCCTTTCTCTGTGCAAGGTTGCACACTGCCCCTGGAAATTTGAACATTTGCACACACAGTTCCCATTGCTGCTCCACATGTACCCATTCAGTATATGACCCCCGAGGCTCAGCGTCTGTGCCCAACTGATCAGAGCCTGGAGTGTTCTGCACCCTCCGACGGGGTCACTCCACTGCAGTCGCTGTCTCCAGCATCTGTTCCTGCTCACACATGATGTGCTCCTATCCAGCTGAGATGTTGGACCCACTGAGTTACTGAAAGTTACTATTTAAATCCTAAATTTCATCAAGGGGCCTAAGCAAAATTATGCAAGCTATCCACTGGTGCACAGCTGTAGTTAGTTAATTAAGGAAACTAGTTTGAACTGTTTTTTCTATACTTGGGGCTCCACTAATTTCTTTAGTTTCAGAACATATAAATACAGGCATCTCATTGTGACTTGGCACTGAGTGCAACATGAACATTGTGCTGGTAGTTCGGTGAGTTGAGGGAGTTGGGGAAGGAGGTCCTCCTTTGCCTTTGCTTTTTCTAACTTTTTCACCCTGTAGGATTTGGTTCTTACTCTACTACACAGGAAGAAGCTAGCTGTTTGGTGAGTATCTGGTAAGTGGTTAAGGTCTATTCTATTCCTAAGGTTTAAAATTGTACAGGAACTAGTGGTAAGGTTAATAAAATATATAAAACAGGAAAATAAATAATTTAATAAAATAATTAAGTAGTTAATTAAAACACATTATGGATGGCAGGACAGGTGATGCATCATGGCTGCAGCATGGCTCCTGGATGCCAGTGTGATACAGGGTAAACATGTCTGCAGTGTGCTTGCGGCTCGAGGAGTTTTAACTCAGACTCATTGAGCTGGAGGTCGAGCTGCAGACACTGTGACACATTAAGGAAGGGGAAAGTTACTGGACACTTTGTACAAGAAGGCAGTCACACCCCTTAGGATAGGATCTTCTGATTTGGTCAGTGGTCAGGGGAGTGTGGCTGCTCCTGAGGCAGGTAAGGGGACCCAGAGGGCAGGAGTGCAGGAGCCTTAGCCTTTGCGATTGTCCAACAGGTTTGATGTTGTTTCAGCTTGTATTGATGAGAGTGGGGCCTGCAGGGTGGATGAGCCAACTGACCATAGCATTGTGGTACAGGAAGCCATTCAAGTGGGGGGAGCAAAAAGGAATGTAGTGGTAGTAGAGGACAGTATCTTCTTCTTCTTCTTCTTTGGCCTCCTTGTCTCGAGAGACAATGGGTAAGCGCCTAGAGGTGGTCAGTGGTGTCAGTCGCTGTGAGGCAACTATGGAGTGACCTCTCCATGGCGCATGCCTGGGCGAATGTATGGAGGTTGAGAGTTGCCCAAGCGTCAAAACCCCCCTCTCGGCCTTTCTGGTGGGGTCCAAAGGAGTGCAGAGCACGACGTTTGGCACCGGTATGGCTGCAGGAACTGCCGGAAACATGCCAAAGGTGACACATGACCGTATAGTTAAGGGGATTGATACTGTTCTCTGCAACAAAGGGCGAGAGTCCAGAAGGCTGTGTTGCCTGCCCGATGCTAGGGTTCAGGACATTTGCTCAGAGTTGGAGAGGAACCTACAATGGGAGGTGGAGGATTCAGTTGTCATGTAGGTACCAATGACATAGGGAGGACAAGGAAGGAGGTTCTGCATAGTTAGTATGAGGAGCTGGGGACCAAATTAAGAAGCAGAACCTCAAAGGTAATAATCTCTGGATTATTACCTAAACCACATGCAAATTGGCATAGCGCAAATAAGATAAGAGAAAGGAATGCATGGCTCAAAGACTGATGTGGTAGAAGTGGGTTCTGGTTCGTGGGACACTAGCACCAGTACTGGGGAAAGTGGGGACTGTACCGTTAGATTGGTCTGCACCTGAACTGTGTTGGGGCTGGTGTTCTAGCGAGTCACATAACTTGGGAAGCAGTGAGAGTTTAAACTAAATAGTGGTAGCAAGGAATCAAATTTGGGAAGATGTGGGAAATCAAAGAATAGAGAGAAGGCAAGAGAGAAAGGTATTAATTTGGGAAATGATAAACAGTCTGTGACAAGAAGGGAAACTAGGATGTAGAAGTGGTTTGGGTAGAGATGAGAAATGATATAGGCAAGAAGTCACTCTTGGGAGTGGTGTACAGACCCTCTAAAAGTAACCACATGGTAGGACAGAGTATAAAGGAAGAAATAATGGAAGTTTGTCAGAAAGGTACAGCGATAATCATGGGGTATTTTAATCTACATTTCGACTGCAAAAATCAGATGGGCAAAGGTAGCCTAGATAAGGAGTTCACAGAATGTTTTTGGGATAGTTTCTTAGAACAGCATATTTTTGAGCCAACCAGAGAGCAGGCTATTCTAGACCTGCTATTAGAACATAACAACATAAGAATTAGGAGCAGGAATAGGCAATTCAGCCCCTCGAGCCTGCTCCGCCATTCAATACGATCATGGCTGATTTCATCTTGGCCTCAACTCCACTTTCCTGCCCATTCTCCATAACCCTTTAACCCATTACTAATTAAAAATCTGTCTATCTCCTACTTAAATTTACTTAATGTCCCAGCATCCACCACACTCTGGGGTAGTAAATTCCACAGACTCATGACCCTTTGAAAGAAGTAATTTCTCCTCATCTCTGTTTTAAATCTGCGACCCCTTATCCTAAAACTATGACCTCTTGTTCTAGATTGTTCCACCAGGGGAAACATCCTCTCGATGTCTACTTTATCAATCCCCTTAATCATCTTATATATCTCAATTAGATCTCCTCTCATTCTTCTAAACTCTAGAGAGTAAAGGCCTAAACTGCTCAATCTCTCTTCATAAGACAAATCCCTCATCCCTGGAATCAATCTAGTGAACCTCCTCTGAACTGCCTCCAATACAACTACATCCCTCCTCAAGTAAGGGGACCAAAACTGTACACAATACTCCAGGTGCGGTCTCACTAATGCCTTGTACAATTGCAGCAACACTTCCCTACTTTTATATTCTATTCCTTTAGAATACCATTTGCCTTCCTTATTACTTGCTGTACCTGCATATTAGCTTTCTGCAATTCATGCACGAGGACACCCAGATCCCTCTGCACCAAAGCATTCTGAAGTTTCTTTCCATTTAGATAATAATTTGCCTTTCTATTCTTCTGACCAAAATGGATAACCTCACACTTATCCACATTAAACTCCATCTGCCAAATTTTGGCGCATTCACCTAACCTATCCATATCCATTTGTAAATTTCTTATTTCTTTATTGCAACTTACTATCCCACCTATTTTAGTGTCATCTGCAAATTTGGCTATAGTAACTTCTATCCAGGCATCCAAGTCATTAATATAGATTGTAAATAGTTGGGGCCCAAGGACCAAACCCTGTGGCACTCCACTAGTTACATCTTGCTAATCAGAAAAAGACCCATTTATTCCAACTCTCTGTTTTTTGTTGGTTAGCCAATCCTCTATCCAAGCTGATAAATTGCCCCTAACCCCATGTGATCTTACCTTGTGTATTAACCTTTTGCGGCACCTTATCAAATGCCTTTTGGAAGTCCAGATATACTACATCTACAGGATCCCCATTATCCACTTTGCTTGTCACAGCTTTGAAGAACTCTAGCAGATTAGTCAAACATGATTTACCCTTCATAAAACCATGCTGACTCTGATGGATTACTTTTTTGACTTTCTAAATATCCTGTTATTACTTCCTTAATAATGGATTCTAAAAATTTCCCAACGACAGATGTTAAACTAACTGGTCTATAGTTTCCTACTTTCTGCCTCCCTCCCTTTTCGAATAAGAGCATTATATTAGCTTTTTTCCAATCCACTGGAATCTTTCCCGCATCCAGGGAATTTTGGAATATTATAACCAATGGATCCACTATCTCCGCTGCCACTTCCTTTAAGATCCTAGGATTTAGGCCATCAGGCCCTGGGGACTTGTCTGCCTTCAATCCAATAGTTTGCTCAGTACTTTTTCCCTAGTGATGATGATTTTTCTAAGTTCCTCTTTTTCTATAACCTCTGCATTACCTGTTACTATTGGGATGGTACTAGTGTCCTCCACCATGAAAACTGAGGCAAAATACTGATTTAGTGACTCTGTCAATTCTGTGTTTCCCTCTATTAACTCCCCAGTCACATCCTCCAAGGGACCAACATTCACTTTAACTACTCTCTTACCTTTTATATAATTATAGAAGCTTTTGCTAACCGTTTTTATATTTTGCGCTAGTTTTCTTTCATAATTTACCTTTGCTCTTTTTATTACTTTTTTAGTAACCCTTTGTCGATCTTTAAAAGTTTCCCAATCTTCCAGCCTGCCACTGACCTTTGCAATATTGTGCAATGAGATAGGATTAATTGATGACCTCATAGTGAAGGTGCCTCTATGCAACAGCAATCATAATATGATTGAATTTTACATTCAGTTTGAGGAAGAGTAGAATTGGTCCAAGACTAGTATTTTAGACTTAAATAAGGGCAATTATGAAGGCATGAAAGCAGAGCTAGCTAAAGTGAACTGGCAAATTAGATTAAGGGATAGGTCAATAGAGATGCAGTGGCAGACATTTAAGGGAATATTTCTGAATACACAGAATAGATGCATTCCAACGAGAAAGAAAAATTCCAAGGGGAGGGCCGCACACACTTAGTGAGCCAAAGGGCCTGTTTCAGTGCTGTAGCTCTCTATGACTCTATGACTCTATGACCCACTATCCATGGTTAACTAAAAAAGTTAAAGATAGTATCAAACTTAAAGAAAAAGGATATAATTGTGCAAAGATGGCTGGCAGGTCAGACGATTGGACAGAATATAAAAAACAGCAAAGAATGACTATAAGATTGATAAGGAGGGAAAAATCAGAGTATGAGAGAAAGCTAACTAGAAATATAAAAACAGAAAGTAAGAGTTTCTATAGGTATTTAGAAAAAGAAGAGTTAACAAAGTGAGCGGTGGTCCTATAAAAAGTGAGTCTGGGGAATTAATAAGGGACAATAAGGAGATGGCAGACAAATTGAACAAGTATTTTGTATTGGTCTTCACTATAGAGGATACAAGTAACATCCCAGAAATAGCTGTAAATCAGTAAATGGAAGGGAGGGAGAAACTCAAGAAAATTGCAATCACCAGGGATGTGGTACTGAACAAATTGTTGGAGCTGCGGACTGACAAGTCCCCAGGTCATGATGGACTTCATCTTAGGGTCCTAAAAGAAGTGGCTAGTGAGATAGATGATGCGTTGGTTTTAATTTTCCAAAATTCCCTAGATTCACGAAAGGTTCCATTTGTGATTAGAAAATAGCGAATGTAACTCCTTTATTCAGAAAGGGAGGGAAACAGAAATCAGGAGACTACAGGCTAGTTAGTTTAACATCTGTCTTAGGGAAAATGTTAGAAGTTATTATTAACGACATAATAGCAGGGCATTTAGAAAAATTCAAGGTAATCAGGCAGAGTCAACATGGTTTTGTGAAATGGAAATCATGTTTAACCAATTTACTGGAGTTCTTTGAAGAAGTAACATGTGCTGTTGATAAAGGGGAACTGGTCGATGTACTGTACTTAGATTTCCAGAAGGCATTTGATAAGGTGTCACATCAAAGGTTATTGCGGAAAGTAAAAGCTCAATGGTGTAGGGGGTAACATATTGGCATGAAAAGAAAATTGGCTAGCTAGCAGGAAACAATGAGTAGATGTAAATGGTCATTTTCTGGTTGGCAAGATGTAATGAGTGGTGTGCCACAGGGATCTGTGCTGGGGCCTCAACCTTTTACAATCTATATCAATGACCTGGATGAAGGAACCGAAGGTATAGTTGCTAAATTTGCTGATGACGCAAAGATAGGTAGGAAAGTAAGTTGTAAAGGCAACATAAAGAGGTTACAAAGGGATATAGATAGGTTAAGTGAATGGGCAAAGATCTGGTAAATGGAATAAAATGTAGCAAAGTGTAAAATTGTCCATTTTGGCAGGAAGAATAAAAAATAAACATATTATCTAAATGGAGAGAGATTTCAGAGCTCTGAGATGCAGAGGGATCTGGGTGTCCTAGTGCACGAATCACAAAATGTTAGTATGCAGGTTCAGCATGTGATTAGGAAAGCTAATAGAATTTATCATGCATTGCAATGGAAATTGAATACAAAAGTAGGGAGTTTATGCTTCAGTCATACAGGGCATTGGTGAGACCACATCTGGAGTACCTTGTACATTATTGGTCTGCTTATTTAAAGAAGGATGTTATTGCATTGGAAGCAGTTCAGAGAAGGTTTACTAGAAGATTTCATAGATGTTGGACTCCTTTTTGTTGAAAGGTCACTGAAAAGACACCTGAGATGTGTTTGAAAACAACCTTTACTGGACATCACATGCCTTAAGATTAATAAACAACTGAAACCTTGGTGACTTGGGAGAGATGTTTACAGAGAGATGATGTGTCAAAATTTATTATTGGTCAGGAGGTTCTGACGTGCTGTTTAGAGTTCACTTCTGAGATATTGTTTATGGTTCAGTTGGGGTGTGGACTGTATTTGAAATTTGTTGGAGATCAACCTGCCGAGAGAAAAACACCCAGCTCATCTCTTTCTTTACTTTTTTGAAAAGATTCTGTGAAACCAGGGTGTGATTACTGAAACCCCTGATGCCATATTTCTCCTGGAAAGTCTACCCGACTATTTCTCAACATCTCCTGAGCGAACTGCTCCAGAAAAGATCCCAGTGACCAGTCTCAGAATACCTGGACACCAGGTCAAAAGGGACAACTGACATCCTTCCCTACCTTCTCTTTGTTTCTTCAAGAATTAGCAAGCATTTGGCTAAAGTATTCTTTTTTGTTTTTTTTTGTAAAAGAGCTTTGCAGACAGAATTCCTTTATTTTTTCAGTGTGTGTGTGAGTTTACGTGTGTGGTATTTAAAAAGGGAACTTTCATATTTCACTCTGTGTGTTAATGCTTTGCTTCATTACTGGTTATGTCTTATTTTATAACAAACTGATAATTTTGTTGCTTATTAAAGAAACCTGGTTGGTGCATTTTGTTCTGGGATAAAGAGTACACTCTATGATTGACTGTATCGGTAACTGGGTAAACATTTAAAATATATGTTGTGACCTTTGGAGAAGTGGAACTAGAAAAGGCAGTGCACTCCTCCTACCTTGGTCGTAACACTATTTAAAAATAAGGAGTCGCCCATTTAAGACAGAGATAAGAAGAATTTATTTTATCTCTCAGAGGGTCATGAAGCTTTGGAACTCTCTTCCTCAAAAGGCAGTGGAAGCAGAGTCTTTGAATATTTTTAAGGCAGAGGTAGATAGATTCTTGATAAGCAAAGGGGTGAAAGGTTATCAGATCAGCCACGATCTTATTGAATGGCAGAGCAGGCTTGAGGGGACGGGTGGCCTACTCCTGCTCCTAATTCTTATGTTGTATGTGTAGAAGGTACGTAGGAGTCATGTGACAGTACATCCTCAGACTGCTGGACCACTTTGAGGACACCTCGGCCTCATCCCACATATCCTGCGCTGGCTCCGGACAATGCACCTGTGAGATATAAAAGACATGAGTTCGTACTAAACCTAGATGAAATAGGGTTCCAAGTTAGCATAGTGCAGATTATGACATTTAATGTATTGGTCACATTGTTTCAACATGAATAACAGTTAAGTGCCAGGTGGCAGTGTGATATCGAATGCTATCACCAGGTCTTGGGGCTCGCAAGAATACCTTGGGCCTCCCCTATCCAGATTCCCCCATTCCTTCTGGGGTGGGTTTGGTTAAAATATATACTTAAATCATTGTAATACAAACTGGCTTTGTACCCTGTGAAAGCTGGTATTTCAACAGCTACTTTTCCTGGATCTTCTTCTTCATTTGATCTAAGCATACCAAAGTCCTATTAATGCCTCAATACAGCCAGTGTCTTACCAAACAGCAGTGGAATACTTTGGGCTGAATCTTCTCACCTTAATCCCTGCCGGAACAGTGACACCATTTTTGGATCGGGAACAAGGACTCTCAGATTTGCGCACCTTGCCATTGCTCTTTCCCAGAATAAACTAAACGTAATCCTGCCTCTAGATTCCCTGACCAATCAGAAAGGGCTGGGCGGGATGATGTGCCTCAAGGTGCAATGAAGGATTTCTATTTAAAGGGACCCAGGCAGGACTCACAATGGCAACAGTAATTGCAGGAAACAATCCAGTGTAAAGGAGGAAAGACCTACAGGATGGATGGAAGGCGTAGATGTAATGTTGCCACCCTGCTGATCTCCAGGGTTTCCTTCTTCATCATGGTCAGGGTGTCATTGGCTGCAGATCCATCCTTGGTTCTCTGCCTCTCCCTGGAGTTGTGGGCTCTCTACTCATGCAATGAGAAAAGATGGAGAATTATGAATGTGAGAAGTGAACTGATTGCTGAGGATGGAGGGTGGACATTTGAGGAGGGTGACTGCGAGGATTGGGAGTGAGAGGGCAATAGGTTGAGGGTGAGTGAGTGATATGTGTTGAGATGGAGATTTGAGGAAGAGGCTGATGAGAAGGGAATGTGTGTAAAATATGGTCTGTCCATCAGAGAAGTACCGTGAAAGAGAATGCTAGGGAGGTCAGAGAGTGATGGCTGCCAGCTGAGAGCTGCACAACACACAACTTGCTGGACCTCATGAAATCAAAGAATCTTTTCTGGCACTGAATTCAGGTCCTTCAGCTCTAAGCCTCTGCTACTTGAAGCCACACCTGCTTGGTGAGGCTGGTTGCCCTACTCCTGCCAGGGAAGAAGACTTCTCTCCATGCCCTCCCTCCTTGAATCATCACTGCCAGGAATGAGTCTGTGAACTGGATTGTCAGGTGGTGCGGGGTGGGGGGGGCGGGTGCTTTCCACGCCTTCCATCCATTCTGTAGGTCTTTCCTCCTTTACACTGGATTGTTTCCTGCAATTACTGTTGCCATTGTGAATCCTGCCTGGGTCCCTTTAAATAGAAACATAGAAACATAGAAAATAGGAGCAGGAGTAGGCCATTCGGCCCTTTGAGCCTGCTCCACCATTCATTATGATCATGGCTGATCATCCAACTCAGTAACCTGTTCCCGCTTTCGCCCTATACCCTTTGATCCCTTTAGACCCAAGAGCTATATCTAACTCCTTCTTGAAAACATACAATGTTTTGGCCTCAACTACTTTCTGTGGTAACGAATTCCACAGCATCACCACTCTATGGGTGAAGAAATTTCTCCTCATCTCAGTCCTGAAAGGTTTACCCCATATCCTTAGACTATGACCCCTGGTTCTGGACTCCCCCACAATTGGGAACATCCTTCCTGCATCTACCCTGTCAAGTCCTATTAGGATTTTATAGGTTTTTATGAGATCCCCCCTCACTCTTCTGAACTCCAGCGAATATAATCCTAACTGACTCAATCTCCCCTCATATGTCAGACCCACGATCCCACGAATCAGTCTGGTAAACCTTTGCTGCACACCCTCTATAGCAAGAACATCCTTCCTCAGATAAGGAGACCAAAACTACACACAATATTCCAGGTGTGGCCTCACCAAGGCCCTGTACTATTTGCCTTTTTTACCACCTGTTGCACCTGCATGCTTACCTTCAGCAACTGGTGCACAAGAACACCCAGGTCTCATTGCATATTCCCCTCTCTCAGTTTACAGCTTTTCAGATAACTGCCTTCCTGCTTTTGCTACCAAAGTGGATAACCTCACATTTATCCACATTATACTGCATCTGCCATGCATTAGCTCACTCACTCAACTTGTCCAAATCACCCTGAAGCCTCTCTGCATCCTCCTCACAACTCACCCTCCCACCCAGTTTTGTGTCATCTGCAAATTTGGAAATATTACATTTAGTTCCCTCATCTAAATCATTAATATATATTGTGAAGAGCTGGGGTCCTAGCACCAATCCCTGCGGTACCCCACTAGTCACTGCTTGCCATTCGGAAAAAGACCCATTTATCCCTACTCTTTGTTTCCTGTCTGCCAACCAATTTTCTATCCATCGCAATACACTACCCACAATCCCATGCGCTTTAATTTTACACGCTAATCTCATATGTGGGACTTTGTCGAAAGCCTTCTGAAAGTCCAAATAAACCTCATCCACTGGCTCCCCCTCATCAACTCTACTAGTTACATCGTTAAAGAATTCTAGTAGATTTGTCAAGCATGATTTCCCTTTCATAAATCCATGCTGACTCTGCCCGATTCTACCACTGTTCTCCAAGTGCTCTGCTATAAAACCTTTGATAATGGACTCTAGAATTTTCCCCACTACCGACATCAGGCTGACTGGTCTATAATTCCCTGCTTTCTCTCTACCTCCCTTTTTAAATAGTGGGGTTACATTAGCTACCCTCCAATCTGTCGGAACTGTTCCAGAGTTGATAGAATTTTGGAAGATGACCACCAATGCATCCATTATTTCTAGGACCACTTCCTTAGGCACTCTGCGATGCATACCATCAGGCCCTGGAGATTTATCGGCCTTCAATCCCATCAATTTCCCCAAAACCATTTCTCTACTAATACTGATTTCTTTCAGTTCCTCTCTCTCACTCAGCCCTGTGTTCCCCAACATTTCTGGTACAATATTTGTGTCCTCCTTTGTGAAGACAGACCAAAGTATGCATTTAGTTGGTCAGGCATTTCTTTGTAGCCCATAATAAATTCCCCTGTTTCTGAGTGTAAGGGACCTACATTTGTCTTCACCAATCTTTTTCTCTTCACATACCTATAGAAATCCTTCATTGCTCCTTGAGGCATGTCATCCCGCCCAGCCCTTTCTGATTGGTCAGGGAACCTGGAGGCGGGATGACGTTTAGTTTGTTCTGGGAAAGAGCAATGGCAAGGTGCGCAAATCTGAGAGTCTGGTTCCTGACCCAAAAATGTTGCCACTGTTCTGGCAGGGATTAAGGTGAGAAGATTCCTCTCAAAGTATTCCACTGCTGTTTGGTAAGACACTGGCTGTATTGAAGCATTGATAGGACTTTGGCATGATTAGATCAAATGAAGAAGAAGATCCAGGAAATGTAGCTGTTGAAATACCAGCTTTCACAGGGTACAAAGCCAGTTTATATTACAATGATTTAAGTATATATTTTAATCAAACCCACCCCAGAAGGAATGTGGGAACCCGGGTAGGGGAGGCTCAAGGTATTATTGTGGGGCCAAAAGGAGCACTCTTCTGCTCTTCCTGATCCACAAGTAACCTATAAAAAGTAAAAAAAAAAATTACCTGGGTCTCCTGTGGCCAGGATGATGCCTATCACCAGTTTTCACTAGCAGCTTTCAGAGCGTGCAGCTCTCAACCATGTCACTGTTAAAATAGCACATGTCCTGATGATGTTAGGACATGAAATCACCATTTAAATTAGGGCAGTTTTACTCTGAGCGTGGGTGGCCCTCCCATGCCTAAGTTCAAGCTAGTTAAGATGGTGGGAAGAAGGGTGAGAGCACTTTGGGAATATGTGCATCTGTTACCATTGTCTTAACCATCCAGCCACACCGTTTCTGTCTGGCAAGAGGGGTGTTAAATTCACCCTCAGATGTATCCACATAAAATGCATCCCCATATGTGCCCATTTACCTTTAATTGGATGCAGTGTTTTAAATTTGAGCCACAGCTTTTCAAGCACACCAGGAAGAATTTCTGCATCCCCCATTAACCTAAATGCTCCTGCAAGGCCTAACCTGTGCTGATATCTCATGATTGATTGCATAGTGGAGGGGGGAACAAAGGTGATGGTGTACAGAGGGTACACCATGCCAGGCTGGGCACATGTTCAGATTGTCTTGCCCTGTACCTCTCTTTCAGATATTGGTAAATGGGATTGCTCTCAAATGAATTATATCAGAAGTATTTGGTGCAGAAGTGCATAGGATGCACGAATGCTACATTCACCCTGGCACCCTTCCTCCGCAACAGACATTAGAACTGCTGAGAAATGTTGGATGATTGCTATTCTTATGCAGTTGAATTTGGAGTTATGTACATCATCGGAATATAATTGGGTTAGATAGAATAGGTAGGAAGGTGGTAATTCTCGGCATTATAGTTTTTAGGATGATCAGTGTTACTATGACAAACAGCTGACTTGAAGCAGCTGCTAGTTACAGAGAATTGGCAGCATCAATATGGCAGCACATAAATGGTTGGACAGAATTGGCACCATGCTATGACAAGTTATTAGGAACAAGCTATTATGCTATTGGAAAAGTATAAATAATCCTAAAGTGGACCAAAGGAAGAAGTTGAAAAAGTAGAAGGTAAAATGGAAGATTTGTGATCACTGAATTAGAAGGCAATAATTTTGGATCTGATAATCAAAGCTCTTTAATTAATGAAAATAAAAATTGTCAGACATTAAAGCACAGAAATTGTGGGATTCTACTCTGGCCTTGCCAGAGATGCCCACATTCCATTAGTGATTAAATAAAAAATTTAATGTGTTGACCCATCCACCAATTCTCTGATAGGTACTTCAATGAAGAGAGATTCCACACTGGAAGCAAAATATTGCAATCCCAGGACTTATATATACAGTTTTCATTAACATTTGCTTCTCTTCCCTGCCACCCACCACAAAAAGGAGCATAATAATTTGGCAATTACATCATCCCAGACTGCTCCAGATCAAGAAGTGATGTTTAGAAGTTGTTAATCTCACTCCTGAACTGACAGAACTATTATGAAGGATCTAAATGATTGACATTTCTACCCCCAAACTGAAGTAGTTTTGTTTCGCCCCCCGCTCCCCCACCCACATCCCCACCAAGGTATTTCCTTCATGTTGAGATATTTTCCTGTTACCACCAATCTCGCCACTAAGGTAGTTTCCCTGCTCACCTCACCACCCCACATGACCAATGAGATGGTTTTCTTGATTCACTCCGAAAACCATTCCTCTACTCAGTAAATTATCCTTGTGCTGTCTAACTCGACTTGACTTGAAAACTGAACATGCTCTTGGCTCCCCATGTGCAAAGCTGCAGGAGATTGACTAGTAACTGTTGTGTTATTGGCTCTTAACATAAATGTACCGAACACTATAACAATGATTGGTCAACTAAACAACGAGTTCTTTATTAAAGAATAACAGAATTCTAGGAGAGCTCTTCAATACACGTGCTACCTGCTGACTAACACTGCTCCAACTATTGTATCACATGTTAACTTGCATCAATTCCTGTGGTGATATATCCTAAAATGTTTACATATTCAGTTGTATGTTAATCATACTAAAGCAATTAAAGCAATATTGCAACAGAAACGTTATGAAAATCAGTCTTCCATGGATTTGCTTTCTCCTATATTGTATCTTCCAAGAATGAAAGGGAACGGTTAGGGTTGTCAAACATTATGATTGATGGATGTGGGCTTAGCTCAGAACAATTTTCTAGTAGGTTGACTCCCTTCAGTTTGTGAAGTTGTAAGCCTAAATTATATTGATTCATTTATTGGACCATGATAGATATTGAGATTCATGAATATTGTTGTTTGCTTTCATTGTTCCTCTATGAACCGCAATAGAACAAACAGAATTCCACCACTTCTCTATTTGAGTCAGATTTGAACCTAGGTCCAGTATTGAAAAAAGAATGCAATTACTGGTGATGATCATTTGGAAAACTTAGATTTTAGCTGAGTTTTGTGAGGAACAAAAATTTAAGATGTCATCGTCTTGTCATGCAGGCCCCAATCTGCCAAGAATAAGGCACATTGGTTTTGTCATATGAACATTGATTTTGAACTGTTGCTCGAATGAGAAAATGACTTGTTGAACAGATCAGCTGTGGCTGTAAAAAACATTTTTGCATACTTAAAGATGGTGCTTGTGTAGACAAAGGACTATTCCCTGACACATTCAACCCACAATGGATGTTGATCACCAGACAGTGAGGGTGTGGGGAAGCACATTCCAGGGCCTGCTGGGCTGATGCAATCCACAGGGGCCAGGAATGGTCAAATGACTAACTGGCTTTTCCAGGGTTTTTTGAACTAGCCACAGAGAGTTTGAACCCGGAAAGACTGTTTGCTTCTGGACTGAGAAGATCTTTCCTGTCTGCTGCCATCTCTTTCTCACAAGCCTCTGAATCCACTGAAGACACATGAACCCCAAGAGAGAAAAATCTCCTGCAGCGAACAAGGTTTAAGAAGAATACTGGGCCCCAACGAAAAGCAAGATCTACCTACAATCAAGGACTCTACAGTGAGCTCGAAGAACCACAACAAAAAACCTTCAGATATTGCCTCAAACTTTTCCACTTTATTTTTCTTCCGCTGTTTTCTGTCTCCATGTGCATGTGTGTATCACGTATGCATGCTAGTGTGGGGCGCGTCGTGTATCCATAGACATTAACTGAATTAGAGTTTAAGTTTAATAAATTTCAACTTTTCTTATTTAAACCTAAGAAAGCCTGTTTGTGCTGGTTTCTTTGCCTTATAATTGGAAAGCGGTGAACAAAGATTCACTAAGGGCGAGCTAAAACATGGTGTGTTTAAAATTAAAACCTGTTATGGTGAGATCAGGTGAAGGCTGAGACAGAACCCTGGACATCTTTCTCACCTGGTCGTAACAACAATTTGAGTGCTAGTGTCCAGAATTGACCCACAGACAAAAGAGAGAAATTGGAAATGGGAAGCCAAATTGTTCCCAATAAAAAAAGAGCAAGATTTCAATACAGGTTTTCTTGTGGTTGTGTGATTGAATACTAATATGTCTGCAACTGAAGCTGGTATCTCCCCAAGCCAGGGTGAAGTAACTTGGGATAAGCTAAAAGTACTGTCTATGGTCGAGTTGAGGAAAATGGCTGAGCAGTGTGGGATCACCGTACGTGGCAAGGCTAGGAAGTCTGAACTCCTAAGACTAGTGGCCAACCATTTTTCCCTTGAATCTGAAGAAGTAGAAACAGGATTAGAAGTAGACCCAGACAGGGTACTGTTAGCAAAGATACAATTGGAACCAAGGAAACTTGAATTAGGAGACAAGGAAAGAGAAAGAGAGAGACAGGAGAGGGAGAAAGCAAGAGCCTTCCAGAAGGAACGTGAAGAAAAACAAAGAAAGGAGAAGGAACGAGAGAGAGAGAGAGGAGAGAGAGAGAGAAAGAATATTCCAGAAAGAATGCAAAGAAAGAGAGCTGAAGCAGATTGAGTCAACTTGGGGTGACAGAGTAACCCCAGTGAAAGCATGGCCAATATGGAGAAGCGTAATTCAGGGCTGGGTACAGAATTGTTCAAACTAGCTCAAATAATTCCAAGATTCAATGAGGATGATGTAGAAGGATTTTTTGT
The DNA here is from genome assembly GCF_036365525.1 of Heterodontus francisci. Taxonomy (NCBI): domain Eukaryota; kingdom Metazoa; phylum Chordata; class Chondrichthyes; order Heterodontiformes; family Heterodontidae; genus Heterodontus; species Heterodontus francisci. The sequence goes on from NC_090379.1 coordinate 78,723,877, forward strand.
GTCCTTTGAGAAACTGGCAAGGCAGCTAAAATGGCCAGCTTATACAAAGCAAGCTGACTGGAAAAGCCCATGAGGTTTATTCCCTGTTGCCAGATGAGAGTTCATTAAATTATGAACTGACAAAAAACTGCTATCATTGGGGCATATGAAGTAGTACCCGAAGCCTATCGCCAAAAGTTTAGAACCCTCAAGAAGCAAGCTAATCAAACTTATCAGGAGTTTGAAAGAAGTCAGCAGCTTACCTTTGACCAGTGGCTGAGGCTCTTAAAGTACAGCTCAGCTATAAGAATCTCAGAAAAGTAATTTTGTTCAAGGAATTTAAACAATCTTTCCCACTCTCCATAAAGACCCAGGTAGAGGAACAGCGGGTTCAGAGAGCCCGGCAAGCGTCCATTCTGGCTGATCAGTTTGCTTTACTTTATAAGTCAGATTTCCAGGGGAAAACCTTTCCTAATCACCCCCACAAATCCGAAAAGGACAAAGGATGGGAAGGTGATAGGAGCCCAAGCAGTCCTGGGAGAGAAAGAAAAGCAGGAAACACAGGTAGTCCTCCTCTAGCCAAACAGGAAGGTACAGGGAGCAGGAATGAGACCGGAGACCTGTGAGCTTCCCTTGTAATAAAGCAGGGCATTTAAGAGCTGACTGCTGGAAAATAAAGGGAAAAGCAGTAGGGTTAATCTGGACACACCCGCTCCATGAAGACGAGGGTCTGATGGAAAACACAGCAGAACAAGCTGTGGCTTTAACTGCAGTAAGAGTGCAACCCAGGAAGCTTACTATGGCAAGTGCAGAAAAAAATAATAGAATTTCTGAAGGCTATCAGGGTTTTGTGTCTGAAGGGAAGGTAACCCCGTACCCCTCAAGTGGGGCAAGAAAACCCATAGTAATTCTCAGGAACACAGGGGTCACAGCGCCCCTTTTTCTGGGAAACGGTCTGACATTTCCCCTAGAGAGTGCAGTGAACACCAGAATAGTGCTGAATGGTATTGGAGGGCAGTGTATGCCTGTACCTGTCCACTGGGTGCACCTGGAGTGCGACCTAGTTTTGAGACCGATGACCGTAGGGATTGTCCCTCGTTTATCTGTGGATGGGGTTGATCTGCTCCTAAGTAATGATCTGGCAGGGGTGAAGGTGGTAGCTCCCTCAGTAGTGAAACAAAGACAGCAGGAGGTCAGAGAGACAGGGCCATTGCAGGAGATGGACCCCTGCAGTTTCCCTGAATGTGTAGTGGATCAGGCCATGATGAAACCAGTTCCCCCAGAGGAGACTGAATTGGTACTGCAGGCAGATGACCATGAGGTCTGTCTGTCTGAGACTTTCTTTGGAAAGTTAGGAGACCCAGTGAATGAATTAAATGGATTTTCCCTAGCTGAGGATCAGCGAGCCAACCCAGTATTATGAGAGTTAGCACAGGCTGTCCAGTCTGAAAGTGAAGCAGAGGGAGTCCCTGATTGCTACTATTTAAAGAATGATGAGGAAATGGAGTTCTCCTCACAGACCTGAGAGCAAGGAGTGGACAGTAGTTCATCAGTTAGTGGTGCTGCAGAGGTACCGGAGAGAACTATTAAGAAGGGCCCACGAGACTACAGTGGCTGTACATGCCAGTATACGAAAGACCAAAGCCCACATAAGACAGCAGTTTGACTGGCCAAAACTCCACAAAGATGTGGCGGAGTACTGCAGGAGTTGCCACATGTGCCGGGTTGAGGGGAAACGCCAACCTACAGTGAAACCTGCGTCCCTACGTCCTGTACCGGTGTTAGAAGGACCCTCCAGCAGAGGTTTGGTGAATTATAAGGGACCCCTGCCAAGAACAAAGGTGAACAGGCAGGCACAAGGCTGGCAAAAGGTTAGAAAGAGAAGGGGAAAAGCAACCAAGAGGGCAGGTTAAAGGAATCTGAACATTCAATTTAAGCTGATGCTTCAGCGCAGTATTGACCAAGAGAATGCTGCATTAGCAGAGGTGCCATTTTTGGAATGAGATATTAAGCTAAGGTTTTGTTCAATTTTCCAAGCAGTTGATGCCCGCAGGGAGCCTTGCCAGCCAGGTATATGTGTTGTAAAACCACCGACTGTTATCTCCTGATATTTATGGCCAGCAGGTGAGGCACACCATCAGCAGTGGCACTTTTTTAATTCATTCATGAGGTGAGCATTCTGGCAAGGCCAGCATTTATTACCCATCACTAATTGCCCTTATGAAGCTGGTGGTGAACCGCCTTCTTGAACCACTTCAGTCCATGTGATGTAGGTACACCCACAGTGCTGTTAGGGAGGCATCTTAGAACAGTATGCCTGAAAATGCAACTATTTAAAGAACAGGGATTTCTCCCAATGTCCTGGTCAGCATTCTTCCGTTAGCCAAAAATAGATTAACTGATCATGCAATGCATTGTTATTTGTAGGCCCTTGCTATACACAAAATGTCTTTTATAGTTACTACATAACAACAGCAACTGCACTTCCAGGAAATCAGTTGCATATGACGTGCAATGGGATGTTCCGAGAGATGTGGTAAGATCAGAGGATTAGGGAATCAGAATCAGGTACTGTACAACACAGAGAGAGGCCATTTGGCCGATCCTGCCTCTGCCGCCTTTGAAAGTGCTATCCAATTATTCCCACTCCCCTGCTTTTTGTCCATAGCACTGCAGATTTTTCCGTTCAAGTATATATCCAATTCACTTTTGAAAGCTACTATTGAATCTGCTTCCATCACCATTTCAGACTGTGCATTCAGATCATTACAGCTCACTGTATATAAAACATTTCTCCTCATCTCCCCTCTAGTTCTTTTGTTAATTTTTCTTAAATCTTTGTTCCCTGCTTACTGACCCTTCTGCCAGTGGAAACAGTTTCTCCTGATTGACTATATTAAAACTCTTCATAATTTTGAACCCCAGTATTAGCCTTAACCTTAACCTTCTCTGCTCTAAGGAGGACAATCCCAGTTTTTCCATTAACATACATTAACACCATTAACATATTGTTTGCCTTTGCTCCGTGACCTTTTGGTCAGCTATGTGGCCTGGTCCAATCTGCACCTTCTCCTTTGTTATCTCTTGCCCAACCCCCACCTCACTTGTTTATAATCTGTGACTTTTCTAATATCTGTCAGTTCCGAAGAAGGGTCACTGACCCGAAACGTTAACTCTGCTTCTCTTTCCACAGATGCTGCCAGACCTGCTGAGTGAATCCAGCATTTCTTGTTTTTGTCCCAGTTTTTCTAGTCTGTCCACATAACTGAAGTTCCTCATCCCTGGTATCATTCTAGTAAATTTCTTCTGCATTCTCTCCATGGCCTTGTCATCCTTCCTAAAGTGTGGTGCCCAAAATTGGACACAATACTCCAGCTGAGGCCTAAACAGTAATTTATGAAGGTTTAACATAACTTCCTCGCTTTCGTAGTCAATGCTTCTATTGATAAAGCCCAGGAATCCAGATGCATTGTCAATGCAAGTTCTTTCCTCCCAACTCTTGGAATTCAAACCTCATTGAGTTCAGAAATTGAATTGGCACTTTTTGAATATAAAAGATAAGCTTAAAGCTTACTTTTACTAGAAGTAAGATTTAAAACAAGTTAGCAGATGGTACATTATTCCTGTATTTTGATGCTAAAGCTCCGTCTTTATTTTTCTGTCCAATATTTTTTCCTATTAAAGAGCACATTTAAAATTTGTACAAGGACTTTGGAATGTACATGCATTAATAGTGTAATCTCTTGAAGCCATGCATAATCCCTCACCACAATTGCTTTGCAAACTAGCATTGGTAGTAGTATACTATAATAAAACTTTCACAAACTATTGTAATGTCAGCTTGTCAACAAGAGTGTACACACTAATATTTATTTCTTTCCAATTTTCTCCAACAATTTCTTTCCTCTTCTTTCTAAAGATATTAATTCCTTGTTGGAATAGGATTTCATGAGCAAAAGGTTGGAAATAACACCAAATTTCACAAGTTTTTTGTGCTGTTATATGGTCTAATACTTTGGCACCTCTGCGGAGATTCTGGCCTAGAAATTCATCCCCCACCCACTTCCGTGCAGCATTTACTGTCTGTATACAAATGGACAGGAATAACTTCCCTGCCCTTCTTCAAAATAAGATCATAGGATCTTTTATGTCCACATGAGAGGGCAGACGGGCCTCGGTTGAATGTTTCATCTGAAAGTCAGCACTTTGACAGTGCAGCACTTCCTCAGTACCGCACTGCAGTGTCAGCCTAGATTTTTTTTATACTCAAGTCTTGGAGTGTGACTTGAACTCACAGCCTTCTGACTCAGGGGCGAGTACTTTGCTTCTGTCTTCACGAAAGAAGAGGCTGACGTTAATCCTGCTGTAGGGGAGGCGGAAGTAGCGATAATGGATAGAATAAAAAGATAGAAAAGAGATGTGAAATAAGTTGCTATTAATCGAAGTCAACAAGAGATCCAGATGGGATGCATCCTAGGTTGCTTAGGGAAACTAGGATGGATAGCAGAAGCTTTGACGACAATCTTTCAATTCTCCTTGGATATTGGAGTGGTGCCAGAGGACTGGAGGATTGCAGATGTTACACCCACTCTTTAAAAAAGCAAGGGATGAACCGGGTAAGTACAGGCCAATTAATAGAATGTTAGTGGTGAGAAATCTATTAGAGACAATTGTCAAGGACAAAATTAATTCTCACCTGGAGAAGTATGGGTTAATAAGGGATGGCCAGCATGGATGCGCCTGACTAATCTGAGTTCTTTGATGATGTAATAAAGAGTCAGGGGTGTGATGGCATACTCTCCGCTTGCCTGGATGGGTGCAGCTCCATTAACACTCAAGAAGCTCGACACCATCCGGGATAAAGCAGCCGACTTGATTGGCACCCCATCCACCACCTTCAACATTTACTCCATTCACCACCGACGCACAGTGGCAGCAGTGTGTACCATCTACAAGATGCACTGCAGGAACTCACCAAAGCTTCTTCAACAGCATCTTCCAAACCCGTGACCTCTACCACCTAGAGGACAAGGGCAGCAGATGCATAGGAACACCACCGCCTGCAAGTTCCTCTCCAAGTCAAACACCATTCTGACCTGGAACTAAATCGCCATTCCTTCACTGCCGCTGGGTCAAAATCCTGGAACTGCCTTCCTAACAGCACTGTGGGTGTACTTACACCCAAAGGACTGCAGTGGTTCAAGAAGGCAGCTCACCACCACCTTCTCATGGGCAAAAAGTTGATGAAAGTAGCGTAGTAGATGTTACATATAGCGACATTTGATAAAGTAATTCATAATAGGTTTGTTTGAGAAATAGAAGCATATGGAATTAAAGGGAGGGTGGTAATTTGGGATGAAACAGGCTAAGGGATAGGAGGCAGAGTAGTAGTGAACAGATGTTTTTCCTGACAGCACAGAAGTATGCAGTGGGAACTCCAGGGTTTTGTATTCAGGCCATTGCTTTTCTTGTTATAATATAACGGCTGCATTTGCTGACAACACAACCACTAGGTGGCGCACTACTAGTACATGCACAAATGCAGCCTCTTCCACTGAAATGTGACTGTGACGTCTCAGGCAGCTGCCAGTAATAAAAATGGCGCTACTCAATTTATCATAAAAAACAAATTCCACCTGAAAATTCCCTCAATGGTTGCCATCACCACCTCAATCCCACCCCCAACAGTCCCCCGCTCCCTCTTGCCATTGCGCTTCTCTTTGCCGCTCCCTCCTGCACCTGTCTTCTCGCTGCTCCCTCCCAGCTGCCTTCCATTGGCAAAAACAGGATGCTGTTGACCCATATACCATAGTTTGTAAATACAATGTAATGGATAGCTTTAATGAACCTTAATCTATGATGAACTGTCTACAATTTCTTAACAAAATCCATGCTGCATTTGCAGTTTTAAAAACTGTTGGGGAGAGAGATTGGGGATGAGATCAGCAGCCATGGGGTCACCCCCTGGACATGGATCCAGTGCAGGAAGCAGGTCAATGATCTCATCCGAGCTGCCAAGGACCCTTTGGACATTGCATGTGGAAGACTGAGAGGGAACGTTTGGTGGAAAGAAAGTGACCATCCAGTCATGTGCATTGGGGAAGGGCATTAGGACATGATGCCTGTGACTGGGCTGCACCTCAGTCATTGCTAGAACATGCACAGTTTCTTCGAGAGGGCCCACATGAGGATGGATGTTGGCCTGTTGGACTATCACCATCAGAGCCCGGAGGCTTTTCCCACTGTGAGACTAACTTTGTTCATTATTGTGTCTGCAGGAGAAGACAGCCCACAATAGGAAGGAGCATGCCAAGACTGGCAGTGGAGTGTCGTATTTCCATGTCCTCACCCCGTTGGAGGAGGAGGCCATGGAACTGGCAGGGCAACAGGGCGACTGCACCATAGCTGATGGTGAGATTGGGGCGTCCATCCAAGAGGATGAATGAACATCTCCTGGGGCACAAGGGTGCATCTGGTACTAAAGAGTGATGCTGTGCATGTGATCACCACTGCATCAATGGAGCTGCACAGTAAGGGTATTGGAATATCATGATGGGCAGATCCTAATCCTTCCATGTCTATGATTTCTCAAGGTCAAGGTCAACGACAATAGTGAAGAGCTGGAGAGACTGGGGGCCAGCTGGCCACCTCTGAGGAGGACAGGTAGGAACAGAGAGATTAATGGCTGGTAGCCAAGACTAGTTTATTCATCTTGACAGCCTTTTAAATTAGGTCCTGGATTTTAAAACACAGAAGCGCTCTCTCTCCCTCCTCTCTCTCTCCCTGTCTGTCTTTCTCTATGTCTTTCTGTGATCCTCCTCTATATTGTTCCCTCCCATCTCTGTGTTGGTCCCCCCTCTCTGTGTCGGTCCACAACCCTCTGTGCAGTTCTGGTCTCTCTGTCCCCCTTCTCTCTCTGTCCCCCCCTCTCTCTTGCCTCACACTCTCTCTCTCTCTCTCTGTCCCCCTCTTTGCCTCTCTCTCTCTCTGTCCTCCTCTTTGCCTCTCTCGCTCTCTGTCCCTCTGTTTGCCTCTCTCTCTCTGTGCTCTCTCTCTCCCCCTCTCTCCCCCCTCTCTCTCCCCTTCTATCTCTCTCTCTCTCTGAACCGCTCTCTCTCCCATCGCTTTCTCCCTCTCTCTCTCTCTCCACTCTTTCTCCGCTTCTCTCTCTCTCTCTCTCTCTCCCCTTTCTCTCTCTCTCTCTCCCCTTTCTCTCTCTCTCCCCCCTCTCTCTATCTCTCCCTCTCTCTCCTCTCTCTCTATCTCTCCCCTCTCTCTCTATCTCTCCCTCTCTCTCTATCTCTCCCCACTCTCTCCCCTTCTCTCTCTCCCCTTTTCTCTCTTCTCCTCTCTTCCCCCCCTTCCCTGCTCTCTCTCCACCCGCTCTCCCTCCTCCTCCTCTCTGTCTCCCTATCTCTCTCCCCTCTCTCTCTCTCCTACCTGCTCTCTCTATGCCGCTCCCCTCTCTCTGATCATTGCTGGCAGCAGGAATAGCAGTTTCCGAATTTCAGACAGCTTCAGCGTTTTCTGGCGGGCTTTTAAAAGAATTGGAACCTGCTGAAAATCCCTGCAGCTGTCCAAAGTTGGGAAGCACCATTCCTGTTCTCAGCACCTGTCAGCTGTGAAACTAATATTGCAATTTTTTCTATAGCCACTCTGGTCAAAAAGAAGATGCCAATGGGAAATTTCTTGTTTCTGAAATTACCAGTCACAGACCTCAAAATCTTTTACCATGGACGCTGGTGTCTGTGTACGGACATGTTGCCGATCCCTGGTGGAAGACTTTCAGGTTAATGAGGGCAGCAGGCAGGTCTTTTGGAGCCTTGATAGCCATATGCCTGCAAGATAACACCCTGCCCCTCGAGGAATCCAGCAATGTCCCCGAATCCTATAGCCCTCTTAGCTTGACTGTTTGGATTGGTGCAAAAGCACACATAGTTGCCAGCCCTCCTGAACAGGGCATTGGTGATCTCGATGCACTGATTTGCCGCAGACTGCAAGATTCCACACATGTCTCCAGTTGATCCCTGGAATGATCCATTGGAGTAGAAGTTTAGTGCCACAGTGACCTTCAGCATCACTGGTATTGAGTGTCCATTAAATCCTATAGGGCTCAGCTCATCCTGCATCATGGCACGTAGATAATTGACAACCTCCCTGGAGAGGCGGGGTCTTCGGAGACATTGCCACTCAGATATCTGCAGGTAGTTCAGCTGCGGCCAGTAGACCCTCTGTGGATGGTAGCTTCTTCTGTGTGCAGGAGCCAGCTGGCATGCCACTCTGCATCCTTCTGCAGCCTCCCATGCCCGAGGCTGGCCCTCTTGTGTGCCCCCAGATGGCAGTTCATGCTCCTCGCTCTCTCTCTGTTGCTCTGTCTCCTCCACAAGGAACTCAAAGCCAGGGTGAATGAGGCCCATGAGAGGTTGCCCATCATCTTCACGCCAAACAGATCTTCCCCCCTCCCCTCATTTGTGATCTTCGATGATGTGGCACTGCCCCGATAGCACCCTGGTGTAGCTGCTCTGCAGTGCTGGCACCTTGGCTCCAAATCCTATCTGCATTTCCTGATGCCCTCCCTCCTCCACCCTTCCTGCCAAGTGACATTGCCTCACACGATGGCTTCCCAGTGAAGTAAACTCTGAACTCTCGTATCCTTGATACTCCTTTCACTTGGTGAGGCCCTGGAGCCCCTTGGTTCCTGTGGGAAGACTGCCCTTCATGTCGGTCGCTGACAGTAAAATCTGGAAGGAAAGTCACGATGTCGGACTTGTGGTCCAACGTCTTCCTATTCTATTCTTTGTATCCCCACCCCGCCTCTATTCCTGTCTCAAACAGTCCCTTAAAATTCAGCCCAAACAGTGTGCATCTGGGCTAGAAAATGGCAAAGTTGGTTAGCTCAGTATATGTTTGTCATTTGTCTATTTTAGATTAGTAAATAAGGCATCACAGTGAATGCTTTTCCTTGCCTGAGTCAACAGGAAATAGATGATACCCAATGAATTCGTGGTTCATAACCCTGATAGCTAGTGATGTGTCTCCTGCAGGCAAACACAATTCTGCACATTCCTGCAAATTGTGTATTATAGAGCAAACAACTGATTTGGCTAAATATATATGTGCTGTCTGGATGACTCTAGAAATATCGCTAAAGAAACAATGTCAAGTAATATTTGCTGAAGTGTCTGCAAACTTTTACAGGGAGAAATTATCAGATAATAGTCTTCCTCTAATTTTCTGTGGATGCTAATGTAGAATAATTTTTTGATGATCCAATTGTTTCATTGTAATGACAATTAGTTTGCAGACAAATCTTAGCTGTTCTGTTTTTATTGTTGAGAAGAGCTGCATTTTTGAAATTTGCGAAATGGCTCTGGGTCATTCCTTTCCCCCATCCAACACATTATTTATGTCAGTGGATTTGTATGAGTCAACACCATAAGTGAAATTGGAGGTTTGCCAGCGTAGCTCAAATTTGACTCAGTAAAACTTTACTGGTTGACAAAATTGATTTCTGATATTGATTCAAGACATGGTTATATCAAGCAAAACATGATGAATTTCTGACATTTTGTAATTTAGCTTTCATTTTGTTCTGTTCCTATAGTACCTCCTCAGAAAGTATTTTAGCAGATGGTCATGCTGATTGATTGAGTGCCTCTTGGAGACTTAAGAGATCATTAAGGCATGGTGGGCAGCTTGTAACTGCTTATTTTCCACTTCTTCTGTAGCTTCAGTTGCAAAGACTGGTTTAGCTGCCGATCTATAAAAAGCTGAATGGAATTTCTTACACTTTATACTGGATAAAATACTCTTAGAGTGCATTTTAATATTGTGCATGTGCAATTTGAAGTTGAAATCATTTGTTTCAACCCTGTCAGCTGAATCAATGGAAAAATGCTTACAACAATGTGGTACTCAATTGAATAAACTTTAAACACAGAACAACTTGCCTTTGCCAGGAAATAAGAGAAACAAGAACCAGAATATGTAATTCTCAGGCTAGGAAACATAAGGAACATAAAAGGAGATCCTCAGCACAGTGAAAAGCATTAGTCACAAAATATTATAGCGTACCAGTATCTTAAAATGAGTTTGCACACCAAGAACTTTCTGTAATAGGAAGAGGAACAAAAGCAGTGCTACAAATATATTGATCAGAATACATATATTAATAAGATTATCTACTGTTATGACAAGGTGAGAAGGGGTCTAGGGGTTCCCTCTCAGCCTTTGCCTGGTTTAACCGTAACAGAACATAGAACATAGAACAGTACAGCACAGTACAGGCCCTTTGGCCCACGATGTTGTGCCGAACCTTTAACCTACTCTAAGATCAAACTACCTACATACCCTTCATTCTACTATCATCCATGTACCCATCCAAGAGTCGCTTAAATGTCCCTAATGTATCTGCTTCTACTACCACCGCTGGCAGTGCATTCCACGCACCCACCACTCTCTGTGTAAAGAACCTACCTCTGACATCTCCCCGAAACCTTCCTCCAATCACCTTAAAATTATGCCCCCTGGTGATAGTCCTTTCCGCCCTGGGAAAAAGTCTCTGGCTATCCACTCTATCTATGCCTCACATCATCTTGTACACCTCTATCAAGTCACCTCTCATCTTTCTTCTCTCCAATGAGAAAAGCCCTAGCTCCCTCAACCTTTCTTCATAAGACCTGCCCTCCAGTCCAGGCAGCATCCTGGTAAATCTCCTCTGCACCCTCTCTAAAGCTTCCACATCCTTCCGATAATGAGGCGACCAGAACTGAACACAATATTCCAAGTGTGGTCTAACCAAGGCTTTATAGAGCTGCAGCATAACCTCGTGGCTCTTAAACTCAATCCCCCTGTTAATGAAAGCCAACACACCATACGCCTTCTTAACAACCCTGTCAACTTGGGTGGCAACTTTGAGGGATCTATGGACGTGGACCCCAAGATCCCTCTGTTCCTCCACACTGCCAAGATTCCTGTCTTTAAGCCTGTATTCTGCATTCAAATTCGACCTTCCAAAATGAATCACTTCATACTTTTCCAGGTTGAACTCCATCTGCCACTTCTTAGCCCAGCTCTGCATCCTGTCAATGTCCCGTTGCAACCTACAACAGCCTTCCACACTATCCACAACTCCAGCAACCTTCGTGTCATCGGCAAACTTGCTAACCCAGCCTTCCACTTCCTCATCCAAGTCATTTATAAAAATCACAAAGAGCAGAGGTCCAGAACAGATCCTTGTGGAACACCACTGGTCACCGAGCTCCATGCTGAATACTTTCCATCTACTACCACCCTCTGACTTCGATGGGCCAGCCAATTTTGTATCCAGACAGCCAACTTTCCCTGTATCCCATGCCTCCTTACTTTCTGAATGAGCCTACCATGTGGAACCTTATCAAACGCCTTGCTAAAATCCATATACACCACATCCACTGCTCTTCCTTCATCAATGTGTTTTGTCACATCCTCAAAGAATTCAATAAGGCTTGTGAGGCATGACCTGCCCCTCACAAAGCCATGCTGACTATCTCTAATCAAACTATACTTTTCCAAATAATCATAAATCCTGCCTCTCAGAATCCTCTCCAATAATTTGCCCACCACCGACGTGAGACTTACTGGTCTGTAATTCCCAGGGTTATCCCTATTCCCTTTCTTGAACAAGGGAATAACATTTGCCACCCTCCAATCATCTGGACAGTGAGGACGCAAAGATCATCGCCAAAGGCGCGGAAATCTCTTCCCTCGCTTCCCGTACTAACCTTGGGTATATCCCGTCTGGCCCCGGGGACTTATCTATCCTCCTGTCTTTCAAAATTTCCAGCACATCCTCCTTCTCAACATCAACCTGTTCGAGCATATCAGCCTGTTTCACGCTGTCCTCACAAACGTCCAGGTCCCTCTCACTAGTGAATACTGAAGCAAAGTATTCATTAAGGACATCCCCAACCTCCTCCGACTCCAGGCACAAGTTCCCTCCACTATCCCTGATCGGCCCTCCCCTCACTCTGGCCATCCTCTTGTTCCTCACATAAGTGTAGAACGCCTTGGGATTTTCCTTAATCCTACCCGCCAAGACTTTTTCATGTCCCCTTCTAGCTCTCCTAAGTCCATTCTTCAGTTCCTTCCTGGCTACCTTGTAACCCTCTAGAGCCCTGTCTGATCCTTGCTTCCTCAACCTTAAGTAAGCTTCCTTCTTCCTCTTGACTAGCTGTTCCACATCTCTTGTCATCCAAGGTTCCTTCACCCTACCATCCCTTCCTTTCCTCATTGGGACAAACCTATCCAGCAGTCGCAGCAAGTGCTCCCTAAACAACCTCCACATTCCTGTCGTGCATTTCGCTGAGAACATCTGTTCCCAATTTAAGCTCCCCAGTTCCTGCCTAATAGCATTGTAATTCCTCCTCCCCCAATTAAATATTTTCCCATCCCGTCTGCTCCTATCCCTCTCCATGACTATAGTGAAGGTCAGGGAGTTGTGATCACTATCACCGAAATGCTCTCCCACCGAGAGATCTGTCACCTGGCCTGGTTCGTTGCCAAGCACCAAATCCAATATAGCCTCCCCTCTAGTCGGCCTATCTACATACTGAGTCAGGAAACCTTCCTGGACACACCTGACAAAATCTGCTCCATCCAAACTATTTGCACTCAGGAGGTTCCAATCAATATTAGGGAAGTTGAAGTCACCCAAGACAACAACCCTGTTACTTCTGCACTTTTCCAAAATCTGCCTCCCAATCTGTTCCTCCGTGTCTCTGTTGCTATTGGGGGGTCTATAGAAAACTCCCAATAAAGGGACTGCTCCTTTCCTGTTTCTGACTTCCACCCATACTGACTCAGTAGACAAACCCTCCTCGACGACCTCCCTTTCTGCAGCTGTGATACTATCCCTGATTAGCAATGCCACTCCCCCACCTCTTTTACCTCCCTCCCTATTCCTTTTGAAACATCTAAACCCCGGAACATCCAACATCCATTCCTGCCCCTGTGATATCCAAGTCTCCGTAATGGCCACAACATCGTAGCTCCAAGTACTGATCCATGCTCTAAGTTCATCACCCTTATTCCTGACACTTCTTGCGTTAAAATAGACACACTTCAACCCATCATACTGGCTGCAACTTTGCCCTGTCAACTGTCTAACCTTCCTCGCAGACTCTCTGCACTCTGTATCTGCCTGTTCAACAGCTACTCCATCCACTGATCCGTAGCTCCGGTTCCCATCCCCCTGCCAAACTAGTTTAAACCCTCCCGAAGAGCTCTAGCAAACCTCCCACCCAGGATATTGGTGCCCCTCCAGTTCAGATGTAACCCGTCCTTCTTGTACAGGTCCCACCTTCCCCAGAAGGTATCCCAATGATCCACATATCTGAATCCCTCCCTCCTACACCAGCTCTGTCGCCACGTGTTCAGCTGCACTCGCTCTCTGTTTCTAGCCTCATTAGCACATGGCACCGGTATCAATCCTGAGATTACTACTCTGCTCGTCCTGCCTTTCAGCTTCCAACCTAACTCCCTATATTCGCTTTTCAGGTCCTCATCCCTTTTCCTAACTATGTCATTGGTACCGATGTGTACCACGACTTCTGGCTGCTCCCCCTCCCCCTTAAGAATCCTGTAGACTCGATCCGAGACATCCCTGACCCTGGCACCTGGGAGGCAACATACCATCCGGGAGTCTCGTTCGCAACCACAGAATCTCCTGTCTGTTCCTCTAACTATTGAATCTCCTATCACTATCGCTCTCCTATTCTCCCCCCTTCCCTTCTGAGCCACAGAGCCAGGCTCAGTGCCAGAGACCTGGCCGCAGTGGCTTTCCCCTGGTAGGTCGTCCCCCCCATCAGTATCCAAAACGGTATACTTATTATCGAGGGGAACAGCCACAGGGGATCCCTGCACTGTGCGCCTGTTCCCTTTTCCTCCCCTGACGGTCACCTTTATCCTGTAACTTAGGTGTCACTACTTCCCTATAACTGCTCTCTATCACCCCCTCAGCCTCCTGAATGATCTGAAGTTCATCCAGCTCCAACTTCAGTTCCCTAACTCGGTCTGTGAGGAGCTGGAGTTGGGTGCACTTCTCGCAGGTGAAGTCAGCAGGGACACGTGGTGACCCTTACCTCCCACATCCTGCAAGAGGAGCATGCAACTGCCCTAGCTTCCATCCCCTCTGCTCTAAATTGACAAAAGAGAATTAAAAAAATAAATAAAGGAAAACCTTACCTTACCAAACCCTCCACACAAGAGTCCTTTTTTTTTGGTTAGAGGAGGAGGATGGGTGGGAGACACTACACGTGTAGTGTTTTGAGTTTAGCCACTGCCCGAATATATAAGTTCACTTACCCAGCAGTCCCCGTGTCCGCGTCCGCCGAATCACGAGGTAAGTACTTTATAGCTCAACTTACCTTCCCGTTTCTGGCGTGTTTTTTGAAACCTCTGGTCCTGCTGCTCCTCGGGCTGTTCTGGCTCCTCTCACTCTCTCCTTCACGGGCTTTGGCGCGCTTTTTGAAACCTCCGGTCCTGTTGCTCCTTGGGCTGTTCTGGCTCCTCTCTCTCTCTCTCTCACGGGTTTTGGCGCATTTTTTTTAAACCTCCGGTCCTGCTGCTCCTCGGGCTGTTCTGGCTCCTCTCACTCTCTCCCTCACGGGTTTTGGCGCGGTTTTTGAAACCTCCGGTCCTGTTGCTCCTCGGGCTGTTCTGGCTCCTCTCTCTCTCTCATGGGTTTTGGCGTGCTTTTTGAAACCTCCGGTCCTGTTGTAACAGGGTTTAATTTTAGAAACACCGTGTTTTTAGCTCCCCCTTAGTGAATCCTTGTTCACTGTTCCAATTGTAAGGCAAAGAAATCAGACAGATTTACTTAGATTTAAACAAGAAAGGTGGAAGCTTATTAATCTTAAACTCTAATCCCGTTAACAACTACGAATATGCGTCACAACCACGCTAGCATGCATATGCGATAAACACACATGCAGATAGAGACAGAAAAAGTAGAAAAGAATAAAGGGGAAAAGTTTGAGGCAATATCGGGATTATAATTACCGTCCTTTGAGTTCAATGTGGAGTCTTTGGTTGCCGGTAAGACCTGCTGTTCTTTGGGGTCCAGTTCACACTTCAACTTGTTTCGATGTCGGAGTCTTTTCTTGAGGTTTACGTGTCTTCCGTGAGTCCAGTGGCTTGAGAGAAAGTGAGAGAGAGACAGCCAGGAGAGAGGCTTCCTTGTTCCAGCTTCAGTTGCAAACTGCCTTCTGAATTCAAACTGTCCTATGGCTAGTTCAAAAAGCCTAGACCAGCCAGTTAGTCATGTGAGCAGCTGGTTTAACCAGTCCTGGTTTTGTGGATTGTATCATCTTAGCAGTCCCTGGAATGCGCTTCCTTACACCTTCAGTGTCTGGTGATCAAAATCCAGTTGGGTTAATTGGATCAAGAAGTAATTCTTTTGTCTCTCCATGCACTGTCCCTTAGTATGCAAATGTTCTTCCAGCCAAGTGTCTGGCGATCTTCAAACAAGTACTTTCTTCACTCCAGCAACAGTTTAAAATCAATGTTCATATGACAAAATTATTATGCCGTATTTTTGGCAGTTGGGGGTCTGCATGACACTACATTTACCTCAAACAAGAGTGACTGTGGTGAAAATATTCCATGACCCTGCAGGCAGCATTATGATGATTATTATCATTAAAATGCAGGAATAAGGATTGTCAAGATCTATGTAAATGCTATAAAATTCTCTCTCTGTCATTATCTCACACATGGATAAATCAGGTAATTCTACAAAGGTTATTTTTAAAACTAGAATAACCAATAGAGACACTGATCTCTTAGAGATTTTTTTCAATCTCCATCACAGTGGGATCATTTTCTAAGTTTGTGTCAGTGTACTAGGTCCCTCCCATGCTGGCAGCACTTTTATAGAAAATTCATGAGCTTGCTGCCTGCAATATTCCATCCACTGAAATTAATGCTGCTACTGCCTACTCAGAAAACTACCCCTGTAATGTCCTCTCTGTATGTTCAATACAGAGCTCTGCATGAGGCCCCTTTGAACTTCTTTTTCAGTATGTTGATAATGGCATTCATTTTTTTCAAAGAGCTCTTTTGAGCGAGGAATAAAAGTTTTAAGACAGGACAGTTTTTGATTTATACTCATTCTTATTTTCAATGGGGTAGAATTTTAGCTTCATCACATATGCAATAATTTGGCATGGCAGATCTTATGCCCTTTATGGAACACGTCTGATTTTCTCTCATTATGAGATTTCACTTCTCATTAGGAAAACTCAATTAAAATGCATTGGAAAGAGATGGTTTAATTTTAAAACAATACAGCGGACAATATCTATTTTGCCACATGGTAGACATCTACCTCTGTAATCGCATTAATTTTAGCCTAAGTACAGCTCAAGTTAAGCTGTGGACAAATTCAAATACTATAGGGAATAATAACTGATTCTTAATCTCGGGGCTGGATCTTGTTGTCCTCCCCGGCGTTGGGTTCTGTGGTGGGGGAGGCCTGAAGATGGGTCCGGATGAGGCCCACCATAGACTTAGATGCTGGGAGAACCCAGGCTGATCCTCCCGGCGGCGGCAAAGCTCCGTGGTGGCTCTCCGGCTGCTGCGCGACGGGACTGCAATTAAAATATTCAAATGAATAAAATTAATGAATTAACATGGACTTACCTGCGATCTTGAGGGCCTGCAGTGATCTTTGGTGTGGCGGCCGGCACACCCGCGCCTTCAAATCCCCGTCCGGGGAAAGGCGTGTGACACTGGTGGGGAGGGGGGAGCAGGTATGATTTTTGGTGCAGGGCTGGGGGGTGGTGGACAGGGTCAAATGCATGTAATGGGTCAAGGGGATGGTGGGAAGGATTGAACTTCAAACTTTGTGCAGTCTGAAGAGGGAAGGTCGGATGTAAAAGCTAAGTGTTTTGGGGAGGGAAGGGCAAATAGTTAATGTAATTGTTATTCGGGGGTGGGAATGGGGCATAAGAAATTTATTCATTTAATTTTGGGGGTTATGTGTTTAAAAAGTTAAATTAGGCAGCGCCTGCACACAGGCAGCTGATGCCATTGCTAGGGACTAACAGCCTGCCCCCTCCACAAGATTATGGGGGGAGGGGCGGGCTGACCTGGCTATTTAAATGAGCCACCGTGCTTGAGATTGCGGCGGCACTTTGGCGTGTGGCCCTCATGTGCGAGTCACCATTTTTTGAGTTCACTGCTGAGATTGGCTGTGGGCTCTTAAAATCTAGCCCTAGGTGTGTGGTTTTACAACCAATCCCTTTGGTTTCATAGAGGCTTGTTCATATTATCACTGATGGATTGATGTTCATTTAGCTCATTGGAGGAAATAATACATAGTTGAGACTACTGGCCTTGAGGCATCTGTTGTTGAGTCCACTTAGTATACTCAGCCTATGGGGAAGCATTAAGGAGATCAGTGATCTCCCAAGAATGTACCAGAAACACCCAACATCTGTATAAGTATCTGATAACTGATTGCTGTTACAGAAACTATTGATTTCAAATAGAGATGGACCTGACCATTGATCACAATAGAGATTATCCCTATGCTGAATTCTCCAGTCTAACTGATTTTCATATCCCATATGTATCAGAGTTTGACCAGCCAAAGAATATTCCATATGACCTCCTTCAATCACTGTTTTCCAAACCTATAATTAAGCCCATTATATTATGTCCAGTATGGGACTGATATTTCAGGTCCTGGTATATCCTCTGGGATGGAGTTTAGACATTATTGTGACATAAGTCACATGATGTACCGATAAAAAATGTTCACGGCTTGTACAATTATGCTTCAGACACACCAAACAAATACTCTCCAGCACTTCAGTTCCAGCATAAGCCACAGTAGCTCCTCTTATTAAAGATATCAGGAAGATACGTTCAAGCTGTAATTGCAATTATTCTGTGATTGATTAGATCGCTTAATAAATGATCACAAAAATGAAGTGAAATGAAATTGTAAATTGGTACTGCCATCATTTAAATTTTTAGAAGGCAAAGACAGACCAGCAGCATTCTTTGGGATCTCTTTGGGTGATGTATTCCAAATTATAAATGATAGAAACCCTTGAGATTGAGATTGTAATATTGGTGTAAAATCCTAATCAGTCACATATTAATATGAATTTTAGCAACATGTAAACTTGAATGAGTGACTTATGCATTGGCACAAGAGACTTTTTAACATTAGGATAACTGCTATAAATGTTAAGGTATCACAGTTACATAATTTCTTACTCTAGATTTATATCATATATTGTTGGCTTAATTATCTTTGGGCATCAGGAAGACATTGTGCAGAAATTAATCTTTAAAAAATTTCACCTATGGTTATTTGCCTCCGTAAGAAACTAAAGCAGATGGTGAATTGTGCATAGTCTATCGGAAGGATCAAGGTCAAAGATTGAATTGCCACTTCTCTTTATTTTCTTAGACCTTAGATGTTACTGTGCAGATATTTCAGAAGCTAAAGCAACGGAACTGTAGGTATATGGGGACTCAAAATGGTACACAAAGTCAAGAGACTTCCAATACAGCAGCCCTAAATGAGTGACAACCAGCAACTACTGTAGTTGCAATTTGCAAGAGACACTTGTGCAAATATGTTGAATCTATTAACAAATACCCTTGGACTTCTTTTGAAAGTGATCACAGTGTGAACATTAGATATGTGAACTTTAGATATCAGTGATGAAGGGTCACTGACCTGAAACATTAACTCTGCTTCTCTCTCCACAGGTGCTGCCAGAACTGCTGAGTATTTCCAGCATTTCTTGTTTTTATTTCATATTTCCAGCATCTGCAGTATTTTGCTTTTATATTAGATATGTGGGAACTAGATGTTCCGGGATATTTAACTTTTAGAGGAGGTAGGCAAAACGGAAAAGGAGGAGCGGTAACTCTGGTAATAAAGGATGGGAGAAAGACAGTAGAGAGAAATGATCTTAGCTTAGCAAATCAAGAAGTAGAATCAGTTTAGGTGGAGCCAAGAAACAACAAGGGGCAGGAAACATTGGTGGGAGTTGATCATAGGCCCCACAACAGAAGTTATGGTGTAGGGAAGAGTATGAATCAGGAAATTAGAGGCACATGTGATAAGGGTAATACAGTAATCATAGGGGACTTTAATCTTCATCCAAAATGGGCAATCCAAATTTGCAGTAATAGTGTGGAGGACATGTTCATGGAATGTATACAGGATAGTTTGAGATCCGTATATCGAGGAACCAACAAGGGTACAGGCTATTTTGAATCTAGTATTGTGCAATGAGAAAGATTTACTTAATAAACTTGTCATAAAGTGGCCTCTAGGGAAGAGTGACCATAATATGGTAGAATTTTCAATTGAGTTTGAAAGTGATTTAGTTAAGTCTGAAACTAGAGTATTAAATCTAAGCAAACTATGTAGGTATGAGGGGCAAGTTGGCTAAGATAGATTGGGAACCTACATTAAAAGATATGATGGTAGACAAGCAATGGCAAGTATTTAAGGAATTAATAAATAATTTGCAATATTCCTTTAAGGCACAAAACCCCACAGAGAAACTGGTCCACCTGTGGCTAACGAGGAGTTAAAGATAGTAATTAGATAAAAGGACGAGGCTTATAATGTTGCCAAAAAGAGAAGTAAGCATGAGGATAGGGAGGTTTTTAGAATTCAGCAAAGAAGGATCAAGAAATTGATAAGTAAAGAAAAAAGAGAATGAGTAGACTAGCAAGAGACACAAAAACAGAATGTAAACGTTTCCATCGGTATGTAAATAGGAAGAGAATAGTGAAAGTAAATGTAGCCCCATTAGAGGAAGAGACAAGTGAAATTATAATGGGGAATAAGGAAATTGCAGACTCATTAAACAAATACTTTGTATCTGTCTTCACTGTAGAAGATGCAAAAAAATTCTGGAAATAAAAGGGTGAAGAGAGAATGAGGAACTTAAAGAAACCAATATAAGTAAAGAAATAGTACAAGAGAAATTAATGGGACTAACCTCCTGGACCTGATGGCCTGCATGCATGGGGTTTTAAAAGAGGTAGCTGCAGAGATAGTGGATGCATTGGTTTTGATCTTCCAGAATTCCTTTGATTCTAGAACAGTTCCCAAGGATTGGAAGGTGGAAAACATAACCCTGCTATTTAGGAAAGGAGGAAGAAAGGAAGGGGGGAACTATTGGCCAGTTAGCCTAACATCTGCAGTAGGCAAAATGCTAGAATCCATTATTAGGGACGTGGTAACAAGGCATTTAGAAAATTATACTACAATTAAATAGGATCAACAGGGATTTATGAAAGGGAAAACGTGTTTGACAAATCTGTTAGACGTTTTTGCATATGTAACTAGTAGGATGGATAAGGAGGAACCAGTAGAGGTAGTGGGCTGAATTTTACTGACCCCTGGCTTCGGGGTTGTGGCGGGAGGGCCCGGAAAATACTTCCAGGAGAGGACCGCCGCGCTCCCTGACACCGAGAAAGCCCCGCCCCATTTTACCAACAGCGGTGGGACCTGGGAGCAGCTCCCCGTCTGCTGTGCGGCAGCGGCACCCCAATTACCATATGTAAAGCACTACTTATCTTGCCTGAATTTGCATCCCGCTGTCTGTCACTCTGCACTTCCGCATATTTCGCTGAACGGGTGGCTGTCACATGCCATCCCATTCACGAATGAGAAAAGCCGACGGGACAGCAGAAGTACACAAAAACACAAGAACACAAGAAATAGGAGCAGAAGTAGATCATATGGCTCATTGAGCCTGCTCTGCCATTCAATATGATCGTGGCTGATCTTGGGCTTCAATTCCTCTTTCCTGCCCACTCCCCATATCCCTCAATTCCCTGTGAGGCCAAAAATCTATCTATCCCAGCCTTAAATGTATTCAATGATGGATCATCCACAACCGTCTGGGGTAGAGAATTCCAAAGATTCACAACCCTTGAGTGTAGTAATTTCTCCTCATTTCAGTCCTGAATGATTGGCTCCTTATCCTGAGACTGTGTCCCTGTCTTCTAGATTCCCTGACCAGTGGGAACAATCTCTCAGCTTCTACCCCTATCAAGCTGTTTCAGGATCTTGTATCTCTCAATTAGATTGCCTCTCATTCTTCTAAACCCCAGAGAGTATAGGCCCAATTTACTTAGCCTCTCATCATAGGACAACCTCCTCATCCCAGGGATCAATTTAGTAAATCTTCGCCTCCAGTGCAAGTATATCCTTTCTTAAATGTGGAGACCAAAACTGCACACAGTATTCCATGCATGGGTCTCACCAAAGCCCTGTACAATTTCATTAAGACTTCTTTATTCCTGTACTCCAATCCCCTTGCTTTAAAGGTCAACATGCCATTTGCCTTCCTAATAGCATGCTGCACCTGCATGTTAACTTTGTGCATTCCTTGTACGAGTATCCCCAAGTCTCTCTGCACATCAACACTTAACAGTTTCACACCTTTTAAGAAATATTCTGCTTTTCTATTCTTACAACCTAAGTGAACAACTTCACACTTCGCTACATGATACTCCATTTGCCATCTTGTTGCCCACTCACTTAACCTGTCTATATCTCTTTGCAGCCTCTCTACATCCTCCCCGCAGCTTACCTTTCCACCAAGCTTTGTATCATCAGCAATCCTAGATAGATTTCTCTCTGTCTCTGCATCCAAGTCATTAATATAGAGTGTAAATAACTGAGGTTGCAGCACTGATCCTTGTGGCACCCTACTATTCACTGCCTGCCAACATGAAAATGCCCCATTTATGCCCATTCTCTGCTTCCTGTCTGTTAACCAATCCTCTAGCCACACTAATATATTACCCCCAACACCATGAGCCCTTATCTTGCCTATTCATGTTTTGTGTGACACTTTATCTGGGGAATTACTAATGGATAATAAGGAGATGGCAGATCAATTGAATAGATATTTTGCATCGCCCTTCACCATTGAGGATACAAGTAACATCCCAGTATTAGCTGTAAGTCAGGAAATGGAAGGGAAGGAGGAACTCAAGGAAATTACAATCACCAGGGAAGTAGTACTGAACAAATTGTTGGAGCTGCGGGCTGACAAGTCCCTGGGTCCTGATGGACTTCATCCTTGGGTGTTAAAAGAAGTGGCTAGTGAGATAATTGATGCATTAGTTTTAATTTTCCAAAATTCCCTAGATTCGGGGAAGGTTCCGTTAGATTGGAAAATTGCCAATGTAACTCCTTTATTCAAAAAGGAGGGAGACAACAAGTAGGAAACTACAGGCCAGTTAGTTTAACATCTGTCTTATGGAAAATGTTAGAAGCTGTTATTAAAGACGTTATAGCAGGGCATTTAGAAAAATTTAAGGTAATCAGGCGGAGTCAACATGGTTTTGTGAAAGGAAAATCATGTTTAACCAGTTTATTTGGAGTTCTTAGAGGGAGTTACATGTGCTGTGGATAAAGGGGAACCGGTGGGTGTATTGTACTTAGATTTCCAGAAGGCATTAGATAAGGTGCCACATCAAAGGTTATTTCAACAAAAAAATTTAATGGTGTAGGGGGTAATATATTGGTATGGATAGAAGATTTGCTAGCTAACAGGAAACAGAGCGTAGGCATAAATGGGTCATTTTTCGGTTGACAATTTATATAAATGACTTAGATGAAGGGACCGAAGGTATGGTTGCTAAATTTACTGATAGGTAAGAAAGTAACTTGTGAAGAGGACATAAGGAGGCTACAAAGGTTAAATAAGTGGGCAAAGACCTGGCAAATGGAGTATAAC
The DNA here is from genome assembly GCF_036365525.1 of Heterodontus francisci. NCBI lineage: Eukaryota > Metazoa > Chordata > Chondrichthyes > Heterodontiformes > Heterodontidae > Heterodontus > Heterodontus francisci. The sequence continues at coordinate 78,746,631 of NC_090379.1, forward strand.
ATGGGAAAGTATGAAATTGTCCACTTTGGCAGGAAGAATAAAAAAGAAACAAATTATCTAAATGATGAGAGATTGCAGAGCTCTGAGATGCAGAGGGATCTGGGTGGCAGAGTGCATGAATCGCAAAAGGTTAGAATGCAGGTACAGCCCGTAATTAGGAAAACAAATAGAAAGTTATCGTTTATCACAAGGGGAATTGAATACAAAAGTAGGGAGGTTCTGCTTCAGTTATACAGGGCATTGATGAGACCACATCTGGAGTACTGTGTACAGTACTGGCCTCCTTATTTAAGGAAGGATGTAAATGCGTTGGAGGCAGTACAGAGAAGGTTTACTAGACTAATACCTGGAATGGGTGGGTGTCTTATGAGGAAAGATTGGCCAGGCCAGACTTGTATCCACTGGAATCTAGAAGAGTAAGAGGCAACTTGATTGAAACATATAAGATCCTGAGGGGTCTTGACAGGGTGGATGTGGAAAGGATGTTTCCCCTTGTGGGAGAATCTAGAACTAGAGGTCACTGTTTAAAAATAAGGGACCGCCCATTTAAGACAGAGATGAGGTGAAATTTTTTCTCTCAGAGGGTCGTGACTCTCTGGAATTCTCTTCCTCAAAAGGTGGAAGCAAAGTATTTGAATATTTGTAAGGCAGAGGTAGATAGATTCTTGATAAGAAAGGGAGTGGAAGGTTATCAGGTGTAGGTGGAAATGTGGAGTAATCAGTTCAGCCATGAACTTATTGAATGGTGGAACAGGCTCGAAGAGCTGAGTAGCCTACTCCTGCTCCTAATTCGTATGTTTGTTTATTGAATGCCTTTTGAAAATCCAGGTATACTACATCTACTGGTTCCCCTTTATCGACCTTACTAGTTACAACCTCAAAAAACTCTAATAAATTTGTCAGACAGGAACTCCCTTTAGTAAAACTATGCTGACTTGTTCTAATCATACTATGCTTTTGTTAAGACTTCTTTAATAATAGTTTCCAGCATCTTCCCAATGACAGATGGTAGGCTAACTGGCCTGTAGTACCCTGTTTTCTCTCTACTTCCTTTCTTGAAAAGTGGTGTAACATTTGCCAACTTCCGATCTGACGACACCATTCCTGAATCTAAGGAATTCTGGAAAATCATAGCCAGCGCATCCACGTTCTCTGCAGTTATCTCTTTTAGAACCCTAGGAAGTAGGAGTACTCGCTCAGATTGCAGGTAAGTCTGGATATACCGGAGTCTCAACTCTGCATATTTGAAGGCAGGTGGGAGGGGGGGGTTTGTATGACTGTGGGCACAACTCTGTTGGCATGAAGACAGGTACTGCATACCCTCCCTCGGTAAACGGTGGTCACTCTGCGCCTTTGTTTGTTTGTGTGAGTGAAGGAGCAATGGCACTCCAGTCACCCTGTGTGTGGGGAGGGTGCCAGAAACAGTTGGCGTGTAAAGATTATCTGGCTGGTGGGGCAATCGCTGCAGCTGTTACAGTCTTAATGTGTTCATGCTGTGCTACTCTTAGTGGGAGCTAAGATGAGCAATGCCATGCCATGCCACATAGTTGATGCATGAAAGCACCTGATATACCAGTCAACATCAATGGCTGCCCTGTTAGGAACCTTCAAATAAGTGAAGGAACTGAGTTTAATTGCAACTTGGAGATGGGTATGGTTCATCCTGTACTATTTTATCCGTTTCTAGTGAGGATCCATATGCGCCACAGGCAAAACCATCAGGAAGGTGCAGCCCACATAGAGGCCCCTGGTTGTGAGCAGCAGCTGCCCCCAAGGAGAGCTCACCACTACAGATCACTGCTCATCTACAGGTCCCACATGACATACCTACAGATGTCAGAGCACCAGTGTCAGAGGTGACGGCAGATGTCTCTGTGCCCTGTTCAATGATGACCTGCAGCCCATGGGCTTCGGTGGACATCCTATGCCTGTGGCCCTCAAAGTGACAGTGGCTCTAAAATTTTACACCTCTGCATCATTTCAGGGGCCCACTGCAGACCTTTCTGGGGTCACTCAGTCAGCAGTGCACTGCTGTAGCAGGGAGGTCACCGATGCCCTGTACTGGAGGCCCGGTGACTATGTCCGCTTCACGACAGACCATGGGAGACAGGTCCTGAGGACCAGCAGTTCTGGCTCCATAGCAGGATTCCCGCAGGTGCAAGGGGTCATAGACTGCACCTATGTGGCCATCAAGGCTCCTGCTGGGTGGCCAGCTGCATAAGTAAACCGTAAGGGCTTCTACTCGCTCAACGTACAGTTAGTATGTGATCACCATAACCGCTTTATGCAAATCTGTGCCCGCTTTCCAGGCAGCTGCCATGACGCCTTCATCCTGTGCCAGTCCCAACTGATGCTGCTGCACATTGAACTTGCTCAGATGGAGGGGTGGCTTCTTGGAGACAAGGGCTACCCCTTGCAGACATGGCTTCTGACACCAGTGAGACACCCCATCAAGGCTGCGGAGGAGCGATACAACGTCAGCCATGGAGCTTCAGGAACCACCTTTGAGCAGGCAAGCAGCATGCTGAAAATGTGCTTCTGCTGCCTGCATAGATCGGGTGGTGTCCTGCAGTATGAGCCGGAAAGGGTAGCTCGTATCGTTGCTATTTGCTGTGCTTTGCTCAAGTACGCACTCAATAGAGGGGAGGCCTTGCAGGATAAGGACAAACATTAGCAGGACTCCTCCTTGGACGATGAGGACACTGTGAACTTGGAGCAGGAAAGGCACACAGGAGGACAGAGATCATCCAGGCGCCGCATGCAGGACGAGCAGCGAGCAAGAGATGCATGGCAATGCCTCATTGATGAAAGGTTCTCAAGCCGTAGGAACCGCCATGGGCTCTGCAAGCTACATAGCACCCTCGTTCACCTGTGTGCAGCAGTCCACACCTGCAACATCTTTGTGCCCACCATTACTGGCAGCAGCAGACTGAGCCATTGTCCATGTTACTGCATCTGTGTAGACGCACATGAGTGATACTGGCATAGCAATGATGTTATTCCATACATTCGCAGTTCTGAAAGGCCAATGATGTATTGGGAGGATACATGATCGGTACATGCTGGCACACGTCATTCACACAGTAAAAGCAAGACACATGTTAGTGAAGAAGATTTAGAGATTGAACTTTTTGTAGTGTCGTGTCACCCGTGGTGCTTTTTGGAAACACTTGCGGGTCCTCCTTCGCAGTGCCACTGCTTCGCTAGCAGCCTGACTGTAGGAAGGCTACTGATCAGATTGCCCTTTGGCTTGGATGACTTTGGCAGTCATACTCTGTGCGCATGAGGCCAGGAGGTCCGCAACTGGCTGGGGGAATGATCGTTCATCCTCTTCTGGCATTGGACTCTTTGACACCGGATGGCTCCATGGCTACTTACCTCCTCTGCCACCACCAGCCAAGCTGTCTTGGTCAGGCAGGAGGGTCTCTTCTTACCATCACTGGGGAAAAGGACCTCCCACCTAGCCTGCACAGCCTGGAGGAGACTGAGCAGGGAGCATCACTGAACCGTGGGCCACTGTGGAACGCCCCTCTGCCTTCTTTGATTTTTGGTCTGGTCCTTTATATGCAAAGATTATTCCACTGTGTAACTGCTCTAACTTCTAGCTGCAAGGTTTTTTTTTGAACATGTTTTAGAACTAATGCACGGCTAGTGAGGAAATCTGTGCTGTTGTCCTGGTTTTTCATCTATGACAGATAGACACAGATATACATGTATACATATATTTTGCTTCTGCACCAGTTGATCATAATTATTTATGTCATATTTCAGGTTTGCAATGCAGCTAGAAGAGAAACATTATTTCCTGTTTTTTTAAGAGATTGTTTTAATTCCAGTGACATGTCTTTTCGCAAAACAGTTAGCTGCAAAATGAATACAGATTCCAAATACGTATTAGTTTGCGGTTTTTCACATTCAGGAAATTAAAAGCCCATAGTATGTAGTTATTATTAAATGATGCTTTTATTTCTGAAAGTGTATTTGTCTTTTATGATACAATTCAGTCTCACTTTCTGTTATGTGCAAAAGTAAGATTTTTCACCCAGGTGCAGCAAGCTTACAAGAACAAATGTTACACTTGAATGGAAGAAGAGGATCTCAACTGCACAGGACACTGGGACAAATCAGGGTAAGTATGTGGCAGAAAAGCAGAAAGTGTTGGACCTTGGTCATAGACCTGAAAGTTAACTCTGCTTCTCTCTCCACAGATGCTGCCAGACCTGCTGAGTTTCTCCAGCACTTTCTGCTTTTCTGCCAGATTGCCAGCATCCCCCGTCTTCGATACTGAGGTAAGTATTTGGCAGCTGGCAGGAAGCAGGTCATAGAGTCATAGAGTTATACAGCACAGAAACAGGCCCTTCAGTCCTTTGTGTCCGTGCTGGCCATCAAGCACCTATCATTTTCCAGCACTTGGCCCATGGCCGTGTATGCTATGGCGTTTCAAGTGATCATCTAAATACTTCTTAAATGTTGTGAGGGTTCCTGCCTCTACCATCCCTTCAGGCAGTGTGTTCCAGATTCCAACCACCCTCTGGGTGAAAACATTTTCCTCAAATACCCTCTAAACCTCCTGCCCCTTATCTTAAATCTATGCCTCCTGGTTATTGACCCCTCCACTAAGGGAAAAAGTTTCTTCCTATCTACCCTATCTTTGCCCCTCATAATTTTGTATATCTCAATCAGGTCGTCCATCAGCCTTCTCTGCTCTGAGGAAAATAACCGTAGCCGATCCAGTCTCTCTTTATAGCTGAAATGCTCCAGCCCAGGCAACATCCTGGTGAATCTCCTCTACACCCTCAACAGTGCAATCACATCCTTCCTATAGTGCGGTGACCAAAACTATACACAGTACTCCAGCTGTGGTCTAACTAGCATTTTATACAGCTCCATCATAACCTCCATGCTCTTAAATTCCATGCCTCGGCTAATAAAGGCAAATATCCCATATGCCTTCCTAACCACCTTATCTACCTGTGCTGCTGCCTTCAGTGATCTATGGACAAGTACACCAAGGTCCCTCTGACCCTCTGTACCTCCTAGGGTCCTACCATCCACTGTGTATTCCCATGCCTTGTTAGTCCTCCCAAAATGCATCATCTCACACTTCTCAGGATTAAATTCTATCTGCCACAGCTGTGCCCATCTTACCAGCCCATCTATATCGTCCTGTAATCTCAGGCTTTCCTCCTCATTATTTACGGCACCACCAATTTTCGTGTCATCTGTGAACTTACTGATCATACCTCCTGTATTCACGTCCAAATCATTAATGTACACTACAAACAGCAAGGGTCCCAGCACTGATCCCTGCGGTACACCACTGGTCACAGGCTTCCAATCGCAAAAACAACCCTCGACCATCACCCTCTGCCTCCTGCCACTCAGCCTATTTTGGATCCAATTTGCCAAATCTTACCTTCTTAATCAATCTCCCATGTGGCACCTTATCAAAAGCCTTACTGAAGTCCATGTAAACTACATCAACTGTTATTTCCCCATCTACACACCTAGTCTCCTCCTTGAAGAATTCAATCAAATTTGTTAGAAACGATCTCCCCCTGACAAAGCCATGCTGACTATCCTTGATTAATCTCTGCCTCTCCAAGTGGAGAGTAATCCTGTCCCTCAGAATTTTTTCCAATAGTTTCCCTACCACTGATGTTAGAGTCACTGGCCTGTAATGACCTGGTTTATCCCTACTACCCTTCTTGAATAATGGTACCACATTCGCTGTCCTCCAGTCCACTGGTACCTCTCCTGTGGCCAGAGAGGATTTGAAAATTTGTGGCAGAGCCCGTGCAATCTCCTCCCTTGCCTCACATAGTAGCCTGGGATACATCTCATCTGGGCCTGGGGATTTATCCACTTTTAATCCCGCTAAAACCACCCTTACCTCCTCCCTTTCAATGCTAATTTGTTCAAGTATATCACAATCCGCCTCCCTGATCTCTGCACCTACATTGTCCTTCTCCATAGTGAACATAGATTAAAAGTAATCATTCAAAACCTCACCTACGTCCTCTGGCTCCACACACAGATTGCCACTTTGGTCCCTAATGGGCCCTACTCTTGCCCTTAATAAACATATAAAACGACTTGAGATTTTCCTTTACCTTGCCCGCCAGTGTTTTCTCATGCCCCCTCTTCACTCTCCTAATTACTTTTTAAAGTACACCCCTACACTTTCTATACTCCTTTCGGGCCTCTGCTGTTATCAGCCCTCTGAATCTGCCATAAGCCTCCTTTTTTTTTCTTATCCAATCCTCTATATCCTTTGACATCCAGGGTTCCCTGGACTTGTTGGTCCTACCCTTCATCTTTACGGGAACACGTTGGTCCTAAACTCTCATTGTTTCCTTTTTGAATGACTCCCACTGGTCTGATGTGGACTTTCCTACAAGTAGCTGCTCCCAGTCCACTTTGGCCAGATCCTGTTTTATCATATTGAAATCGGCCTTCCCCCAATTCAGTACCTTTATTTCCGGTCCATCTTTGTCCTTTTCCAAAATTACCTTAAACCTTACAGTTATGGTCACTGTCCCTGAAATGCTCCCCCACTGACTGTTTTGGAGGCCTGTAGTACACTCCCAGCAAAGTGATTGCCCCCTTTTTGTTTTTAAGTTCGACCCACATGGCCTCATTTGAGGAACCTTCTAAGATATCATCCCTCCTTACTGTAGTAATTGACTCCTTGATCAATAGTACAATGCCACCTCCTCTTTTATACCCCCCACTGTCACGCCTGAAGATTCCTATACCCTGGAATATTGAGCTGCCAGTCCTGCCCTTCCCGCAACCATGTCTCCGTGATAGCAATAATATCATATTCCCATGTGTTAATCAATGCCCTCAATTCATCTGCCTCACTAGTAAGACTTCTTGCATTAAAATAGATGCAATCCAGCCTTGCATTATTTGCATGTGCCTTAACAGGTCTATATTTGCTCTGCCTTCCAGACTGACTTAGTTCCTCTTCTATATTTGGCTGTGCTTCACCCCCTACTGTACCTCCGCTCTATATCCCATTCCCCTGCCAAATTAGTTTAAACCCACCCCCCCCCCTCCCCAAACAGCACTACCAAACCTTCTTGCAAGGTTGTTGGTCCTGTTCCGGTTCAGGTGCAACCCGGTGACTTGTACAGGTCCCACCTTCGCCAGAAACAGACCCAGTGATCCAGGAAATTAAAGCCCTCCCTCCTGCACCATCTCTTCAGCCACGCATTCATCTTCTCTCTCCTCCTATTCCTATACTCACTAGCACGTGGCGCCAGGAGTAATCCAGAGATTACAACCTTTGAGGTCCTGCTTTTTAATCTGCTACCTAGCTCCCTAAATTCTTGTTGCAGGACCTCATCCCTCTTTCTATCTATGTTGTTGGTACAAATATGTATCACGACCTCTGACTGTTCACCCTCCTCCTTCAGAATGTTCTGCAGCCACTTAGTGACATCCTTGACCCAAGGACCAGGGAGGCAACATACCATCCTGGAGTCACTTTTGCGGCCACAGGAACACCTATCTGTACCTCTTACGATAGAATCCCTTATCACTATAGCTCTCTCACTCCTTTTCCTCCCCTCCTGTGCAACTGAGCCACCCGTGGTGCCACAGACTTGGCTCTTGCTGCATTCCCCTGAGAAGCTATCGCCCTCAACAGTATCCAAAACGGAAAATCTGTTAGAGTGGGAGATGGACCCAGGGGACTCCTGCACTACCTGCCTAGTTCTTCTACTCTGCCTGGTGGTCACCCATTCCCTTCCTGTCTGAGCGGTTTTTACCTGCGGTGTGCTATCCACGATGATCTCAGCCTTGCGGATGCTCCACAGTGTCCCCAGCCACCACTCCAGATCCAAAAAGTGGATTTCGAGTAGCAGCAGCTGGAGACACTTCCTGCACACGTGTTCGCCCTGGACACTGGAAGTGTCCCTGACATCCCACATTGCACAGGAGGAGCACTCCATGCTGCTGAGCTGCCCTGCCATGACTTACCCTTAATTTACTCCATAAATTACTCAAAAATTAGAGATTATTTACACTAGGGACCTTAATTCCCTAAAAAACAGTACTTACTATATAAAAAAAACTATAGACCTTACCGTTCTCTTTACTTTAGTTACTAACTCAGCTATTTAGAGTTATTCCCCAACAGCAGTTACTCATCAACCAATCACCTGGCAGCTTTCCTGTGCATCACTGGTCACTTTGTTTTCAAACTCTCGCTCTCCCCCGGTCTCTTTATGCTCCGGCTCCCCTCCCGCTGTTTCCCGCTTTCTGAATGAACTCTCTCTCTCTCTCTCCCGGTTTCGTTATGCTCCGGCTCCGCTCTCGCTGTTTCTCGCTCGCTGAGTGAACTCTCCCTCTCTCTCTCGGTCTCTTTATGCTTCACTCCGTTCTCGCTGTTTCCCGCTCGCTTTAAATAAGACCCCAACATCTGCTCCTCAGCTGAGCTGACGTCCATCACAGCACCGGATGTCCTGCCTCCCGCCACATAATTTGGAGGGGGAGGGCGGCATGTCGCCATGATGCTAATGCGGGCGGACCTCCATCTTCAAAGTGGGCTGCTGCGATCGACGGCAGACTCATAAAATTCAGCCCAGCGTATTTTGATTTTCAAAAGCATTCGATATGTTACCACACAAGAGGTTGTTACACAAAATTAGGATTCAGGACTGTGGGTCATATATTGGTATGGATTGAGGATTGGTTAGTGGACAGAAAACAGAAAATGACAATAAATGTGACATTTTTGTGTTGGCAGACTTTAACGAGTGGGGTACCATGAGGATCGGTACTTGGGCCTCAGTTATTTACAATCTGTATTAATGACAGCTAAGTGAACTGAGTGTAACATATCCAAGTTTGCTGATGATATAAAGTTAGGAGGATGGAGAAAGGATACTGAGGGATATCGACAGGTTGGGTCAGTGAGAAAGAACAAGGCAGATGGAATACAATGTGGTGAAGTGTAAAGTTATCCACTTTGGTAGGAAAGTTAAGAAAAGCAGAATATTTTTCGAATGGTGAGAGACTGAGAAATGTTCGCATTTAGAGGGACCTGGATGTCCTTGTACTTAAATCACAGAAAGTTAACATGCAGTTACAGTAAGAAATTAGGAAGGCAAATGGTAGGAAAGTTTTTGTTACAAAAGGATTGGAGTATAAGAGTAAAGAAGTCTTACTACAATTATACAGGGCATTGGTGAGGCCACTCTTGGGGCTGAATTTTACAGACCCCCCCGACGTCAGGGGTCATGGCGGGGGGGCCGGAAAATGCCTCCGGGAGAGGGCGCTGCTGCGCACCCCGACGTCGTGAGGACCCAGCCCGATATTGCTGGCAGCGGCGAGGCGTCATGGCAGCCCCTCCACTGCTCGGCGACGGGACCGCCATTAACATAGTGAAATAAATTAAAATAAATGAATTAATTACTTTTACGTTCCCGCCATCTGTCCCGACGCAATATTCGTGCCGCTGGCTGCCACTCCTGCGCTTTCGGATCCCTGTCTGGGGAAACGAGGTGGAACACTGGTGGGGAGCGGGGAGGAGGTAGGTTTCTCAGTGTGGGAGGTGGGGGGAATGGGGTCAAAGTAATATCATTGGCGTAGGGGATGATGGGAAGGGTTATAGTTTAAAGTTTATGTACTTTGGGGAGGAAGGTCAGGTGGACAAGGTAAGTGTTTTGAGTGGGGGGAGAGGGCAAGTAATTATTTTAATTGTTATTGGGGGTGGGAGAGGGACAGAATAAATGTGGGCTGGATTTTACCAACCCCCCCACCCCCGTCATTGGGGGTCATGGTGGGGGGGGCCCAGAAAATTCCCCTGGGAGAGGCCCACCACGGGCCTCGATGCTGGGAAGTCCCCACCCTATATTACCGGCGGCACAAGGCCTCGTGCCATCCCCCCCACCCCGCTCAGCGATGGGAACCTAATTAGATATGTTGTAGTCATTTGGTAGTACTGAACTTGATTATTGCTGAAAACTGAGACATTTTATCTCAGCTTTTTGTCTTGCACTCATCAGGACAATTTGCAAGAATACCAATGTAAGGGAAACAACACATTTATACTATATGAGAAGAGAGTGCTGATTGGTTGGAAAGTGGACTCTGATTGTTAGAGGCATTGCCATGGCGAATGCATCAGTTTATAGTGACTGGCAATTAACTGCCAAGCTTTGTTTGAAATTTAAACCAGGCAGCTTGACTGTGATTAGTCAAGGCATTGTCCTGAGGAATGAACCAGCAAATGACTGTCACTTATTTTGTTTAGCTGAAACAGGTGCAATGTATATACATGTTCTTTCTGTCTGCAAAGAACAGGGCCTTGTGTATTAATATACATAGCTTCCAGTACGTGCAAATGCACTACACTGCGAGCCCTACTGACAATATTAAATTGTTGTCAGCATAATTCTTAGCACACTGAGGAATTTTAAACATAGCTCAATTACAACCAAAACCACTTACATTTCTGATTTCTTCAATCTTTTTGGCTGGTTCATGATTCAATTTGCTAGGATCAGGCCCCACCCAAAAAACTGGTCATGCCCCAGGTCAAAATTGTGCAATTCTGTTGATTGTGCTAGTTTGGGAACACTCATTTAAGCTCTTTTTTTGGACACACAGGCACTAAGAAGCATCTTTTTTTCGTATCAAATAATTTAATTTACAAAGAAACCGATGCGTGTATACTGTTATAACAGTGCTTCTATATTTTTTAAAAGTTTTTTTTTGAGGACTATATTTAAATTGTGGAGATGGATTTGTGGAGAAGACTGAAGATTTCATAAAAGCTGAACTTTGCTTTGTTGTTGAAAGTTCGTTGAAAGGACACTTGACTGAAAACTCTTACTAGAAGAATCAAGGAGTGCTAAAAACAAACTCTATTGGAGACCACCTGTCACCAATTACGATAAATAAACAACAGGAACCTTGGACTAAGGGGAGATGTTTAAAGAGAAGTGATAGGCCAAGATTTATAGGGGTCTGGAGGCTTGACTCTTGAGATATTGTTTTTGGTTTCGCATTGGACAGTGTGTTGGGGTGTGAACTGTTTTGAAGGCGATTGGAGAAAACCAGCCAAGAGAGCAGTCATCATCAGCACCCTCTTCCATCTCTTTGAGAACTTCCTGAGAATCAAGTGTAAGAAATAGAGAAACTAATGCACATTTCTCCAGGAAAGCCTGCAAAACTGATCTTCAACGTCGCCTGCAAAGAACTGTTCTAGAAAGATCCCAACGACAGCTGTCTATGTGTATTTGGGACGACAAACCAAAAAGGGACAACTGACATCTTTCCATATCTTCTCTTTTTTCTTCAAGAATTATCAAGTATTTGGCCAAAGTAGTCTTTTTGTCTTTGTTTTTGTAACAGAGCTCTAAAGACAAAAAAATCTATTTTTTTTTATTAATCAGGATGTGTGTGTGTGTAAGGAGCCCAGGTTAAAGGGAACTTTCATATTTCATTCTGTTTGTTAATGCTTTGCTTCATTACTGGTTATGTCTTGTTTTATAATAAACTGATAATTTTGTTGTTTATTAAAGAAAGCTGGTTGATGTATTTTATTCTGGGATAAAGAGTAGAGTCTATGATTAACCGAAGCAGTAACTGGGTAAACACTTAAATATATGTTGTGCCTGTGAAGAAGAGGAACTAGAAAAGACAGTGCACTCCTCCCACCTCGGTCATAACAATACCAATGAAACTATTAAATGGTTTAATGTCGTTCTTTTTAAGTTATTTTCAGTGATTTTCAATTCGGATACTCACAGGCTGACAATTGGATATTCTTATTAAAAATGCTTACTTCATCTGTACTAATAAAACTGCACCAGGTTACCACTCTTAAATACATCAAGGAGTACTGATTAATGCAAAGAAAAAGAAATTACTTGTTGTATTATGCTGCTCAATTGCACTGATTCATAGAAGACTTTATATTTATGATTATGCAAATGAATTTTATTGGAAATTTCAGCTGTCGCAATTTCAAGTGCATTTTAGATGGAATTTCCTAATTGCATCTAAAGTGGAATCTCTACCCCAATATATCTTGTGCACTGTTTGTCTTTTATTAGACTTCACTACTGTAGTGCTTCCATAGCTGGAGGTAGGTCGACACCTGTGGAAAATGTTTTGACTTTAATAAGAAGGAATAAAGGGATCGTTAGAGTTGTTCAGACTGAAAACTAATGGCTCTGTGGTAATTTTTTCACTAAGGTGCTACATAATTCAAAAGAAGCCAGAAAACCTAGAAATATTCTACAAATACCAACAAGGATCCGCTTTGTCTTGCAAACACATGTTCTTTGCCCCTTTAATAATCCTAAATATATCAAAATTTCTGAAAGATACTTTAAAAAACCGAACAAGTAATTCTCATAGGGTCACTGTACCAATTTAGATGCTATACCCTGGATTTAGTTAAATCAGTTCTGATTAAAATTCTGTGCAGACTCACTATTCCACAGAGACTGGAGATGAATGGCAGCCCAGTGGCTGAGAAGAACAGCACGCTAACAAATGAGATCCAAGCACTCCACAGAGAACAGAATAAATTACTTCAACAATAGAATAGAAGTTATATCTAGAAGATGGTAAATTAAATCTGAGCTAACTTAATAACTTAGCTTGTTATAATAAGTTGCTCTGCCTAAGCTACAGCAGCACACAGACCTATATGCGTTTTATGCCCATTTGGTACAAATATACCTTAGCCTCACTTAGACACAATCTCAAACTAATTTAGAAGTCTGTATTTAGCTTTGGATCCTACAGTAGCTACTACATAACATTGATTTACCAATTTGATAAATACACAGCTGCGCAATTCGCTGGAGGTGTTTGGTTATAAAACTAAATAAACAAGCATTTCAAAGACAAAGGAACATTAGGGAAATGAAGCATTGTTGCTGAAGGCTGACTTGAAACATTTTGCTTTCAGTGAAGGATGTAGCTACCCAAGGCAAGTTAAGTTTTAACAAATAACAGATAAATGCAAATTTAGACCTTATGAGAAAATCTGTTCTTTGTTCCTTGTGAATAGTGCTATTTGCTAAAAAAATAGATTTCGTAACAACGTTTTTAAAAATTATTATTTATTCATGTAGACTGAGAAGTTTCTTAACTGTAGACACAGGCAACAATCTAGAAATTCAGGTGTAGAAAATATCACCTGGTATTTTATCGTTTTATTTTGGACCTCAGACTGAACTTTCACTGAAGCATTGAGACATTCTTCTGGAGGGGATTTTTCCTCCACTCTGAGACTCCTCACAGTACTGTTCCTTTTATTTAAGCTGAAGAAGGACGCCTTTGTGAGCACCTCCATTTTGAGGTGCCCCCTAGGTCTCCATCTGCTCCAGCAGTGCTCACCTCTGCTGGTGGGGCTGCCGGCCAGACATCGCTGCTTGTCCTCCTATTGGGCCTCCCACTTCCCTGTTCTGTCTACCATCTCTAATTGGACAGCAAACGCAGAGACAGCCAATTAGGAAGCTGCCTCATGTAAAATGGCACCACCGGGCGTGCTGCCTGCAAGTGTGGGCTCGGGAACCCCCAGATGGTCCCAACGTTGGTGTCCTGATGCCTGCAGGAAAATTCCAGTGTGGCAGTGTGAGTGGCTTCCGCCTGTGCTGCAATGGAAGCTGAGATATAGGCCATCAGATGTTGCATCATGGGTGGGTCCGCAAGTGCTGTCATGGAGTTGGCCAGCACTGGAAAGGATAGGCTCCAAGCTTGGAACTGTACTCCTCCATGCTCCTGGAATTGACAAAATGCTGTCTTGCAGGCCTGAAAATGCACCAAGATCTTGGTGCACATGAACATCAGCATTCTCCTGTATGCCACTCCATTGAAGTCCTCATCTGAATCCCCTGAAGCAGAACCTGATTGTGACATCTCCCTCTGATATGCTGGCACACAAACTATCCTTTCTGCAGCTTACTCATGCCCACTGACACACCACGTGCAAATCCAGACTTTATACTACCCTCTACGGTAAGTGCCGTGCTCGTATCTGAGCTGATGGCTGCGAGTGTCAGATCAAGTGGCACTGCTTCTTCATCACAGGTCATGTGTAGCTATTGTGCTTCCTCATGAAGTTGCAATGGCTGGTCAGATGGCAGTGCTTGGGTATCTGAAAGCAGAAATACAGAAGGGGAGGTTTGGGGTGAGGGACGGTAGATGGGGTGGAAAGTGAGATGTCCATGGTCACACTATCTGTAGCTTGCACTTCATGCCAGACAGCAGGACAAGAGTGACGTGGGATTTGATAAGGGGCATGAAAAAGGAACATACCATCATCCTCAATGTTCCCCAGACACCAGATGCAACGGCCTCAGACACAGGTGGTCTCATGATGTGGAGCACTTTCTTCTCCAAAGGGCTCAGGTGATGCAGGCGTGCCTACCTTCACTGGTTCTACTGTGCTCCCTCGTGTTATGGGCCACCTTGTTCTGCAAGACAGAGCGAGAATATCAGTGAGTGTGTTGCAATATGTTTGGGTGTTATGCCTGGCATAGATGAATTGCTGGGGTTATGTGGAATCAGTGAGAGGTGGGTGTGAAGCTGTCAGCATTGGTAAATGGGTGAACCCTGTCTGTTAGATATTTCTGATGGATAAGTGATGGCAGTGTGGTTCATTGACCAGTGAGACAGATTGGTGGAGAAGTGGAGAGGTGACATCGTTTGAAGATGCATTCACTGACCTTGATCATCTCTATGAGTCATTGAACATCTTGCAACATTGCAGCCAGGTCCTTGGGGCCAGAGTCCAGGAATTGATCTCCCTGGCCACCTGAACCCATTCCCTTCTCAGAGTTTGCCTTAAGGGCCTCCTTGTCCCCTGCAGAAACATTGATTCACTTCTCCTTTCCACACCCTGGACTAATGTCTCTGGTGTTGCACCAGAAAATGTAGGAGCCCCCTAACTTGCCTGTTGATTCATTTTCTGCTTCTGTTGCAGCCCTCCACCTTTGGCTGCAACAACTTCTGTACAATGAGCGTAGCTCCCCTTTAAGAAACACGTGGTAGCCACACACACTACTGGGCCCCCTGTTGAGCATGCATTCAGTCAGCAGGACTTTGTGTCCTGGGCTGCATGCTGAAAGTATTAGGATGAGGAGACAACACAAAGTTTCCATGCTGCCTGCCTCAATTGGGCTGGGTGGAGGGTGATTGTGCAATGCAAGCCCTGTGCCTGAACTTTGATAAATCTTTCCATCTGGTCTTTGTCTGAAGGTACCTGCATGCAGAGATTACAATTCTGAAAGACTACCACCAAACTTAGCACACTCGTACAGCCAAATTTAGATAGTGATTCCAGGGCATTTACAGCTTTGTCAGTGGCTGTCAAAGCATGGCTGCTTTGAGTGTTTGCATCACTGTGCAATTCTAAGCAATATGTATCTGCCAAATATCCCAACTGCAGTGCACAGATGCTTTGTTTGCCTGGGCTGCTCTTCTCATCAATTCCCCTTGGAAAACGTCCAACAATCAAAAAAAAAAAGAACCCTACACTTTTACTATCTAACTGCCTTCACCAAAGTGCAGTACATTATGGATGGCACTTGTATCCATGCTGGCCTTGCTCCCAAAGGGGGTCATGAACAGAATAGATATTTTGTCTGCTGACATGTATCTTCTCTGTGACAATAGGCACAAAATAATGAGCATAGATGCTCACTGCCCTAGCAATTGCCATGATTTGCTCATTTTACCCAAAGTATAGTGTTACCATTATTTCAAGGCCCAGGAAAGCTGGATGGCTGGATGTTGGAGGTGCAAGGCCATTCACTACAACCAATCTGCTTACTCCATTGATGTGCCCAAGGGCAAAATCTGATCAGAAAAGAGGTGCATGCTGCTAATAAGATCTAGGTGGAGTAAACCACTGACATTGGACATTGTTAACAAAGGTTCAGATCCCTGGAATGAGCAGAAGGAGTGCCAAGGAGTCCAGCATTATTGTAGCTTGCTATTTCTTACATTACCTTGAAAAGGGACCTTGTTGTGGAGCAGACAGGAGGAGATAAATAATCACAGCCTGAGGAGGAAGACAACCTGTACTAGGAGACTTGTCTGCACAGAGTTGGTGACTTACCAACAGTGAACTCTAATAGAACAACAACAATAACTTGTATTTAACATAATAAAACGTCCCAAGGTGCTTCATACAGACATTATAAAACAAGATATGACACTGAGGCACATGAGGAGATAATAGGGTAGATGACCAAAAGCTTGGTTAAGGAGGTAGGTTTTAAGGAGTGTCTTAAAGGAGGAAAGCAAGGTAGAGAGGTGGAGAGGTTTAGAGAGGGAATTCCAGAGCTTAGGACCTTGGCAGCTAATGGTGGAGTACAGCTCCCAATGGTGGAGTGATTAAAATCAGAAAACCACCATCTGTGGTTATTTTGGTGGGTGGATGACGCAGAAGAGTCGATATCCTGAGATATACCTTCATCATCTGTGCCTGCTCCTTCCATTGATGCTGGAAATTGTTCAGCATGTCAAGACGTCTCCATGGAAACATATTTCTGGGCAATGATGAGATTGTTGAAGACCTATATTATTTGGTTCCCCAACATGTTGAATCCAGACAAGACAGACAGTCACAGATTGGAGCGTAAGGGCTTCAGAGTCCCAGTCAAAATATTGGTAATGAATGCTATGTCTAAGCTTAAGACCTCGATCAAGGGCAGGGGAGAACATTACAGGGGGACCTGGAATGGCCATATACGTCATGGTGGTCTGCAGTTCAGTCAGGAGTTCATACAACACTGCATAGATGAAGTCTATGGATCTTGCATAAAAGCCCCAAACTGTAAGATTGTTAGACACGCTCTCAGATGACTACGTGAACTATTGACGCTGATTTACCAAACTCTATCTGTAGGCCATAAAGATCTGATTTCTTGAACTCAACAGCTGAAGAAGCATTTAAGCACAGATTCTTTCTTCTGTAACTCAGTCCACAAATGCTTCTTCTCATTTGTGCTCGGTGCTTCAACAAGTGCTTCTTCCTTCAACTCATGAACTGACCAGCACCCACTCCCCAAAAAACTTTTGCCCCAGTTTGCATGGAGTGGACTTTGTTAAGTCATTAGGTCATTAAACACGATGATGAGAATTTTACATTTGGAAGCAGGAGCAAATATATGTCACGAAGGACAGGGATGATGGCCAAGTGGAAATTGGTGCAGAATAAGATACAGACAGCAAAGAACAAGTTGCAGTTTATCAAAGATGTAGAATGGAAGGCTGGCCGGGAGTGGACTGGAGATGACAAAAGTATGGATGAGGGTTTCATTGACAGATGGGCTGAGATGTTAAAGAGGTGGAAGTAGATGCTCTTTATGATGGAGAGGATATGTGATTGGAATTTCAACACAGGATCAAATAGGATGCCAAGGTTACATACAGTCTGACTTAATCAGAGACATTAGCAGAGGAAGAGGATGGAGTTGGTGATGAGGAAATAAAGTTTATGGAAGGGGAAAAAAATGATGCCTTTGGTCATCTCAATTATTAGCTGGAGGAAATTGTGGCTTATACAAAATTGGATGTTGGATAAGTAGCTTGGCAGCACAGTGCAGTGAATAGGTTGAGAGAGAGTTGGTGGAGAGGTACAGCTGGGTGTCATCAGAACATATATTGGAGTTGACGTCTTGTCTGCAGATGATATCATCAAGAGGCAGCATCTAGATTAAGAAGAGAAGGGAACCTTATTCTTCAGTAAGCAGGTAGGAAGGGCAAATGCTGGAATCAGAAATATACAAGCTGTGTCTTCCAAGTGCTTAGACTAGCAGCCACCTTATGTGAGTGCATGAACATGCTGTATGCAGATACCATTTGTGGGCAGCAAGCTTGGTGTTGCTTGCTGCATTTCATAGGGCACAGGGCAAATATCTTTTGGTGGCAGCAATATGGAATGACCTAAGTGATGGTTATGCATTAGAAAAGTAATTAAGAACATTGTACCTTGTCTCCACTGTTTCTAATGGAGTATAAAATTGGGTAGGGTGTAAAATGAGCTTCTGCCCTGAACTTACACCATTATTGCCGAGTGGGTTAGGCTACAATTGGGGCTACATGTCAAGAAATAGAAGTAGGAGGCTCTGATGTGTGAATTAATAAAGCTGATACTTTTCTATTTATGGGGGTGAGTGTGCATTTTTCTACTGAAGTCTCTGGATCATGCTTGGGATGAATTGGAATGAATTGTTTTGGTAAATAATGACCAATCGTGACCAAATACAAAGGATGTCCCAGGGATAATTGTTTGTGAGGCAGGCAAGTATTACAATTCGTGAAAGCAGTTGTTGATGGTTTGCTCTTTGATTTCTTTAGCTGTTGACCATGGGTCTCATATGCCATCTCCTCTCTCTCACAAGCAACCTCTCCATGCTCTGCAGATGTCTGTTACTTCTTCCTCATCATCATTTACAACTGGGAAGATCACTCCTTTCTGAATTGAGTAATTGTGCAACAGGTCACCATAATTCTTGACACCCTTGCTGAGCTATACTCCAAGGGTCATCTCAATCTGTCAAGGCACCTGAAGTAGCAGTTCAGAATCCTGACTGTCAGCTCAATGATGATGTGAGTAGTTTCAAGAGCTTCATTTTGCTAGTTTTTACTGCTAAGCCTGGATGCTTGAGTAAAGTTATCAGCTTGGTTTGCAATGGTCTCCAAGCAACCATCTGAGAATATTGCTTTGGCTGAACGATGATGGTGTCATGGATTTACATTGTACAAAATAACTATGACACCATCCATGATAGCAAGAGATCTGTATACTTTAGGAATGACAACTCTATTCATCAGTGAATTTGAGGGGGTTTTCAGTGTTGACACCTTGTAACTCTTCTTGCTTCCATCCACTTCCCTTCCATGTCCTCATTATCATTCTCCTTAAAACAGAGGAACAAGTGAATTCATGTATGGAGACATATAATGAGAACAGAAAGTAAACTTTAAGGAGTTAGATTTTACCTTCACCTCTTTGCCAGTAAACTGGCGGAACAGATTGCCTGTTCATTCTAGAACCCATCTGATTTTCATCTCTATTGCTTTTAATGAAAGTGAAAATCAGATGGGCTTAGTATTGTTGGGCAATCCACTCTGCCAGTTTATCACATAAGCAGTCAAGATGAAAATGATGCAACTGCCTGAAATCTTACTTGGTTGAATGATTCACAATCCCTTCCAGTTTTCCACTCTGCTAAAGATCTGAAGGTTTAAAGATGTAGAAGGTTATTTTGGGGACAGGATGAAAATAGGTGTGAGGTGGCTGCTGTGCTAATAAGATACACCTGTTTAAAAGTTTGATTTTAGCCTGCAATTTTGAGGCTAATTTCTGATTACCATGACTTAAACGTGCCTGGAGGCGCGAAACTGGAGACCTACAATCTTCCTGGTGCAGGATATGTGGCCTCCATGCACCAACGGCCACTGAAGTTGTAGAGTACGCTGGCTAACTGACAATGCCATGCATCAGGATGGCTCAGGGACTGAGGGAGAGGGCTGACAGGTTCTCAGAGGTGGCACTGGTGGTCCTGGTGGAGGAGGTACAGCAGAGAAGGGATGTTCTGTACCCACAGGGGGGAAGGAGGCCACAGAGGCAACTAATGGGATGGATGTGAGAGGAGAGCGCAGACGGTCACGGTCAGGAGTCCACCCACATCATGGCCCCAAATGCAGCAGAATATTTAACAATTTCACATGAGTGGTCAAGATAACTCACAAGCACTTCTCTCAATAACTGCATCACTACCAGCATCACAACCTCAATACACTTCATCCTTTATCTAACTATACAATGATATTCACACAACTCACATTTTTGCCTCCTTCACAGCACTATTCCCACCTCAGACACATCTCATAGCTCTTCATCCATGTGAGGCATCACATACATGCAATCACTCACAATAAGATAGCACATAATAGGCACCAGCAGGACCTGACTGGTGGGGGGCAAGGAGAAACATCACTGCATGAGATCATTCCTCTTGATGGGCCAGTGCTGGCAGTGATCAGGAGGGAGTGGCAGATACCATGGCCACAAGAAGACTAGGGGACATACCACTTCCTTACATATTTACAACTACTCCTGATCCCTATTATCTCAAACCTATCTTCAATCACAAGCTCCTTACGATCCCATCGCACACATCTTCTGGTAGTGGTACCACCTGCTACTCCCCAACCCTATTAGCTTTATCATTGCAGGCTTTCAGGAGCAAGATACCGGAGAACACCTCACCCTCTGGAGGAACTGGAAGAGGAGGAAAAGCCATCTCACTCCTCAGAAGAAGAGGACGAGCAGGAGAAGAGTGAGGAAGAAGGCATTGCATTAGTCACTACTGTTGTTGCAGGCACCAGCTCAGAGACTGGCACCATGCATATCCTAGTAGTCTAGAACAAGGATCCTCACAGTGGTGTGCACTATTCAACAGTGGGCAGCAGTCATACTGGGTGGATGAAACACCACAGTTGCCATCTTACTGGGGTGGGGGGGAGCGGTGACGGGATGGAGGGAGGGGGGGGGGTGTTGTTGGTGGGGCATGGTCTCATATTCAATTGCAGCATAGATTAGATACAGATAAAGCTCTCTCTACACTGTGCTTTCAAACACGACCAGGGCAGGTACAGTACGGGTTAGATACTGACTAAATTGTATACAGGTATGGCCTCACCAAGACCTTACATATAATTGTAGGAAAACTTCTTTACTGCTATACTTCATTCCCTTTGCAACAAAACCTATCATACTATTTGCCTTCCTAATTGCTTGCTCTGCCTGAATGTTAACTTTCTGTGATTCATGTACAAGGACACCCAGGTCCCTCTGAATATCAGCATTTCTCATTCGCTCACTATTTAATAAAATATTCTGCTTTTCTATTTTTCCTTCCAAAGTGCATCACTTCACACTTCCCCACATCATATTCCATCTGCTCTGTTCTTGCCCAATCACTCAAACCTGTCCACATCCCTTTGCAACTCCTCACAGCTTACTTTCTCACCTAACTTTCTATGAAACGAAAAGTTATATACATTACACTTGGTCCTTTCATCTAAGTCATTGACATAGATTGTAAATATCTGAGGCCCAAGCACTGATCCTTGAGGTAACCCACTAGTTACAGCCTGCCAACCCGAAAATGATCTGATAATTCCAATCCTCTGTTTTCTGTCCATTAACCAATCCTCAACCCTACTAATCTATTACCCCTAAGCCCATGAGTCCTAATTTTGTGTAACAACCTCTTGTGTGGCACATTATCAACTGCTTTTTGAAAATCCAAATACACTGTATCCACTTATCTACTCTACCAGTTACAACCACAGAAAACTCTTAACAGATTTGTCAAACACAATTTCCCTTCCATAAATCCATGTTGACTCTGCCTAATCATATTACAATTTTCTTAGTACCCTGTTATCACCTCCCTAATAATGGACTCGAGCATTTTCCTGATGACTGCTATCAGGATAACTTGCCTATTGTTCCATGTTTTCTGTCTCCCTCCTTTCTTGATTAGTGGGGTCATGTTTGCTACTTTGAAGTCCTGGGAAACTGTTCTAGAATCTAGGGAATTCTGGAAGATCAAAACTAATGCATCCAATATCTCTGCAGTCACCTCTTTTAAAACCCATGATGCAAGCCATCAGGTCCAGGGGATTTGTCAACTTTTAGTTCTATTAATTGCTCCAGTGCTATTTCTTCAATATTACTAATTTCTTTAAGTTTCTCATTCTCTTGGTTCCCCACTATTAGACACAGAATGCCACAGAATTGCAGTTAACATAAAAGGGAATCCCAAAATCTTCTACTGGCATGCAAGCGGTAAGTGGGTAGTGTTAACAGTCCCTAACGGAATTGTAATGTTTAAAAAGAGAAAGTTGAATTTCCAGTTATTACTGAAAGAATTACGCCACAAGATTTCACTTTACTGTACAAGGGTTAAACAAAGCAAAACACTACTAACTTAAGACTACAACTTGAGAAACGTTTTCCCTTAGTAGAGGGGTCAATAACCAGGGGCATAGATTTAAGGTAAGGAGCAGGAGGTTTAGAGGGGAGTTGAGGAAAATTTTTTTCACCCAGAGGATGGTTAGAATCTGGAATACACTGCCTGAAGAGGTGGTAGAGGCAGGAAACCTGACAACATTTAAGAAGTATTTATCTGAGCACTTGAAACGCCATAGCATACAAGGCTACAGGCCAAGTGCGGGAAAATGGGATTAGATTGGATGGGTGCTTGATGGTCGGCACAGACGCATTGGGCCAAAGGGCCTGTTTCTGTGCTATATAACTCTATGACTCTATGACAACGTGAAACATTTATATTTTAAAGTTAAAATGTTAAGAGAACATGAAGTCGAATGCTGTGAACTGTAAGGCCGGGATTTTTTCCTCGGCGGACAGGAGCCTTCCACTGAGTGAAAAGTTGGTGGCGAATCCGCTTCCACCTGGCCTGGGGATTTGACCCACATTTTCCGGTTCCCTGAGGGAAAACTCCCGGCCTTAGAGTTTACAGCATATGACTTCATGTTCTGTTAACATTTTAAATTTAAAATATAAATGTTTCAAGTTGTAGTGTTAAGTTAATTGTTCTGAGATGGGACCTCAACCCACTTGAGGCAGGAAGTCCTGCCTAATGGAGCTGTCAGCCAATCAGCGGGCCAGCAGCTCTTAGGCAGAGCAGTGCCACCAGGAGCGGTGGCCATTGCTAGGACTGCAGCCCAACTTCAAGAAAAAGATATCGGGGAGCCCCTGAACCAAGGTAAGGTTTTGTTGCCTCGCTGGAAGTAATCGATCAGGCCCCGGCGAGGCAAGGGTGGTCAATTGGGGGGATAGGGGGGTGCTGGGTGTTGGAGATGGTTGGGGCAGTGGGGGAAGCCCTCCATTGGGCACAGGGTGCCTAATCATGAGGGCCCCACCTCCTAGGCCATCAGAGATCCACCTGCTTTCACCAGGTCACTTTTCTGGGGCCTGAGCCGCCTGACTAGCCACGAGTAAAATCCCCGGGGTCATTTAAGGGCCTTGATCGACCTGGGTGGGCGGGCCGTTTTTCGATGTCGCCGCCCTGCGTAAAGTGGCAGTGGACGCAGGAATGGGTCGAGAAGGGCTCCCCAAGCCTCCCGCTCCATTTTATGCACCTCCCACCCCCATACGCACCTTCCCACTCTTTGGGGGAGCAAAGAATTCCAGCCTAAATCTCAACAGAACACTTCTTTTTGACTGTTACTTCCACCCCAAGAATCCCCTATATGCTACAGGATCTTGGTGATTTGTTCACTTCTCCTGGGACCAATCCAAAGTGTACCACAGTGCTTAAGAATTCCCTTTAATTCCTTATTTTGCCAGCTATCCTTAAATATGAGATCTGCTCCCGAATCTGGACTTCCCAGCTTGAGCATGGTCCTTACTCAAAACAGTTCCTGATGGCCTCTTTCTTCCTGAATCCAGCTGCTCCTGAGGCCAACAGATTTCCAAAAGTCAACTTGCTTTTCCAAAAGTCACTGCTTGTCCAAAAGCCAACTGACTGACTGTGTCAGCAAGCACACAGATCAAAAACCCAACAGGCATCACCTGCATCATCTATCTACACATAAAGCTGGTACATGTGGGAAGTCCCAGATAGCAATTTAAACTAATTATCTCCCCAACTCCTGAAACATCTCTTTGATTTCTGATATCCACATGAATAATTAATATTACTAACAATGACTGAGCAATTTCTTCTAAAGTTTCTTGTTCCAACTTCCCAGCTAAATAATCCACCTGCGGTTTTATGGCTCTCATCTCTCTAACTCTGTCTCTGTAAGCACTCATGGAGAGATTTTAAATTTTAAATCTTCACTTTGTTCTGGGAAATCATATGAATAACTTAAACTCCTGATTGAGGTAGCTGCAGACACACTGTCTCCATCAAGACATTCCGAGGATCCCATTGTGAAGGGTCTTCACACTTCCCATTCTGACCTTACTAAATAAACATGGGCCACCCTTTGATTTGTAATCACCCTCGGTTTGTTTGCCAGCTACGCAAACTTGGTGTTTTAATTTGTCTCACATTAAAAAAAATCAATTCTCAAATTAAAAGTTATTTCTAGAAAATGAATACAAACCATGAACTAGGTAATTGTAACAGTAGTAAGAGGTTCTATTAGGGATAAACAGGGTGATGTATGCTCAGAGGCACAGGGCAAGGCTAGAATACATAATGGGTACTTTGTATCTGTGTTTACTAAGGAAGAGGATGCTGACAAAATATTGGTAAAGTGGAGATGGCATAGGTAATGGATGAGGAGTACAGAGAAGGGCTGCAAGGGGAACAGGGTGCTACCCAAGACTTTAAGTATACTGCCCAAGAGTCAGCTACCTGCAAATAACAGAGCGCCAGTGCCATCGTAGGCTATGCCTATCCAGACAGATGATCTCAGTCATTTGTGCTCACAGCCCCCATGGCTGTCCCCTACCTGCAGCTGTCAAGGTCACCGTGGTGATGAACTTTTATGCATCTGGGTCAATCCAGGGATCAGCTGCAGACCTGGGTCGCATCTCGCAGTAGGCAGCTCATCATGCTATGTCACCTGCGATACTGTGCAAGCCCCTTACAAATGAGGAGTCCAGAACCACCATTGCAACTGCCTGAGCTTCCATTGAAGCACTTTGCCATTCCATGGAAGCTGCTATAACAGCAGTAGAAGCTGCAACCTCAGTCAACAGAGGCTCTGTGGTGTTGGGATCCACAGGTCACTGGGTGAAATTGGTCAGTCTCTCCATGTTGGCGAGGATGGATTCCAAGCTCTGTCAAGACCTAGCTGGAGGGAGATTCCTCCATCCTCCTAACCATGATCCATAAACTTTCAGGAAAGCTGTCCATTATACCAAACACTTGGTTTGCCAAACCCAACAGCTTTCTTCTGAAGCTTGGCCCTGCGAGGTCCTCATTTCTCTCAGCACCACGGTGACCTTGACAGCTGCAGGTAGGGGACAGCCATGGGGGCTGTGAGCACAAATGACTGAGATCATCTGTCTGGATAGGCATAGCCTACGATGGCACTGGCGCTCTGTTATTTGCAGGTAGCTGACTCTTGGGCAGTATACTTAAAGTCTTGGGTAGCACCCTGTTCCCCTTGCAGCCCCTCTCTGTACTCCTCTGGCCTCCTCGTGACCAGGAGGACGCATCTGCTGAGGCTCCTTCTTGCTACTCTGTCCAATGTCAAAGTAACCTGCTCTCATCTCAACTCCCCCACTTGCCGCTTGTTGGTTTATCAAGGCTTCCTCTACCCACCTCTGATTCCCAAGTGATGCCAGCAGCCTCATGTATCTCTCAAGAGTCCAGCCACTCATTGTTCACAAATGCAAGCCTCTCAGCACCAGCAATGGCAACTCTGTGCCACTTTTTGAGCAGCTGAGTTTAAATCTCCCATTTCTCACCTCAGGGCTTATGGCGATCAGCAGTCTGGCATGCTTGCAAGGGCCATGCTAATTCACCAGCATTTCACTTGAGCAGCTCCAAGCCCTTATGATAGATGACTCTGGGTTGAATTTTATAAGTGGGCTTAAACAATGGCGGTCGCCCTTGCAGGTTGCGTGCCAAAGAGCCGCTGCAATTCCAAGCAAAGCGACTCATTTTAATAGCTGGGGCGGCCTGCTCCCCCCGATCATGTGGAGGGGGCAGGTTGGCTGTCCCTGACAATGGTGACAGCTGCCTGTGCGCAGGCATTGATGGCATTTTCAAAGGGCTGTTAGCCTTACATGTAAAGTTAAATATTACATTTTTTTAAATGTTTAAAAAATATTTTAAAATTAAATAAAAAAATTAAAGAAACATTAAATGAAAGAAAATTTCTTTTGCTCCTCTCCCACCCACCAATATCAATTAAATTAATTATTTGCCCTTTCCCCCCATCCCACCCCAAACTTTCAACCATAACCCTTCCCACCATCCCCTATATCCGTGACATTCATTTGACCCCATCCCTCCCTCCCCCCTCACTGCACTGATAAACTTACCTCCTCCCCCCTCCCCACCATTGTTGCACCTCCTTTC
Organism: Heterodontus francisci; assembly: GCF_036365525.1. Lineage (NCBI taxonomy): Eukaryota > Metazoa > Chordata > Chondrichthyes > Heterodontiformes > Heterodontidae > Heterodontus > Heterodontus francisci. The sequence continues at coordinate 78,772,697 of NC_090379.1, forward strand.
CATGGATGGGGATCTGAAGACTCGGCAGTTCCGGCTGCCAGGATGTAGATCGCGGCGGCACTTCAGGAGGTGACGGAGAAGTCATTAACGCAGGTAAGTAAATTTATCTGAATATTTAAATTACAGTCCCGTCGCCAAGTGGCGGAGGGGGACACCACGAGGCCTTGTCACCGCTGGCAATATCGGGATGGGCCCTGCTGATGTGGCAGTCCTCATCCGGGGCAATCTTCACACCCCCCCCGCCCCCCCCACCACCACCTCCATAGATCCCGACATCGAGGCCTCTATAAAGTCCAACCTCTGTCACTCACCTTCTATCACAATAATCCCATTGTCGCTCACATTGATGGAAATGGGGGTCTCCACCGCCAACAGTCTCCCCCACACTACATGAAGCCCAGCACCACCCACATCCCCCCAACTCCGGCCCTTCACTCTCTGGCCCTTTTGACATCAAGCAATGATAATACACAAGTCTGCTTGTTGGCATAATCAATAATATAATAAACGAAATGTCAATGAACAACAAACTCGAAAAACATCACCCGAGTGACCCATAAAGTGCAATTAACAATGTGGCGCCTTGCATTCACATCCGCTCCTATGGGGTGCTCCCACTGTAGGTGAGGATGACGTGGAGGCAGCCTGCTCCCTTGTTGGTGCTTGCGGCTGAGATGCCTATGGCTTTCGCCCACGTCACAGAGGAGCCTGTGGGGCTTCCTCCACAGGTTGCTGCGCCTGTGTCATTACAGGGGCAGCCTCTGTCATAGGGCCTTGCTGCATGGTTTGTTCTTGAGTCAGAAGGGCTGAGGAGACAAGGGATGATGGTGGTGTCCCCTGATGGCTGGCTCCCTCATCAGTCTCTTCAACTACCTCAGCCCTTTCCTAGTGCCCTTGAATGCTGGATAATGGGACGCAGCTGGCATCCACTCCGAGCAGCTCAGTGCTATCAGTGACACTGAACGGTCAGTGTGACAGAGAGTTTCACTTTTTCAGCGCAAATCAGCATGCTGCTCCTGCATCCACTCAGAGTGGTGCTGCATATGGGTCCCAAGAGTTGGAGGAGCTCATGCGCTCAAAACCCTGAGACATAAAGGAACACAGGTGCTGCATAGAATCCTCCATTGTCTGCCCATGGCTCCGCAATGCCTCAGGGATCTCCGACATGCAAGAACTCATCTGCCTCAGATGCTCCAGAAAGACCCTCCTTGTGTGTGACATGCGGCGCCCAGCATCTCCGCCCAGTGGAGCATGGCTGTGACTTTCCTCGTCCTTCGAGGAGGACTGGCCACTGCTGACTCTACCTCAGCTTCCTCCTCCTGCTCACTTGTGAGGTGCGGTTCACTCAGTGCTCCCCGTTCTAAGCTAGACTGAGGCCCAACCGATGTGAGTGCGTCTACACTGGTGGACGGTGCTGCCTCAGGAATAAGTCTTCTCACTGAGGAGGTCGGCAACAACTGAGCTGCTACATCTTGCTCCCCCTCTACAACTGACCCTGTGGGAAACACAAGAAGATGATAGTGAGAACTCGGGCTACTCAGCAGGTGCCTCAGCACAACCAACCCACTAGATGACAGTGGTTGTATAGCCATAGCGTGCATTGGGCAGGAGTGATGTCCATAGTCTTCACCTGTAGACTGAGCTATCAAATGACCCTGCTCCGGATGACATCTTATCACGCCATTGCCCATGGCTTGACGCAATGACATCTTTGCCATCTCCAGGGCTGCCTCCTCTATGGGGGTTCGTGTGTAGAGCTGCAGCACACCGCCACCAGTCTGAGACATCTCTCTGGAATTATGCACTCTCTTCTCCTACAGGATGAAAAGAAGAAGATTTTTGAGAAGGCTGCCCTCCCTCATCCATTTGAACATGACGTACACAAGATTTTGTGTTCCTCAGTGATGCCCCCGGCTCAATTGCGGCCCGTATGTGAGGGGTCCTGACATCTTATTGATGTAAATGGCCACTTGATCTGACAATGTTAAGGAGAACTATGGGCACCCAGTCTGCTCAGCTCATGTGCATGCTGGCATCTACGGAGTTAGAGGCCTGTTGCCTGTTGCTTGCCACTCACTTTTCCAAACATTAGCAAATCATTGAAGTGCTTTCTGCACTGCACCCACATCCTCCTAATGACTCCCTGGCTGTTAACCTCCATGGCTACCTCCTTCCATGCCCTTTTGGCCTGGCTGGGAGAGAATAGCACATCTCTCCTCTCAGAGAAAGCATCCGTCAAAGCCTCAAGGGAGGCATTGGAAAAGCATGGCACTCTGAGCTCCCTGCTGCTCCATTCCTTCAGGCAATGGCAAGCCCAGCAATGGCTGCCATTTGCCTTTTAAAACTTCCCTCTGTAACAAGGCCCCACCTCCAGGCTGCTCCCCGAACCACGAATTGGACACAGAACCCAACTCTGGGCCGATTAGGGCCTTTGCAATTAAAAATCATGCCTTGTCATTGTCACTGACGCTGCATGGTGTTATGGCCAGGTGTGGAAGGGGTCTCAGGCTCCCTTCTTGCCCCTTCCTCTTATTTGACCACAACAGGGTATATTCCTTTTAAAGAGTGGTTGTGATTACCACCTCAGTGAGTGTTTTACCTTTTACCTTTACTGTGATTGCGAAAGAACCAATCGGACAGGTTTTCTTGAGTTTAAACAAGAAAGAGGTAAGTTTATTATACTTAACACTGTAATTCCGATGTAAAAATACTAAAGATATGCTACACATTCGCGTGCACATTCACACGAGAATCCCACACATGCAGCGTCAGTGACAAACACACGGCATGATTTTTAATTGCACTGGTCATCTTGGCTGCTATTTTTCAAAAGGTTAACTTGTAGGATTTTTTTTCCATTAAGAATCTAAGGTAAGTTTCCAACCGATGAAATTAATATTTCCTAATTGGCATATAGGGTTTTCCTGACAATGGTGTTGGGACCTGGAAATGATCCAGCCGTTGGGTTCCCGACCCCGGATTGAAAATCCAGCCTGTACAGTCTGAGGCAGGGCAATCATGGCCCACAGCCTCTCAAGGGCATCCCCTGATGACATCTTCAGATTCTCAGCAGCCATCCACTTCACATGCTACTGCCAAATGGGTTGTACATCATATAAGCATCAGAGTAGACGAGAGCACTTATAGGATAGCCCCATGAGGCCAAGTACCCAGGGTGAATAGTTCATTACTTGTAAGTAATGTTAGTTGCATCACCTTTACACTGTTATTTTTCTCTAGACAAAGAGTGATGATGGTAATTGGGTAGTGCTGGAATTGGTCATCTTTTTGTTATGTTCTTCATGGGGAGGGACTGAAAGGATTGGGTGCAGTTGATGGACTCCTTGATGGATCCTGAGTTATGGAAGGCAAGGCAGGTGGCAACAGTGCACCAAAGTCTAATGTTGGAGGACGTCCCTCAAAAGTGGCCTTCAATTTGATGGTGGCATGAGTCCCTCCCAGGTGTGGGCCATCAACCTGGAACCCTCTGGTGCTCCACCTGATCCCCCTCATCTTCCAGCTCCTCCTTGTGTTTCCTGAGTTTGGCCCTCAGGCATAATTGCTAGTGGTAACAGCTGGTCTTTTATGAGCGCCAGCATGTGGAGCATGCAGCAAGTCAGTGCAAAGCTGGAGCCCTCCTCGTCCTTCTGTCGCTCCTGTACTTCTCTCCTCCAGCAACTGGTGCTGCTCTGCCTGGCCTCATCTCTCCTTTCTCCTCCAGACTAAGTCAGACCCCTATCAAAATCCCCATGGCCAACTGCTGCCTTTCCCTTGGTGACTCCTATAAAGCACAGGAACACTGCAATCACTCCCTTCAGGTGAAATCCTCAGAGACGTTCCAGAATAAATGTTGATAGTGTTGTTGACGTCTTGACAAAGTACCCCAAAAAGTCTGTAGATTTATATCAAAAGCCTTCTTTAAATACACTGCAGTAAGTCGATCTCACTCAGGGAAAGCTGAACGTGTCTTTAAGTAGCACACACAATCCTCACCAACAACTTCTTTTATTGCTGATCAGCTGGTTGTGGTTAGAAGAAGTTAGTTAGCCAACAAACTGGTGGGCAACCTCTTTAATGAGGGGTAGGAGCCAATTTAATTGGTAATCAGAGGCTTAATCATTCTTGGGGTAGCCATTCCTAACATACTTTTAAACTGCTTTACCAAGTTAGCATCTTGCATTGAAGGCTTTGCAGCTCAAAACACATCTAGGTCACCTCGGAGGCCACCTAAATTATCTCGGGAAAGTAATCCCATGGTCTCTGCATGCTCTCCCAACCCTGTGACACTGTATTGGTTGTTACAATACTAGCTTTGCAGTGCCATTGATCCTGGAAGCTAAATCGGAGAATGCTAAAGAACAATAAATCACGCCAACATGCTGTTGCTTCCATGCAGCAGGATGGGATTAGTGCCAGTAGCCTACCTGACTGCTAGATTCAGTGGGTCAGAATTCTGAAGTGAATGTTTTGGATGGGTTTGGGGATCATATTTACCTGTCCCATCTCTTCTATTTTATTACTGCAATGCCACCTGGAATCAGGCAGACACTAAAGAAAATCCAAGTCCCTTTCTCCAGGAATCATTCGTCCATTCATTCAAACTGTTGGATTATATTCACAAAATTACATTAAAATTGAGGCAGTCTTCTCTCTGAGTCAAATTTATGCATCTATTCTTTGTTCTGACAAAATATAACCAAGTCCAATTTTGAATGCATGGATCAGAGCATAGGTTGTAGATGAAAAGCATCTCATATTAATGTGGTTATTCAACCAGTCAAGGGATAATGTGAAAGTGAATAAAACAAATAAACCCACCAGACAGGTTCAATTTCAATAAGAAAGATAGTATATAAATTTTACCACGGCCAAAAGCAATTCTTAACAGTGGTTTACCATTACAATAAGTTGCAAACGACATATTGTACTTTATGATATCATGCTAGTCAATCTATATTCTTGAATTTATGCTCTTCATGCTCTTATTCAAGATATTTTTGCGACAGTATTGTACCCTTACATCATCTGCAGCAGATTAAGTTTTGGCTATATGAGACTGCAGGGGTACTTTTAAGTTGCGTTGTCTGATGGGAATGGGGCAGTGGTAGCCTGAAAAATCAGTGCTGTATGTAACCTTCATGCTACTGCTTGCCACCATGTTCCTGGGAGCCTCTGCATGGGCAGCCCAGGTGCCCATCTGTTTCAGGCAGGAGACTCTTTAAATTAGGCAATTTTAGGTACCAACTACATAGGAATACATTGAATATAATTACATTATAATGGGATTGGCAATAAATGCTGGCATAGCCAGCGACACCCATATCCCTCGAACGAATAAAAAAAATTACATAGGATTACATTACATAGGGTATACAGCACAAAAACAGGTCATTCACTCCAACCAGTCCAGGTTAGCATTTATGCCTCACTTGAGTCCCCTCTCATCCTTTCTCATCTAACTCTATTAGCATAACCCTTTTTCCCTTTCCCCTCACATGTTTATCTAGCCTCCCCTTAATTCCATCTATACCATTTGCTTCAACGACTGCCTGTGGTAGCGAGTTCCACATACCACTCTCTGGGCAAAGAAGTTTCTTCTGAATTCCCTATTTGATTTCTTGGTGACTATCTTATATTCATGGCCTCTAGTTTTGCTCTTCCCACAAGTGGAAACATTCCCTCTGCGTCTACTCTATCAAAACCTTTCATAATTTTAAAAACCTGTATTAGGTCACCCCCTCAGCCTTGTCTTTTCCAGACATCCTTTCCTGATATGTACAGCCTCGCATATCTGGTATTATCCTTGTAAATCTTTTTTGCACCCTCTCCAGTATCTCTATATCATTGTTATAATATGGTGACCAGTTCTGTACCCATTACTCCAGGTGTGGTCCGACCAAGCTTTGATACAAATTTAGCATAACTTGTTTACTTTTCAATTCTATCCCTCTGGAAATAAACCCAAGTGCTTGTTAGCCTGTGTCCCTACTTTTAGTGATTGGTGTATTTATACTCCCAGATTCCTTGGGTAATTATTAATGGATGAAGCATGAAATGTTGTTACCTAACAGCCTAACCAATAGCCCTTAAAGGCACTGCTGCATGTTGCTCGGGAGAAAGTACATTTTGTTATTTTTGCGGAGGAGGGACATTAATGCTCCTACCAGTTCACAAAAATCTTCTGGCCCACAGGCAGCTCACCTGCCCTCACTGAGATTGCCTCCTCCAGTGAAGGACAACAATTCTTGCTCTGTTTCACATTGGTGAACACTGGAACCGTATTGCATCTCATTGATGTAATGTAAATGACAAGTGTACTTATTCTTTGAAGATGTCTAGTATCTTGTGAAAGAAGTGAATAACCAATCGCAATATCCAATGATCTACATTCCGTAGGGGCAATAGTGGATGTGCACTTTATCCTTGGCTGCCTAATGTTGGAGATATGCTCAAAGACAGAATTGATGCTGTAGCTTTGTAACTCTAATTCTCTGGCCTGTGCTCCTTTTGACTGTATCTCATTGCTGGAAATGGTGATCTTAATTAATTCATGGGTGGCACAGTGGCGCAGTGGTTAGCACTGCAGCCTCACAGCTCCAGCGACCCGGGTTCAATTCTGGGTACTGCCTGTGTGGAGTTTGCAAGTTCTCCCTGTGTCTGCGTGGGTTTCCTCCGGGTGCTCCGGTTTCCTCCCACATGCCAAAGACTTGCAGGTTGATAGGTAAATTGGCTATTAGCAATTGCCCCTAGTATAGGTAGGTGGTAGGGAAATATAGGGACAGGTGGGGATGTGGTAGGAATATGGAATTAGTGTAGGATTAGTATAAATGGGTGGTTGATGGTCGGCACAGACTCGGTGGGCCGAAGGGCCTGTTTCAGTGCTGTATCTCTAAACTAAACTAAACTAAGTATTACTATCATGTTCTGCTAAGGGCAATTAGGGATGGGCAACATATGCAGGCCTTGCCAGCAACTCCCACGTCCCATAAAAAAATTTAAAAAAAAGAAATGATCCATTCTCAACTGTTAGGATATGTGAGTATTGTTATGTATCTCTTGCTGAGAGAAATGGATCTTGGATTTGGTCCCTTGAGATCAAGACAAACCATATTGACCAACAGTTCATCTGTTTCACTTTTGTACATTGACAATGTCGATTAAAATATTCAAGTAGAAGTGATAATAATTGGTGGTAGCTGCACAACTAGGGGTAATTCACATCCGGAGCTAGTTCTTACAAAGTAATTAAAGGCTGGTTTTTGGTTTCCCACCACCAGGAGTGGCGGCGGGTGCAGAAAATTGTGGCCGCTGCGCACGGGAGCCGCGCTATCGCAATTCCATGGCAGGCGGCCACTTAACATATTGACGGTGGCCACCACCACCCCCCACCCACCCCCAATCACGTGGCAGAGACAGCATTGGTGACTCCGTTCATGGTGTCACCTGATGCCGGAGCAGGTGCTGGTGCCATGTTTAAAAGACTGCCAGACCTGCAAACAGTTCAAAATAATGCAGAGTTGACCCTGTTCCTTCCCTCATAACCAGAAAATATGGCAGAGTTGCCCCTTCCCCCTCCCCCATTATCCCTACACACAATGTAGAGTTGACCCCTTGCCCCCACCATCTATACACAGACAGCAGAGTTGACCACTTCACCCTCCCCAATCTATAAGCAAAATGCAGCCGTGACCCTTTCCCCCTCCTCGGTGGCGCCAGCTTCTCCTGTCATGCAGAACATTCGGAATGGATGGGTAGATCGCGGCAGATGATGTGTTAATGTATCCAGACAGGTATGTTAAATATTTAAACCAGGGTCTCATCGCAGAGCGGCAGAGCGGCAGAGCGGCAGCCATGAATCGTCCCCACTGCCGGGAAGATCAGGCCTGGCAGTTCCGGCGTCGGGTTCCGTAGCAGCCCCTGCTGCTCCGATTCTCCAGCTCCACCTCCCCAACCCCCCATCCCCTGCCACAATGCCCGACGTCGGGCTGGGAACAAAATCTGGCCCTTGGTCTTAGATTCTTAGAATTGTACAGCACGGAAGGAGGCCACTTGGCTTAATGTGTCTATGCCAGCTCTTTTAAAAGCTATCCAATAAGTCCCACTCCCTTGCTCTTTCCCCCAAACCCTGCAAATATTACCTTTACAAGTATGTAACCAAATCCCTTTTGAAAGTTACTTTTGAATCTTCTTCCACCATCCTTTCAGCCGGTGGGTTCCAGATCATAACAACTTGCTGCCAATGTTCTCTCTAATCTGCATCGGTGTGCAGCAGTCCAGAACTTATCATGCAGAGGACTAACAGGCCGCGCACAAGAAGCGGTCCCTTGAAGATGTGCGCATGTGAGGTCGCACAGCAATCTTAAATGGAACCACACAGTATAACAATAGGGCCACACGCAACGCAGGGAAATCAGAGTGAATGTTGCTCACTGCATTAAACAAAAATCTCCTTATCTCTCCTCTGGTTCTTCATCAATCATATGGAAGTAATGAAGCTTTTTTTGGACTGTTGACCAAAAAATTATTAAATTCAAGATTACCTGGCACTAAGAACTGGCACAAAAATAAACTTCAAAGGAATGCAGGAAGAGCTTCCAGACATTGATAGGAAAATATTGTTGAAAAGTATCTCTGAGGAAAAATGAAACTGGCAGTAGCAATGTGGACAGACAAGAAAACGGCACTGCGGTCACCGCCCAATTTGGATTTGTTAATGAGGCTTCCACCTGTTTCCAATGGAGCTCTGGCTACTTAGATCATAATCAGCAAGAGAATCAGAGCAGGGGGAAAGCAAGTGGTATGGCACTTCAGCAGGATGCACGAATTTGATCTGGCTAATGGCCCAATAATAGTGCAAATGAGGCAGCAGAAACACGAAAATGACACACTACTTATCTTGTTATGAACTAAACTGGACCCAGACTGTATGTGAAAAGACCTAAATATATCAAAGAGACAGAATATCATGGAGTGTGGGAAGAGAGAGTGAGAGAGACATGGGAAGATACTGAAATCTGGACTGATTAGAGTCTGCTGTTCTTTTCTGGTTCATTAATTTGCTGAGTGTCTAGCTACTGTATATATGTTCGTATGGCTGGGGAAGCAGTTATTGTTCAATGTCGAGGTTAACAATCCATTCAATAGCTTCAGCTGATGCAGTGTGAATGGATGTGGTGCCAGCAGGAGTGGATCTCTCAGGGAAAGAGTTCAATATGTGGGCGATGGTCTGACCTGGATGGCCACAGTCACAATTTGAGCTGGTCCTCATGGTCCACTTGTGGAGCAAGTGGCCACATCTTCCCTGGCCCGACCTCAAGTGCTGAGCGTTGTCCAGATTTTCCGCGGGAGGTTGAAACCTGGGACTTCACCGCTCGGGTCAGTTACCAGGTTGTGGTTGGTGATGTTAGCAGTCAACCAGGAGGTGCACCGTCAAGACGTGAGGTTTTCATCATTTTGTAGGGTGTGGAGTGTGTTCCAGTAAGGGTACGAGACTTCAGGTGAGTGTGTGGGTTTTTTTATTTGAGGTCCTGTATCAATGGGAGTGCTTTGTTAGCTGTCAGTCAGTGGTGTTCTTTGAGGAGAATGGTTTCCCTGTGGACGTCAGGAGGTTCAATGTGTGCTAGCACAGGAAGCCACTCGAGCTGTGTTGATCTCAATGTTCCAGAAATAATCTTCATGATTTCCCGGAAGAGGACATCTACCATGTTTGTGTGGTAGCTCTTGGGCAAGGTTGAGCAGCAGTACTCTGCTGTTGGGTAGACCAGGGTGAGTGAAGGACTGCATAGTGTGTTGGTTCTGCTGCCCCAGGTGGTACCTACCAGTTTCCTTATGAGATTCACTCTCGTCTTGACCTTCACTCCGGTATTTTGGAGGTTCAAGCTACTGTAACTATCATATTCTGATTTCTTGAAAAATGCCATTATATTGTTAAGATAAAGCTGCTTCTTTACAAGTAAATTAATGTTCTCCTACAGCAAACATTATATCTCCTTATATAAAAGCAAAATACTGCGGATGCTGGAAATCTGAAACAAAAACAAGAAATGCTGGATTCACTCAGCAGGTCTGGCAGCATCTGTGGAAAGAGAAGCAGAGTTAACGTTTCGGGTCAGTGACCCTTCTTCGGAACTGACAAATATTAGAAAAGTCACAGATTATAAACAAGTGAGGTGGGGGTTGGGCAAGAGATAACAAAGGAGAAGGTGCGGATTGGACCAGGCCACATAGCTGACCAAAAGGTCACGGAGCAAAGGCAAACAATATGTTAATGGTGTGTTGAAAGACAAAGCATTAGTACAGATTAGGTGTGGATATACTGAATATTGAACATCAGCAAGTGCAAACCTGAAGAAAAACAACCTGAAAAAATTAAATCTCCTTAAATGTACACTCCTGTAAAGTAAAAGCAAACCTCAGAACATCAGTTACACACTCAACAGAAGTGGACTGCAATATTTTTAAAAGATTGGTTATGTAACTATTTGTTATATTTTATATGCAGTACATCCAAAGGCCATGTGTTGTAAAAATAAATGAGAATCCAAATGTAAATCTTCAGTTCTGTTTGAGCAGGATTAACGTACACTTGTCAATGAGATTGTGCTCTCTAACCTGATATAAATCTTATGTCGGAAATGGAGTTCTCTGGCAAGGATTGAGGGCAATTAAACTGTTCCTGGAAAATAAAGAAAGAAGAGGGGATGAGCAGATTTGCAAAATTAATTTAAATCATGGTCACATCAAGAAAGAACATTACGCCATTGTTGAAATGCAATAAGGAAGAAAGATTAAACAGAAAGATTAAGACCTCTGACTGCTATGTGTTTATTTGAATTAAAAGTTAATTGTTGAGTGACCTTCACTCTTTGCTTTAATATATCATTGGATAATAATTGTGAAATTAACCAGCCCCAGCATATAGTACAAATGCGGCAAATCTACTTTAATGAAATTTGTTACTGTTCAAGTATTCATTCACAGTCTGAGCTCAAAAACATATTCCCACTGCTGAAGACAAGGGACCCTGAAATTCTTGGATTTGAGAGGATGGAAAGCCAGATTTCTTCTGTTGTGTGTGTGGGGGGAGGGGTGGGGGGTTGGGGTTGGAGGTGGACAGGCAAGATTAGGGAGGAACCTGGTTATGTCAAACTTCTACTCATTTTTCTCTGGCTCTTTAGCTTCCGGTAGGTCGGGCTGTAGGTGGATCTTTTGCCAGCCATGTGAAGGAGGCATGTTTGGCAGATGTTTCTGGATTAACACAGAATTCTGCTCTCTATGCCCTTAAAAGGCCTCTAAAAGTTAAGAGCTGGCATGAGTCTCAATGAGATCGTTAAGAAAGCTAGAGTCTTTACTATGGACAGATAATTGATAACAAGAGGGTAGGGTGGGGTGGGTTTAACTACATTTCCCTGGAGGCCTGTTTGCTCCACTGGGAGCAGAAGATGTGAAGAGTACGAGTTTCTTGGGGCCCTTTCTGGGCCTCCTCTCAGCATAGCACCATTCCAATACCCTAGGTCACAGTCACTGCAGATGCCCCAGTCCCTGGTCCAAGACCCTACCACAGTAGGCACTGCATCACACCCATGTCACAGATTGCCCAGAATATTGAGACCAAGATTTTCTGTTAACATTTTCATGCATTTTATTAAAGTCGTTTACAGCCTAGTTGCAACAATGGATAGGCATTGTCAGAATACAGGAGTTAAATAAAGGATGTACAGCATTCTACTTATTCAATAAAGACATTGATGAAGCAACAAGACTCAGGGAAACTATGCAACATTAAGATTCCTCTGGGGACAACGTGACATTGTTCAGTGACTGCAGTGCATGCTGTACATAGGGTGCTGACACCCCTTACTACTGGGTGCTGAAGACTGAGGCTTGCTTCATTGCGCATATCGCTTCATAATGTGATCCACACACATCTATGACACTCAAAGGCTGTATAGCTGTTTTGGTGGCTGGGTTCATTAAGCTTGCCCCCCCCCCCCCACCAAAATAAAGTACAAAGGAGACCATAGCTCCACACAAGACTGAGAGAATCTTTGACCATTCCCCCTCAGCCACCCTCACCTCACCCACCACTTGGTGCCATACTGTCATGTCCTAAGCACTCCTACTGACCCATGCCTGCTACCCCTCCCTCATCTAAGAAAGTGCCTGGCACATGGCAGGCCTTCACTAGCAGCTGGTACCTGAGAATGTGGCACTGGCACTCCTGGTACATCTCAACCCCCCAGTGAATTATCTAAATGGACCAACTTGCTTTATTATTAGATCATAAGATAATTATAGACAAAGAGAGCCATTCAACCCATCTTGACTCATACATCTGGAAACAACTAGCTTCTGTCCATTGCAACAAACCATTATCGCTTAAATGATTCTAGGGTTTTTGCCTCTGAGAGTGCATTCCATGTGTTGATCATTTTTTGCCGGAAGAATTCTCTGAGTTTATTTGCTACTAATTTCATGTCCCCTTGTCCTTCTCAAATTTCATTTGAAGTAATCACAATCAAACTCTCTGACGTTAAGGGTTAATGGTTTGGATCAGGTGAATCCAGAATATTACTGATAAACAGTTTAGTCAGGGAAATAGATATTATTCTCTGCAACTACGACCGGGAGAACCAACAGTTGTGTTGCTTGCCCAGTGCCGGGTTAAAGACATCTCCTTGTAGCTGCTGAAGAACTTGGAGTGGGAGGGGAAGAATTCTGTTGTCATGGTCCACGTAGGATCCAACGACATAGGTAGAACTAGGAATGATGTTCTGCTGAGACAGTTTGAGGAATTAGGATCCAAATTGTAAAGCAGAATTTCAAAGATAATAATCTCTGAATTATTACCTGAACCATGTGCCAATTGGCATAGAGATAAGCAGATGAGAAGGTTAAATGCATGGCTGAAAGAGAGGTGTGAGAGACAGTGGTTTCACTTTGTGGGCCACTGGTACCAGTACTGGGAATGAGGGAGTTGTTCTGTTGGGATGAGTTCCACTTAAACTGGGCAGGGACCAATATCCTGGTGAATCGGTTAACTGGGGCAGTAGATGGGGCTTTAAACTAATAAAGGGGGTTAGGAGGATTCAAAGAACAAGGAACAAAAAACAGTACAGCACAGGAACAGGCCATTCGGCCCTCCAAGCCTGCGCCGATCTTGATGCCTGCCTAAACTAAAACCTTCTGCACTTCTGGGGACCGTATCCCTCCATTCCCATCCTATTCATGTATTTGTCAAGATGCCTCTTAAACGTCGCTATTGTACCTGCCTCCACCACCTCCCCCGGCAGCAAGTTCCAGGCACTCACCACCCTCTGTGTAAAGAACTTGCCTCGCACATCCCCTCTAAACGTTGCCCCTCTCACCTTAAACCTATGCCCCCTAGTAACTGACTCTTGCATCCTGTGAAAAGGCTTCTGACTATCCACTCTGTCCATGCCGCTCATAACTTTGTAAACCTCTATCATGTCGCCCCTCCACCTCCGTCGTTCCAGTGAAAACAATCCGGGTTTATCCAACCTCTCCTCATAGCTAATGCCCTCCAGACCAGACAACATCCTGGTAAACCTCTTCTGTACCCTCTCCAAAGCCTCCACGTCCTTCTGGTAGTGTGGCGACCAGAATTGCACGCAATATTCTAAGTGTGGCCGAACTAAAGTTCTGTACAGCTGCAGCATGACTTGCCAATTTTTATACTCTATGCCCCGACCGATGAAGGCAAGCATGCCATATGCCTTCTTGACTACTTTATCCACCTGCGTTGCCACTTTCAGTGACCTGTGGACCTGTACGCCCAGATCTCTCTGCCTGTCAATACTCCTAAGGGTTCTGCCATTTACTGTATACTTCCCACTTGCATTAGACCTTCCAAAATGCATTACCTCACATTTGTCTGGATTAAACGCCATCTTCCATTTCTCCACCCAAGTCTCCAACCGATCTATATCCTGCTGTATCCTCTGACAATCCTCATCACTATCCGCAACTCCACCAACCTTTGTGTCGTCTGCAAACTTACTAATCACACCAGCTACATTTTCCTCCAAATCATTTATATATACTACAAACAGCACAGGTCCCACCACTGATCCCTGCGGAACACCACTAGTCACATTCCTCCATTCAGAAAAGCACCCTTCCACTGCTACCCTCTGTCTTCTATGACCGAGCCAGTTCTGTATCCATCTTGCCAGCTCACCTCTGATCCCGTGTGACTTCACCTTTTGTACCAGTCTGCCATGAGGGACCTTGTCAAAGGCTTTACTGAAGTCCCTATAGATAACATCCACTGCCCTTCCTTCATCAATCATCTTTGTCACTTCCTCAAAAAACTCAATCAAATTAGTGAGACATGTCCTCCCCTTCACAAAACCATGCTGCCTCTCGCTAATAAGTTTGTTTGTTTCCAAATGGGAGTAAATCCTGTCCTGAAGAATCCTCTCTAATAATTTCCCTACCATTGACGTAAGGGTCACCGGCCTATAATTTCCTGGATTATCCTTGCTACCCTTCTTAAACAAAGGAACAACATTGGCTATTCTCCAGTCCTCTGGGACCTCACCTGCAGCCAATGAGGATGCAAAGATTTCTGTCAAGACCCCAGAAATTTCTTCCCTTGCCTCCCTCAGTATTCTGGGGTAGATCCCATCAGGCCCTGGGGACTTATTTACCTTAATGCTTTGCAAGACACCCAACACCTCCTCCTTTTTGATAATGAGATGACTGAGACTATCTACACTCCCTTCAGGAAAAGACAAGTCCAAAACCAGCAAGGGAAATGTCAAGACCCTAGATCAAAACAGCATTTTGAGCAAAAGTAAGCAGAGTGGGTCAGGAAGGGACAGTGAGAGTACCAAAGCTAATAGGGTATTAGTGACTAAGATGACATGAGGTAAAATCAGAAAAATGTCAAAGCTAAAGACATTATATCTGAATGCAAAAAGCATTCACAACAAATTAGATAAATTAATAGCATGGATAAAAATTAATGGGTTTGATCTAATAGCCATTACAGAGACACAGTTGCAAAGTGACCAAGATTGCAAAGAGATAAGCAAAATGGAAAAGGGGGAGGGGTATCCCTGATAGTAAAGGATGGGATAAAGACTGTAGAAAGGATCTTAGCTTAGCAAATCAAGAAGTAGAATCAGTTTAGGTGGAGTCAAGAAACAGCAAAGGGCAGAAAATATTGGTGGGAGTTGTTTATAGGCTTCACAACAGAAGTTATAGTGTATGGCAGAGTATAAATCAGGAAATTAGAGGCACGTGTAATAAGGGTAATACTGTAATCATGGGGGAATTTAATCTTCATATAGACTAGGAAAACCAAATCTGCAGTAATAGTGTGGAGGATGAGTTCATGGAAAGTATACAAGATAGTTTTTTAGATCCATATATCAAGGAACAAACTAGGGAACAGGTTATTTTAGATCTAGTATTGTGCAATGAGAAATTTTTTATTAATAACCTTGTAGTAAAGGGACCTCTAGGGAAGAGTGACCATAACTGCTACAATTTTATATTGAGTTTGAAAGTGATTTTGTTAAGTCCGAAACTAGGGGTCTTAAATCTAAACAAAGCAAACTATGCAGGTATGAGGGGTGAATGTGATGTTTTCCACTTTGTTGGAAGGATAGAAAAGTAGAATATTATTTCAATGGAGAAAGACTGCAGAATGCTGCAGTACAGAGGGATCTGGGTGCCCTTGAACATGAATCACAAAAAGTTAGCATGCAGGAACAGCAAATATTTTGGAAGGCAAAAGAAATGTTGGCCTTTATTACAAGGGGAATGGAGTATAAAAGTAGGGAAGTCTTGTTACAACTGTAAAGGGTATTGGTGAGACCAGAACTAGAGTACTGCATACAGTTTTGTCTCCTTATTTAAAGAGGGAATTACTTGCATTGGAGGCAGTTCAGAGAAGTTTCACTGGATTGATTCCTGGGATGAAGGTTTTGCCTTATGAAGAAAGGTTGAGCAGGTTGGGCCGATACTCATTGGAGCTTAGAAGGATGAGAGGTGATCTTATTGAAACATATAAAATTCTGAGACGGCTTGACCGGGTATATGCTGAGAGGATGTTTCGTGGGGCAATCTAAAACTAGGGGCAAAGTTTCAAAATAAGGGGTCTCCCATTTAAGATGGAAATGAGAAGGAATTTCTTCTGTCAGAGGGTCGTTGATCTTTGGAATTTTCTACCCCAGAGAGCAGTGGAAGCTGGGTCATTGAATATATTCAAGGCTGAGCTAGACAGATTTTTGATCGACAAGGAAGTCAAGGGTTATGGGGGGCAGCCAGGAAAGTGGAGTTAAGGCCACAATCAGATCAGTCATGATCTCAGTGAATGATGTAGCCGGCACGTGGAGCCAAATCGCTCCTATTTCTGATGTTCTTATGGGACATGGTAACAAGGCATTTAGGAAATCATAATATGACTAAGCAGAGTCAACATGGATTTTTGAAATAGAAATTGGGTTTGTCAAATCTGTTAGCGTTTTTTTGAGTATGTAACTAGTAGGATGGATAATGAGGAACCAGTGAAGTTAGTGTATTTGGATTTTCAAAAAGCATTTGATAAGGTGCCACACAAGAGGTTATTACATAAAATTAAGATTGATAGGATTGGGGGTAATTTATTAGCATGGATTGAGGGTTGGTTAATGGATAGAAAACAGAGAGTGGGAATAAATGGGACATTTTTGGGTTGGCAGGCTGTAACTAGCTTGGTACCACAAGGATCAGGTGATGGGGGAACCAACATGAGGGATAAACATACTTGACCCGTCCTCACCAATCTGGCTGCTGCAGATGCTTCTGTCCATGACTGTATTGGTAGAGTGACCAACGCACAGTCCTTGTGGAGACAAAGTCCTGCCTTCACATTGAGGATACTGTCCATCGTGTTGTGTGGCACTATCGCCATGCTAAATGGGATAGATTTTGAACAGATCTAGCAGTGCAAAACTGAGCATCCATGAGGCGCTGTGGGCCATCAGCAGCAGCAGAATTCTACTCAGCCACAATCTGTAACCTCATGGCCCAGCATATTCCCCCACTCTACCATTACCATCAAGCCAGGAGACCAACCCTGGTTCAATAAAGAGTGCAGGAGAGCATGCCAGGAGCAGCACCAGGCATACCTTAAAATGTGGTGTCAACGTGGTGAAGCTACAACCCAGGACTACTTGCATGCCAAACTGCATAAGCAGCATGCAATAGACAGAGCTAAGCGATCCCATAACCAACGGATCAGATCTAAGCTCTGCAGTCCTGCCACATCCAGCTGTGAATGGTGGTGGACAATTAAACAACTAACTGGAGGAGGTGGCTTCACAAATATCCCCATCCTCAATGATGGGGGAGCCCAGCACATCAGTGCGAAAGATAAGGCAGAAGCATTTGCAACAATCTTCAGCCAGAAGTGCCGAATTGATGATCCATCTCGGCCCCCTCCTGAAGTCCCCAGCATTACAGATACCAGACTTCAGCCAATTTGTTTTACTCCGCGTGACATCAAGAAACGACTGAAGGCACTGGATACTGCAAAGGCGATGGGTCCTGACAATATTCCGGCAATAATACTGAAGACCTGTGCTCCAGAACTTGCCGCACCCTTAGCCAAGCTGTTCCAGTATAGCTACAACACTGGCATCTCCCCTGCAATGTGGAAAATTGCCCAGGGCCACTCAGCTCCTGACATCATTACAGCCTTGGTTCAAACATGGATAAAAGAGCTGAACTCAAGAGGTGAGATGAGAGTGACTGCCCTTGACATCAAGGCAGCATTTGACCGGGTATGGCATTGAGGAGCCCTAGCAAAACTGAAGTCAGTGGGACTCAGGGGGAAAACTCCCCGCTGGTTGGAGTCATACCTAGTGCAAAGGAAGATGGTCGTGGTTGTTGGAGGTCAATCATCTGAGCTCCAGGACATCACTGCAGGAGTTCCTCAGGGTAGTGTCCTAGGCGCAACCATCTTCAGCTGCTTCATCAATGACTTTCCTTCAATCACAAGGTCAGAAGTGGGGATGTTCGCTGATGATTGCACAATGTTCAGCACCATTCGCGACTCCTCAAATACTGAAGCAGTCCGTGTAGAAACGCAGCAAGACCCGGACAATATCCAGGCTTGGGTTGATAGTTGGAAGTAACATTTGCGCCACAAAAGTGGCAGGCAATGACCATCTCCAACAAGAGAGAATCTAACCATCTCCCCTTTACATTCAATGGCATTACCATCGCTGAATCCCCCACTATCAACATCCTAGGGGCTACCATTGACCGGAAACTGAACTGGAGTAGCCATATAAATACCGTGGCTACAAGTGCAGGTCAGAGGCTAGGAATCCTGCAGCGAGTAACTCACCTTCTGACTCCCCAAAGCCTGTCTGCCATCTACAAGGCACAAGTCAGGAGTGTGATGGAATACTCTCCACTTGCCTGGATGGGTGCAGCTCCAACAACACACAAGAAGCTCGACACCATCCAGGACAAAGCAACCCGCTTGATTGGCACACCATCCACAAGCATTCACTCCATCCACCACCGACACTCAGTGGCAGCAGTGTGTACCATCTACAAGATGCACTGCAGCAATGCACCAAGGCTCCTCAGACAGCACCTTCCAAACCAGCGACCTCTACCACCTCGAAGGACAAGAGCAGCAGATGCATGGGAACATCACCACCTGCAAGTTCCTGTCCAAGTCACACATCATCCTGATTTGGAACTATATCGCCATTCCTTCACTGTCGCTGGGTCAAAATCCTGGAACTCCCTTCCTAACAGCACTGTGGGTGTACCTACCTCACTTGACTGCAGCGATTTAAGAAGGCAGCTCACCACCACCTTCTCAAGGGCAATTAAGGATGGGCAATAAATGCACAGCCAGTGACGCCCACATCCCATGAATGCATAAAACAAAAACTTGGGCCTCAGCTATTTACAATCTATATTAATGACTTAGATGAGAGGACTGATTGTAACTATCCAAGTTTTCTGATGATACAAAGTTAGATGGGAAAGTAAGCGGTGAGGAGGAAGCAAAGATACTGCAGAGAGATATAGACAGGGTGGGTGAGTAGGCAAGAACATGGCAGATGGAATACAATGTAGTGAAGTGTGAAGTTATCTACTTACATAGGAAAAATCAAAAAAGCATAGTATTTTTAAATGCTGAGAGATTGGGAAATGCTTACATTCATAGCGACCTCAGTGTCCTTGTAAATGAATCACAGAAAGTTAACATGTAGGTACAGTAAGCAATTAGGAAGGTGAATGGTATGTTACAAAGGGATTGAAGTTTTACTACAATTGTACAGGGCATTTGTGAGGCCACACCTGGAATGCTGTGCGCAGTTTTGGTCTTCTTTTCTAAGGAAGGGCATACTTGCCCCAGAGGGAGTGCAACAAAGGTTCCCTAGACAGGTTCTTGGGATGAGGGGATTATCATATAAGGGGAGATTGAATAGAATAGGCCTATTATTCCTGCAGTTTAGAAGAGTGAGAAGTGATCTAATTGAAACATATAAAATCCTGGCTGAGGAATCAAGAGCATGGGGTTACAGTCCCAGAATAAGGGGTCGCCATTTAGGACTGAGATAAGGAGAAATTTCTTCACTGAAAGAGTGTGAATCTTTGGAATTCTCTACGCCAGAGAGCTGTGGATGCTCAGTCATTGAGTATATTCAAAACAGAGGTTGATAAATTCTTGGGTACTAAGGGAATTAAGAGATATGAGGATAGTGCAGGAAGGTGGAATTGAGGTTGAAGATCAGCCATGGTCTTTTTGATTGGGGAGCAGGCTCGAAGGGCCAAATGGCCAAATCCTGCTCCTATTTCTTATTTCCTTATGTTCTTATAAAATTTGAGAAGGACAAGGGGTGACTGGTCCAACTAGTAGGTGGTAAACTCAGCAAATTAATCTTCACGCAAAAAGTTTATCACCTGCATGATTAAGTTCCTACGCCTTTTCACCAGGTAAATACTGAAAAGACAGTGTGAATCATATGATGATTCATTGGACTGGTAACAACATAAATCAAAGATGAAAAAGGGCTTGTCAGTTGAATTTGCACTTTATCCACAGATGTAATTATGAAGGATCATACATATTAAGCTGGTCTGAAATATTTAGGAATATAAATATTTTTTTCCATAGAAACCAATCAATGTTAAATAGAAGTGAATGGTTTGTTAGAACTGTGGTTCCTGTGAAAAGGAGTGTGACTCCATTTTTCAAGGTTATGTATTAATCATCACAGAATAGCTCTCAATTCCCAATTGATTTAATGTGAAAAGACAGAACAAAACAAAAGTTATGAATTGCTAAAGAAACATCAGTATTCAGGTTAGATTCTAAGAAATGTAGAAATGGAAAAATGCAAGCAGGCATAGCGATTTTTCAAATGAGAAGTATTTTGAAATAAAAGTATGTTTTTCATTTAGAACTACAGAAGAGGAAATTGACAGAACATTGTGTACTTTCAGATTTCATGCCATGGTTCAGCCATTATTTTTATTATGTTTCATTTGGAACTCCCAGTTGCAGCACTGCTTCCCAGGATTAACTCCCTGTTCTTTTTCTTCGATTGTGTTAACTTTCATGATATGACTAATAATACTCAAAAAGTCAATACAATTCTTTACATTCAGCAATTGACCAAGATAGAAATTGGTTTGTAATTTTTTTCATAGCAACACAAATCTCCTAAATTCAGCAGTAACTCAATGATTTTCCTTCCCACCCTATTGTATTTCCAACTTTCCAAGCTAAACTTAGGTGGCATGGGCAATCTGCGGGGCAGATTTGCTCAATGTGATATGCGTAACAAAGTTGTAAGCTCCTTTATAAAGAATAGATTTATGATTTCATTATACACAGTGAACAGAAGAACTCTGCCCCACTGGTGGCTTCTTGAATGTGAGAAAGTGCTAAAACAGCTTGTGACTCAGAAGGCTGGAATTTACATCGGGCAGACGGGAGCTGGCCACCGACGTAAAAGTCAGTGGCGAACCCGCTTCCGCCTAGTCTGGGGATCCGTCCCGCATTTTACAGGTTCCCGGGCTTTAATTGTTCTGAGGCAGGACTTCAACCCACTTGAGGGAGGAAGTCCCACCTCATTGAGCTGCTGGCCAGTCATCGGGGACATGGAGCCAGAACTGCAGGTAAGTTGGGGTTGCCTTGCCGGGGGTAATCGGTCATACCCCAGCGAGGCAAGGGTGGTTGTTTGGGAGGAAGGGGGGGGTGTCTTGGGCTCTGGGGGTGGTTGGGGAAGCAGGGGCAGCCCTCAATCTGGCACCCTGTGCCCGATTGTCAGGGCATCGCCGCGGTGTGCTGAGAGGCCGCCAAGTTTCACTGAGCAGCCTTTCATGTCTCACGGATGCCCGCTTGCCATGGGTACAATCCCCGTGGAGGCGGGCGAAGGCCCTTAAGTGGCCATTAAGTGACCACTTAAGGTCCTTGATTGGCCTGGGGCGGGTGGCCTGTTTCTCACCTTCCCACCCTACGTAAAGTGGGGCGGAGGCGGGAGCGGATCGGGAAGGCCTCCCGGAGCCTCCCGCTCAATTTTCCCCCACCCCACCACCACCATTCAGCTCGCTGGGGTGGCATAAAATTCTAGCTAGACTATGGACTGCTTCTTCCTCTGCTCCACCAACTATTTACAGCAGTCAACTGCTTCCTTTCTCTGCATTATATCTCCTCTGATATTAATCCAACTCTTTCGGATTCCAGCCACTTCACCACTGTTCTGTGAGATAAGAGGGGTTCTCCCCGGCAATATTTCTCCCTTAACTAATATCCCTAAAACAGATCGTCTGGCCATTATCTCATTGCTGTTTGTGGGGCCTTGTCCATGCCAATTACATTACATTACAACAGTGACAACTTCAAAAGTACTTGATTGGCCGTAAAGCACTTTGGGACATCTTGAGGTTGTGAAAGGCACTACATCAATGCTAGTTCTTTTTTTAAAACTTTCTTCCAGAGTGGAGACCCAGCAACAGTCCAGCACTGGCTCTGGAGCTGGTTGCCAATAATGTTAGGGATCCTGTAATGAAGACAGGGACATACATGGCAGTTCAGTGTTCCATCTCACAAGATGAGCAACATGTGTCCGAGGTTGTAGCCAAGAATCTTTGTGATATCATCTTAAGGATTCCCACTGATGCATAACATTCAGGAGCTATTGGCAGCTGAAAGAACACCTGCACCCATCCCTATTCGAGGCAGGTCTCCAGGCCATTGAGAGACTTGCACATGGAAGCATTTACTAATGACTTGGAGTCCTTCTGGCACTGAATTGAAAGAGTAATGAGTGATTCTGGTGAATTTTCACCCAATGGAAATTTAAAAGGCTGGTTTCCTATAGCAATCAATCATGAAATAATCAGTTGAAATACAGAAACTGCCGTGTTAGAAATGGGCTGTGCATTTGAAGATTTTAGCTGGTACAACTGTTACCCTAATGCTGTGCAATAGCTCTGCAGACAGTTTCCTTCCACCCTCAGCAGGTGATCAAGTTGCACTTCAAACTGCATGGGCACATTACTCAATTCCCCAATCCCAGAAAGTTACAAATTGATGTCAGTAGAAAAGACAATTGGGGTGGAGGGGAATTTAAAGCAAGTTGCTGATTTGCTATCACCCATACTGCACCCCAAGTCTAACTTCGCCCTCAAAGAGTCCATTAGTATATCACTTTAAGGCTATAAATACATTTAGGTAAATGCACTTTGCTCTAGAGATATGGATGGTTTGTGTAAGGATAGGTGTGATAAAGTCACCAAAGGTGACCTTCCTCTCAGGATCCTCAGAACCTTTTGCAAAACCAATAACTAGGTATAGCATACAGGATTCCAACCTGCAGAACTGTAGTTATGGCAACTTAAATTGCAGCTGCCAGCAAACCACATGAAAAATGGAGCACCTCAAGTAAACTTAAAACTAGGCCACAAATGAAAATGAAATGAAAATAATACAAATAAAATGAATAGGCAACTAATACCACTGCAAAACAAAATTCTGCAGCTAATATTGGAATTCCCCTTTAAGAGTACAATATTAGAACTGGCTGATGGTCCATTCAATACAATTGCACTGAAATTGCAATCAGTCCCTGAGTGAAACATGGCTTGGCCACAGAACAGCAGTCTCTGCATTATGTGAATAATAGGCCTAAGGCCTGTTTGCCAATTTGTTATCTCCTGTTTGCCTAATTTGTGCTGGTGTTACTGGTGCATTTTTCAGCATCATTGACCCTAATAGTTTCTTGTATTTAGAAATGCTGCAGGATTGTTGATGCATGTGCAAATAGCTACATGTTAAATGATGACTTGTACCTTGTGAAAAGCCACTGATTTGGAAAAAAAATCTATAGCTAGCTGTATTGCTGTTGCTGGTTGCCACTGAGATTCACGTAAGTGGCAAATGACAAAACAAAGCTTCACTATCCTCCTTAATGCAACAGGCCTTGAAAAGTGTCTGAGTCCTCGTGTATCCTGTATGGGTGCTTGGAAGTGGATTGGCGATACTTAGTTTTATGAGTCCTTTGCCTGATGTCTTTTATGCTCCTGGAACGCGAGCTCTTCCTACTGCACGAAGAAAAAGCCAGCAATGTTACAGCAATCTGTTTCTGCCCTAGAAAATGACTTTGAACTGACTAATGCCATGTGTGAACAGGAGTTCCAAACTCATTTCTCCTTTGCATTCTCCCCTTCTGACTCCTGTATGAGTTTCTCATGATAGCTGGATCTGGATGGCACTTTTGAACAGAAATGATGCTGAGAGCACCAACCAAAGACCAATAGGTGCCTAGTTATTTCCACTCATACTGCACCACTGTATGAACATTTCAGCTTAATATTATTTGTATGGTCATTCATACCATTCCTAAAGAAATATTGATCCAACTGTTCTTGCTGTGAGTTAATCCCCCATTACCACTACTGTGGCGGAAATAACTCTATCCGACGTGGAGAATGTTGCCAATTTGATCTGTCAGATAAAAACAAAAAATGCTGGAAATACTCAGCAGGTCAGGCAGCATCTGTGGATAGAGAAGCAGAGTTAACGTTTCAGGTCAATGACCTTTCATCAGAACTGGAACAGTTACAAATGTAATAGGTTCTAAGCAAGTGAAAAAGTGGTGGGGGGAAAATAATAAAAGGAAAGGTTTGTGATAGGGTAGAAGACAGGAGAGATTAAATGACAAAAGAATTGGTGGAACAAGGCCAGAGGGAGTGTTAATGGGACAAGTAAAGAAACAAAAGATGTGCCTACAGGAGGTTTGAATGGCAGAATAGTGAACAGCTGCTGTCCGCAAACAAAAACCAAAAGTAAAACCAAAACCTAGAAAGAAAAAGTAAACAAAATGGGGGCAAAGATTACAGTGAGAAATAGCTGAAGTTAATGTTGAGTCCGAAAGGCTGTAAAGTGTCTAATCAACAGATAAAGAGCTGTTCCTCGAGCTTATGTTGAGCTTCATTGGAACACTGCAGGAGGCTGAGGTCAGAGAGGTCAGTGTGAGAGCAAGGTAGAGAATTAAAATGACAGGTGACAGAAAGTTCGGGGTCACGCTTGCATACTGAATAGAGATGTTCCGCTAAGCGGTCACTAGCTTTAGGTTTGGTGATGACAACACATTGAAGTCGCTGAAGAGAGTAGTAATTTCATGTAAAATAGCTGGAGTAAGCCACTTTATCAGTACTGATGTCGTCTCTTGTGAGATACCTTTACCGTTGAGTAAGCCTTCAATGAAAAAGGCACAAATGAAACTTGATGTAGATGGAGCATGATCAGGCAATTGTTTTTGGAATAAAAGCAAAATACTGCGGATGCTGGAAATCTGAAACAAAAACAAGAAATGCTGGATTCACTCAGCAGGTCTGGCAGCATCTGTGGAAAGAGAAGCAGAGTTAACGTTTCGGGTCAGTGA
The DNA here is from genome assembly GCF_036365525.1 of Heterodontus francisci. Taxonomy (NCBI): domain Eukaryota; kingdom Metazoa; phylum Chordata; class Chondrichthyes; order Heterodontiformes; family Heterodontidae; genus Heterodontus; species Heterodontus francisci. The sequence goes on from NC_090379.1 coordinate 78,797,632, forward strand.
CCCTTCTTCGGAACTGACAAATATTAGAAAAGTCACAGATTATAAACAAGTGAGGTGGGGGTTGGGCAAGAGATAACAAAGGAGAAGGTGCAGATTGGACCAGGCCACATAGCTGACCAAAAGGTCACGGAGCAAAGGCAAACAATATGTTAATGGTGTGTTGAAAGACAAAGCATTAGTACAGATTAGGTGTGAATATACTGAATATTGAACATCAGCAAGTGCAAACCTGAAGAAAAACAACCTGAAAAAAACAAAAGCAAAATACTGCGGATGCTGGAAATCTGAAACAAAAACAAGAAATGCTGGATTCACTCAGCAGGTCTGGCAGCATCTGTGGAAAGAGAAGCAGAGTTAACGTTTCGGGTCAGTGACCCTTCTTCGGAACTGACAAATATTAGAAAAGTCACAGATTATAAACAAGTGAGGTGGGGGTGGGGCAAGAGATAACAAAGGAGAAGGTGCAGATTGGACCAGGCCACATAGCTGACCAAAAGGTCACGGAGCAAAGGCAAACAATATGTTAATGGTGTGTTGAAAGACAAAACATTAGTACAGATTAGGTGTGAATATACTGAATATTGAACATCAGCAAGTGCAAACCTGAAGAAAAACAACCTGAAAAAAACAGTGGGTAAGCAAACTGAACAAACTAAGATGAAATGAAATAAATGCAAAAAAAGATTGTAAAAAATGTAAAAAGGAATGCAAAAAAAGGAAGAAAAAATAACTAAAAATGACTGAAAAAGAAAGTAAAGTGGGGGGCTGTCATGCTCTGAAATTATTGAACTCAGTGGGTAAGCAAACTGAACAAACTAAGATGAAATGAAATAAATGCAAAAAAAGATTGTAAAAAATGTAAAAAGGAATGCAAAAAAAAGGAAGAAAAAATAACTAAAAATGACTGAAAAAGAAAGTAAAGTGGGGGGCTGTCATGCTCTGAAATTATTGAACTCAATGTTCAGTCCGGCAGGCTGTAGTGTGCCTAATCGGTAGCTGAGATGCTGTTCCTCGAGCTTGCGTTGATGTTCACTGGAACACTGCAGCAATCCCAGGACAGAGATGTGAGCATGAGAGCAGGGGGGAGTGTTGAAATGGCAAGCAACCGGAAGCTCAGGGTCCTGCTTGCGGACTGAATTGTTTTTGGAAAGTCAGTGAATTTGCAGTTTCCCCAGTCAGGACATTATTGTATCCCCTTAACAAAACCTGATGTTTCTATTCAGTGTCAGAGAAGTATTAATGGCATCAGGTGTTAAGAATCAGAGAAATAAAAAGCAATTGTCTTAAGGTTATACAGACAATTTGCCCACCCTTCTTGTCAGAGATTAAAAACCCTGCTAAAGGCTGCAAGTGTGATTGATGAAGAGTATATGAGGATAATAGAAGAGATTAGTGAAAAGTGTGAAAAGTATCGGAGGACACCATCACGTCCTATTGTCAGCCTTCCATTGGCATGTGACTTTAACGAGGTAGTTGCCATGGATTTAATGGTGTGGGACAAAGACAAGAATATTTTCATTCTACATTTTATAGACCTAGCAACTAGATTTAGTCTTTCTACAATAATGGGAAAAAAAGGGTGATTATAGACAAAATTATGGAGAAATGGATAGGAACTGGACTTGGGGCACCTGCTAAGTTTCTGACTAATAATGGAGGGGAATTTGCCAATGATGAGTTCAGATACATGTGTGAAAACATGAACATTGTGGTTCTGAATACTGCAGCTGAAAGTCCTTTCAGCAATGGGCTTTGTGAAAGGAACCACACAGTGGTTGATGAAATGCTGTATAAAATCTTAGCTGACCAGCCAAACTGCAAGTTGACAACTGTCCTGGCATAGGCGGTTCATCTGAAGAATTCACTTCAGATGGTTGGAGAATATCAATTGGTCGATGGGCGGAATCCCAAATTGCCTTTGTACTGTGCGACAGTCCTCCTCCTCTAGAAGGTACTACAATTAGTTCAATTTTTTTCTGCACATTTGAATGCTTTGCATGCTGGGAGATGGGCTTTCATCAACGCTGAGGTCTCTGAAAAAATTCGGAGAGCTCTGAGGCATCATGTAAAGCCAAATGAGGCGGAATTTAATTCAGGAAATTTGGTGTATTATAAAAGAGAGGGTCATAGGGAATGGAAGGACCCTTTTAAGGTAATCGGTCGTGATGATAAGACAGTTGTTATCAAGCATGGAAATCAAACTGTTCAGGTTCATTCCTTGTGATTGATCGGGGATGATTACAAAATTTTAGAATCTGAGCAGTTGATAGAGGGAAACAATGCACCTTGTACCTCAAATACTCATGTGTTTTGTGATGAAGGTCCTGAGGAACAGAATGAAGTAGATCAAGGGTTGAATAGTAATGTGAGGGATCATGACGCTCAAGAAAGAGCTATCGCATCCAAAGGACAATTTACCTTGAGTAGGTATTCAGGTGACATATTCCAGAGGGGTCTAATAGATGGAGGGATGCAACAATTGTGGGACGTGCAGGAAAATCTACAGGCAAGTTTAAATATTGGTTAAAAATAGGATGATGGCCAAGAAGCAAGGTCCATGGACTGGCAGAATGGGGTGACAGAGTAGAGGGTAAGAAAGTGCAGTGCAAGTTCCAATAGTGGGTCTGGAAGTGACTCTTGCGTAAGGAGTCGATCACGTACTGGAGAAAAAGCCTCCTATAATGTGCGAGGGAGATCTTCTAGCAATAGTCCTGAAAGTCATCAAAGTGCTAATAGAGGCCATAGTTTGAGCAAATTCCACAATGAAATGAAGGCTAGAGAGCAGTCACGGGATAGAACTAGAAGCAGAAGTCCTCATGATCATGAAATTCTAGTGGTCACCAATAAACTTGAGGATAAACTAGTAAGAGAAGCAAAACACAAGGAATTAGAGAGTTGGAGAGAGTTTGGTGTTTATCCTGAGGTACCAGATAGGGGACAGCCAACCTTGTCACAGAGATGGATTTATACTGAAAAAGTTCTTCCTGATGCAACTTATAAGACTAAAGCAAAGCTAGTTGCAAGGGGTTTTGAAGAGCGAATGGGTGATACCAATATTAGAGTGGACTCTCTTACAGCTGGAAAAGTAATCTTGAACATCTTTTGAGCTCTTTTGCCCACACATTCATGGCAATGTAGATCCATTGACATAAAAGCTGCATTTCTGCAGGGTGATACTTTTCAGAGAGAAGTGTTTCTGAATCCACCCAAAGAGGCAGCAGATGCAGAGGGAGAACTGTGGAAACTGAACAAATACGTCTATGGCCTTAATGATGCTTCCAGGGTGTGGTATTTCTCTGTGAGATCTGTTTTATTGAAAATTGGTTATGTTCAACTAAAAGCAGATCCTGCAATGTTTTATTGGTATCATAAAAGGGAACTTTCAGGCATCTTCATGATGCATGTTGATGATTTCTTTTAGGATGGTACTGTGGAATTTGAGAAATATGTTATTAATAAGATTAGGGCAGAATTTCAGATTGGGAGTCAGGCTTGTGGGGCTTTAAATATATTGGTTTAGATATTAAGCAGACTAAGTCTGGAATAACTTCAAATCAATTTTTAGAGAATGTTACTGCCATCCTGGTTAATTGTGTTAGGTCATCACATAGATGATGATACATCTAAAGCAGAGAGTGAGCAATTGCAAAGCTTGATTGGTCAATTAAATTGGTTGTGCTCTCAAACTAGGCCTGATGCTAGTTTTGATGTGCTGGAGCTAAGTACAATGATGAAACATCCGAAAGTTGAGAATGTTATAAGGACAAATAAAACAATTTAAAAAAAATCTGGAGAAATGTGTACTGAAGTTACCAACCTTAGGTGACCCAAAGAACATGAAGCTAATAATTTTTAGTGATGCTTCGCATGCTAACCTTGCTGATGGGTATTTGAGTGCAGCTGGTTTCATAATATTTCTGATGGGTGAAAATGGGAAATCTTGTCCTTTAGCTTGGGAGGCTAAGAAAATAAAACAGGTCATTAAAAGCACTTTAGCTGCGGAAACACTGGGTCTTGTGGAGGCAGTGGATATGGGGTTCTATTGGTCAAATATTTTGGGTGAAATTCTGAACTAAGAACATATTGAAGATAGGAGACCACTGAATGTTACGTGAATAATCGTTCTTTGTGGGACATTGTGCACTCTACAATAAGTGCGAGTGAGAAAAGACTACATACTGACCTTGCTGGATTGAAACAAATGCTGGAGAGAAAGGAAATCTCCAACGTTAAATGGGTAGATGCAAGTCATCAGCTATCGGATTGTTTCACAATAAGAAATGCTGGTACAAATAAATTATGAGGGGTGTTTGATGAGGGACGTCTCACAATGTAATACTTTGTACCCAATATGGAATTTATTTTGATTTATATTGAAATGTTCTTTCAGCATGTTAATCCATGTTGTATTATAAAATAGTACGGTAATAGTACTGAAGACCTGTGCTCCAGAACTTGCCACGCCCCTAGCCAAGCTGTTCCAGTACAGCTACAACACTGGCATCTACCCTGCAATGTGGAAAATTGCCCAGATATGTCCTGGACACAAAAAGCAGGACAAGTCCAACCTGGCCAATGACTGCCCCATCAGCCTACTCTCAATCATCAGTAAAGTGATGGAAGGTGTCATCAACAGTGCTATCAAGTGGCACTTGCTGAGCAATAACCTGCTCAGTGACGCTCAGTTTGGGTTTTGCCAAGGTCACTCAGCTCCTGACCTCATTACAGCCTGGGTTCAAACATGGACAAAAGAGATGAACTCCAGAGGTGAGGTGAGAGTGACATTGACATTAAGGCAGCATTTGACCGGGTATGGCATTGAGGAGCCCTAGCAAAACTGAGGTCAGTGGGACTCAGGGGGAAAACTCCCCGCTGGTTGGAGTCATACCTAGCGAAAAGGAAGATGGTTGTGGTTGTTGGAGGTCAATCATCTGAGCTCCAGGACATCACTGCAGGAGTTCCTCAGGGTAGTGTCCTAGGCCCAACCATCTTCAACTGCTTTATCAATGACCTTTCTTCAATCATAAAGTCAGAAATGGGGATGTTCGCTGATGATTGCATAACGTTCAGCACCATTCGCAACTCCTCAGATACTGAAGCAGTCCATGTAAAAATGCAGCAAGACTTGGACAATATCCAGGCTTGGGCTGATAAGTTGCAAGTTACATTCACGCCACACAAGTGCCAGGCAATGACCATCTCCAACAAGAGAGAATCTAACCATCTCCCCTTGACGTTCAATGGTATTACCATCGCTGAATCCCCCACTATCAACATCCTAGGGGCTACCATTGACCGGAAACTGAACTGGAGTAGCCATATAAATACCGTGGCTACAAGAACAGGTCAGAGGCTAGGAATCCTGCGGCGAGCAACTCACTTCCTGACTCCTCAAAGCCTGTCCACCATCTACAAGGCACAAGTCAGGAATGTGAAGGAATACTCTCCACTTGCCTGGATGGGTGCAGCTCCAACAACACTCAAGAAGCTTGACACCACCCAGGACAAAGCAGCCTGCTTGATTGGCAAACCAACCACCACCTTAAACATTCACTCCCTCCACCACCGACGCACAGTGGCAGCAGTGTGTAACATCCACAAGATGCACTGCAGCAACGCACCAGGGCTCCTTAGACAGCACCTTCCAAACCCACGACCTCTACCAACTAGAAGGACAAGGGCAGCAAATGCATGGGAACACCGCAGCCTGCAAGTTCCCCTCCAAGTCACACACCATCCTGACTTGGAACCATATCGCCGTTCCTTCACTGGGTCAAAAGCCTGGAACTCCCTTCCTAACAGCACTGTGGGTGCACCTACCCTAAATGGACTGCAGCGGTTCAAGAAGGCAGCTCACCACCACCTTCTCAAGGGCAATTAGGGATGGGCGATGAATGCTGGCCTGGCCAGCGACGCCCACATTCCATGAATGAATAAGAAAAAAATTCAGCTCTGCGAGGTTAAGAGAGAGCATTGGCTGGAGCTTGCCGTTCCTAAATAGCAGTGCTTGCATCAAATCTGCATTGCACACTGACTGACTTCATAATCTGCCTGCTCTACATGCTGCCAGTGGTCATTGGGTGTACATGCACAAAACCTTTTACCAAGATGGCATCAGGAACATTTCCCTCGGATATGCGCATGTGCACCTCAGAGCCCATTTTCAAGCATTAGGAAGCTGCCGAGGGCCAAAACAATGAGTGCTACTGAGCCCAATTTTCCCCCAGAATGACTTATGGTACAAGTTTAAATTATAATTCACAAACATACTACAGTTACAGGCTTATTTCCCATAATGCTATGCTGAGCTATTAATCTGGTCAATTTAGGGACAGGCTGAGGTCATTGAATTTAACAGTTCTTCCTGAGGAAGCTGCCCAGGCACTGGTCTGCATTGCCAAAAAGAGAACTCAGCAATGTGGCAGTTCTTCAAATCACATGTTAAATGGCAGGAGCACTTTGAGCAGTCCTATTCACTGATCATGGCAGAGAATTTACAGCAACTGTCACGAAACCTACAATCCTTCTGTCCTTATTGGAGGAGAAAACACAGAGATTAAATCATGCAACTTCAAGAGTCAGATAATTAGGGATACAGTGCAGAAAATTTGGTCTATGAGTTTACAGGAGCCCATGAATATAGGGGTCCAAATACACTGCAGGCCAGGTGTACTGAATATCAAATATATTGTAGCCCAGATGTACTGGCACCTATGCATCTTAGAGGACAGGTATGCTAGAGCCCAGGCGTATGGGAGCCCAGGTATACTCCAGCCTAGGTACACTGGAGATCAGGTAAACTGGAGGCCTGGATACTGGAGTGCAGGAATAATGGAATGCATGGATATTGGAGATCAGGTATATAGGAGCATGGGTACACTGGAGATCAGTTATATTGAAGCCCATGTATACTGGAATCCAGGTATACTTGAGACAAGGTATACCAGAATGCTGGTATACTGGAGATCAGGTGTACTATGGCCCAGGCATACTGGAGACCATGTATACTGGAGATCAGGTATACTGGAGCCAAGTTATACTGGAGACCTTATGGAACCCTCATCAAAGTTAGCATCACATCTTAATTTCTGCTCAGCATGTTTGGCTGGAAACCATTCTTCAGCCTTTTGATCCACTTTTCACTTTTATTAATTTACTATTTTGAAAACACATTTTTTGATTTGCTTTCCTTTAGTTTTTTTGGTTTGAAAGTGCCACATTTGATTGTCTGGATTCATACTCCCTTGTTATTCATTATTCTCTTTCATTGCTCTTCAATTTTTTGACTTTTTACTCCTCGAGTGTGTTCACATTATTTCTTGCTGTTTAGCTTTTAGTTTTATCCTTGATCTCTCTCTCTATCTTTCTGGTTCTGTACTATTTCAAATATTTTTGCTTTTACCTTTATGTTTCTTTTGATGCTTATTATTTATGTAATTTACTTTCTGGCATAATTTTTCTTCTATACTGGAGGCCACATATACTGGAGCCCTGTATAGTGGAACCTGGGTTTACTGGTGCCGGGTGTACTGGAACCCAGGTGTACTGGAGTCTGGGTATATTGGAGTGCAGATATACTGTAGTCTGGGTGTATTGGATCATAGGTATACTGGAGATCAGGTACACTGAATGTTCTATTTCAGAAACCAGTTGGTGAAGAATAGAACTGGAACTAATCTTTACACACTTTCATATTTATTTACAGAGTTTACACATTGCATGAATGCATCTCCTAGACCCCAGCAACTAAAGTTTTAGAAAAGCAAAGTACTGCGGATTATGGAAATTTAATTTAAAAAGAGAAAATGCTGAAGTTTGGGCTAAAAATGCAGCCACTGTTAGAATCAGGGGAACTTAAACAGAAGAGAAGATTTAGTGGGGAGAAAGAGCAACGGATAGCAGCAGATGGCCGCAGATAAACGTGAACAGTGAGGAGCTCACTAGGGAGCTGACTGCCCAGGACCCATCTTTACACTCCTGTATACCTATACACCAATATACCTAGGCTCCAGCATACTTGCGCTTCAGTATGCTTGGGCTCCAGTATACTTGGGAAACATTATACCCAGTCTCCAGCATATCTGATTTCCAGTATCCCTGTTCTTCTGTATACCTGGCCTTCAGTATACCTGGGATCCTGTATCCCCCGGGCTCCAGTATGCCTGATCTCCTGTATTCCTGGTATCCTGTATACCTTATCTCCACATACCTGGGTCCAGTACACCTGGTCTCTGGTATACCCAGTCTCCAGAATTTATGGGCTCCAATAAAGATACACTCCAGTATACCTGGCATCCAGTATACCTGGGTTCAGTAAAACAGTACTGTAATATAGCTGATCTCCAGTACACCAAGGTTCCACCATACCTGATCTCCAGTATATGCAGGCTCCAGTATACCCAGACTTCAGTACACTTAAGCTCTGTACACCTGGGCTACACATCCATTCAGTCTGCAACTATAATCCTGAGCTTCCAGTCACCTGCCATTTTAATTCTCCACCTTGCTCTCACACTGACATCTCTGTCCTGGGCTTCCTGTAATGTTCCAATGAAGATCAATGTAAGCTTGAGGAACAGCACCTCATATTTCAATTTGGCACTTTACAGCCTTCTGGACTCAATATTGAGTTCAAAAATTTCAGGCCATATTCTCTGTCCCCCATTTTGTTTCCTTTCTCTTTTAAGGTTTCGGTTTTACTTTTGTTTTTCACTTGATTTTTGCTTGTGGATGGCAGCTGTTCATCATTCTGCTATTCGCACCTCTGCTTGACACATCTTTTGTTCCACTGCCACTCCCTTTGGCCCTGCATCACCAACTCTTATCATTTAATCTCTCCTGTCTTCCATCCTGTTACACCTTTCCTTTTGCTCTTTTCCCACCCTCCCACCTTCCATTTGCTTAAAACTTATTTCTTTCTAACTTTTCCCAGTTTTGATGAAAGGTCATTGACCTGAAATATTAACTCAGTTTCTCTCTCCACAGATGCTGCCTGGAGTGGAGTCCTATTATGTAGTGGGTGTTTCCCTCAAGCTAGCGTCTTCTGACAACTCCTGCAACCGAATAGGCCCCAGACCTTTCATCTTTCTCTGGATCACCAGCCGACAATGTTGTGGGGGGGTAGGGGGGGTGCGGGGAGGGGTGCAGATGCTAGGCAAGTCTGCACCTCCTAAAACCATGCCTAGGCTACACAGCAAACAAAGGAACGTAACCTTTCAGCTTGGAAGCTGGAATGTGAGGACTATGTGTTATGGAATGAACAGCGACCACACACCACAGATACTGTATGCAAGACAGCCCTGATTGACCGTGAGCTACATAAGCTTGGTATCGACATTGCCGCTCTACAAGAAACCAGATTAGCCGACACAGGTTCTATTCGAGAGGCTAATTACATCTTCTCCTGGCATGGAAAGAGTGCTGAAGATCGCCTGAGCATGGTGTAGGCTTTGCAGTGAGCACCATCTGACACGGTCAATTGAGCCACCAGTAGCAACCTCGGAGCGCCTCATCTTTCTGTGGTTATCATTTGATGGAGGCACAATCAACATTATATGCGTCTACACACCAACTCCGAACGCCAGCATCTCAGATAAAGAACATTTCTATGACTCCCCAGGTGACGTTCTGAGGAACATCCCAAAGTGTGAGAGACTATTCATCCTGGGTGACTTCAATGCACGTGTTGGGGTAGACAGTGATTCATGACCAACGTGCCTCGGTTGTTATGGGCTGGATTTAAGATCAATGATAATGGACAAGGTCTTATTGAGCTTAATGGACTCTGCGTCACCAACACCTTCTTCCAGGGCAGACAGCGCCACAAAGTATCATGGCGTCACCCAAGTTCTGGTCATTGGCACCAACTAGACCTAGTCATCATGAGGAGGTGTGATCTGCCCAGTGTTCTTCACACCCGCACCTACCATAGCGCAGATTACGACACCGAACACTCTCTTATCAGCAGCAGAGTGAAGATGAACCCCTGAAAGTTCCACAGTTCCAAACACGATGGCCTGCCACGCATCAACATCCTTTGCATACGCAATGATGCCAAATATCAGCACTTCGCACTGTCGCTAGAATGCTTGCTACCAACCAAAGCCTCAACAGGAAGCACCGATGCCGGCATTGATGAAGCTGGGAAGTCACTAAGCTCAATCATCTATGAAGCAGGAGAAGCATCATTTGGTAAAGGCGGAACCTGCAACAAGGGCTGGTTTGAGACCTACTCAGCTGAGATAATATCTGTCATTGATGCAAAAAACAGGCCTACATAATGCACAACATAAACCCAACAGCTGAGACACAGCATGACCTGAAAGTAGCCGATCTCGATGGCAAGCTTCCAAGATGGCTGGGCGTACACCTGCGATTTACTCCGCAGAGCTACTGCGTTGTTTAGCGTGGTAGCTCATTTACATGGTGGGGTGGAACGCACCCCCCCCCTCCTCCCCGATGACATGGGAAGGGGCGGGTGCTCCATCCCTGGCAACGGCATCCGGCACCACCCTGCATGTGGCAGCAGCATTTTTAAAGGGCTTCAAGCCCTTAAAATCCATTTAAATGTTTAAAATTATAGGAAGTGTGAATTAAAAATGAAAAACTTAATAAATGCTTCGATACCCTCTCCCACCCCCCAAGGACAAAACAAATTATTACTTGCCCGTCCCCCCACCCCCACCGACCCCACAAAAAAACTTACCTTTCGGTCCTGACCTTCCCCCTTAAAGTTTATAAACTTTGAACCTCACCCCTTCCCACCACACCCTAGACCAATCAGAAAGGTTTCACCCCACTCCCCCCACCTCCCGCCCTGAAAACTTACCTCCTCCTCCCTTCCCACCAGTGTCCCGCATTGGATCTCTAGTCAGACATCTGAAGGCGTGGGAGTCCCAGCAACCAGCCGGAATATGGCAGTGGGATGGCCAATGGGACCAGGTAGATCGTTAATTCATTAATTAACATATTTAAATCCTGCTCCCTTCGCGAGCAGCGGGGGTGGGGGCCACCACGAGGCCTCACTGCCCCCGGTAATATGGGGCGGGGCCTTCCCGGCATCGAGGCCCATGGTGGGCCTCTCTCCTGGAGGCATTTTCCAGGTCCCCCGCCATGACCCCCGACATCAGGGGACCAGTAAAATTTGCCCCAAGTGTATTGGAGACCAGGTATACTGGTGATCAGATATACTGGAGCCCAGGTATATGTTAACCTGGGTACAATGGAGCCCTGGTATACTGTAGCCTGGGTACACTGGAGCATTGGTGTACTGGAGCCTGGATATACTGGAGTGCATGTTCACTGAAGCACAGGTATACTGAAGTATGGGTACACTGGAGATCAGGTATACTGGAGACAAGGTGTACTGTAGTCCAGGTATATTGGTGCCCAGGTATAGTGGAAATCAGATATACTTGAGATTAGGTGTACTGAAGCACAGTTATGCTTGAGCCCTGGTATACTGGACTGGGTACACTGGTATCCAGGCATACTGGAACCCAGGTATACAGGACCCAGTTATGCCAGAGGCTATGTATACTGGAGATCGAATATACTAGAAATCAGGTATACTGGAAACCAGATATACAGGAGCCAAATATAGTGGAGCCCAAGTATACTGGAGGGCAGGAACACTGGAGGTGTGTTATGGAGATCAGTTATACTGGAGGTCAGGGATCCTGGAACCCGGGGTATATTGGAGCCCAACTTATATTGCAGCCGAGTTATACTGGAGGCCTTAAGGAACCCTCATCAAAGTTAACATCACGGGCTGCATTTTAAAAGCCTGCCACCGAAATAGGCGGCAGGTGAAAAAATTTGCGGCCCGCACACACGGCGCGCATGTCGCAGAGCCACTGCGATTCCAAACATGGCGGCTCATTAGCATAGCCAGGGCGGCCGCACCCCCTGTTGCTGTAGAGGGGCGGGCGAGCTGTCTCTGGCAATGGCGTCCGGCACCAATGTGCAGGCACTGGCGCCATTTGTAAGGGGCTTACAGCCCTCAATGATCATTTACATTTTTAAAGAAACAGTGACTGTATAGTTTAAAGAAATGAATAAAATAATCTTACCATGCCCTCTCCCACCTCTCCCCCTGCCAATGGCATTACACATCATTCCTGCCCTTTCCCCCCTCCGCTGGAATACCTACCGTGAATATTTGACCTTTCTCCCCCACAAAGTTCGGAACCTTTGTCCTTTACACCTTCCCATCACCCCCTTGACCAAAACGAAAAGTTTGACCCTGCTCCCCCCTCCCGCATTGAGAAAATTACCTCCTCCCCCCTTCGCACAGGTGTCGCACCTCCTTTCCCCGAATAGGGATTCGAAGGCACGGCATTGCCGGCCGCCAGAATGAAGATCTCAACCTGATGTCATAATTGCTGCAGCTTGCATATTAATTAATGGTAAGTCCCCATCTGCATATTGTAATGCGGGTCCTGTCGCCGAGCAGCAGGGGGGCCGCTACGAGGCCTTGCCGCCATCTCCGAGATTGGGCCTCATCTGTTGTAATCTGCATGCACCCCCCCCTCACCCCCCGCCACTGTTCCCGGCGTCGTGGACCCTTTAAAATTCAGCCCCACATCTCAATTTCTGCTCAGGTGTGTTTGGCTGGAAACCATTCTTCAGCCTTTTAATCCACTTTTCACTTTAATTTAATTTAATTTTTGCAAAAATGTTTTTTGATTTGCTTTCCTTTAGTTTTTTTTTCAGTTTGAAAGTATCACATTTGATTGTCTAGATTCATTGTCACTTGTTATTCATTATTCTTTTACTTTGCTCTTTAATTTTTTGACATTTTACTCCTCGAGTGTGTTCATTTTATTTCTTGCTGTTTTGCTTCTAGTTTAACCCTTGATCTCTCTCTCTATCCTTCTTGTTCTGTCCTATCTCAAATATTTTTGCTTCTGCTTTTATGTTTCTTTTGACTCTTCGCATTTTTGCTATTCAGTTTCTGGCATTATTTTTCTTCTTTTTCTGTAGTTTTTCTCTGGGCTTCTGTTTCTCAGTACTCCCACTTTTCCATTCTCTGCTTTTCTCCTACTACCTGCACAGCTTCAGAAAGTGTCAGCAGCACTCTAACAACCACAGAAGTGACTCAGTTACATTGAAACTGCTCTATGATCTATATAAGCTAAGCTCTCCGAGGAGGATCAGCGTGTCTAAAAGTTGACTGGTCTTCTGCTGTGATTTCATAAGAAGGAGATACAGTGCAACAATCTTAATTTCTATGTTCATCTACATTAGTGTCATATCTTGAGGGGTATAGACAAAGCAGATGGAGAGAAACTGTTCCCATTGGCAGAAGGGTCCAGAACCAGAGGACACTGATTTAAGGTGATTGGCAAAAGAAGCAACGGAGAAATGAGGAAAAGTTTTTTTTTTCTGAAGTCAGTGGTTACTGTCTGGAATGCCCTGCCTGAGAGTGTGGTGGAGGTAGATCCAATTGATGCCTTCAAAAGAGGATTGGATAATTATCTGAAGTGGAAAAAAAAATGCAGGGCTATGGGGTAAAGGCAGGGAGTGGAACTAGCTGAGTTGCTCTTCTGCAGCGCTGGGCTAAATGGCCTCAAAAACACATGAACACAGGAAATCTGAGCCGAAGTCGAGCCTGCTCCGCCATTCAATATGATCATGGCTGATTTTGGACTTCAACTCCACTTTCCTGCCCACTCTCCATATCCCTCGATTCCCTGCGAGACCAAAAATCTATCTATCCCAGCCTTAAACGTATTCAACGATGGACAACAACCCTCTGGGGTAGAGAATTCCAAACATTCACAACCCTTGAGTGAAGTAATTTCTCCTCATCTCAGTCCTGTATGATCGGCCCGTTATCCTGAGACTGTGTCCCCGTGTTCTAGATTCCCTGACCAGTGGGAACAATCTCTCAGTTTCTATCCTGTCAAGCCCTTTCAGAATCTTGGTATGTCTCAATTAGATCGCCTCTTATTCTTCTAAACTCCAGAGAATATAGGCCCAATTTACTCAGTAACTCATCATAGGACAACTCCCTCATCCTAGGAACCAATTTAGTAAATCTTCGCTGCACCGCCTCCAGTGTAAGTATATTGTTTCTCAAATGTGGAGACCAAAACTGCACACAGTATTCCAGGTGAGGTCTCACCAAAGCCCTGTACAATTTAGTATGACTTGTTTATTCCTGTACTCCAATCCCCTTGCAATAAAGGCCAACATGCCATTTTCCTTCCTAATAGCCTGTTGCACCTGCATGTTAACTTTCTGTGTTCCTTGTACGAGTATCCCCAAGTCTCTCTGAACATCAACACTTAACAGTTTCACACCTTTTAAAAAACATTTTACTTTTCTATTTTTACAACCAAAGTGAACAACTCCACACTTCCCTACATTATACTCCATTTGCCATCTGTTGCCCACTCACTTAATCTGTCTATATCTCTTTGCAGCCTCTCTACATCCTCGCTGCAGCTTACCTTTCTGCCGAGCTTTGTATCATCAGCAAACCGAGATACATTACTCTTAGTCTCTTCATCCAAGTCATTAATATAGAGTGTAAATAGCTGAGGCCCCAGCACTGATCCTTGCGGCACCCCATTATTCACTGCCTGCCAACTTGAAAATGCCCCATTTATGCCCACTCTCTGCTTCCTGTCTGTTAACCAATCCTCTATCCATGCTAATATATTACCCCCAACACCATGGGCCCTTATCTTGCAGATTAATCTTTTATGTGGCATCTTATCGAATGCCTTTTGAAAATCCAGGTATACTGCATCTACTGGTTCCCCTTTATCTACCCTAGTAGTTACATCCTCAAAAAAACTTGAATAAATTTGTCAAACAGGATCTCCCTTTAGTAAAACCATGCTGACCTGTTCTAATCATACTATGCTTTTCCAAGTGCAATGTCAAGACTTCCTTAATAATAGTTTCCAGCATCTTCGCAACGATTGATGTAGTTCCCTGTTTTCTCTCCTTTCTTGAAAAGCAGTGTAACATTTGCTAATTTCCGATCTGACGGGACCATTCCTGAATCTGAGGAATTCTGGAAAATCATAGCCAGCGCATCCACTGTCTCTGAAGCTATCTCTTTTAGAACCTTAGGGTGTTGGCCATCTGGTCCCGGGGGACTTGTCAGATTTTAGTCCCTCAAGTTTCTCCAATACTTTTTCTCAACTGATATCAATATCTTTAATTTCCTTACTCTTTTTAGCCCTAGGTTACTGCCTATTTCTGCTATGGAACTTGTGCCTTCTACTGTGAAGACAGACATAAAATATTTGTTCAATGATTCTGCCATTTCCTCATTCCCCATGATGATTTCTCCTGTCTCTGCCTCTAAAGGAACATCGTCTACTTTAGCTACTCTCTTCCTTTTTATGTACTTATAAAAGCTCTTACAATCTGTTTCCATATAGCTGGCTAGTTTACTCTCATATTCTATTTTTTCCCTTTTTAGCAATGTTTTGGTAGCCCTTTGCTGGTTTCTAAAACACTCCCAATCCTCAGACTTGCTACATTGTAAGCCTCTTCTTTTAGTCTAATACTCTCCTTAACCTCCAGAGTGAGCCATGGATGAGTCTTTCTTGATGAGTTTTTGTTTTTGAATGGAATATACTTTTGTTGAACCCTTTGAATTATTTCTTTATATGATTCCCACTGTTCATTTACCGCCATAACTTCCAGTCAATTTACCCAATTAACCTGTGGGGCGGCACAGTGGTGCAGCGGTTAGCACTGCAGCCTCACAGCTCCAGCGACCTGGGTTCGATTCTGGGTGCTGCCTGTGCAGAGTTTGCAAGTTCTCCCTATGACCGTGTGGGTTTTCGCCGGGTGCTCTGGTTTCCTCCCACAGCCAAAGACTTGCAGGTTGATAGGTAAATTGGCCATTATAAATTGCCCCTAGTATAGGTAGGTGGTAGGGAAATTGAGGAAAGGTGGGGACGTGAAAGGGTAATGGGATTAATGTCGGATTAGTTTAAATGGGTGGTTGATGGTCAGCACAGACTCGGTGGGCCAAAGGGCCTGTTTCAGTGCTGTATCTCTAAATAAAATCAATAAAAACCTCAGCTAGTTCTCACCTCAAACCTTCGTAATCGGCTTTAAGCTTGAGATTCTTGTTTGTGATTGAAATGTGTCACTTTCAAACTTAACATGAAATTCAATAGTATTATGATCACTATTTCCCAATGGATCTTTTACTATGACATTGCTTATTAACCCTGCTTCATTACACAATACGAGATCTAAGATAGCTTTATCTCTTTAGTTCTACAACGTATTGCTCCAAGAAACTGTCACAAAAGCATTCTACAAATTCATCTTCTAGACCACTGTTGCCAATTTGATTGTCCCTGTCTATATGCAGATTAAACTCCCCGACAATTAATACATTACCTTTTTTACATGCTCCAATAATTTCCCATTTAATGTTCTGTCCAATAATATAACTACTGCTAGGGGGCCTGTAAATTACTCCCAAAAGCATCTTTTGAATCTTGCTAAACCTAATTTCCACCCAAATTTCTGCCTCCTTCTGTACTTTAACCATTCCATGATTCTATGATTCTTTATCAATTACCATTCATTTTTCTGTAATCAGCTGGAACTATAAACAAGAGGAAAGTTGATTTACATGTTTTGAAAGGAATAAAGTAACTTCTTGAATATAGAAATTAAGGGGTGATTTGGTTGAGGTTTTCAGGATTTTAGAAGCAATTAAACGGGTCAATAGGGAGAATTATTTTCTGCTGGTGGGGGAGAAGAGGACAAGGGGACATAACCTTAACATCAGAGCCAGATATTCAGGAGAGAAGTTCGGAAATTCTTCTTCATACAAAGAGTATTATAAGCGTCGGCCTCTTTCCCACAAAAGGCTGTAGATGCTAGCTCAATTAATAATTTTAAATCTGAGATTGCTAGGTTTTTTCTAGCCAAGGGTATAAAAGGATATGGAGCTAAGATAGGTAGATGGAATTAGTATACTGATCAACCATGATCTCATTGAATGGTGGAACAGGCTCGAGAGGCTGAATGGCCTACTTCTGTTCCTGCAATCCTATGTTCCTATTGTTACGAAAGTGCTTCAGTCTGGTAATATTTGTTGATGACTCAAGTTTAAAAATTGTGGAAATGGATTCATTTGAACAACTCAAGAGATTCCATGGATGCTGGACTTTGTTTTTTTTTAAAATAGGTCACTGGAAGGACTTGAGATTTTGTTTTTAAAAAAACCCTGACTGGATATCACATGTCTTAAGCTAAATAAACAGCAGGCGCCTTGGTGACTAGGGGAGTTGTTTACAGAGAAGTAATATGTCAAGATTTATAGTCAAGAGTTGGTTTCATTTTGGATATTGTTTTGGGTCAGTTGGGGGTAAGCCTTCTAAGAGAGAGGCCACCAGCTCATCCTTTTCCACCCCTTTGAGAAACCCTGAGAATCCAGAATTGGATGCCACATTTGTCCTGAAATGCCTGCCACACTAATTCTCGATGTCACCTGAAGAGAACAGCTCCAAAAAAGATCCCAGTGACAGCGTCTATGAGTATCTGGACGCCAGACTAAAAGAGCCAGTGGAGAACATCATTTATCTTGTTCTGAAGAAGGGTCACTGACCTGAAACTGCTTCTCTCTCCACAGATGCTGCCAGACCTGCTGAGTATTTCCAGCATTTCTTGCTTTTATTTCAGATTTCCAGTGTCTGCAGTATTTTGCTTTTATCATATATCTTGTCCTTTTTTCCTTCAAGAATTAACAAGTATTTCACAAAGTATTTGTCTTTTTGTAAACAGATCTCTGCAGAGAAAACTTTTTTTTTTCTTTAACTGGTGTGTGTGAGAGTGAGTGAGTGTTGGGCTAATTTAGATGGGAACTTTTATATTTCAGCCTGCGTGTTAATGCTTTGCATCTTTGAATAAATCTTGTTTTATAATAAATTAATAATTTTGTTGTTTATTAAAGAGGCCTGTTTGGTGGATTTTATTCTGAAATAAAAATAGAGTATATAATTGGCTGTATCAGTAACTGGGTAAAACATTTAAATATATGTTGTGACCGTGGAGAAGTGGAACTAGAGAAAGACAGTGCACTCCTCTAGCCTCGGTCATAGCACTATGTATACAGCAGTACGCTGAAGCTTAATGCGTGACCAATTTGGAAAAATGATCTCATCTCTGATTTACATATGATCACTTTCAGTCATCTTGTTTCAGTAGTTCTCAGTCAGATCACTAGATGGCATCATTTGCACTAGAATAATGCTGAAGCTACCAGAAATACAGCCAAAAAGCATTATTTGAAGCTTCAATAATTGAATACAGTAAGTAGACTAAACCATTTACAGCAAAAGAATCTGCCCATTATGGTCCAGAGAAATATACTTACTTCTGACAAAGATTTTCCACTAATATTGTATTAATTCTTCACACATTAATTCTTCAAGTGCTTTGTACCTATACACCCCCATGCAAGAAGATTGATAAGGTGTCAGTAGATCATATGAGCATTGTTGTATACTCAGATGATCTTAAATAAAAGAAAGCAATTGCATTTGTGCAGCACCTTTTCACGTCCTCAGAATGCCCTAAAGTGTTTCACAGACAATAAATTAGTGGAGTTGTTGTTTCGTTTTTGGTAAACGTGGCAGTCAGCAAACAGTAATGAGAAAAAATTGTTTTAACGGTTTTGGTTGAGGGATGAATGTTGGCTAAGGCACCGGGCGAATTCCCTGCTTTTCTTTGAATTGTGCCATGGAATCTTTTATGTTCAGCTGAACACACACTTGCTTTAACCCCGGGGGTAATTTTCATCTCCCAATCAACGCCTAAAAATGAGGTGGAAGTGGGACAAAACTGGGTCGTGGATTGATTCCCTTGTTCTGATTAAAACTGGTGGGGCTCTGGTTAATATAAGCAAATGAAAGACAAATATAACAATTCGGGCGGCACAGTGGCGCAGTGGTTAGCACCGCAGCCTCACAGCTCCAGCAACCCGGGTTTGATTCTGGGTACTGCCTATGTGGAGTTTGCAAGTTCTCCCTGTGACTGTGTGGGTTTCCTCCGGGTGCTCCGGTTTCCTCCCACAGCCAAAGACTTGCAGGTTGATAGGTAAATTGGTCATTATAAATTGCCCCTAGTATAGGTAGGTGGTAATGGAATTGAGGAAAGGTGGGGATGTGAGAGGGTAATGGGATTAATGTAGGATTAGTATAAATGGGTGGTTGATGGTCGGCACAGACTCAGTGGGCTGAAGGGCCTGTTTCAGTGCTGTATCTCTAAAATTAAAATAAACCCCCATTGCCATGTTCATCTCTACTTTGCTACTGCCAAAACCATGGCTGGTACAAGCTGGGAAACCTCCTTTTTTTAAATTATTCTTTCATGGGATGTGGGTGTCGCAGGCCAGGCCAGGCCAGCATTTATTGCCCATTCCTAATTGCCCTTGAACTGAGTGGCTTGCTTGGCCATTTCAAGGGCATGTAAGAGTCTGTGGATCTGGAGTCACATGTAGGCCAGACCAGGTTAGGACAGCCTTCCTTAAGAGACATTCCAGATTTTTTAAAAATTGAATTCAAATTCCACCTTCTGCTGTGGCGGGATTCAAACCCATGTCCCCAGAGCAATACCTGGGTCTCTGAGTTACTAGTCCAGTGACAATACCAGTACACCACCACCTCCCCATTTTCAGCACTATTTAAAAGTATCCTCATCTGCTCTTAGCTGAAATGCTGGAAACTTTTGGGAAACATTTTGCTTCTGTTTAATTGTTCTCACTTTAAAGTGTTCACACTGACTATACAATGTTTTGAACTCTTAAGGGGCTCCTGGCAAGGCATTTTTTAAAAATGGGGGTCTTGGTAATTCCACTGTGGAGGAGGAGTAGCAGCTATAGAAGGAAGGAGCAAGCAGAGCTGCAGATTCATAGCAAGCAAATAGGAGTGTGCTCACAGGAATCCATACCATCTGCCCAGGATAACAAACTTGTACAGCTGTGAGGTGCAGTGTATAAGGGGGCTGTGTTTTCCAGGGAATCTTCTGCAACAAGACCTATAACCAACTATCACAGCTAGCACACTATTGCCTGTCACTGTTGAGGTCACTGTCAACCTCAACTGCTTTTCCTCTAGCTCCTTTCAAGTTGCCTGAGGTAACATAAGCAACTTCAGTCAGTCTGCAGTTCATGCTTGCATTAAGCAATGTATGCCATATTTTCTGGAGCAGACATTTTCATTACTTTCCACATGGATATCTGGAAACAGAAGAATGGAGCTTTGGGGTTTGCACAGTTTCCAGTATTCTCCCAAGTTCAGAGCACAGAATCGTTACAGTGCAGAAGGAGGCCATTCGGCCCATTGTGTCTGCACTGGCTCTCCAAAAGAGCACATTCCTGCAGTTCCATTCCACTGCCTTCTCCCCATAACCCTGCACATTCTTCCTTTTCATATAACTGTCTAATTCCCTTTTGAATGCTTCAATTGAACCTGCCTCCACCACGTTCTCAGGCAGTGTATTCCAGACCTTAACCATTCACTGTGTGAAAAAGTTTCTCTTCATGTCACTTTTGCTTCTCTTACCAAATACTTGAAATCTGTGCCCTCTTGTTCTCGATCCTTTCACGAGTGAGAACAGTTGCTATCTACTCTGTCCAGACCCCTCATGATTTTGAATACCTCTATCAAATCACCTCTCAGCCTTCTCTTCTCCAAGGAAAACAGTCCTAACTTCTCCAATCTATCTGCATAACTGAAATTCCTCATCATTGGAACCATTCTAACCATTCTTGTGAATCTTTTCTTTACTCTCTCCAATGCCCTCACATCTTTCCTAAAGTGTGGCACCCAGAACTGGACGCAATACTCCAGCTGAGGCCGACCTAATGTCTTATACAAGTTCAACATAACTTCCTTGCTTTTGTACTCTATGCCCCTATTAATAAAGCCCAGAATGCTTAATGCTTTATTAACCGCGCTGTCAACCTGTCCTGCCACCTTCAATGACTTGTGCACATATATACCCAGGTCCCTCTGCTTCTGCACCCCCTTTAGAATTGTACCCTTTATTCTATATTGTCTCTCCCTGTTCTTCATACCAAAATGAATCACTTCACAATTCTCTGCATTGAACTTCATCTGCCCATTCTACCAACTTGTCTATGTCCTTTTGATGTTCTACACTAACCTCCTCACAGTTCACAGTGCTTCCAAGTTTCGTATCATCTGCAAACTTTGAAATTGTGCCCTTTTCATCTTTGACTGGGCCCATGTTGTCCAGCAGGCTCTTTCACGTAAACCACATTGCCTTCAAAAGTCACAGAGACTTCTACTCCATTAATGTGCAACTGGTGTGTGATGGCCAGCAGTGCATCATGCAGGTGTATGCCTGCTTTGCTGCCAGTTGTCATGACATTTTTATATTGCAGCAATTCTTCATTCCCAACTCTTTGCCACTGCACAGGCAAATGAGAGGCTGGCTGACCAAGGGGGGGGTGGGGGGGCGGCGTGGGGGGAGTAATTTTGCAGGCAGTAGCATATATTAAGGGTGTGATTCCAGCAAGAATAAGATGCAGTGAAGTGTTCTGCTGTGACTGGAGGAGTGTCACGGAAATGAAATTGCAAATAATTGATAATACTGAGGCTAAAGTAGAGCAGTACAATGTTTTTCAGAGAATAAGAGAGATGTGAAGGGGACTCTTATCTTGACAGTCCTGGTGAGGTTGTTAAATTTCTTCCTTCTCTGCAACCAGGTCCTGGTAACGATGTTGCTGACTTTGAAGTGCTGTGTCACTTCTCTCTGTTGCTGCTCACTCATTTGTCCTGTTGCTCATTAGAGAGAAAGATAACAGCTTTCTGCTCTTCACTTATTCTATAAGCCTCTTCAATGATTGTATCAGAGAATTTTGGACCCTGGATGAAGCCGTGCTATTTGCTACTCAGGAAGTTATTTTCCAACAACCATCACTGAAATATGCACCTCCTGTTTAAGGGTCACAGACTGTCTTTATTAATATCTGCTCCACTAGATTTCCCATCTTCCCAATTGGCAAGCTGCCTATAAGGAGCACAATTAGAGCTGGCAGCTTATCGATTACATTTAAAGGAGCTCCGGCCATGAAAATTGATGGGGCCTCCTGTCAACTGAATTGGGTAGGCAGAGTGCCATCCATCTGACATGCGCCCAAATTGAAAATCAGCGCCAGCATCTCCAACAATATAGTACTCTCTCACAAGTGAATTAGAACATCAGCCTGAACTATCAACTTAGCTCCTGGAGTGGGACTTGGATCCACAACTTTTAACTCATAGGCAAGAATGCTGAAACAATCTGATGCTATTTAACACACTTGTTGTGGCGGAAGATATATTATCTGCTCTTTCCTCTCAAATAGACTATACTTTATAGAAAACTACAATTTGTTAAAATTTTCAATTTTTTTCCAAATGGCAGATGAAGGTAAAAGTCTACTTCTGTCCAACAACAAATAATGCCATACTTGTATTTGGTAGCCAATTTGAAAGTTGATCTCTGCCAGGAGCAGTATTGGGTTGGATATGGAGCTGATAGGGAAAGCCCCTATGTGGCTTAATACCTCTTTAGAAATCTACTGATAGGAAGGCTGCTGTGTTTCTGCAAAGAAGAGGTAAATTCTTCATACAACATTAGATTAATAAATTGATGTTTATGACAGAAAGGTGAAGCTGAAAAAAAGAGTGGTTTTGTATATGCCGTACATACTCATATGATTAAAGAACTGTTGGGTGGTGACTAGGCATACAACAGAAACCCTTTTCTGTTCTCTGATTTCATATTAAGAAAGTGTTTATTTAGCAAGCAGAACTGGATCAAGCATTCCATTTTCTTAACACTTACTGTAGTGCATTAGATCCAACAAAAATTTACAGTCTGTTACTTAGGTTGTTTATACAACTCCTTCATTCACTGTCCTATCTGGCATCACTGCATATTACAACAGCAAAACATATCAATATATCAGCCAGTTTGAAACAACCAGAAGCAGAGTGTAGATTATTTTCTAATAAACCAACAAGCTTTGATAAGGCTTTTGACCGCCTCAATGTTAACAAAAGATTAAAATATTTGGTCGAAATAGAATGAATAATCCTGTTAAAAGCCTCAGATGGGCATTAGAAAACAAAAGAACAATCTCTTGATGAGACATCCTGTAAACATTTTTGATTCTGTTACCTATCGCTCCAAGATATTTTCATTATTGAAAATGCAATGCATCTGCTTTTCCTTCATTTAAATATATCTTCAAGTTGATAAACACTTATCACAACTTGTTGGATACTTCATTAGTCTGACAGACTAAATTTTAAAATCTGTTTTGCATAGCATTGTAGCTTTATATTCAGAGAGTGCTAGCTTCAAAATTAATCCCTTTGACTCCAAAATAAAACAAAAGTTAAATATTTAACATTGTTACAACCAGGTGAGAAAGGTGTCTAGGGGTCCCTTTTAGTCTTCAAATGGTCTTATTGTAACAGGGTTTATTTTTTAAACACACTCTGCTTTGAGCTCCCCCTTGGTGAATCCTTGTTCACCGCTTTCCAATTATAAGGCAAAGAAATGAGCACAAACAGGTTTCCTTAGGTTTAAAGAAGAAAAGTGAAATTTATTAAAACAAACTCTAATTCAGTTAACGCCTACGGATACACGCTGTGCCCCACACTTGCATGCATACGCTCTACATACTTGCAAATAGAGACAGAAAAGAGCAGAAGAAAAATAAAGTAGAAAGGTTTGAGACAATATCAGAAGAGTTTCTTGTTACTGTGCTTTGAGCTCACTGTAGTTCTTTTGTAGGTAGTTTTGCTTTTCATTAGGGCCCAGTATTCTTCTTAAACCTTGTTCAATGTAGGAGACTTTTCTCTCTTGTGGTTCATGTATCTTCAATGGGTCTTCGGTTACATGAGAAAGAGATGGGAGCAGACAGGAGAGAGGTCTTTTCAGTCCAGGAGCAAACAGCTTTCTGAGTTTTAATACTCTGTGGCAAGTTCAAATTCAAAAAACTCCAACCGCCTGTTAGTCATGTGACTAAACTGGTCTGACCAGGTCTTCTGTGTATTGGGGAAGCAGGGACTGGTTCCTTTGTTCCAACACTGTCAGCCAATATGCAAAAAATGTCTTTCCAGTGAGGGGCCTGGCAATTCCTTGTGATAGGCCCTCTTTTCTACCCAGCAACAATTGTAAGTTTTAATGTTCATGTGGCAAAATAATGTGTGTCTCATTCTTGGCAGGTGGGTTCCTGCATGGCAACATATATACTTGAGGGTAAGTGGAAAATTTTACCATTTCATCAGTTTGTGAATCATCAGTGGCTTCTGAGCAGATCTGAAAGATGTAGCTTCTTTAAAATATGTAAGTTAATAATATGGTTTTATATAGATCTTTTTCAATATGGTGGGCCATCTGCCAGAATGAATGACAAAAAAGAAATGCTAGGTTTGCATCTTCAAATTCTTGAATTGAATTGTATTTGTATAGACAGGAAGTAGTAGAGTTAGGAAACTGTTTCATAAAATAGGCACCGTGGGTTGACAATTGGATGAGAAGTGAATGGAAGGCAATTATTGTGTTGAGAATTAAATTTATCATCTTTATCACATTTCGCACGTTGGCATGCAATCTGCTTTCATAACAGCTTCTGAGTATGGATTATCAGTATGTCCTTAATATAGATTTGGCTGAATGGGTTCAATGTTCTTTAATGCAGGATTAAGGGAGTGATCTAACAAGGGCTGTTAATGCATAGGGGCTGTGCACACTTTCAGTGGAGAAGACTGATCGAGCCACCAGAATTACTGAGTAATTAACTCATTCCTCACATCTCTTGCTGCAAAGTATTGAGGTGGGCCTCCTTTGTCTACTGCTTCCTCTCCTTCCGCTTGATCTTCCTCACCTGATGAGGACTGTGCTGCTGCTGTTCCTCCTTCAAATGAAGGCCCCACTAGGTTGTGCAGTGTACAGCATACCACTATTATGTGGGAGACCTTGGGGGAGGCATATTATAGGGAGCCCCAGGCCTGAGGAGAGACCTAAACATCTACTTCAACAGCTATGGTGCATTGAGTCATCCTGATCGTCCCCTAGCTTTATCGTTGTGTTGCTTGGGTGTGGTGGGGCTGTGGAGGGGTGTCATGGACACTTGTCATCTGGCAGTTATCTGGCCACCTTTCCGGAAGTATTGAGTACTGGTGGGGTAGGTGGTAGACTGTTGCAGGATAAATGCATTGTGACAGTGGCCTAGGTACCTTGGACATATTGGCATGATCCTGTTTCTGTAATTGAAGACTACTTGGACATGAATGGAGTGATTCCCTCTTCAATTGATGAATTCTGCTGGTTGGTGTTCAGGTGCCCTGATCGCAACATATGCACAATCAATGACGCCCTGGACACGAGAAAAGAGAGCAACTGCTGCAAATGCCAAGTTCCCTTGTGTTGACTGTTGAGGTCAATGGGGATGGCGATGTACTGGTTGGTGGTAGTGAACAGGGTGTTGATGACCTGCTTAATGCAGCTGTGAACTGCAGACTTGAGATGCAGCTAATGTCCCTTGTAACAGCTTGAAAGAAGCTGGGGCAAAAATGTTAGTTGGATTCCCTGGTCCAGCAGGTAGCAGTTTCTGTTGTAGGAGGTTGCAGAGATCTGCAACAGCCTGCTGGAGAAGTACAATTTCCTGCTGCACTGCTCCTTGGATAGATCCAAGAAAATGACACTTGGCCTGTGCACCTTATGTGCTGGGTAAGGCCTCCTATGAGCAGTCCCCTCATCTGCTGACTTCTAATCGGCCCAATTGCTGGTTGCTGATGCTGTTGCTCCTCTTCCCCCAGCTGTTCCTCTAACTAAATTAAACTGATGATGATAGCACCCATGACAAGTAGACAAAGCTTACTACGAGTAAGTAAGGCAACAAAAAAAAATCTGGAGGCTGGAACCTCTCCTCCCAATCCAAATATCACAAAGACTATGAACCACTTACATGCAGTTCAGCGTCTCTTTAAATACTGCTTCAGAGGCTCTGGAGACTAACCCACTAGGTTTTAATGGTGGGTTGGGCACTGAGTAAAAGTGGTGTTGGGATCCTAATTGATCATAGGATCACAATTTACATGTATTCATGAGGCTCCCACCTTCCTCTGGTAAGCAGGTGCTCAGCCAACTCTGAAAGCTGCTCGGTTAACATGGTGGTGGATGGGAGTGCGTCGGGAATGCAACAGTAAGTACTCTATCACTGGTTTCCCTAAAACCAGTAACAGGGCCACAATCAGCACATTTATACCTGCCTGGGGTGCCCATGTTAGATTTTTGCTTACGCCAGTGTTCTCAATGAACCATCTGAGTCTCAAGTTGTGCGAACAGTTGATGTGTAAGGACTCAGAATGAGCAGCTCTCATATATAAGGAATAAGTAACCAAAGCACAAGCTGAGTAAAGAGCCCTTTTGTGTGAGGCTTGATAACCACAAGCAAGAAAAAGAGGCTGATGAGCAGTTAGTGACTCATGCCATAGCTGTCCCATCAGCAAGGAATTCTATTAATGTGAGTAACGCAGATGGATGTTTTGTCGAATTAATATAAAATGTGTCATAGTGATAAATGTTAGTTTATCCTGAAATCTGATCTTTATGGACCAATATGGACTGTCTGAATTAAATAAAGAACTGGCATTAATGAAATTCACCTCAGGGGTATCTTGGTGCTGAGTCAGACACATGTGAGTAAAATGCCAGTGTAAACTGTGGACTTGCAACCTGAATTCTACCCAATACTTGCCAACTTTTGGTCCTTTTGGCTACTGCATTCCTCTACCACCTGTTTATCTCCATCACCCCCATCCCTTGCAGATTTGATTTGCTGCTGGGCAAAAAATTATAATTTTAGTAATAGTTACATTGAACATATACACCTTTCCTGAATAAGTTAAGAAAAGGAAGTGTGGCTGTGGTGTATACAGGTTGACTGCACAGATTTGCCCGAATAATTTTCAGTGGTAAATCTTGATTAGAGCGTTGGATCTCAACATATTCCAAGTGTGACAGTACTTTACATTCATACCAAAAACACTGCAAGTTACACTGGATGCTGTTCTTTAAGTTTCACTTCCTTCTGCATTGAAACATTTCTCAGTTTTTATTTTAAAATAGAAGGAATTGTCTATGCAGATACTGCTGACAAAACCATCTTGTACTATTTAAAATTAATTCAGCTGTTACTGCCTAATGAACTTTAGCTTAATTTTTTTCATTTTTTAATTTAATGTTTTCAATCTTTTCTTTGTAAAATTATGAAGCAATTCATTGAGTTGACCAATCCAGACTCAAAGTTGTGATATGTGGATTTAGGAAACAGCTTCTTATCTTTCAAACTAGAAGGTTTTGCTTATTTACAATCTTCTGCACCATGTGGGATCTTTGAAGGAAATGCTGCCCTTCTCCTAAAGTGGATGATGAATCACTGCTGTCACTCTGCTTCCAGTATAAACACTCTGCCAAAGCCATGGGAGTTCTGCACAAAAGCAGATTCAAGGTAGAGTAGGTCCCTCTGGTGCTGCAAGTGTTGCTGCCTGAACACCCTGATAGATAACTAGTTAACATTCATGTAATTAACCTTATAGGGTTAATATCAATGTACTGCTTGGTAGAGAAATCCACTCTTAGACAGCAACAAGCACATTCTTAATTCCCTGATGGGTCAGTGAGTTCATACAGTGAATAGCTCACAGGTTGCACTTCACCACCTTTGTTACATTAGATAACCTCAACTGGGGCAATATTAACACCACAACTGCCTTCAGTGCCATTGGGTTAGGCAGAAGAAAATTAGGCAAGATTCTCTTTCTTGCAAACTTGAAGAATCCCTGCAGAAAGTGCATGTGTTGGGATATTGGGTGAAGACAAGATCAAACAAGACTGTTGTGTCCCTACTTGTGTTCATGTAGCTTGCTCACATGAGTGGTCGAGACCTGAGTGTCTCCATTAGTGATTGTGTAGCTTGCTGACACTTGCGGTCAAGACTGTAGCTTGCTAACACTAATGGTCAAGGCTTACACATAAATAATAGTCACTTATTCATAGGTATAAGTGGTGTGATTAGATGGGAACATAGGAACAGGAGTAGGCCATTCAATCCCTTGAGCATCTACCACCACGCAATTAAATTGTGGCTGATCTGTATCTTAACTCCATTGGCTACCATGGTACCATATCCCTTACCTAAGAAAAACGGTCTCAGTTTTGAAATTTTCAATTGGCTTAGTTTCAGCAACATTTTGGGGGAGAGGGTTCCAGACTTTCACTATCCTATGTGTGAAGAAGTACTTCCTGACATCACCTCTGACAGCCCTAGCTCTAATTTTAAGGTTATGCCCCCTTGTTCAGGACTCCACACCAGAGGAGATAGTTTCCCTGTATCCACCCTGTCAAATCCTTTAATCATCTCAAACACCTCAATTAGGTGACCCCTTAACCACCTATACTCAAGGAAATGTTTATGCAACCTGTCCTCATGATCTAACACATTTAGCCCCATTTTCATTCTGATGAATCTACACTGCAGCCCCTCCAAGCCAATATATCCCTTCTACGTAAGATACATACATACCCTTTATACACCAAAAAAAACATATTCAGCAAACAGTCAATGTTTTCAGCAGAAGAGAAGACAAATTTAGTCAGGAAAAACAACTGCAACAAGTGCCTAAGAATTGAGAAATGGCAGTGTCTGTAATAATTTGTAAAGCAATCTTGTATGTATAGTTTAAAGGATTAATTAGAATGGGTGTGATTATATTTTCAGCTGGTGGAAACTAATTTCAAAATGATGGTCGCTGTAAAAACTCACGAATGGCAAGAGTTCAAATTTGCCATTTTACTTAGTAAAGCAATGCTATGTGACTCAGGGATAGCAGCACGCCATCTCACAAGGGGATACTGCTATCTAAGTATCCGATTTTCCCCAGAAGTTGGATGAGCTATCAGCAAAGTTGAAAGCAGTAAGAGGCTCATCTTATCACATCTTGGTACTTAACAGGAATATCCTGAGCACCAAGTTCCAGCAGCAAACATGCCAACAGAGGTCGAGCCTCAGCATGTTGGGATGCCAGGTATATATTCCAAAATGTTTTACATGCTGGATGCTCCTCAAAATATATAATCAAATGCATGGAACAGTCACAAGTGACAGGTCTGATGAACACATAGCAAAAGCGCTGCAATGTATGAACTGTGAGCAGTGGATCTCTGAATATTTTAATATTTCATTTTGAGTATTTACTGCCTTCAGGGAAAATTACAGGAATACAGCTGGCACTCGATTTTCTGCCAATTTTTGTGAAGTGGAAAAAGGCTACTGGCCATGCCCAGGCAATGTTATGGCCAATATGTCTCATCTGTCGTAACAGTGTTAGAAAGCTCTATTTCTTTCGCTCACTTTCACAAAAGATTTAAAGTGCTCTTAAAAATTATGATATAATAGTGCAATTGTACAACAAAATATCAAATACACAGTACAGTATTAAATCATTCCTGAATTTTGATATTTAGCAAACTTACCTGATGGAATGAGCCCTAATTTAAGTATGGGAAATTGAGGATCACAAGACACTTGCGATTATTATATAATATTTGCAATTATATGGAGCTTGAAATAGAAAAATATTACGTCGGCAAACATAATGGTGAGCCGTCCCACAAACAAGATAAAGAACTAGGTAAATTGTTTCTTTGGTACTTATCTTTCACAATGTTCTGCTCATCTTCAAATAGTCTCATGGAAGCAAGTGCTTTTCAAATATGCAAAAGGAAAAGAGAGTAATAACTTGCTTTTATATAGTTTCTTTCATGACCTCAAAATGTCCATAAGGGACTTCGTAGCCTATGAAGTATTTTGAAGTGTAGATTATGAGTTTATATGCTGATATGATACTCAAACTCCCAACCTTTTGAAGCTGCTAGCAAAAGTGAGCCTAGCTGACACATAGAAAACTGTTAAAACAGAGAGGGCTGGATTTTGTTGTCCTGCTGCCAGGAACAGCGGCGGGTGCAGAAAATGGCAGCTGCCCCACACAGGACCCATGCCACCGCACCATCACGATGCTGCAGCAGGTGCCACCTGATGCAGGGGAAGGTGCTGGTGCCATTTTTAAAAGGCTGCCAGCCCTGCAAACAGTTCAAAATCATGCAGCATTGACCCCTTTCCCCCCCTTCCCCATACAAGTCCTGCAGAGTTGACCCCTTCCCCCCTTCTCCATACAAATCATGCAGATTTGACCCCTTCCCCACCTCGGTGGCGCCAGCTTCTCCTGGACGGGAAATGAAGGCGCGTGAGTGCCACACAACATGCTCAAGATTGGAACTGAAGGTAAGATCATAGGGATTTAAATCTAAATTTATGCAGAGTGGTATTTTAAATATGTAAAGTAGGGTCCTGTCGCAGAGCGGTGGAGGTGCTGCCATGGAGCCTCGCTACCGCCGGGAACTTCGGGCCCGGCAATCCTGGCGTCGGGCTCCGTCGTGGCCACTGCCGCTCTGATTCTGTGGCCCTCCCCCGCCATGAAATCTGATGTTGGAGTGAGAACTAAATATGTGGGTGAAGAGTTCAGCTGGAATTTGAGAAAGTCTAAGATTATGCATAGATACTGAGAGCAGGATTAAAAGTTTGAATGATGCTACATGTGCCATTCTCTTTATATGAGCTTCCATTGCATAATATTGTTCTTAATAAATTGATATTATTACAGTTCTCCAACTCGTATTACAGTAATAATAGAACAGAGTGCTTCCTGCATTGCCTGATATTTTGTGGAGAAATATTTTCTATTTCATCATAAAGTTCCATTAAAAATGGAAAACTGCAAGGCAGTGCAGCAGTGTTTCCCGTGGCAACCGGCTGCCATTCAATTCCTTTGTACTGCTGATTCTGACACTGCAGCTGCTCTATACACAGCTCTCCTGCCCTTTTTCAATCAGAAACACATTTACTGTCTCAGTTTTGGCGGAAGCAAAAAGAGAAGGTGAATTAAAAGCAAACGCGCAGTTAAATAAAAATCTAAGTCTAATATTGAAAATCCTACAAAAAAATTAGAACATGAAAATTATCAATAATGATCTCCCCAACATCTGGCGTCAGTACTGCTGACCATAAGAAAGGAAAAAAATGATGATTCCGTGTTTCAAAGGTTTTGCCTAAAGCTCATGTGTTATTTTAATATTCATTTGCACGCTCAAGTTTTTCTTTATGTTTTTCACTCTCACTGTTTGCTGATTATTTTGTCTTTCTCTGCGCCTCCTCCTACAGTTTGTTCTTTCTCGGTTTTTAGTATTTTTTTTGCAAAGCAGGTTTTCCAGTTTTCTCTGCAGGCTGACCAAGCAGGTAGCCTGCTGGGATTCCTGTTATTAGAATGCACTAAAAGACAACAAGGAAGTTCTTCCACCATGCCATCCTCCTACGATCTTGATTCGTCATCCTTCAGTCTAGCTCCTGTTTGTCTGTCATCTCTCACTTCCCTCATTGTCTTTGGTATTAGGTGCATGGCCTCTTCACTTACACAATTGTACATCTCTACTCCATCTAATCGACTGGGGAGATGTCATTTAAGAGAATACTTTTCATTACAGTTTATTAATTAGCATGGCGAGATGAGCAACAAGATTATGAGGGGTGGAGGTATTTTTCATGTTACTACACATATGATGCCTTAAATTAATGAAAGGTTGTGAGACATAATACATACTCTCCATTTATGTAGCTGATCAAGGGTGCAAAATTAATTGCCAGCAGCACTGCAGAGACCTAGTGCTGCTTTACCAGGGCACAATGTACCACTAGCCACTTCCTGTTTGTGATCCTGAACCTTTCTCTCTTGACCTTTTATCCCCACACTTCGCAAGGGGGTTTTAGGCTTGAATACTGTTCTTGAAGCACTACAAGAACAAAGTTGAGAGCATGTGCACTCATGGCCCTCCTGTTGCGAGTTCTGCTTAAACCTGTGAGCCACAGGTTACCTTGATATCCTGATCACCAGAGGCCTCTACAGCATCTTGGGGCATCTTGATCTCTCAGGCTTCTGTGCCCCCTAGCTAGTCCTCTGTGGCCTTTGGTAGCTGTATGCATACCCCAATTCTCCCTTGCCGGTACCGTTTCCCACAGACCTTGAGCTGCTCCCTCCAGCTCTTTTTTCTCCTGCTCCCGTTTCAACCTACTGCTGTGGCTCTCTGGCTCCAGCCCGAGCCCACCAAAGACACTGTTCCAGACTCCAAACGGATTTCCAGATGCCAAAAACTGTCCCAGCCCAGCACTCTCCACCGTCACTGCCACCTACTAGCCTGGAGGTGTGCACCCTGAGGAGAATGTCCGATGAAACAGAAGCTGCTCCAAACTCTGAAGAAGTGCTTGTTCATTGGTTCACAGCAGGTGACAAGGTGACAGTGCGATTGTCAATGTAAATTGAATTCTCATCATCATGATATAATTGAGGAACATTTACACATTTACAATGAGAGCTGATTAAGAGAAAAATTCAGTGCTCACATTTGAACTTGCGAAATATATATATTAGGTTTATGTGGATCATGGTCTGATTTAATGTGTGTGATATAGTCAACCATTTTGTATATGAATAGAATTAGAAATGGGATCTTTCTTAGCTTTACTTTCCTTCCGAAACTGCAAATGTGTTAACATGTCTACTCACCGAAATATGAATGTAACTCCACCACTAACAACAACACTATTTTCTTTGCAAATTGATTGGACTAAAATCATTAGTTATGCATGGTGCGGGCTAAAATATATTTGTATTTCTTTTATATAAGATTAACTGTGGACATAATGTAATAAGGTATTAGCTTTACTTGTTTAATAAAACAGAAAATGCTGGAAATACTCAGCAGGTCTGGCAGCATCTGTGGAGTGAGAAACAGAGTTAACAGCCAGGATTTTCTTGGAAGGAGATAAATCCCGATGTCCGGACCATATGGGGGCTCCGAGCCCACACTGGCGGGCAACGGGGCCACAGCAGCAATCCTGGAGGTGGCCTCTTAATTGGCCGCTGCCGGGCCCGTCATCCAGTAAAGGACAGCAGGCTGGCTCTCCACGTTGCTGGCCTGATCAGAGGATCGGCAGCTCTGCAGCCTGAGCAGCACCACAGAGAGGGGCGGCCACTGCTGAGGCTACAAAGAGAACGAGAGGGTACCTCCACTTTGAGATATCCTCGCAGGGGAGTGAGAACTTTTTTTTTGCTGAGGCCAGGCAGGCCCTGGCGATCGGGGTGGAGGGTGGTGGGTGTGGGTAACCCCACTTGTGGCGGCGTTGGGGCCACTCAGGCAGCCTTTGCTGCCAGAGGCCCCTTCTTTGCGCCATAGAGCCTGTGGCTTCAATGGCACCCCCACCCCAGGAAGCTGCCTCCTTGCAGCTGGTGGCCTCTGCATGTGGCAGATGGCCCCTCAAAATGGCCCTTGAAAGACATTTAAATTAGTTGCCTGTTAATCTATTAATTGTGTGTCAATGGTTTGATTATATGCAGGTGAAGGGTGCTAATTGGGGCCTTAGTTGGGCACTTATAAGCAGACACTCATTGAGATTGGTGAAAGGGTTTGAATGTGGAGTTACATGTTTGTAATCCTTTTATTATGCACAATAAATATGAAACTGAGTAAATATAGGCTCCAGCATTATCCTTCCATAACAAGCTTTCTGGAATTTAACACTGCCCTCTTCCTGTAGGCGGGCAGCCGCTACTCTATTGGTTCCACCACTGGTAAAATGGGCCGGCTGCGGGACTGCGTCAGGGAGCCGTACCAAAATGGCTCCCGGCATTTTTCCAGACCTTCCACCTCCTTGCTTACCGCCCGGGGGCTGGTAAAATTCCTCCCACGGTTTCAGATCGATGAGTCTGTGACCTTTCATCAAGGTCAAACATGAAACGTTGGGCTGAATTTTCATTCCCGGGTCCCCTACTGCCATCGGGATAAATGCAGGTTGGAACCTGGAAATGCTGGCAGTGGGACTCCGAGGGAGATTTTCGAGGCGGTGTCTCTGGGAGCCTGGTCCGATTAAGGGTGGTGAGCAGGCTCCACAGCTAGGAGAGCCAATCTGAGCACCTGAGGATCTGGGTAGCCAGCAGCCCCAACGGGAGAGTTGGGCTCTGCCGATATAGATGGGGGAATGAGAGGGCACGTCAAGATGGAGGCGGTCTCTGAAGAGTTTTGAAACTTTTAAAATAAAAAGTAACCACAGCTGCCAGGCCAGCATGGTAGAGGGGGAGCCCCTCCACAGGATGGCCTGCAGCCGCAGCTGTGGCCCTCTAACAATTGTGGCTGCCAGGTGAGGTTGGGCGGGGATGCTAAATGAGGCCTCATTGGTCCCCTGGTCTGCTGCCCAGAGGCAGTCTCCACTCATTGGCCGGGCTTCAGCCTCAGCAAGGGGGCTCACCTACCTTCTGGAAAATTCCAGATGGCGTCTGATGACTGCCCTCAATAGGCACTTTCATTTGCCTCATTAGCTGCACACCTCTGGCAGGTGGGTAGTCGTCACCCCTCCAAAGCAGCCTCCATGAAAATATGGCATTGGTAGGAACTAGCCAGCAGACCAGCATGCTGGCTGGTAATGCAAAATTGCCGGCACACCCACCTCCAGTCCCATCTCCTCAGCTGAACGAAAATTCAGTTCGTTAACTCTGTTTCTCTCTCCAAATTTGCTGCCAGACCAGCTAAGTATTTTCAGCATTTTCTGTTTTTATTTCAGTATTTGCTTTTTGTCTTTTTACTTGGTTTTTGGATGAGCTGCATTTTCCTCCAGCTAAGGACTAGGAAGATCAAAGCCATTATCCTAAGGCCTGCCAAAATCTCTGTACCCTTGTCACTGATTCCTTCTCATCCCTGACCATTGTCTCAGACAGAAACAGACATTGTCAAAGCCTCAGAGTCTTACTCAACCACAAGCTGCCTACCTCCACCCTTGGAACATTGCTTGCCTCTATCACTGTCTCAGCACATTTTCTACTGAAATCCTCATCCACACCTTTTCTCACCACCAGTCTTGACTGTTCCAATGACCTCCTGGCTGGCCTCTCATTCATAACCCTCCTTAAACTTCAATTAATCCAAAATTCTTCTGCTTATATCTTATCCCACACCAATTCCTGCTCACCCATTATCCCAGTCCTCACTGATCTGCAATAGCAACCAGATCGCAATCCCGCCAATTTCAAATTCTCACCCCAATCTTTAAATATCTTCATGGCTTTACCACTCTACCTTTGTAACCTTCTCCAGTGTGTGAAATCCTTCATTCTACCTCTGACTTTGGTCTCTCATGCATCCCTCCTCCCTTCGCCCCACTGTTCCTCTCCACCCCTCTCTCTTCCTTTAAGACCATTCTAAACAACCAACTCATTTCCCACATTTTTGGTCGTCTCAACTGATAGCTCATTCTTTGGCTTGCTTTTTATTTAATTTTTCCATAGGCCTTTGAGTTGTTTGTCTGCATTAGAGATGCTGTCTAAATGCATGTTGTGTAGAATTCGGGAGAGGAGAAAGTTAATGAGTGGATGAAAAAGAAGTCAACGCATCTGTCTCACAGTTGTTACACCTCAGATATGCAGCTTTGGCACAACTCCACAGTATCAGGCCTGCCAGGTGCACACAACATCATCACCAGCGATGGCTGGGGCAGACCCTCCATTTATGTTAACAACAGGACTAGATTTTTATCATGTTGTTGCACATAATTGACAATTTTACATAATGCTGGATACCTCTCAGATTTCTTGTTCCACAGGGCAAAGGAATATAGTGGGCAAATTCATGCAAAGATTCACAGCAGACTGATTATGGTCTCTTACAGCTTGGATTTGTGTTTGAAAGCAGCTGCTTGCAAAAAGTGAAACTTTATCAGGAGCTGTAACTCAGCTGAAAGGCACAGCCTCTTTGTTTTAAGTTTCACCCAAATATTCACACAGATTTATACGAAGAACGATGGACACAGAAACACCCTCTTGCCCATCCAACCTGTCCCACACAACTTGTCATGTCTTTTGTATCACAGTGTATACATCTAATACCCCACCTGAAACCATGTGATTGTCAGGGAGAGGCAAGAAAACAGATGAAAAACACAACATCAGCATCTAGAAGGTCTCAGTCTCTGAGAGTAGACATGTAGCTGCAAGCCACAGTACCTCAAGGCTGTAAATGACTAGACAGGAAATACTAGTGCTCTGAGACCCAGCCAGGTGTCATGCACTTCGGGTGTGCTTTTCCTGTACAATACCTGGGTCGGGATGGGGGAAAGGCAAGAAAATGAACCCTAATATAGATGATCCTTGAATTAAAATAAAATCTGTTCTTTTTAAAGAATATCAAAGTTAGGAGTCTGATGGCAGTTGCTGAGCTGGCCCGACGTGTTATGCGTGTTAAGTCATCATGCAATTTTCCATCACAGTGTAAGTTGTTGATATGCTGAACTGGATCGGCCCACTTGGAAGCTTACCAACAGAGCTGAAGTTTTGGTTGCAGATTTGGGAGACACAAAAAAAGGAGAAAACATTTTGAACACGAGTTCTCATCAGGATTCCAAGCCTTGCTTTAGTTTACTTCCCATCCAAATCATACAAAAATAATTTTGGTTTTGTGCAAAAGCCCATTGTGCCAGGTTCATTGAAAGCTGGGACTTAATTGCATAGCAGATTATTTTATTCAGTAATTTTTTTAGGTGCAACAACAATTTACAGGGCTGTAGCATTACTGTTATGGTTCTTTAAGCATTTCAGTTATGACTTGGGTATGTGCCACAGTGGCAATTGTAAGTATTTCCGATTCCACTGGTATTTTCACCATGTGAGTCTAATTACTGGGTTGGATCTAATTACTTAATTAGAAATTTTTGTGCAATTTCTGGGTCTCTAGATTACTACAATATTCGCCTCAGCAGGGTTTCTAGTTTACAAATAGAATCTTAATGTTCTTCCTCCCTCAAATTTTAAGTATTTTGAATTTTGTGGGGAACTAAAATCAATTCTTCAACCAATGCACTCAGTCTGCAGCATGCAGTAGCTGAAATTTATTGAGCGCCTGAGCTAGAAGGGACCTTACAAATATGATGTTCTGATTCTGTACCCAGATGTCTTCATATTGCCATGGGGAATCTCTGCTATAACTTCAGGTAAGCCATACACATGATTGTAGGTGGAGGTTTAAATAAGTTATATATGAAGCATAATGGTTGGGTTAGAGACAGAAAACATTGAAATAAAAAATAAACAGTATAAACAGTTAAAGCAACAAGCACTTGGAATAAAACCTAGAAAATTTAGATTTGTATTGTTTCAGATATGCAACACATTTGGTAAATGGCTGATAACCAAAATGTTTTATCCAAGCTACTATCATAAGAAGCAATGCAGGAGGATCTGTTAAATAAAATAAACATGAGGAACTGAACAAGATAGTGATTTAGCTCACCGGCTTTAACCTCTGAAACCTAAGTAAGAACTGGACCCAATCTGAAAGGTTGTAAGTTAACATGACTGCTACATAAAGTGGTTAGGGGAGTTTCTACCAAGCTGCTACAGCAGAAATCTGTTCTAAGTTGGCAGTTTCACAGAGGCCACAAGATGGCTGATGTAGGAAGTGTAAAATATCACAGGAGTGAACAGTGCTCTTCTATGGTTGGGTTTAGGCTGATTATTGGGACAGAGTTAAAGCCCCATTCACCTTCAATCTAATTGTGCTCTGCCAGACATAAACAAAAACAAAAGCAAAATACTACAGATGCTGGAAATTTGAAATAAAAACAGAAAAGGCTGGAAATACTCAGCAGGTCAGGCAGCATCTGTGGAGAGAGAAACAGAGTTAATTATTGGGCCCTATTTTAACTCTGTGTAATTGAATGGGTTTGTATTTGGGTTAAAATCTCTCCCAATGTTTTAGCTCAATGACCTTTCATCAGAACTAGAGAAAGTTAGAGATGTAACAGCAAGTACAGAGGCAGGGAAAGGGGGAAGGGGAGGAAAGAGTATTAGAACATAAAACATAGAAGCAGGGGTAGGCCAGACAGCTCCTCCATCCTTCTTCACCATTTAGTAAGATCATGATTAAACTTTTACATCAACTCTGCCATATCACATGATATGGGAATAATCAACTATTCAGCTGAAACGGAGGAGGAAGTTTTCTGTAAAATGTTAAATATAACATCTTTTTGAAATTTCATGCTGTTTTTCCATAACAATGCTTGTTTCTAAAAATATCTGCCTTTCCAACACAGCCAAAATATAGGTGAGATAGTGTGAAGACCATGGAGGCTAAGTTGGACAGCCCCAAAAATGGGTATGGGGATCGCAAAGCGCAATTAACCAATGCCTGTTGATTGAAATGCAGGCAGCATGCCATTTTCCTGCTGCCTGCTCATTAGCATGATTGGTGCATGCAGCCAGCGCTAGCCATGCTGTTCATTGGCTGCATGAGTCAGCCAGATGCCCAAAATTGTACCTTCGTAGTACCACTTAAAGTAGCACCAGGCATACCTAAACATTAGGTGTCAACCTGGTGTAGCTACAACACAGGACTACATGCATGCCAAACAGCACAAGCAGTATACGATAGACAGAGCAAAATGATCCCACAATGATCAGATCAAAGCTCTGCAGTTCTGTCACATCCAATCGTGAATGGTGGTGGTTAATTAAACAACTAACCAGAGGAGGAGGCTTCACAAACATCCCCATTCTCAATGATGAGGGAGCCCAGCACATCAATGCATAAGACAAGGCTGAAGTATTTGCATCCATCTTCAGACAGAAGTGCCGAGTGGATGATTCATCTCAACCTCCTCCTGAGGTCCCCATCAACACAGATGCCAGCCTTCAACCAATTCGATTCATTCCACGTGATATCAAGTAACGGCTGAAGGCACTGGATAGTGCAAAGGCTATGGGCCCTGACAACAGTCTACTGTCAATCATCAGCAAAATGATGGAAGATGTCATTGACAGTGCTGTCAAGCAATAACCTATTCAATGATGCTCAGTTTGGGTTCCACCAGGGCCACTCAGCTCCCGACCTGATTCCAGCCTTGGTCCAAAATTGGACAAAGGAGTTGAATTCCAGAGGTGAGGTGAGAGTGACTGCCCACCACTGCCCTTCTAGAGAACCACATCACGCATGGTTGGCATGGGCAGATCCATATTTAGCAGAACCCCTAAATATTTGTGTCTCCTCATGCAGATCATGGCATCTTGGAGGGAATTTCGTCTGCCAGCGCCACTGGAATCCCTGAGGCTGATGAGGAAGAATCCTCAGAGGGTGCACTGTCACATTGTTTCCTTCCATCTTCCACCAGTGCAGATACTCTCACCTTGGTGGGTATGCACTCGAGCAGTTTACAGAGGCCGTGACTGGTGAGGCCACTGACAGTCGGAGGATTGTTGGTGGCCAGGCCCATGCTGAGCCCCAGACTGATGACAACCTCTGGTGTCAGCAGCACAGAACATGCTGGAGTTGCAGAGAGAGGGAAGGGAACTTCTGGTGGGGTTGCCAGAGGCCGTGTGTAGACACGCGCGGATGATGGAGGAATCCAACAATGCCATGAGTGCTGCCATGTCTCAGGCATGCAAGCGCATGGCTTCCTCCATTGGGAGGTTGGCAACCCTCCTGGTGAGCCAGATCCCAGAGATGCGTGCAGATTTGCATACTCTTGCCTTGGCCATGAGTTCAACACAGCAGTGGCAGGGTGAGAGCAAGAGTGCATTGTCACCAAATTTGCTGACAAGACAAAGGTAGGTGGGAAAGCAAGTTGTGAGGAGGACACAAAGAGTCTGCAAAGGGATATAGATAGGTTAAGTGAATAGGCAAAAATTTAGCAGATGGAGTATAATGTGGGAAAATGTGAGGTTTTCCACTTCAGTAGGAAGAATGGAAAAGCAAAATATTATTTAAATAGAGAGAGACTGCAGAATGCTGTGGGACAGAGGTATCTTGGTGTCCTCATACATGAATCACAAGAAGTTAGCATGCAGGTACAGTGAGTAATTCGGAAGGCAAATGGAATGTTGACCTTTATTGCAAGGGGAGTGGAGTATAAAAGTAGGGATGTCTTGCTACAAATGTACAGGGCATTGGTGAGACCACACCTAGAGTACTGTGTACAGTTTTGGTCTCTTTATTTAAGGAGTGATATACTTGTATTGGCGGAAGTTCAGAGGAGGTTCACTGGGTTGATTCCTGGGATGAAAGGGTTGTTTTATGAGGAAAGGTTGAGCAGGATAGGCCTATACTCATTGGAGTCTAGAAGAATGAGAGGAGATCTTACTGAAACATATAAGATTCTGAGGGGGCTTGACAGAGTAAATGCTGAGAGGATGTTTCACCTCATGAGGGAATCTAGAAATAGGGGCAGTTTCAAAATAAGGGGTCTCCCATTTAAGACAGAGATGAGGAGGAATTTCTTCTCTCAGAGGGTCGTTAATCTTTGGAATTCTCTTCCCCAGCGAGCAGTGGAGGCTGGGTCATTGAATATATGCAAGGCTGAGTTAGATAGACTTTTGATCTACAAGGGAGTAAAGGGTTATGGGGCAGACAGAAAAGTGGAATTAAGGCCACAATAAGATCAGTCATGATCTAATCGAATGGTGGAGCAAGCTTGAGGGGCCAAATGGCCTACGCCTGCTCCTATTTTTTATGCTCTTATGAGTTGAGGCACCTGGTATCTTCTCCAGGTTCACGTCTGTCTATGGTCAGCAGTGAGGTGCAAGTGAACCTTGAAAGGCAAAAGGAAAGGCTGACCTCCACATCTGGGGGCTCCCCTCAGGGTGCTCTGAATGTGGACAGTGACTTCTCAGCCCCTTCGCCAGTGAGCCCAGCTCCAGTAGATATGACGACTGAGGAGGATCCTGCACCTGTGCAGGAACCCCTCAGCCAGGTCTCAGGCAGCCAGAGGACACCCACCAAGTCATCCTAGGCCAAGGGACAGCCCAATCAGCAGCCTACTTCCATGTCAGCTGCCAGCGCAGGGGGAGCACTTTGTAGAAACACATGGAAGTGCATGAGGAAGAGCACCTAGATGCATTTGGGGTTCCACGGATGTGTGCAACTTGATCTTGTTATTGGGTATTGTGAACATTTAA
This sequence comes from Heterodontus francisci, assembly GCF_036365525.1. Taxonomy (NCBI): domain Eukaryota; kingdom Metazoa; phylum Chordata; class Chondrichthyes; order Heterodontiformes; family Heterodontidae; genus Heterodontus; species Heterodontus francisci. The sequence continues at coordinate 78,838,755 of NC_090379.1, forward strand.
ATAAATGGAGGTCAGCTTCATTGTTGAGAATCTCTTATGCTTTCCCTGCTGACCTGTCAGATATCACCTTCATACTTGCCCCCTCAATGGGCTGCCAGTATAGGGGCAGGCTGCATATGGGCTCCTTCTCAGCTTTGTACCTGCACCAATGGGCACAAGGTGCGGGAGTTTGATAGGAAAGAGGCAGCACGCAAAATACAATGAGATGAGTATATATTGAGTTCCCTTGGAACGGGCATCATAGTGGTAGATCCTACGTATGTAAGAGATTATCCTGAGCCTCCCTTACATGTTTGTCAATAGCGAGCTGTGGGCTGGAAAAGCTGTGGCATCTGGGACTGCTGAACTATGTAGGCATTGTGGCTGCTTCCCAGGAAATGGGCACACACCTGCAGGAAACGCTTTCCGTAGTCGAAGACCAGATGAACATTGATTGAATGGAAGCCCTTCCTGTTGATGAGGGTGGCTGGCTGCTCTGTGGGAGCCTTGATGCCCACATGAGTGCAATCTATCACACCTTGCACCCAGAGGAATCCAGCAATGGCCCCGAACCTGATGGCCCTCTTGGTCTGACTGTCAGGGTCGGTCCGGTAGCCCACATAGTCACCGGCCCTCTTGAACAGGGCATTGGTCACCTCCTTGATGCAGCAGTGGGCTACTACCTGGGAAACTCCAGGCAGCGCCTCCCATCCCAAATTTTCAGACCCTACCCCTCCATTCCCATTCCCGCTGGCTGGATAAAATCCAGTCCTCTGTTCCTCGCTGAGTTTCAGGTAGGAGAATTGCTCCTTGAATACTGTGAGCAGATATGGCCTCCTGCTGAGAGCTCTTCTCCCCCTCATCTTCCTCCCTCTTCCAGCAGCTTGTCCTGCTCTGCATGGCCTTTGCTCATTCTCTCAGTCGTGCTCTATTCCAAGGGGAATGGCTACTACTGCACCCATGTCATCAAGCAACTGGTTTGTTAGGAAGCCTTGAAATCAGCACAACATCCTTCATCACCTCCCACACAACTCCCTGTAGACTTATATTACTTGAAACAATTATGGAAAGCACCAAACACCTGTAGCATTGTAGCAACAGCCAGACGAAATCAATCAGCAACTAACCTGCAAGTAGTTGATGTTCCCTTTAAATAACACTGATCAGAGGATCCTTTATGCTGCTGAAAACGTGTACAGCTGTGCGAGTTTAAAATAGGGTATTAGCTGGAATGTGAAGCTACAAAATTGCAGTCCTCGCGTCAAATCAGCATTGCCCACTGATTGACATCATGATCTTCTTGCTCTGTATATGTATGGTGGAATTTAGTTGGGTGCATGCTAACACCTTCACCAAGATGGTGTCTGGTGCTATTCCTGCCGGAGGTGTACATGCGTACAGCAGATGCTATTTTGGTTCTTGAAAGGCTGGCTCAGGTCTACAAATGAAACCCGACCCGAGCCCGACAGAACCACATCTGACCTGAGCACGACCTGGCCCGAGTCCTTTCATTTTTTCCTGCACCCGACCTGACCCAACCATCAGTTAACCTAGCTTCCATTTATCACTTTGTTGCTTATCTGCACAAGCTTAAAAAAACTGTAACTAAACAACCTTTCAAGTCCAAAATGTACATTAACATTGCAGCCACGTACCGGAGGTGGTGATAGAGTGTGTCCGACCCAGCCCAACCTGATCCGAGCCCGAATGCTGGACCCGGAAGTGCGACCCGACCTGAACCCGACACACGTCATCGGTCCCATCAGGTTCGGGTTGGGTAGCCATGCTCTAATCCATAGAGCCTAAACATTGAGCGCCATCAGCCCATTTTTGTGATACCATTTCCTGTGGGATGAAACACCGTACTTCAGTCTTTAACATGTTATCTCTGGGAGAAGGTCCTTAATGACTGAAACAACTTGTGTACCATACGCTCCTCAAATACTTATGCACAATGTGTACATTTTAGTAACAGTATATCTGATGTCTTTATCTTTGTGGCGGATATCAGTAAAGTGAGGAGATTTTATGATACAACGGAAAATAATTATCATAACCAACTGATACAAACCAATTGTTTTTTGAAATTGTCTTACATTTAATCAGGAAACATTGTGTTCATTAGATGGTTGTTCCTTGTGAAATGAATCTTCCTTGCAATAACCTCAATCTACAGAAATATATCGAACCAATTTTGAAAGCAATGATTAACAGTTTCTAGTTTCAGGTTGTAAGATTGCAGACTATTTTAGTAATCACAAGAGAGAATCTAACCATCTCCCTTTGACATTCAATGGCATTACGATCGCTAAATCCCCCACTATCAACATCCTGGGGGGTACCATTGACCAGAAACTGAACTGGAGTAGTCATATAAATGGTATAGCTACAAGAGCAGGTCAGAGGCTGGGAATCCTGCAGCGAGTAACTTACCTCCTTTCTCCCCAAAGCCTGTCCACCATCTACAAGGCAAAAGTCAGGAGTGTGATGGAATACTCTCCACTTCCTTGGATGCGTGCAGCTCCAACAACACTCAAAAAGCTCGACGCCATTCAGGACAAAGCAGCCCGCTTGATTGGCACCTCATCCACCACCTTCGACATTCACTCCCTCCACCACCGACACACAGTGGCAGCAGTGTGTACCATCTACAAGATGCACTGCAGCAACTCACCAAGGCTCCTTAGACAGTACCTTCCAAACCCGCGACCTCTACCACCTAGAAGGACAAGGACAGCAGATGCATGGGAACATCACCACCTGCACGTTCCCCTCCAAGCCACACAGTATCCTGACTTGGAACTATATCACCATTCCTTCACTGTCGTTGGGTCAAAATCCTGGAACTCCCTTCCTAACAGCACTGTGGGTGTACCTACCTCACATGGACTGCAACAATTCAAGAAGGCAGCTCACCACCACCTTCTCAAGGGCAGTTAGGGATTGGCAATAAATCTGGCCTAGCCAGCGACGTCGACATCTCATGAACGAATGAAGAAAAGGAGCCACATTTGAACAGTCATCTCTAGAAAACTGGAGGCAACATTTATTTCATTATTATTCATTAACTCTGCTTCTCTTTCCACAGATGCTGCCAGACCTGCTGAGTGAATCCAGCATTTCTTGTTTTTGTTTCAGATTTCCAGCATCCGCAGTATTTTGCTTTTATTTATTTCATTATATTGGTGACAGTCAAACAGTACTTAATACACATGGGGCTGGATTTTACATCGGGCAACGGGAGCTGGCCACTGGCCTAAAAGTCTGTGGCGAACCCGCTTCCGCCTAGCCTTGGGATCCGTCCCGTATTTTACGGGTCTCCAGGCTTTAATTGGTCCGAGGCGGGGCTTCCACCTGCTTGAGGGAGGAGGTCCCGCCTCATTGAGCTGCCAACCAATCATCGGGCCAGCAGCTCTTAGTCCTAGCAACGCCACCAGAAGTGGTGGCCACTGCTGGGACTGCAGCCCAGCCGAGGACATGGAGCCAGAACTGTAGGTAAGTTTGGGTTGCCTCACTGGGGTAATCAGTCGGGCCCCGATGAGGCAAGGGTGGTCATTTGGAGGGAAAGGGTGGGGGGGCGTCTTGGCTCCCGGGGGTGGTTGGGGAAGCAGGGGTGGCCCTCAATCGGCCAATTGTCAGGGCCCCCCCCCCCCACCCCAGGGCGTGGAGAGGCCGACAACATTCACCAGGCGGCCTTTCCCGGCTCCAGGTTGCCCGCTTGCCATGGGTAAAATCCCCGTTGAGGCGGGCGAAGGACCTTAAGTGGTTGCTAAGTGGCCTCCCGCTCTAATTTACACCACTCCCTGTCACCATCCGGCTCGCTGAGGTGGTGTAAAATCTCGGCATTGGATTCTCTTCATTGAGTACCTCAGACAGCAGTACTCTGTGCAGTGACACCTGAGGTTAACAGGTCACTCTAATTGTATTACTCTGAGATTTTATAGCTGCTTGAAGTTACTCCTTAAAGAATATGACTTTTAATGACAGCTGTGTAATACTAGCAAATACTAATTTAACCAATCACCTTTCAAGTTCTAGCCCATGAGTCCCAGTAATCAAAGTAGTCCCTTGCTATGAGGCCTAAATGTGATTGTAGCCAAAGGTGCAGTAAAACTGCTTTTTATAACTGTCCTTATGAAGAAGATCTTTCAAATTCATATATAAATATATAGATGTTTAATAATTATAAACATATACGTACCACATGGACCTTAAAAGAGAATGCTGGTTCACCCGAAGTTTGAAAAATACCGTACTACATTCTATCTCTATTGCAGCCTAATCACATCCTTTGTCAAAAATAATTATCCAATTCTTTCTGGAGTTTGCCAACAACAGCTTTGTCCTCACTGTGTCCCGGGGCTGCCTGCTCCACACAATCACCATTCTTTTTGTGAAGTCGTTAAATCTTCTGAGCTTGTGCCCAGCCATTCTGATTATGCCAAACAATTTATTCTGGTGACTTTAAAATCATGATGAATTCAGTAAGATTTCCCTTTTTCCCAGTGCAAACATTCCCTGTTTCTGAGAGTTTCATCATAGCCCAGATACCAAACAACAACTCAGGCACCTACTCTCTATTCTCATTTTAGTTATCCTTCTCTGGACAACTTGACTGGGTTTTAGGTGGGGGGGAGATGGTGGTGAGTGCAGGGACTCCCTCAGCCATATGTTCCCACTTCACTGATTCTTACAGTCAGAATAGGTTTAAGGGATTAAATGGCCTATGCCTTTTCCTATGGTCTTATGTTCCTATGTTCCAGACATAGTTATCTGCCAAATGGTGGGAGTAGTGCTCACCTGAAGGTCCAGGCTGGCATTGCGGCCTTATCCTGCGAAGAAATATTTTATTTTTAAAAGCATTTTACTGTAGCTGTTTCACAGAGGCGGGGTGGGGGTTAGATTTGTAGGTAGGTGAACCTGCACCTCCACTCTTATACTCTTAACTCTAAAGTCCGACCTGAACCCATCCGGGTGAGGAACATGGTTAAAGCTCACAACTCAGTATGCTTGGTATTCTATTAACAGTTTATTGTCCCACCGATAACTTATAAATATCAGTACCCTGTTCCCTTCAAGTTAAATCAATAATCACAAACACTGTCCCTTAATTTCCAAACTGCACTCACCCTGTCGATCACTCAGAGGAGTATGTTCCCATCTGTGTGGATGATCAAGTCCACCCACTGTTATCCTTGCAAGTTGCTCTTCTTGTCCCTGAATACATGTTCCTTATGGTACAAAAGTCACACCCATGACAATGATTGATGCAAACCCCTCTCATTTTTGACTGTAACTTCTTAAATCTTGCAACAATTCCACATCCTGGGTTGGTGAATAATCCATTAATATATGAAGGTGTGTCGATGGAGAAGACTGTGGTTTATCAGCATCATCAGATTAGTGAATGAGTTTCGTGCTAATGGAACAGTTTTTGGCATTAGCACTTCTGAGGGATGTGAGTGCCCACCCAGACACACTGGAACCCACAATTCGTTAGTCTGTAAGTGCTTTTAACAGTTTGGCTATACGAGTTCAATGGTTGAGATTAGTCACTTAAACCTCGATAGACAAATACCATTGTGTTGGTCTGATTGCATCAGCTATCTCTTGACTAGTATATTCATGAAATCACTCGATTCTGTTGTATGATCAATTTAGGAGTGATGTCCCTTTAAGAATTCAGTATGTTAAGGAGCTACGTAGCAGGATGTAGTCTTGTGACGAGAAGCTGCAAGCACTCTGCATTGCAACACCTTGGACCCATGTTCTGTGTATAGTTTGCTCTGTATTGTATGTATTAGTTTTAGCTATTAATAAACCTTCTAGAGAATTCAAGAAACTGGAATCCACGTACCTCATGGTGTTGCTTAAGATAACACAAAGAAACACATGACAGATTGTGTCTGTGTCTCTGTGTGAATAATTTCAGTTCAGGTCCCAGTTTATTTTAAGAGTTCAGTTAAAAGTCCTATTGGTTCCTGGGAAACAAAACTTGGCCCATTTCTGGCGATTGTTAATTTACAAACTACCTTTGCAGTATCCTTTAATGCAGCTTGATCCTTTAATGTCAGTTTACTTTAAGTTAAATGCGTTCTTGCTTAAGGACTGGCCACAGAGTTTAACTTCTTTCTGGTATTTACCCACCTACCCCAATGCCTACGCACAGGACATGCTGGTTGCAGCAGATCTTTTGGCTTCTGTCTTTTATCTGGTGCCTTAGGTGCACGTCTATAAGTATGGATTCTGGCCATTGGCATGAAAATTTCAGGTTAGCTGCAGAGGTGGGCACATCTTGACACCTACACCAGGATGAGCATATTTTTGGCCCCTGGATATTTCCACTGCAGTACAGTGACCAGAATTGCACATATCAGGCCCCCCACCCCCGGAGCGATCCTTCAATGTTTTTCAATTAAAGAGTCATGAGCCGGGATCCCCAACCCTTTAAAGATGGGGATCCTGCCTCCATGAGCTACCGGCCAATCAGAGGGCCAGCAGCTCAGCAGTATCGGCAGTGTCACTGGGAGCGGTGGCTACTGCCTGTACTGCAGCGGCCTCGGACCCAGGCCCAGCGCTGGAACTTAGGACAAGAGAAAGGTGAGGCGGGATCACCAGGGCCAGTCCAGAAGGCCCCAGTGAGGGGGGTTGGGGAGGGGTGGTAGTGAAGTCCAGAGGGAGGGGAGACCCGGGGGGTAAAGTTGTTTGTGGTGGGGCTCCCCTGTGGACCACAAATTGCCCATGAAGGAGAGAACCCACTCCCACTAAGCCCACAGGGAGGGCGCCTCATCTTGCAAGGCGTCCTCCCCACGCAGTGGAAGCCTCTACCGTTGCCGCTGGTAAGATCACTTAAGGGCCTCAATTAGCCTCTGGGCAGGAAGGCTGGCATCGGCCTAACATGCACCCCGGGAAGATCACTTGGCGAAGGGCCCTCTGCCCCACTGCCCCACCACCCATCGCGATACTCGGTGCCTCCTCCCCCACCCGCCTCCTTCCCCGCCTCAGGGGAGCTCATAAAATCCCAGCCGCGCTCCAGGTGAGGTTGAACTAGTACATTATCCAGGTTCACTATTATCCCTTAGACCATGGTACAAAACTCATTGCCACCGTGCCGCTGAAGTGGCTTCCTGTGTGGCCCACATGAAGAAATGCATCAGGGACAACACAACATGTGCAGACTATCCTGACATTACACAGGCCAACCAGCTGATGCAAAGCCAGGATACCAAATTTAGACCAGGCAGGTCTAGGCAACGAATTCATCAATCACTCAGCAAACTACAAGTGTCAAGCTGCAAAATGGGTCCTGCACTAGCGTTACTTAAAAAACTAGGCACCCAAATTACGGGTAAGGTAATTTTTAGGAACTTCTGCTTTTGCTACTTGTTTAGAAGTACTCTGAAGTGTTTTTGGAGGTGCTGTGGTGGGTTCCTTGATTTGCCAGAGAGCATTGCTTCCTGTATCCTCACAGAGAAGGAAAGAGTAGGTTACCTGTCCATACAAAGGCTACAGCTGGTATGGGGGTATTTGTGGCAGTGCCTCTAGGTCTGCAACACAAGGAGATCGAGATGGAGATTGAGCAGAGGCTACGGAAAGGACAAACTCTGTACAATGCCCTTTGCCAACTTGAAGCCAGACTCCTCTATGCTCCTTGACAGTGACAGGAGGCAGTCTGGCAGGTTAGCACATGCAGCCCAGCATCTTGGTGTACATGCCCATCAGCGCTGTCCTGTATACAGCCACATCTAGGTCATCATCTGAGTCCTCTGCGGCAGAACATGTATGTGACCTCGCCCTCCTCCAGTGAGTGAACAAATGAACTACCTTTTTCCCATGGCCTAGCTGCAGCCCACTGGTGCCCAGATGACTCACCATGTGCTGATCCCAACTTTATACTAGTCTTCAAGTTATGTTCAGTGCCAGTATCTGAGTTAGTGGCTGCGAGTATCAGATCAACTGATGGGGTCTCTCATTAGTGCAGTGCTGTTGCTCTCTTGCTTTCTCCTGTGGCTGGCCAGGTGGCAGTTCTTGGTTATCTGAAAGCAGGAAATTAGAAGGGGAAGGTTGGTCTGAGGGAAGGGGGTGGGGGTGGGGGGGGGGGTGGTGGGGTGGTGTTAGGGTGAGAAGCAAGAGGTCCATGGTCACACCGTCTATAGCTTGCACAACATGCCAGATAACAGGATGAGGGTGAGCTGGGAGTTGAGAAGGGCCATAAAGCAGGAACATGCTGTTACCCTCAATGTTCTCAGTAATGCTGGATGGCACAGGATATGTCGCAGATGGTCCCATGATGCTGAGAGCTATCTCCTCCCTAGGGCTCAGGAGATGCAGGTATCCTTGTCCCTCACCGGTGCTGCTCTTTTCCCTTCTATTGTGTGCCATCTTATCCTGAAAGACAGCAAGAGAGGGGGTAGAATGCCAGTGGTTGTGTAGCACTGTGCTTGGGTGATGTGCCTGCCAAAGCTAAATAGTTGAATCTATGTGGAGGCAGAGAGAGGTGGCTGTGAGGCTGGCAGCATTGGTAGGTGTGTGAGGATGAGGTGGAATATCTGGTTGTTAGGCCTGAGTCATGAGTGTCAGCGACTGTTTCTGGGTGAGTGATGGGCATGTGGTGCATTGAGCAGTGTGAGAGGTTGGTGCTGTGGTGGGTAGAGATGTCATGTGAAGGTGAATCACTGATGTTGACCACCTTTGTGAGGTCATTAGACTTCTTGTGATACTGCTGCCAGGTCCCTAGCCGCCTGCTGCCACTCCCTTCTGAGGATTGTTCTTGAGGGCCTCAGGACCCCTCAAGGCATCATGGCATCTCTCCTCCTGTTCACCCCCCATCACTAATCCCTCCACCACTGCATCTATCACACTGGAACCCTGTCTCTGCCCTGATATTCAATTTTCCATCATTTAAATTCCACCAAAAAAATTCATTGCAGCCTATCTTTAAGAAGGCTGATTGCACCACAGTTTCTGCTGAGAGCAGAGGTAACTAGCAGCCCAAGGAGGATGCCAACAGTGCAGGACCACGGTCACGTGCTCCAATCATGTAGATTTTCACTTGTTATTCACTTTCCCTGCTCTTATCACCTTGTATTTCTCCATGTTAAACAAGATCTGCCACTTGCCAGGCCAATTTCCAGTCTTTCCAGATCTGTTTATACTATGTCCATTGTTATTGGCAGCATCTACCCTATTTTGTGTTGTCAGCAAACCCAGTTAGCTTTGGTTCTGAGTCTATTTGGAATGATTTTTGATGTATGTTAATAAAATGGGCTTAGCACTGACCCGGAGGCACATTTTCCATTCTGAGGTGGTTTTATCCACAATTACACTGTGCTTCCTCAAACTCTGATTATTTCTGATCCACTCCAGAATTTTTCACCTTATTCCATGCTTCTTAGCCTTGCAGACCAAGAACCTGTGTGGATCCAATTCATATGTAGATTGTAAAGACATTCGTCTCTACATGAATGATTAAACTTTGAGAGACTGCAATCTCCAGTCACGAAACAGCTTTCCATTTTGGCCATTAATATACGTGGATATACGTTCAAGACACTTGCACAGTGGTAGGACTCCATACATCTTCCTCAGCTCTGTCAAAAAGTAAACATAGTTGAATAAAAAGTCTAATGCCATTTTAGCTGTGCTGCTCTTTCTGCTCTGAAAGTAATACAAGCTGGCTGTTTTATAGCAACAATTCTAGTAATAATTCAATTAATTTATATTAAATTTACAGTTAATTTGAACAAAACACACCATCTTTCTAGTGCCTGCACAACGCTTGTTGCTGAGTTGGGATGTTTGGAATGTTGTCCTGCGTAAAGGAAATTTTAAATGGCATTTTCCTGTACAAGCAAGAATTCCAGTCATGTTTGGGAGTCCTGTAATCCACGATCATCTTCATTCAGGATTCGAGCAACTGCAAAGAATGACTAACAAAATGAAAGTTGAAGGCCCTCTTCCCTTATTTAATATAATTAAAATCACAGAATCACAGAATTGTTACAGCACAGAAGGAGGCCATTCGTCCCATCGTGTACGCACCAGCTCTCCAAAAGAGCAATTTACTCAGTTCCATTCCCCCGCCTTCTCCTCGTAATCCTGCACATTCTTCCTTTTCATATAACAGTCTAATTCCCTTTTGGATGCTTCAATTGAACCTGCCTTCACCACACTTTCTGGCAGTGCATTCCAGACCTTAACTACTCGCTGCGTGAAAAAGATTTTCCTCATGTCACATTTTGCTTCTCTTACTCATTACTTTAAATCTGTGCCCTCTTGTTTAGTTTAGTTTAGAGATACAGCACTGAAACAGGCCCTTCGGCCCACCGAGTCTGTGCCAACCATCAACCACCCATTTTTATACTAATCCTACACTAATCCCATATGCCTACCACATCCCCACCTGTCCCTATATTTCCCTACCACCTACGTATACTAGGGGCAATGTATAATGGCCAATTAACCTATCTTTGGCATGTGGGAGGAAACTGGAGCACCCGGAGGAAACCCACGCAGACACAGGGAGAACTTGCAAACTCCACACAGGCAGTACCCAGAATTGAACCCGGGTCACTGGAGCTGTGAGGCTGCCGTGCTAACCACTGCACCACTGTGCCGCCCCAACCTTTCACGAATGGGAACAGTTTTTCTCTATCTACTCTATCCAGACCCTTCATGATTTTGAACACCTCTATCAAATCACCTCTCAGCCTTCTCTTCTCCAAGGAAAACAGTCCTAACTTCTCCAATCTATCTTCATAACTGAAGTTCCTCATCCCTGGAACTATTCTCGTGAATCTTTTCTGCACTCTCTCCAATGCCTTCACATCTTTCCTGAAGTGTGGCACCCAGAACTGGATGCAATATTCCAGCTGAGACTGAACCAGTGTCTTACACAAGTTCAACATAACCTTCTTGCTCTTGTACTCTGTGCCCCTATTAATAAAGCCCAGGATACTGTCTGCTTTATTAACCGCTCTCAACTGTCCTGTCACCTTCAATGACTTATGCACATACATACCCAGGTCCCTCTGCTCCTGCATCCACTTTAGAATTGTACCCTTTATTCTACATCGTCTCTCCATGTTCTTCCTACCAAAAGGAATCATTTCACATTTCTTTGCATTGAACTTCATCTGCCACCTGTCTGCCCATTCCACCAACTTGTCTATGTCCTTTTGAAGTTCTACACTATCCTCCTCACAGTTCACAATGCTTCCAAGTTTCGTATCATCTGCAAACTTTGAAATTGTGCCCTGTATGCCAAGGTCTAAGTCATTAATATATATCAGGAAAAGCAAAGGTTGCAATACTAACCCTTGGAGAATTGCACTACAATGGCCACTACACTATGGCCACTGCCTCCACAATTTGAAAAGGGGATATGAGGATAGTGTGGGAAAAAGGCATTGAAGTGGATGATCAGCCATGATCATATTGAATAGTAAGGCAGGATCGATGGATGAATGGCCTACTCCTGCTCCTATGTTCCTATGATTTCCTCCCTCATTTCCCTTGGTATCCTTGGATGCATCTCATCCAGTCCTGGTACTTTATCCACTTTAAGCACAAAAACCATTACTCTTTGTTTCCTGTCACTCAGCCAATTCTGTATCTATGTTGCTATTCCACGAGCTATAACTTTGCTCACAAGTCTATTGTATGGCACTGTATCAAACACGTTTTGAAAGTGCATGTACACCACATCAACTGCATTGCCCTCATCAACCCTCTCTGTTACCTCCTCAAAAAATCCAGCAAATTAGTTAAACATGATTCTCCCTGAAGAAATCCATGCTGGCTTTCTTTAATTAGCCCACATTTGTTCATGTGACTATTAATTTTGTCCAGAATTATTCTTTCTAGACGTTGCCCCACCACTGAAGTGAAACTGACAGGCCTGTAGTTGCTGGGCTTATCTTTACACCCTTTTTTGAACAAGGGTGTAACGTTTGCAATTTTCCAGTCCTCTGGCACCACCCCCAAGTCTAAGGAAGACTGAAAAATTATGGGCAGTGCCTCCACAATTTCCACCCTCACTTCCCACAGTATCCTTGGATGCATCTCATCTGGTCCTGGAGCTTTATCCAGTTTAAGTACAGACGGCCTATCTAATGCCTCCTCCTTATCAATTTTGAACCCTTCTAGTGTCTGAATTACCTCCTCTTTCACCATTGCCCAGGCTGCATCTTCTTCCTTGGTAAATGCAGATGCAAAGTATTCATTTAATACATCAGTCATACCCTCTGCCTCCATGCGCAAATGCCCTTTACGGTCCCTAATCAGCCCAACTCCTCCTCTTACCACCCTTTTACTATTTATATGTCTACAGAAATCTTGAGGATTCCCTTTAATGTTAGCTGCCAGCCACTTTTCATGCTCTCTCTTCGCATCTCTTATTTTCTTTTTGGGCATAATAAAATGTAGGATGGTCCTAGACAAGGGTCCTTTCATGAACTATTCATGAATATTCTTTCTGCACAGTTACTTTCTTCCCAAATGAAACTCCCTTAACTCTACGGCATCTATGATAAAGAGGGGTGGGTATGTTCCAAACCTTCACCTTTCCTGCTCCAACACTGGGTGCGATGATATGCACAAAGGTAACCTGGCATGAATCTCTCCTTTGTTATCTTTTATGTTGTTGCATATAGAGGCTGGTACCTCAAGTGCAAAATTGAAAAGACAATGGGGTAATTTGTAATTTTAGCAGAAGATCATTGGAAATGGCAGAGAAATGGGGTAAATGGCCATTTATGCCATATCTCTAGGATTTATGGCATTCTTCTGTAAAGTCACAGAACTGAATAAGGAGAATCCACATGGAGATTTTGCTGCCAACCTTTTAAAGTATGATTCCTACAAAATAAAATGTTTATTTTACATTTTTTCAAGATGATGAACAATTGAGAGGCAGGCGGGATATAGAAGGTTCAGAGGGGAAGTGAAAAAACAAATAAGAGAAGCAAAGCGAGAGTATGAGAAGTGAACCATGCTAGAAGTCTAAAATAAAAGCAAAATACTGTAGATGCTGGAAATCTGAAATAAAAACAAGAAATGCTGGAAATACTCAGCAGTTCTGGCAGCATCTGTGGAGAGAGAAGCAGAGTTGACAATCTGATGAAGGGTCACTGACCTGAAATGTTAACTTTGCTTCTCTCTCCACAGATGGTATTTCCAGCATTTCTTGTTTTTATTTCATGCTAGAAATATATTATTTACCATCACTTTTCAGCAGGGCTTTAATGAGAGGTAAATCTAGCTGGGATTATAACATAACTCACAAGGATGAAGTTCATGTTTGGTTCATAAAAGTCCAAGTTCCATGATACATATAATTAGGTTAACCAACAAATTATCAAACTTTTTTTTTATCAGTGATGTATACACTCAGGATTTCACTATTCCTATATCTGTGTTGACTTTTCCCTCTGCTGCTAACTACCAAGATTATGATGGCTGAGCTTTGCTATGTAGCTTTATGTTGAATGATAGGAAGAAGTACACCGTTTATATTAGGTTAGGTTAGGATCAGCTGACAGGCTTGAACACTATGAACACTAGTGCTTTGGCTTTGAGGTATATATTACATAAATGATTCCAAAAATAAGATCACAAAATCAGAGAGCAAAGAAGGAGGTCATTTGGCCCAGGGTGCTTGTGCCAGCTCTTTGAAAGAGCAATCCAATTAGTCCCAGTCCCTTCCTCTTTCCACATAGCACTGCAAATTTTTCCTTTTTAAGTATATATCAAAATCCCTTTGGAAAGTTATTTATTAATCTGCTTCCACCATTCTTTCAGACAATACATTCCAGATTATAACAACTCGCTGTGTAAAAAAAACTGCTCATCTCCTTCTTGGAATTCACCGCCCCCCCATTTAAGATTTATCTTAAATCTGTGTCCTCTGGTTACTAACCCTTTGCCCTCTCCCAATTAACTGTATCAAAACACCTCATAATTTTGAACGTATCTATTAAACCACCCCCCCCCCATCCCCACCCCCGAAGTCAGGATCACTGTGAAGTGGGTTGGGAGCAGTGTGAAGCAGACCAGGATCAGAGCAGTGTGAAGCAGACCAGGATCAGAGCAGTGTGAAACAGACCGAGGTCAGAGCAGAGTGAAACAGACCCTGGATGACAAAACAGATAGAGAGTAAGATGAAGCAGAAAAAGGGTGTATATGACAGATGTCAGGTAGATAGTACAATTGAGAGGCAGGCGGGATATAGAAGGTTCAGAGGGGAAGTGAAAAAACAAATAAGAGAAGCAAAGCGAGAGTATGAGAAGAGACTCACGGCTAACATAAAAGGAAATCTAAAAGTCTTCTGTAAGCACATAAATAGTAAAAGGGTGGTAAAAGGAGGAGTGGGGATGATTAGGGACTTAAAACGGGATTTATGCATGGAGACAGGAGGTATGGCTGTGGTACTAAATGAATACTTTGCATCTGTCTTTACCAAAGAGGAAGATGCTGCCAAGTCATAATGAAAGAGGAAGGTAGTTTGAGACACTGGATGAAGCAAAAAATTGACAAAGCAGAGGTATTAGTTAGGCTGGCTGTACTTAAAATTGATAAGTCATGAGGACTGGATAAGATGCATCCAAGAATACTTAGGGAAGTAAGGGTGAAAATTGCAGAGGCACTGGCTATAATCTTTCAATCGTCATTAGTTACACGTGCAGTGCCAGAGGTCTGGAGAATTACACCCTTGTTCAAAAACTCTGAACATCCTCGGGGTTACTATTGACCAGAAACTGAACTGGACCAGCCACATAAATACTGTGGCTACAACAGCAGGTCAGAGATTGGGTATTCTGAGGTGAATAACTCACCTCCTGACTCTTCAATGCCTGTCCACCATCTACAAGGCACAAGTCAGGAGTGTGATGGAATACTCTGCACTTGCCTGGATCAGTTCCAACAACACTCAAGGTTTTCGATACCATCCAGGACAAAGCAGCTGGATTGATTTGCACCCCATCCACAAAATTAAAGATTCACTCTCTCCACCACCAATACACAGTGGCAGCAGTGTGTACCATATACAAGATGCATTGCAGCAAATCACCAAGGCTCCTTCGACAGCAGCTTCCAAATCCGTGACCTCTACCACGTAGAAGGAAAAGGCAAAAGTCACATGGGAACACCACCACCTGCAAGTTCCCCTGTACCTCACACATCATTCTGACTTGGAACTATATCACCGTTCCTTCGCTGTCGCTGGATCAAAATCCTGGAACTCCCTTCCTAACAGCACTGTGGGAGTACCCGCACCAGATGGACTGCAGCAGTTCAAGAAGGCGGCTCACCATAACTTTCTCAAGGGCAATTAGGGATTGGCAACAAATGCTGGCCTTGCCAATGACGCTCACATCCCATGAAAGAATTAAAAAAGGACAAGCCCAACAGCTATAGGCCTGTCAGTTTAACCTCAGTGTTGTGAAAGCTTTCAGAAACGATAATTCATGACAAAATTAATGGCCACTTGGACAAATATGGATTCATTAAGGAAAACCAGCACGGAATTGTTAAGGCAAGCTACGTTTAACTAACTTGCTTGAGTTTTTTGATAAGGTAACAGAGAGGGTTGATGAGAGTAATGCAGTTGATGTAGTGTACATGGACTTCCAAAAGGCATTTGATAAAGTGCCACATAACAGGCGTGTCTGCAAAGTTATAGCCCAAGAAATAAACGGGACAGTACAGCATGGATACGAAATTGGCTGAGTGACAGGAAATGGAGTAGTTGTGAACAGTTGTTCATCGTATTGGAAGAAGGTATATAGTGGTGTTCCCCAGGGGTCGGTGTTGGGACCCCTGCTTCTCTTAATATATATTAATGACCTAGATTTAGGTGTGCAGGGCACAATTTCAAAATTTGCAGGTGACATAAAACTTGGAAGTGTTGTGAATTGTGAGCAGGATAGTGATAAACTTCAGTAGGACAGAGGCAGGCTGCTGGTATAGGCGGAGAAGCGGCAGATGAAATATAAAGCAGAAAAGCGAGAAGTGATTCATTTTGGTAGGAAGAATGAGGAGAGGCAATATAAATTAAAGGGTACAATTCTAAAGGGGGTGCAGGAGCAGTGGGACCTGGGGATATAGGTGCCCAAATCATTGAAGGTTGAAGGGCAGGTTGAGAAAGTGGTTAATAAAGCAGATGGGATCCTGGGCTTTATAAATAGGGGCATAGAGTAAAAAAAAAGGAAGTTTTGATGAACCTTTATAAAACACTGATTCAGCTTCAACTGGTACAAAAGGTGAAGTCACACGGGATCAGAGGTGAGCTGGCAAGATGGATACAGAACTGGCTCGTTCATAGAAGACAGAGGGTATCAGTGGATGGGTGTTTTTCTGAATGGAGGGATGTGACTAGTGGTGTTCCGCAGGGATCAGTGCTGGGACCTTTGCTGTTTGTAGTATATATAAATGATTTGGAGGAAAATGTAGCTGGTCTGATTAGTAAGTTTGCGGACGACACAAAGGTTGGTGGAGTTGCGGATAATGATGAGGATTGTCAGAGGATACAGCAGGATATAGATCAGCTGGAGACTTGGGCGGAGAAATGGCAGATGGAGTTTAATCCGGACAAATGTGAGGTAATGCATTTTGGAAGGTCTAATGCAGGTGGGAGGTATACAGTAAATGGCAGAACCCTTAGGAGTATTGATAGGCAGAGAGATCTGGGCGTACAGGTCCACAGGTCACTGAAAGTGGCAACGCAGGTGGATAAGGTAGTCAAGAAGGCATACGGATTGCTTGCCTTCATCGGTCGGGGCATAGAGTATAAAAATTGGCAAGTCATGTTGCAGCTGTACAGAACCTTAATTAGGCCACACTTAGAATATTGCGTGCAATTCTGGTCGCCACACTACCAGAAGGACGTGGAGGCTTTGGAGAGGGTACAGAGGAGGTTTACCAGGATGTTGCCTGGTCTGGAGGGCATTAGCTATGAGGAGAGGTTGGAAAAACTCGGATTGTTTTCACTGGAACGACAGAGGTGGAGGGGCGACATGATAGAGGTTCACAAAGTTATGAGCGGCATGGACAGAGTGGATAGTCAGAAGCTTTTTCCCAAGGTGGAAGAGTCAGTTACTAGGGGACATAGGTTTAAGGTGCGAGGGGCAAAGTTTAGAGGGGATGTGCGAGGCAAGTTTTTTACACAGAGGGTGGTGAGTGCCTGGAACTTGCTGCCAGGGGAGGTGGTGGAAGCAGATACGATAGCGACGTTTAAGAGACATCTTGACAAATATATGAATAGGAAGGTAATAGAGGGATCTGGGCCCCGGAAGTGCAGAAGGTGTTAGTTTAGGCAGGCATCAAGATCGGCGCAGGCTTGGAGGGCCGAATGGCCTGTTCCTGTGCTGTACTGTTCTTTGTTCTTTGGGTGGGAGGAGGCCCTTAAGTGGCACTTAATTGGCCACATAAGGGCCTTGATTGGCCTGGGGTGGGTAGGCCATTTCTTGCTGCCGCTGCCCCGCGTAAAATTGCAGTGGGGCAGGAAGGCATCCGGAATTGATCCCCCACCCCCCCCCGCATCCCAATCAATTTCCACCCCCCCACCCCTGTCACGCTCATTGGAGGGGGGCGTAAAATTCCGGCCACTGAAACTCATTTGCATATCACTAAACACAAAATCTGTAATGGACCTGATCAATGTAATTTTAAAAAACTGTTTTTAAACAGTTTTCCTTGACATACTTCAGAGTGGTAAATTAGTGCAGTTGATCGACAGCTGAAAATGGGTTTATCCCCCCAAAAAAGCATTTTTAATTAGAGTGTCAATCCACCCCTGGGAGTAACCCGACTTCAAGTTGCTGAAAATGACTTAAAAAAAATATATAGATCTATTTGCTGGTAATATTGGGTTACAGTAGTCAGTTTTTAGTAAATTTCAAAAAATATATCTTCAAAAGCTTTTAAAACATGCACTCAAAAGGTCCAGTTTAATTTTTAAAGCCTCTTTGAAGGTGTGCTGAAACCTGCAATGGTAATTAATTCGTCCTGGGGTCATGGCAGGGCCTGCTTCTAGCTCAATGTTTTTAAAACGAGTGCAAAAGATTGCAGAAACTCAAGCTGCACCAAATAAAATTTGTACTTAAAATTTCACGATCATTTGTGCTAGTTATTCCAATTTTGGGCAAATTACGTGGAGGAAACCGGTGCAACCAAGTGAAAACTTTTGCTGAAGGTCTTTCATAACTGTGCTGTGTTAAAGATCGAACCTTGGCTGCAAAAGGAAAACAAGATGCCCCAAAGTGACTGAACGACATGAGTACCTTGGGGATTTACCACTACATGCTCCATTTTGACCAAAAATACCACAGCCATAAATTATTCAAGCACTGTGTTCATTTAACTAGGTCTATTTGAAGGAATGTTAAAATGCCCATAGTGTGGAATAGATTGCTGTCCATTTTGAGAGTTTTCTCTGATGGTAACAGCCGAACACTTCTGTGAGAGAATAGAAATTGAAATGGCCTGCCTGCCCCATAATCTATTTCCAGTCAGCATCAGAGAACTAAGTAAATGATGCCATGGCAACTGTTGAAGTTAGTTCTACAGATCAAGCCATATGTAACTGCAGTGAGAATACCTGAGCAGCTTTTGAATTCAGCAAGCTATGAAAGAGGCTTTCTACAGTCTGTAAACATTTTGCAATGAGCCTGTACAGAATTCAGAAAAGACACTCAGTGCATGGGTGAGAAATTAGGCTCATTAACATCTGTTTTGTGGGCACTACAGTGCCCTTAGAGTTCCAAAATGACATCTGTGGTGCGTGCATACCTTTGCGGGTCAAGTTGAACAAGACACCCTATTGGCGCAGGTGTTAGTGCAGTAAATGCACAACGCTGATTTGATGCCTGTGGTGCCATTTTGGATCTCAATGCTCCAGCTAATGCCCTCTCTTAACCACACACAGTTGAACACGCGTTCAACAGCAGGACCGACCCCACCAGTGCTATTAAAAGGGATTATCAAATATTTACAGGTTAGTTGCTGGTTGACTTTTCTGGCTGTTGCTGTTGCAACGATTCTATAAGTGGTGTTTTCCATATAAGTTGCAAATTACAGGGAGTTGTGTGGCAGGTGCTGAAGGATGTTTTGCTGATGTCAGGTTTCTGCTCAAACCAGTTGCTCACAAACATGGGTGAACCAGTTGGCATTCCCCTTGGAATACAACACAATAAACGGTGCACACAGAGTACGAGAAAAGCTGCTGGAAGAGGAAAGAAGTGGAGGGGGAGAAGGGCTGTCAGCAGCAGGTCATATCTGCCCAGGATGTTCAGGGAGCAATTCTCCTACTGAACCTCAACAAGGAACAATGTGTGAAATGTCTGTGCTTCGGCAGGGAGGTCCTCATTGAAATCCATCACATGCTTCAAGCACAGCTGCAACCTCAGATCAGGCCAAGCACCACATGGTCAGTAGCTTTGATTGTGACCGGTGGCTACGAACATTTATGCATCTGACTCCTTCCAGGTTGGAGCTGGAGACATTTGCAACATTTCGCAGCTTATCATCCATTGTTGCATAAGGGAAATCACTGAGACTCTCTACTCAATGAGAGCTGAATACATTTCATTCTCTCTTGGCAGAGACAAGAAGGCAGCTTCACTGTGATTACAGGTGCAGGGTGCCACTGACTGAATGCATGTTGCTTTACGGGTGCTGCATGGCAACTTGGCTATATACTGGAACAGAAAAGGATTCCATTGGTTGAAAGTCCAGCTTGTGTGTGACTGTAGGCAGCAAATCTTGGAGGCCAATGCCTGGTATCCTGGTAGCAGTCATGGTGCCATCATAATGCAGCAGTCCACTGTACTAGCTGTATTTGAGCCACTAGAACAAACCTGAGACTATCTGCTGACCATATGCCTGATGACTCCAGTGCACAACTCACATACACATGTGTAGCGTGCACACAATGAAAACCATGCTGTGTGATAGAACAGGCCATTGAAATGCTGCAACAATGCTTTTGCTGCCTTGTCTGCTCTGGAGGAACTCTGCAGTACTCAGCAGAGCAGTTGTTAAGATTCATAGTGGTCTGCTTCATGCTGCACAACATCATCATTGCTACCAACTATATGGTGAGCAGCTTAGCAGAAAGAACAGGAGGAGAAGGAGGATGGTCTCCTTCTGCCTGGACTGTTCATGAAGAAATCATTCGAGTGCTATATTCGTAACTGTAACCCCAATTCCCCATTCACCAACAGTCCCACACCTTACCTTCCCTCTGTCACTGATCATCACTGATCATCACAGTGTCTGCTTAACCAGAATGCAAAAATAAAAAGCCACCACAATGTAAACATTCCAAACCAAATTTACAAATGAAACCATGTCATATTCCATACAAAAGTCAACTAATCACCCTTATGCGTTCCCCTAATGCCTGTCTTCCATGTGCCTTTTCTTGTTATAGTGCTCCTATGCAATGCTAGCCCAGTTGCTGGTGGAAGGCTGCTGACTTTCAGTGGAGGAGATGGCAGATTGCCTTGGAAGATGGCCGCAGGTAGTTCTGGGTCTAGAAGGCTTGAATGTGGACTGCACCATCTCAGTGTATGTGGCAGCAGTCTGGATTGGCTGGCTGACAGGCAACAGCAAGAGCGTTGGTGGAGTGGCAGGGGTGGGAGGATGAATGCTGTCATCCTGAGAGACGACAACAGATTTGTGCTCCATGGAGCCATTGCCACTCCCCAGGTCGGTGCCCCAGCAGTCCTAGTAATCTGTTAGATTGCAGATTGCTGGACTGTTGTGACAGTCAGCCAGCCCCTCTGCTCACTGAAATCCACAGCCATGATGGCAGCAAGCTCAACTGACATGACTTCAGTGTTAGCATCCAATGCAGCACTCAGATGTTGGATGGCTTGTGCTTGTGCTGCAATGGAAACTGAGACATCAGCCATCAGATACTGCACCATTTTTGCTCATGGAATTGACCACCACTTCCATGCTGGGAAAGATGGGCTCCAAGGTCTGCACAAAGCCCTCTGCCAAATTGATGCTGCACTCCTTGACATTAAGTGCTGACTTTCTGTCAGGACACCCAATGCACCAAGTATTTTGTTGTGCATGCCCATCAGTGTTCGCCAGAAGGCTGCTCCATCAACATCCTCATTAGAGTCTTCTGTAGCGACACTTGTGTACGGCCTTGCCTGCCTGGTGAGCTGGTGCCTGTTCTATTCTTGCCTCCTGTTTTGGCAGCATGCCACTTGAGCCTGATGTCCAACCGCTTGCAGTTCCTACCACTACGCTGTACTCTAAATTATAAGCAGTGCCAGTATCTGAGTCATTGGCCGGGATTTTACCATTGGGAGGAAGAGCTAGGAGGCAGGTGAGCCAGTAAAATGCTGAGGAGCCGCATCAGGATAGTCTCACTGCTGAGAAAGTTTCCGGCTGGCAGGGATGGCAGCAGCTTGGCTGCCCGCCGGCTGGAGGCAGGCTGCCAATTGGCCAATTTGATTAATTAAAGGCCCAATCAAGGGCCATTTTTCTGGCAGCGGAGTGGCCTCCTGCCATGTGGGGAGTCTGCCTGCTGCATTGAGGTGGCCTCCTAGCAGCTTCCCGGGTGGGGGTGCATTGTCTCCATGGCCCAAGGAGGGGGCTGCCAGCGGCAAAGGTCACCCACACAGCCTGTTTGGCTGTAGCAAAAAAATTAACTCTGCCACTGCTGTCAGTCCACTTCAAAATGGAGGCGCTCTCGCGTTTCCCTTGTTGCCTCAGCAATGGACACCTCTTTTGGTAGCGCTGCTGAGGCTGCAGAGCTGTTAGGCCTCTGACTGGGCTGAAAGCGTTCAAGACTCACCTGCCTTCCTTAATTAGCCACCTCTCCCGCCTGCCGGCTCTTACTTGCCTTCTCCTGGCAATTCCGCGGGGGATGTCTGGCCTCCTGCCGAGTGTGCTGGCCACCTAAACAACTTCCCAATGTCAGAACGTACCCTCTTCTGGGAAGATCCCGCCCATAGAGTCATAGACTCATAACGACACAGGAGGCCATTTGGCCCATCAAGTCCGTGCTGGCTCTCTATAGTACAATCCAATCAGTCCCATTCCACTGCTCAATCCTGGGCTGGCTTTTGTTCTCCCACTGCCAGACGTGGTGACGGGTGCAGAAAATGGCAGCTGCCCCGCACGGGAGCCGCACTGCCATGTCGCCGTGATTACACGGCGCGCGGACACTTAACATATTGAAGGCGGCAGCCCCCAATCATGTGGCAGGGGAGGCATTGGCAACGCCATTCACGGTGTCACCTGATGCTGGAGCAGATGCTGGCACCATTTTTAAAAGGCTGCCAGCCCTACAAACGGTTCAAAATAATGCAGAGTTGACTCCCCCCACCCCATACACTAAATAATGCAGAGGTACTTTAAATATGTAAAGAAGGGTCCCTCCACAGGGTCTCGCTGTCGCCAGGAAGATTGAGCCCGGCAATCCCAGTGTCAGGCTCCATGGCGGCTGCTGCCGCTCCGATTCACGAGCACCTGTCCCCCCCCACCCCCGCCACAAAATCTAACGTCAGACTGGGAACCCCGTAGTTGGTGGCTGTGAGTGTGAAATCAAGTGACAGTGTGTCTTCATCACTGTCTTCTTACTGTTTCTCCACTAGCTGGGCAGGTTTCACTTCTTGGGCATGTGAAAGGAGAAAGACTCAAGGGTAATGTTACGGTAAAAGGAGCAGCAGAAATTAAGAGGTGCATGCATACATCATCTGCAGGTTGTAAATCAGAAGAGACTATGGGAGGAGGTGGAGGTGGGATGTGAGAAGGAGGGTTAGGTATGAGCATTCTATCATCTTTGATTGTTGCAGCTCCACTGCTGGTCACAGCCTCAGCATTGGCTGTTCCAATAATGGCCAGCACCATTTCTTCCATGGGTGTTAAAACCTGCAGGGGTGCCTGCGCCCCTCTGGTTAGCTCCTGCTGTCTCCATTTGTCTTGCAAGAGAGAGGGAAGTGTGTCACTGAGTGTCATTTGAGCAATGTGGTTGAAAATTGAATAGCCGGCAGTGTGTGCATGCTGTGGAATGTGGGTGTGATGCACAGCAGTGCTAAGTGTGTGAGGGCGAGCTGAAGTGTATGTTAGGTATGAAGCCCGACTAATAGAGATTGTTGGTAGGTGAATGATGGGGTTGTGGTGCATTGAGCAGTGGCTGAGGCTGCTAATGCATTTATAGATATGGCATTTGAAGTTGCACTGACTGACCTTGACCACTCATGTGGGGTCATTGAACTCTCTATGGCAACATCCAGTCCCCAATACAGATGCTCTGTGATGGAAAAATGCCCTGGTTGTTTTTTTATAGACAGCCTGGAATTTAATACAAGAAAGAAAGACTTGCATTTATATAGTGCCTTTCACTACCACTAGATGTCTCAAAGTGATTTACAGCCAATGAAAAACTTTTTTTTGAAGTGTAGTCACTGTTGTAATGCAGGAAACACAGCAGCCAATTTGAGCACAGCAAGCTCCCACAAACAGCAATATGATAATGACCAGATAATCTGTTTTTGTGATGTTGATTGAGGGATAAATATTGGTCAGGACACCGGGGGTAACTCCCCTGCTCTTCAAAATAGTGCCATGGGATCTTTTGTGTCCACCCAAGCAAGCAGTGTAATGTCTCATCCAAAAGGCAGTGCAGCACTCCCTCAGTACTGCACTGGAATATCAGCCTTGAATTTTGTGCTCATGTCCTTGAATCCAGAACCTTACAATTCAGAGACAAGAGCGCTACCAACTGAGCCATGGCTGACACAAGAGCAAATTGCTGCAGATGCTGAAAGTCTGAAATAAAGACAGAAAATGCTGGAAATATTCAGCAGTTCTGGCAGCATCTGTAGAGAGAAAAATAGAGTTAACGTTTCAGATCAATGATCTTTCATCAGAACTGGAAATTGGGCAGCTTTTCCTCCAGTGTGTCCTTGGGCAGTCGGGAGATGACATCACCTCGAGCTTGCACTGTTGGGATCTTTAATTCAGAGGACTTCTCCTCGAACTACACCTTAAACAATAGACTATATAGATAGTGTAGATCTCAGTGGAAAAAGACTCTTTAGTCGCTATAGGATTTCTCCACATTTCCCAGGTAGATCAATGTCCTCTTTCTAAAACTTCCCAGTGCTGATGAGAAAAAGAAACTGCAAGCCGGCAGTGAAAGATTTTCCCTTACTTACATTGAAGATGATTCTGAGTGTGTCTTTTTGCCTACATCAGGGAGGAAACTGAGAAGCTGTGGCACTGAGGCTAATGCAAGTTCTGAACCTTAATATCCATCCAGCACCTGTGAGTGAGTGGGAAGAGGAGCTTCCATCACTGGTTGACCACTTACTGGAGAATTCAGAGGAGTCTCTGGCCCAATGCTTGGAAATATGTTCTTGTGGCAACTGACCTTCCGACTGGCCCAAAAGTGGGGGGTGGTGACACTGCTTCAGCATTCTGCAGGACCTGGAGGTACAGTTTACAGGGGCAGGCAACTAACTGGTTGTTATCCGGGCTGCTATCTCTATTAGGTATTGCCACCCACCCCCAGGAACTGCCAGCCAATCGGAGGGCTGGCAGCTCAGCAGTCACAGCAGCTACACTGGGAGTGGTGACCACTGGTGGAACTGCACCTGGAAGAAGGGGACACCATGGAAGTATATTGCCCTCCCAACCAGGTAAGTGGGGTCTTTGGATGCCAGGGCCAGTCAGGCAGGCCTGGGCAGGGGGGTGTTGGTGAGGGCAGGTGGCGCCTTTGCCGTGGGAGTGGCCATTGACACTGGCGGGGGGCCCTCTTTTTACCTGGTGGTTTCCCCACATGGCGGAGTTCACCCCACCAGCTGCAGTGGGAAGAGGCCCTTAACTGGCCAAATGAGTGCCTCAATTGGCCTCTGGATGGGAAGAGCTGTCCCCCACCTTTCCTGCCATTAGCAAGACAGCATGGCAGTGGGAAGACAACCCCCATCTTCCCTCGCCATTTTAGGGGCCCACCCGCCTCTCTGCTCATCCCCAGAGGGCTGGTAAAATCCAGCCCAATCTGAATGGGAGAAGAAATTGGCCCACTTTGCTGAAGTGATGGTGCTTGCCACTGACTTTGAAGAAAGCTGCCCACAATGATCTAGCAATCTCTGTGGTATTAATTTCCCCTTTCCCAATGTTATTTTGAATCTGGTGCCAGGTCGATGGGATCTCCAGGCATCCAGCAACTGTGATGATATCGAACAGGGTAAGCAGTCAATCACATTGAAGCATTCTCATAGACAGTAAACCAGGAAATAACTTTCAAAACAGAATTGGATAAATAATTGAAGGGGGAAAAAATTACAAGGCTATGGGAAAAGAGCATGGGATTGGGATAAATGTGATAGCTCTACCAAAGAACCAGTACAGGCAAGAGGGCTGAATTGGCTCCTTTTGTGCTATTATCATTCTGTGAACGTCTTGTGGCACTACATCCAGGTCTTTGGGGCTTGACCTCAAAGGCTAAGTGTGCCCATTGCCTTTTCAATGTGTGTCTGGAAGGCATCCTGGCCCTCTGAGGTTACAGGACATCTCTCCTCCTTTTCACCTCCTCCATCAAGACCTCCAGAGTAATGTTTGAAAATCTTGGAGACCGCTCTCTCCCATGTTGTGCCATTCATCACTGTTTTCCCAGGTCAGTTTCATTTTCTGTACGACTCTAGCCACAATGCACCTCCCCTTTAAGAGGTGTAGCCTCATTTTAAGCAGTGCAGGCTAGCTTTAACTGGTGCTAGCAAGTTACGATTTTGGGCCCCCTGCTGATGTCTGCAGTCACTCAACAGTGCAGTTAATGCTGGCTGCACACAGCAATCAATCCAATGAGTGAAGTTGGCATGCTGCCTGCAGTGCAATCAATCATGCATCGCCATCCCCATGTCCTTTTTCGGGGGCTATCTAATTTAGCCCCCCTCAGAATTTTGTTAGCTTAATCATTTTCCATTTAAAATTTAACAGTTATTTAAAATAATGTGAACTGCAATCATTCATCAATTGGAAGTATGACATGTAAAATTTTAGGACACGTTGATGACATTTACCAACCAATCAAATTTCATCACCTTCCTCCATGACAGCAGATGCTGACCTTTACAGCTTCTTTTGAGCCTTCATGCATTACCTGCAGAAATTAACATTAACTGTTCCACGCTGCTATTAATGTCATCTGGGAATAGGGATTCATGAATTCATTTATTATACAGACTAGAGACCCATTTTACACTCTTAGCACAGGAGGGTTGCTCCTAAAAGCTGGTATTTTTGGAAGCTGGCTGAACTACCTCTGTGGGTGAGGGATGGCTGCAAGCGACAGAATTGGAAATGTCACTGGGAACAATGAAAGACGACTGAGGACATCTTCAAGGAGAAAGCTGAAGGCTGAACATTCATGATTTGCACAGACATTGTGCACGACTGGACCAAACAGCTGGCAGGAAATATTTGATACAAAGTAGCACAACACCAAAAAAGGTATTAATTCCCATCTGGTATTCTCATTTGCTCAAGAATAAAAGTTAAACTATATCAGCCTTGTTGCAGATGGGAAACAATTACAGAGATTATTCCACCAATTATACCTAACGCTTGGTTGTATGTTGCAAAATTAAGGTCTGAAATTTCCTTCAAACCTGCACCAAAACAAAGGTGTCAGTGCAACATCATGCTGATTTTCAACACAATAGATTAAGGAAATTTGTATGCAATTGTCTAACACTGGGTTTTACGCTATGCCTGGGTTTCCTCAATCTTTTGCACTGAATCAGTGAACTCTCTACTGAAACCCTCTGCTGCTCATTAACATAGCTCCGCCCCATGCAAATGACAAGAACACAAGGTTCCTGCATCTCCTGCCATTTCGATTGAATTGTAAATTATAGCTGCAGCAGGCCCCTAAAAACTGGATTGTTCCTGTTTTTGGGGATGAGCGTCGCAATTTGTGATTAGTCAGCACCTAGTCTTGCTGAGTTAGGCAGCAGCTAAACTTCGTGCTGTCTCCTCATTTGAATGATTATAGAATTCAGCCGAGCATGACCCGCATTGCTGGCTGGCTGAACGCTTAACTGGGGGTCGAGCAAATTGCATGGCTACCACGTGTTCCAGCTAGTCTGTACCTATTAAAGGCAACCTGCCCCTCTTAGAGGGGAGCTTCACTAATTACGAGGAAGCTACTGCTGACTGCCAGTAATGCATGTGGCTGTATGGAGAAGGATGCCAAAGCGAGCAACAGGATGGAGAGAGAGGGCTCCCAGGTTCTTGGATGGGGCACTGGAGGCCTAAGTCCAGGTGGTTGACAGGAGGAGAGAGGCCATGGACTGAATTTTTGGGCCCTCTCGAGGGTGGGAATGGAGATCCGATCCGCAATTTAAGGCCAATTAAGGTATTTGAAGAACTCATTCGCAGGGGCTGTTGTGATTTTCACAGGAGTGCATAGGCTACATGCACTGTGTGAGGGAGACCTGTGAAGGGAGGTGGGTACAGATTGGGGAGCCAGTCATGACTGCCCCAGGGAATTAGCTGGGACTCATAACAGTTTAAACAGTGCAGAGGGGACTTAGCCATTGGCAAACAGGTGCCCTTGGCGCTGTGCAGGTGCTGGGGAGAATGGGCAGCAAGCGCTCGGGCAGTGCAGGGAGTTGTCATCCTCCCGGCATCGCGGGATCAGAAGAGTAAGGGGGCAAGGCTGCCAAGGACAATTGGGCAACCAGCTGACCACAAAAAAGGCAGCAGCTGGCAATGGGGGCACGACTCTCAGATTTTGGGCTCAGTGGCGATGAGGAACAACATCATCCGCAGGAAGGGCAGTGCCTCAGGCATCAAGAGGGCAGGAGAGAGGAAAAAGGGGCAGGAAGGACATGGAGGCCATACCCTCAGCATAGGATCTACTACCGAGGAAAGAGCTAGCTTGAGATGACCGGGAACCAGTGCCGCAGATGACTGTAAGTCTGTGCCCTCGTCGCCGAAGCCCTTGCACCTCGCAGCACTGGTCTCCATGCCATGCCAGTAGCTGTTTAAGTCACTGAGGCCTTGAATGTCTTCTCTTCTGGCTCCTTCAAAGGATCAGCTGAGGACCTTGGTGGCATCTCGTAAGTGGCTGCACACTACTGCATCTCGCTGGTCACAGATGCCCTATTTGCCAGAGCTGGACAATGCATTCATTTTACAACAGATGAGGCTTTGCAGGCACAGGGGGCAGTGGGTTTTGCCTCCTCTGCTGGATTCCCCCAGGTGCAGGATGTAGTATAAGGATCGGAAAGGGTTAATCTTGAGAGTGTGTAAAGAATACCTCCTACCATGGTGACGTAAGAGATCATATGTGAAAGATTTGACGCTGGATGCAGCGTGGCTTTTGGTGAAGTAACACAGACTAGTGTGAAGATGTATATAGTTCTAATATAATGAATATCAATGTTCTAACTCACCCCAACTGAAGTATCTCAATCAGCTAGACTAAGTAAGGTGACAGCGTACCAAACCAACATACAACATGGTGATCGGCAGTGAGATCAAGACCAACAAGGGTTCCTTCCAGGCTACACCCAGATGAAAGAAGTTCAAAAAGCTGACCTGAAGAGCCAAAACTGCAGCATTTGAAAAGGCTGTAGAAAAGCTCCAGAGCTCCAGGTACAGAGAGTCGGGGTATCAGCGGTAGAAATCCAGTCCAGCGGGGTGCAGACTTGAGTCAGAGAACCAAGCAAAATTTAAGGATCTGGTGAGCAACCTTGAAAGAGAGTAAAAAATCCGTCCATGCCTGTATGAGCAGGCAGCACCGGGAAAGTCCGTAGTGAAAGGCTGATCCGAGGTCTGCGCCATTACACATGGCATCCGGAGAAAATAAAGCAAGCAACAAGGCTGCAAATACTTGATTTTCTATAAGAACAGAGTTGAAAGAGATAGCGGTAATGCTATAAAATGGAGTTTAAAATAAGGAAGGAAGTAATTCTTTGTCTAGCGGTGAGATTTTGAAGGCTGAAAGGCCATAGCAGGGAATCAGTGCAGTGTTGAGTAAAACGCGTGGGAAACTTCCGATACTGGAGGGAAGAACACGAAAGTGAAAGCAAAACTAATTGAAGCAAGAAGACTAGATTCTCAAACATAGAGTGATTTGGAGACATTGAAGGACCAAATCAAACCCAAAATTGGTCACTCTGGGGAAAAAGGTCCCTCAAATACAGTAGAACTTCTAAATTGGACAGCAAGTCTGAGCAAGAACAAGTTAACACTTTATTATATTCAATTGGGGCTATAGCAGATGATATCATTCCAAGACAAAGTATTCATGAAACATTTGCCAAATTCGAAAAAGTTTTAAAAGCTTTTGACTCTTATTTTAATTTGCAGAGCAATAAGATTTTAGAAAGCAAGGTTCAACAGAAGAGTCCTGAAGTTGGGCGAAACAGTTGACTCTTTCATCAATGACCTATACAAGCTTGCAGAGGGATGTGACGGAGACCTTAAAGCAAAATTGAAAAGAGAACGTATTGTTGTAGGCACTGCTGATGAGTCCCCATCAGATCTATAGCAGTCTAAAGAAGACCTCACCCTGGACAAAGCTATTCAGCTGGTGAGACAAGCAGCGGTCAGGAAGAACAGCAGATCAATCCTTAGAGGTGAAGAAAGACCTTGGTTCAGGAAACCTCCAGCAACTGTACAGTTCCTTAACCAGAGGGCTGTGGAAGAGGTACCAGGAAAAAAGGTACACTGGAGGTGGAAGGGTGGGGAGGGGGGGGAAAAGTGAAAGACGCCATTAAACCCTGCCAGTAATGTGGCGCCAAAAGTAACCACATATGCGAACACTGTTCTATAAACATAGCAGAATGCTTCTACTGTAAAAAGATAGGGCATTTTGGTAAGACGTGTCAGACAAAAATATCTACTCCCGCAGGTGCAAAAGAAAAATCTTTCAAGAATAGAGTGGTCAACAAAGTTAAACAATCTTCTTCAGAAGAGCAACCAATATACTTGCTTGGAGAGATCAATGATCCCAGTCAGGCATTTTAGTCTGCAGATATACATGTCAATGGACATATCACTAATTTTAGATCAACACCGTTGCAAGTGTAATAAGACAAAGAGCCGTGGTTATCAACACATTTTCTGCAACCAACAGAAACCCAGTTACGTGGCCCAGGAGCGGTTGAACTCAGAGTAAAGGGGAAGCTACAGGAAACACTCCAGTCCAAGAGAAAGTAAATATTAGAAACACTGTATGTCCTAAAGAACCAGGAGTTCTGTCTTTTAAGTCAAAGAGCTTGTCAAACCTTCATCTTATAAAGAAAGTAGAAGAAGCTAAACAACGAGAATCTGGGAGTCACTTCCAAGAAGAATTTCCAAAATTGTTTACCAGTCGAGGCAAACTGAAGACCAAATATAATATTGCATTGTGAAAAGATGCATTATCCAGAGCGACGGTCAACCATCCTCATCAACAGGATGTCAACTTCATTGACAAAATTCAGTCCTACTCGCAGGTCACTGCATCACAATGGCCAGCATGGCCAGCAAGTTCAAATAAACTCCAACAAATCTGTTAGGTGCAGATGCAAGATGAAGAGTGCATCGATGTCCACCAATATTGCAAGCAAGGTTAGCCACAACAGAGTCCTTGGGTAAGAGGATAAAAATCTTCGTTGAACACAGAAGACGCTGTATCATAGTGGATGATATGTTGGTATATGACAAGAGATAGGTGATTCCAGAGTCACTTTGGGTAGAGATCTTGGAGAAAATACACCAGGGTCATATGAGCATAGCTAAATGTAGAGCAAGGGCTCAGGCGTCCATGTGGGAGCCAATATCAAAGGATATTGAAGAAGTGGTCTGAAATTGTCACGTGTGTGCAATTCACAAACAGGATCAAAGAGAACCTTTGATCTCGACCCAATTCCCAACCAAACCATGGGAACAGTTGGTGATGGATCTATTCATCTTCGATGGAAAATCTTATCTAATTGTAGTAGATTTTTTTTTACCACAATTTGCAAATGAGTACTTCAAAAACTTTACAGAAATCAGCGGATTTGTGCTTATAACCAGTTCCCCTAGATTCCCACAATCTAATGGAGAAGCTGAGCGAGCAGTCAGTACTATTAAAGCACTGTTAAAGAAGAATCAAGAATTCCAAACAGCACTTCTGATTTATACAACTACTCTGTTGTTATGCGGATTAGCACCATCTGAGATGTTAATGGGAAGAAAACTTAGAATGCAACTTCCAATTTTACCTGAGAAATTACTACCGGGGATACAAATCCAGGATTATCAGAGTTCAAGACAGAGAAAAGTCTTACCAGACTAAACAAACCCATAATTATAACAGGAAATTTCGTACCAAGAACCTACTGAAGTTGTCAGAAGGGCAAAAGGTATGGGTACGAGACCAAAACAGAGAAGGAGTTATTCTCCAGAGAGAGGAGAATCAACAGTGATCTTATTTACTAAGAACCTCAGAAGGTACTATATAAAGAAAGGAAAGGAATTTTATTCCTTTACATCAAAAAAGTCAATTGGTCATACATTTGGACGAATCAGATGATGAACCACAAATTCAGTAAATTCAAGATACTACAAACCACAATGAAGGTCATCCAAGTCAAGAGACAAGAGTTCAGAGAAAGACTACCAACCTTCCACATCTAACAACAACAAGATCAGAGAGAGTTGTGAAGCCTCCTGACGGAATGAATCTATGAAATCAGAAACTTGGGTTGAGATGGGTAGTATGTAAATAAAAAGTGAATGGATGTAAATATATATTTGGATAAGGACTTGGTGGGAAACGTAGTATAAAGGTCCAAAAGGGTTAATCTTGAGGATATGTAAAGAATGCCTCCTACCGTGATGATGTAAGAGATCATGTGAGAGAGACTTGAAGCTGGATGCAGCATGGCTTTTGGTGAAGTCACACAGACTAGTGTGACGACAAATATAGTTCTAATATAATTAATATAATATAATAAATATTGATCTAACTAAGCCAGACTGAAGTAGCTCAATCAGCTAGATTAAGTAAGGGGGCAACATACGAAACCAACATACAACACAGGGCAACATCGATTGCACCCATGTGGCCATTAAGGCACCCCGTGACTGGCCAGTGAGATTCATCAACAGGACCGGCTTCCACTCCCTCAACATCCAACTGGTCTGCGACCACGACAAGAGCTTTCTGCATGTGTGTGCTCACTTTCCTGGCAGCTGCCATGACTCCTTCATCCTCCTGCAGTCCAGGCTGCCACAGATCTTCACTCCAACCCCCAAAGTCTGTGGGTGAATTCCAGGGGACAAGGGATATCTTTTGATATGGCTACTCATCCCTCTACGAGAACTCCAGACAGAGGCACAGAGGCAATCCAACCACTTGCTCACTAGGACAACCACTGAGCAGGCCATTAGTCTTCTCAATATGCATTTTGGTACCTGGACCAGTTGGGCGGTACCGTCTAATTCACTCAGTCATTGTGGTCATCTGTTGCGTCCTCCACAACATGGCCCTCCAGAGAGGTGTGCACCTTGAGGATGGTGAAGCCCTGGAGCCATAGCTCATTGGAGGAAAAGGAGGAGCAGGTGAAGAGATGAGAGAGGAGGAGGAAGTGGAGGTGGAGGGGGAGGATAGAAACATAGAAAATAGGAGTAGGCCATTCGGCCCTTTGGGCCTGCTCCGCCATTCAAGAAAGATCATGGCTGATCATCTAATTCAGTACCCTGTTCCCACTTTCTCTCCATATCCCTTGATCCCTTTGGCATTAAAAAATATATCTATCTCCTTTTTGAATATATTTAATGACATGGTCTCCACTGCCTTCTGTGGTAGAAAATTCCACAGGTTCACCACCCTCTGTGAAGAAATTTCTCCTCATCTCGGTTTTAAATGACATACCCCGTATCCTGAGACTGTGACCCCTGGTTCTGGACTCCCCAGCCATCGGGAACATCCTCCCTGCATCCAGCCTGTCTAGTCCTGTTAGAATTTTATAGGTTTCTGTGAGATCCCCACTCATTCTTCTAAACTCTAGTGAATATAGGCCTAGTCGACCCAATCTCTCCTCATACGTCAATCCTGCCATCCCAGGAATCAGCCTAGTAAATCTTCTTTGCACTCCCTCTGTGGCGAGAACATCTTTCCTCAGATAAGGACACCAAAACTGCACACAATAATCCAGATGTGGTCTCACCAAGGCTCTGTATAACAGCAGTACGACATACTTGCTCCTGTACTCAAATCCTCTTGCAATGAAAGCCAACATACCATTCGCCTTCCTAACTGCTTGCTGCACCTGAATGCAGAACACTGAGGTGCCCCAGCTGCACAAGGAGGTGGCTGGGCATGGTGCAGGATGCCATGAATGTCAGGGATCATTTGATTCAGGAATGTTTCAACTGAGTCCCTCTGACCTAGGATGAAGTGCATGGTCGGGAAGTCAGTGTGAGGTATCTGTGCTAACACATCCATTCAATACGCAGCCTGTAACATCTAAACACTTACCACCAATGACGGACACACATCTGCTCACTGGCTTTACCCTCACCATGGAGGAACCATTGATCTCCTTCACCACCTCCTACCACTTTTCTTGTCACATAGCAATAAAAGGAGTTCAAACGTGTGGCTTAAAGAGTCATTATTTATCCAGTGCTAAGAAAGGGAGATAGTTGGGCGGCACAGTGGCGCAGTGGTTAGCACCGCAGCCTCACAGCTCCAGCGACCCAGGTTCAATTCTGTGTACTGCCTGTGTAGAGTTTGCAAGTTCTCCCTGTGTCTGCGTGGGTTTCCTCCGGGTACTCCGGTTTCCTCCCACATGCCAAAGACTTGCGGGTTGTTAGGTAAATTGGCCATTATAAATTGTCCCTAGTATAGGTAGGTGGTAGGGAAATATAAGGACAGGTGGGGATGTGGTAGGAATATGGAATTAGTGTAGGATTAGTATATAAATGGGTGGTTGATGGTCGGCACAGACTCGGTGGGCCGAAGGGCCTGTTTCAGCGCTGTATCTCTAAAACTAAAAACTAAAAAGTGCACGTGGACAGTAAGAAGACACCCCAGTGACCCACTCAGTGATCCACATAACGCGGTGGCTTCCTCGCTCGGCCACTCCTATATGGTGGTCCCCCTTGTGGCCTCGGAGGAGGTGAAGGCAGCCTGCTCAGTCATCTTTGCTTGCGTCTGAGATGCATGTTGCAGTTGTCCTTATCGTGGAGGTGCCCATGGGGCATCTCCAGAGGCTGCTGTACCTGCGTCATTGCAAGGGCAGCCTCCATCACTTGGCCCTACTGCACAGAGGCTCCCACTGTTGGAGTAGCCAAGGAGGCCAAGGATGATGAAGGCAGCCTGTGAAGGGTGGCACCCTCCTCCTCCATGACATCCTCAGCCCTTGGTAGGTGTACTAGATGCCTGGAGGAGGATATTAGCTGGGTGCAACTGGCATCCACTCGAAACATCTCCGCATCACCAGCGCCAGTGAGCACTCCAGGCTACACATTGTGGCATGCATCCTGTGGACATCAGTGCGCAGTTCAAACATGCACTCCCAAGTGCTGTCACATGTGGCTGTCCACAAGATTGACCACTGTCTCTATGGAGGAGCTCATGCATTCATTGCCCTGAGCGATGGTGGTGCACATGAGCTGGATGGATTGCTTCATCCTCTGCACATGATAATACAATATGTGGGAGCACATCTCCTACTGCTGTTCTAGGTTGAGCCTCCTTTCCAGTGACTCCTGAGGCCCTGCATCTGTGCCCAGCTAAGCAGGGCTCTGTCTGTCCTTCTTCCTCAAGGGTGACTGCCCACAGCTCCCTCTGTTTCTGGTACCTCCTCCTGCCCACGAGTGCCATGCTGCTTACCTGGTGACACTCTATCCACGTGCGAGCAACCACTGAGAATGACTGCGCTGGTGGACTGTTTACATGGCAGGTGTGACGGTGCTTCTTCTGTTTCTTGCTGCTGCTCTTGGGAAGCTGACTGGGAGGGAGAGGGTCACCATGGATGTCTGCACCTGTTGGATACACAAGAAAAGATCATGAGAGGTAGCCTTGGAGAGCAGAGGCCTTTGCAGTGCTGAGGCCTCCCAATGTAACTCAGTGTTCAGCATGCTGTCAGACAGGGTGGAGTGTGTGTGTGTGTGTGTGTGTGTGTGTGTGTGTGTATGTGTGTGTGTGTGTATGTGTGTGAGTGTGTGTGTGTCCTCTTCCTGTCAGTCTGCAGGAAGAGGACCACCCTCCTCTCCCTCACGATCTCCAACATAGTCTCTAGGTCTGCAGCAAAATGAAGGGCAGGCCTACCTCAAGTTTCAGGTCTCCTGCTCTCCTGGGATATCTTGGAGAAAACAGCAGATTCAATTAAACAGCAGCCACAATAATGGCTACCATGGTCTATTTAAATCGCATCTGCACTTCAACAGTCCAGCCTCTTTTCCCACCTCCGCGGCCTCTAATTGGATGGTGAACCCATATCCATATCGATTAAGGGGTCTCCACTGTGAATATCGTGCATCATGTTAAGAGCAGGCTCATGTCCTAGCAATCCTCCCGACATGCATTTCCCGCCCCTGATGCAAAACTTCAGCGCCAGAAAACCCTCAACAATCATCCTGAGAAGCAGGTGACCAGGGAGGTCAATTCCCAGAGTCTGATCCCGAGGACCTGGCAACAGTGCCAGAAGACTTTCAATGACCTCACACGGATGGTCAAGGTCAGTGAATGCGTCTTCACAGGATATCTTCCACCCACCACACTGCCAACCTGTCACACTGCTCATTGCATCATATTCCCAACGCTCACCTAGCAGTAATCTCTTGCAATCAGTAATCATGTCTAACATTCAGATGCTCCACCTCACCCTTACACAGCCACCAAAGATGATAGCCTCACAACTACCTCTTGCAGCCTCCACGTATCTCCCAGCTATTCAACTGTGGCAGGCACTTAACCCAAACACATCGCGACACACTCACTGACATTCTTCCATCTCTTTTTCAGGACAAGGTGGCCCATAGCAGGAGGAAACAGAGCAGAGCCAGAGAGGGGACGAGCACCCCTGCATCACCTAAGCCCACTGGAGGAGACCGTACTTAATAGCTGTGACAAAGGCCGTTACATCTGGCATGGCAAAAACACTGAGGATGACAGTATGTTACTTTCTTACTGTTATAGTGATCTGCCTAAGGGCAGGTCTTCAGCTCACTTCTCCATGTCTCACGGTCTTGTGCTTTCCTCTTCCGTTGCTTGTAGGAGCCTCCCAATTTCAATTTCAAGTTGTCTAACATCATCGTTCTCTTTCTCCCCTTTGATCTACTTCCCTCTAATCTCCCTTCAATCACCTCTTTTAGTAAGTTCTCATGCCTCGGGAGTATGGCCATTCTAACCTTGTTGCCTTTTCTTGATGATATTCACTAACGATCTATCCTCCTCCAGCATCCTGAGAACTTCTTCATTGCTCTTGCGTTCTCTCCAAGTGACCCACTCCATCCTTCTCCAGAACCACATTTCACAATTTTCCAGTCTTTGGATGTCCGCTTACTGCCTTATTCTCCATCCTAAATCCCATCTCACCCTCATCCTGCTATCTGGCATGAATTGCAAGTTACAGATCGTGCGAGCATGGACCTCTTGCTTTCCACCCCATCCCACCTTTCTCTCATTCCAACCCTCCCCTTCTGATTTTCTCCTTTCACATATGCAGTAACTGCCACCTGGCCAAACACACAGGAGGAACGGCGAGAGCTGCTACAGACCTCTGAGGAAGAAGTACTGTCACTTGATCCGACAGTTACAGCCACCAGCTCAGATACTGGCACTGCGTGTGCCTTAGAGGGTAGTATAGAGTCGGGATATGCGTGTGGTGACTCACCCAGCATGCGTGGGCGGCAACAGGGCCAGGGAAAAGCTCAGTTCATTTGCCAACTCCCTGCAGGGCAGGTGAGTTCTGCTGTTGAGGACTCAGATGAAGATTTCGTTGGGCCACCTACAGGAGAACGCTGATGGGCAAGTATACAGAGATGCTTGGTGCATTGGCAGGCCTGCCAGACAACACATTGTCACTATCAAGGGGCATGGGGGAGTCCGTCTCCAACATGACAGAGGGCAGCATGCAGAGCTTGGAGCCCATCCTTTCCAGCATGGAAGCGGTGGCCAATTCCATTACAGCACTTGTGGACCTAACTGTGATGCAGCATATGGTGACCACTGTCTCGTATTCCACAGCAGCAAAGGCAGAATCCTTTACAACTGCTGTGTCAGGTCAGACGAGGTCATGAGATCCATGCTTGCTGCTATGCAGGTTCAGACTGCAGCTATCATGGCTATGGATCTCAGTGCTCAAAGGTCCATGCAGGCTGTAA
The DNA here is from genome assembly GCF_036365525.1 of Heterodontus francisci. Taxonomy (NCBI): domain Eukaryota; kingdom Metazoa; phylum Chordata; class Chondrichthyes; order Heterodontiformes; family Heterodontidae; genus Heterodontus; species Heterodontus francisci. The sequence continues at coordinate 78,876,075 of NC_090379.1, forward strand.
GGGTAGTCCAGCAATCTGTCCTCCAATGGATTACGAGGATTACTGAGGTCCCACCCTGAGGGAAGTGGCAGTGGCTCCATGGACCACAAAACTCATGATAACAGCATTTGTGCTCCTACCCTACCCCTCTGCCAATGCCCTTGCTGTTGCCTGTTAGCCAGCCAGTCCAGACTGCTGCCACCCATGCCGAGATGGTGCAGTCCAAAGCCGGACCTTCAAGTCCCAGAGCTGCTCGAGGTGATTCTGTAAGGCCATCCGCAGTTTCCCCCAGTGAACATCAGCATGCTTCCGCCAGCCATGCTGCAGCACTGCATAAGAGCATTAGGACAGGCAAAGGCATGAAAGACAGGCACTGAGAGAATGCATAAGGGTGAGTAGTTCAGTTGTTTTTGTATCATTGGATGTTTTATTTGATAAAGTTGCTATGGAAGGATTTTTGTTTGGTGTATCTTATTTCAGGGTTTTGTTCAAGTAGACACTGTGTTGGAAATTACCAAATGGATTGAAAGCTGGGAATTGTAGTGGATGGTGGCGATGGGATGGCATCCTAAGAGAATCGGAGTCTCAATAGGTGCTTTCCAACCATCTGACAAGAACGAAGGGGGCCCAATGCCTTGTCCCTGCTTCCTCTTCCTCCCCCTTCCGAGATGGTCTCCATATGCCTGGTGGCAAGGGCTGTGTCCTCATAATAGCAAGGTTGTAGAGGACGTAGCAGACCACCACGTACTTGGAGACATGCTCCGGTGAGTATTATAGGGCTCCCCCCGAGTAGTGGAACTGTTGTTTGAGAACACCAGTGATCTGCTCCATGACATTCCTGGTGGCAGCTTGGCTCTTGTTATAGGCGTGTTATCCTCATGGAATTGGGTGGCAGACAGGAGTCATAAGCCATATGTACATGGGTTATCTCTTGTCTCCAAGCAGCCAGTCTCTGGTTCTTCATGGTGGCCCAAAGATGGTGGGAATGGCAGACTGCCTCATGATGAAGGCTTCGTGACTGCTACCAGGGTAGTGGGCATTCACCTACATGGTGTTCTGGGCAGGGCCGCACACCAACTGCATGTTGTTGGAGTGGAACCCTTTGCGGTTACGATACATCTCTTTACATGTGAGGCCTGTGGAATGATGCGCATGCAGTCGATGGCTCCCTGCACCATTGGGAATCCCACTACCCTGGCAAAGCCTCCTGCTTCTCCTGCTTCTCTGTGGTTAGTGAGAAGACAATGAAGTCTTCTCTCCTGGTGTACAGGGCCTCTGTCACCTCCCTGATGCAGCGCTGGACAGTGAACTGGAAAATGTTGGCAATGTCACCTGCTCCTGCATAGAAGATTCTGATTGCTTAGAAGTTGAGAGCAATAGTGACCTTGACAGCCACTGGCAGCACCCACTGGTATCCTCACCCTGCTGAGAGGCTGTAAGTCCTGTTGAAGAAGGTGGCACAGTTCAGTGACCATCTCCTTAGTGAATCACAGGTGCCTCAGGTATTGCTCCTGGTTGAGGTAGAGGTAGGAGGAGTGCTGCCTAAAGACTCTTGGTGAGTCAGGCCTTATGTAGAAAGCCCTCCTCCTCCTCCCTCTCTGCTGCCTGTTCTTCATGTCCCTATCACGTTGCAACACAAGAGGGACTGCAATTACAGCCCCCATAACTCTAGCAGGCTTTCGGTACTCCTCTGACCTCCCTGTCGCAATGCAAAAACACTCTCTTCAAAATCCAAGAAGTCACCAAAATTCCTCCAAGAACACATCACATTTCTTTCACAATGTTTGCAGTGTAGGTACTCATTTGGAAGCTTGCATCAAAGCTGATGTAAATTTTGGTGTAACTTGTAAGTTGCAGAGCTTTGTATTGAATAGTGGTCCTTTATCAAACATTCCACATTAATTTGAAGATTTACAGTTTAACAACACAGCAGTGTTTATTATGTCAAAGAATTGGAACATGACACCCTCTAAAAGATAATGGCTGCCGTACTCAGACAGTGCCATCATACTGTTAGAACTGCGGGGAATTGGACTTCTGTTCACCTTGTGGTTATGGCATAAACCCTCCCATAAATTGTGGGATCAGCTGGATTTAAATGCTGAGAAGCATGCAGGCTGTATAACAATAAATACAGCCCGCAACGTTGAAATTTTGTGTGGAGAAGAATTTTTCATTGCTTGCGACATTATAATAGCCCAAGAGACCCTGGAGAGTGGGAGAGGTTTTGGCAATTCCCTCCTGGTTAGAGGAGGAGGTGGAAGAGCAGCAGCAGTTGGACAGCCCCACAGGCAGCTGCAGTGGTGCGACAGAGGAGAACACCAAGGGGTGGGGCTGCATGAAAGCATCCATACCCCCACACATAGCAGACAGATCCAGAGTGACATGCAGCCTAAAGCTGCCATGTAGCGGGAATTCCCCGTCGTCTCCCTGCCTTCCCTGACCCTGCACCCCCTCCCCCCCAGCAGTGCTGGCCTTTCTGCTGCATCTGTTTTTTATTGAACGTTTTAAAAAAGTTGCTGAGAGGACACCTTCTTGTTAAAGCGCCCTCTGAGATACTTACACTCTACTGCTGCCTGCTGCTCCTCTCAAGCTGGAAAGCCTCTGATTAGCCCTCCAGCTTTAAGAGCCTGCCTGCCTGCCGCCCTGAATTGGACAGGGCATTTGTCTCCATGCTAATTAAGGGGGAGCTTCTGTGGAAATCCCAAAGAGTGTTTATTTTTTCCTAAGGGCGGGTTCGGGACTCGGAAACAGTCCCGACTCATGTTTCGCACCCCTGGAGGGAAGATCCAGACTGCTGTGACTGCCCTGCACCACCTGTTACAGCAAGACCTCCACCAATATATCCAAAAACCTGGGAGCCCTTACGTGTGCCGCCTCTCACTGAGTGCTCAGCAGCAACAATCATAGAATCTCACCAGAAAAAAAAACTTGCTGTCAGAGTTGTAGCCTCAATGTAAATAGATAAATCCCACCATATAGTAGGCAAGTGTCTGTCAGCACTGAAACATGCATGGACAGCTTGACAATGAGATTCATATGAGGTGTGACCAGCAAAATGATTTGGTCCTCTCACAGATCCATTGGAGTGGGCATCCCGCTCATCTTGCCTCCCCAGACCCCCAGACAGCATTAGAAATGAAAATTGACCCCCTTTTTTTTAGTTTTGAAGCCGATTTGGTTCCCATAAAGCCACTATCCATCTACCACAGGCTGTGGGTAAGCATTAAGGGACAAAGGGGGTTCATTTTCTACTTCATCACCTGGGCTCTAACCTGGAGGAGCAGCTCACTCACTCTTTATAGACCTATCGATTAATTTCAAACAAATAAAAATCGAGTTGGTTTTACATAAGGCGGGCAATCCACTTCAACAGATTGCTGCCCTGATGACAGAGTTGAAAATTACCCCCAAGGGTTTGTATCAATTTTGCAGTACAATATATGAAGCTTTTTCTTAGAAATCTGCTGCTGTACCTGTTGGCCTGTAATCATTGCTTTTCTTTCTGTCAGCTAGTGAGAGTTAATTCAGTTTTCTCACAAGTTCTTGATTGATGGATAAAGCTTTCTTGTTTCCACCAGGTCCCTAGTGGATATACAATTTCATCTTCTATCATCATTTATCACTATCACAGCTTCCTTCTTTACCATAGTCTAGGAGCCTATCTGTGAGACAGAACTCCCAACAATGTCATTATAACCGCAACCAAACCAACATATCAACAGGCTTCCAAGACAACACAGTTGACACAACTACAGGACCTCTTGGATCTTTAATAGATGTTGGCAACTTGACAGATAAGCAGAGAAGGCAAGATAATATTTTTATATCACTGAAAATCAGAAACTGGTGTAAACAGAAAAATATTATGCTCATGATTTAACATTTCCAAGTCCATGAAGGGGGACTGGACAATTGGATCACATATCAAACATTTACCCCAAACTGAGATCTCAACATGATGCTGCATAACCTGACAGATGCTCTGCTTGAACCATTCCCCACAAATTCATAGATCTGTATTGGAAGACTATGGGTTGAATTTTGCTGTTATTGGGGATGTCCCACCATTGGGGTCAAAAGTGGGAGGTGACCGTGGTTCAGGTAGTGGCAGGACCCGGGGTGCCTTTAAAAAATGTTTTCACTGGATGTGGGCGTCGCTGGCTAGGCCAGCATTTATTGTCCATCCCTAATTGCCCTCGAGAAGGATTTGCTGCCACCAGGGCCACTGTCCAATGAAGCATGCCGGTCCGCCCCCAAGAGCTGCCAGCTCAGCAGCGCCACCACTAGCAGTGGCCATTGCTGAAGCTGCAGCTCCAGGGAGAGGGCACCTCAATGGTGGGGCACCCTCGAAGACAGATAAGTTGGGTTGGGGTATGCCGGGGCCAGGCAGACATGCTCTCGTGATCAGGGTTGAGGGGTGGTCAATGGGCGCTGGTGGCGCCATTCCTGCAAGGATGGCTATTGCCACTGGGGGTGGCCCCTCCATGGGCCATGAGGTACCAATTAAGGAGGGCCCCCCCCCCGCTCCCCACAACTGGAACCCGCTGGGAGGTCTGCCAGGTTTCATTCGGCAGTCTGCCCATGCAACAGCAGGCCCTCTTGATGCAGACAAAATGCCTGCGGAGGCAGGACGTGGCTCTTAATTGACCACTTAAGTGGCTCAATTGGCCTCTGATGGGCATCTGCACTGCCAACATTCCCACCTCTGGCAATATGGCATGGTGGTGGGAAGGCGTCAGTTCCCCTCCCGAAGCCTTACTCCGCCATTTTGCCAGCCCTCCAGTCTACCCAATAAGTGCCCAGAAAATGCAGCCCTATGCTTTTCTTAGATTTGGTCTTAGCCTCCAGTGTCAGTGAGGACCATGCCCTTGAAGTAGAGATGTTTAATTAATCTGTTATTGGAGGACAGCAATGTTCCATTTTCACTGGTTTTGACTGGAAGTAGTGTCGACATTTTTTCACTCCTCCTCTGCAATAAAAATAAATAAGGAATCTAAGGATAGGTGTCCTCTCTATTCTGGGTGCAGTGAAATTATAAATATGTTATCAAAAAAACCTTTATGATTTTCCTACAGTTAATGCACTAAGATAACTTCCCCATTGTTTCCTCCACATTGGTATGAAGTATTAAAGATTACCTTATGGTCTGCATGGTTTAGTGCTACAAAGTTTATTTTTAGCAGAGAAAATAAACTTGAAAGGGGTTATGATCTAATTATAGTGCTGAAAGGTGTGGACAACATAGAAAGAAGTGACAGCACCTCCGATTCTCACAAACATCAGAAGGACCAGAACAGCAAGATCATGGGAACAGCATCACCTACAAGTTCCCCCCATGTAACACATTCTCCTGACTTGGATGTGTGCCATTATTACATCATTGTTGCTAGATAAAAGTTCTGACACCATCATGAGAGCACCATCCTCACAAGGACTGTAGTGGTTCAAGGAGAAGGGATTGGCAGCATTGCTTACATCCCATGAACAAATACAGTTAGAATAATGTAGAATTTACAGCATAGAAATGGGCCATTTGACCCAATGGGTTTATGCTCCACATGAGCCTCCTCCCACCTTACTTCATTCACCCTGTCAACATATCCTTCTATTCCTTTCTCCCTCATGTACTTATCTTGCTTTCCCTTAAATGCATCAGTCACTCCATGTGGTAACGAGTTTCATATTGTCATCAATCTCTGAGTAAAGAAGTTTCTTCTAAATTCCCTGTTGAATATATTACTGAATAACTTATATTTATGGTACCTAGTTCTGAACACTCCCACAAGTGGAAACAATGAGCCTGGTATTTACCAGGGCAGCATTTCCAAGCTGAGGCTGGGAAGGAGTTCTGATAAACACAGTTGAGTTTTAACTCCATGGCATGCATGCTCTTTTCAATAGACCTCTTGCCCTGAAATCAGCCTGATTGGTAGGATTGGCTCCCTGTCAGGTGGGGAATGCTGTAGAAGAGGCCACAGCCCAGGAATAGGTAAATTCGTGCTGCTCGGGCTAGAGATCTCGAGGTGAGGGGTGAGTACAGTGCGTTCTGGAAGGTTGGAGAATGATTGTGAGGGGTCGGAGAGAGATCGGGGGAGAGATTGCAGGAGGGATTGGTGAGAGAATGGAAGGAGAAATTAAAGGAAGAGATGAAGGGGTTGGAGAGATTGAAGGAGAGATGGTGGGTTGGGGAGAGATTGGAGGGTCAGAGGTTGGAGAGAGAGATGGGGGGTGGGGGGGAGGCTGGAGTGGAGAGTTGGTGATTGCAGTGTGGGGGGGTGGGGGGGAGGTGGGATCCAAGTGCTGGGGTTGTTCAGGTTTGCTTTTTGGGCCGGGGGAAGCACTCCTGCTCCTCCTAGCCTATCGGGAGTGTTGGAAAAACTCTTAACTGTTCCATGCAGTGGTCCTTGTCTCACCTTAGTTGGCAGGTGGCGCAATGCCTGGGAAACCTGGCCAGCCAAAGTTAAACCTGAGACACAAATAAAATCTTCGGCATACAACCTCAACAGAATATTTAAATGAGTGACCCACTCCCTGGGAGCGGGTTGATCACTCACCCTCATCTGTCCCATCTCCATCAAAACTGGACGTGGGTTTGAGATTTTTTTTTACATTTTTACTTCCCATTCAACCTGAACCAACCCACTTTTGGGAGGGTTAAAATTTCCCCCATCTTTTCTATGGCTACTGTATCGAACCCCTTCATCTTTTTAAAGACCTCTATCAGGTCATGTTAGATTATAGACTGCAAGAAACAATACACATACATTTCCAGCCCGGTCACTCATCTCCAACAGGACATTAAATAATTATTGGGCTTGGTGGGCAAATTGATTTTTATATTTTTTTCTGATGAATAAATGTGTGCTTGATGAAGGGAATGGGACGAGTGTAGTCCTGACACTTTCAAGATTTTAAAAAGCTGGTGCATTAGGGAGTCTTCCACTGTAGTGTTTCCACAGACTGTCAAAGTTGCACACTACCTCCAGCTCTTTTGAAACATGAAGCTAAGTAATGACAATTAAATGAAAAAAAAACTGGGTGGCTTCTCTCTTATCTGTTCATAATTTAACAGTTGGGTAGTTCCTTTAATACATCTTGTCTGTTGTACCATTCACAAGTGAGACAATAGGGATCTGCCATCCTTTTACACAGGGAGACTTTGCTAAGACACATAAGCTTATGATCATAGTTCTCTCTAACAATGACAGAGAGCAACTAATGGTACTCAAGGCAATAAGATTACAAGTAAATTTACTCAATAAGCAGGCATTTTAAAAGGGGATTTGTGACCCTGCCTTATCTATAAACGTGAGCGAGTTTAACAATAGGTCCCAAGAGTGTTTTCCATGAAATATGCATCATGATTCTGTGCAATAAATTTAGCTCTGGCCTTTTACCACCAAAAACAATTGCAATTAACTCATTGTTTTTCTCAAAGTCCCTTCACAGAATTCTCCTCTGAATTGTTGTATTGCATGGTTTTGATGTTAGGTATAATGATGGGCAAGAGCAGTCACATTGGAATTTTACAGCATGATGCCCATGACCAGGAATATACAAGATCTACTGATCAGCATCAAAGTGTCTTGTGTGTCAGGTATTTTACTGTAAAGGAAGCTAGCAATTAAGGGTTGAATTTTCAGGTCATGCCGGGGGCAGGAACGGGGATGGGCAAGGGATGAAAATACCGATGCCAGCTGGCGTGCCAGTTTCCCAGTGCCGTTCCTGGCACCGGCAAATTTCAGCAGGGCGAGAGGGAGGGCAGCCCTCAGATCCCACTCAGTCCATTAACTAGGGCAATTAAGATTGTTAAAGAGCTCATTCAGGGACATGTTCTGATTTCGACAGGGGCGCACGAGCTGCACATGCTATCTGGGGCAGACCGGGTGCATGGGGATGGACACACAGCAGGGAGCCAGTCATCGCCATCCCAGGGAAATTAGCTGGGCCCCATAAAAGGGTGAATGGTGCAGAGTGGGCTCAGCCATTGGCTTGGTGTCACGGGTCCATAAGAGGAGGGGGCAAGGCTGCCAAACACAATTGGGAGACCACCTGAGCGCTCGGAAGGCAGCAGCTGGCAATGGGGGTGTGACTCTCAGATTTTGGGTCCAGTGGCAATGAGGAGCAACACCTTCTACAGGAAGGGAACAGCCGCACGCATCAGGAGGGCAGAGGAGAGTGACAAGGGGCAGGAAGGAGATGGAAGCCATACCCTCAGCATAGGATCTACTGGTGAAGAAGGAGCTGCCTTGAGGTGACCGAAAACTGCGGCACTCCAGGCAGATGCCCACAGAGATCTGCATCCTCTTTGCCAAATACCTCACACCTCGCAGAACTGCTCGCCATGCCCTGCCTGTAGCATCATAGAATCACAGAAAGTTTAAGGCACAGAAGGAGGCCACTTGGCCCAACGTGTCCGCGCCAGCTGAAAAATGAGCCACCCAGTTTCAACCCACCTTCCAGAATTTGGTCCGTGGCCCTGCAGGTTACAGCACTTGAGATGCATATCCAGACACCTTTCAAATGAGTTGAGGGCTTCTACCTCTACTACCCTTTCGGGCATTCGGGCAATGAGTTCCAGACCCCTACCACCCTCTGGGTGAAAATATTTTTCCTCATCTCCCCTCTAATCTTTTATCAATCACTTTAAATTTATGCCCCATTATCATTGACCTCTCTACTAAGGTAAATAGGCCCTTCACATCCACTCTATCCAGGCCCCTCACAATTTTGTACACTTCAATCAAATCTTCCCTCAGCCTCCTCTGTTCCAAGGCGAACAACCCCAGTCTATCCAATCTTTCCTCATAGCTGCAATTTTCTAGTCCTAGCAACATCCTCATAATTCTCCTCTGTACCCTCTCTAGTGCAATCACATCCTTCCTGTAATGAGGTGACCCGAACTGCACAGAGTACTCAAGTTGTGGCCTAAATAATGATATATACAGTTTCAGCAAAACCTCCCTGCTCTTATACTCTATACCTCAGCTAATAAAGGAAAGGATCCCATATGCCTTCTTAACCATTTTATCGAACTGGCCTGCTAACATCATGGGCCTGTAGCTATACACTCCTAGGTCCCTCACTTCTCCTACACCTCTCAGTATTCTCCCACTCATTGTATATTCCTTTGCCTTGTGCCCAAATGCATCACTTTACACTTCTCTGGGTTGAATTCCATTTGCCACTTTTCTGCCCACCCTGACCAGCCGTTGATGTCTTCCTGCAGTTTACAGCTATCCTCCTCGCCATCAACCACATAGCCAATTTTTGTGTTGTCTGCAAACTTCTTGATCATGGCCCTACATTTACATTCAAGTCGTTAATATATAGCACAAAAAACAGGGGACCTAGTACTGAGCCCTGCGGAACGCCACTGGAAACAACCTTCCAGTCGCAAAAACACCTGTCAACAATTAGCCCTTGTTTCCTGCCACTGAGCCAATTGTGTATCCAGCTTGCTACATTTCCCTGGACCACATGGGCTTTTTTTCACCAGTCTGCCATATGGGACCTTGTCAAAAGCCTTGCCAAAATCCATGTAGACCTTCATCAATCCTCCTTGTTACTTCTTCAAAAAATTCAATCAAGTTAGTCAGACAAGATGTTCCCTGAACAAATCTATGCTGACTATCCTTGATTAATCTGTGCCCTTCCATGTGACAGATTATCCTGTCGCTCAGAACTGGTTCCAATAATTTGCCCACTACTAAGGTTAGACTGACTGAACTGTAAATATTTGGTCTATCCCTTGCTCCCTTTTTAGACAAAGATGCAACATTCACAGTCCTCCAATCCCCTGGCACCACATTTGCTATTTCCTCCCTGGCTTCTTTTAACAGCCTGGGGTACATTTCATCTGGCCCTGGTTATTTATCCACTTTCAAGGATGCTAATCCCATTAATACTTCCTTTCTCCCTGTGTTTAATCACATCCAATAGTTCACACTCCTCCTAAAGTACAATATCTGCATTGTCCCCCTTTTTTGTGAAGACAGACACAAAGTATTCATTAAGAACAATACCAACATCTTCCGCCCCTGCACATAGGTTACCTTTTTGGTCTTTTATGGGCCCTACTCTTTCCTTAGTTATCCTCTTACTCTTAATGTATTGATAAAACATCTTCGGGTTTGCCTTGATATTGCTTGCCAATATTCTTTCATGCCCTCTCTTTGCTTTCCTAATTTTCTTTTTGATTTCACCCCTCCACTTTCTATACTCCTCTCAGCTTTCTGTAGTATTGAGTTCTTGGTGTCGGGCATAAGCTTTCCTTTTCTGCCTTATCTTACCTTGTAAGCTCCTTGACATCCAGGGAGCTCCAGATTTGCCTTTCCCACTCTTTTATATATGGGAACATGTTTACTCTGAACCCCTTGAATCTCCCCTTTAGATGCCTCCCACTGCTCCGACACTGATTTACCTTCAAGTAGCTGTCTCCAGTCCACTTCTGCTAAATCACTCCTCAGCTTAGTAGAATTGGCCATGCCCCAGTTGAGAACTCTAACTCCTGTTCTACCTTTGTCCTCAAGGATGTACATGCATTGGAGGCAGTACAGAGAAGGCTTACTAGACTAATACCTGGAATAGGCGGGCTGTCTTACGAAGAAAGATTGGACAGGCTAGGCTTGTATCCGCTGGAATTTAGAAGAGTAAGAGGCGACTTGATTGAAACATTCAAGATGCTCATTTAAGACAATTAAGAGATGAGAAGAAGTTTTTTCTCTCAGAGGGTCGTGAGTCTTTGGAATTTTCTCCCTCAAAAGGCGATGGAAGCAGAGTCTTTGAATATTTTTAAGGCAGAGGTAGATAGATTCTTGATAAGCAAGGGGGTGGAAGGTTATCGGCGGTGGGTGGAAATGTGGAGTAATCAGTTCAGCCATGAACTTATTGAATGGCAGAGCAGGCTCGAAGGGCCGAGTGGCCTACTCCTGCTCCTAATTTGTATGTTCGTATGTATGTTTGTATGTTTTCCATAATTATGTTGAAACTGACTGAATTATGATCACTACCACCAAAATGCTCTCCCACTGCCGCTCCTTTCACCTGCCCAACTTAATGTCCTAAATCTAAGTCCAAAACTGTGTCCTCTCTTGTTGGACTTGTTACATACTGGCCAAAAAAGTTCTCCTGAATGAACCTCAAGAATTCAGCTCCCTTAATTCCTTTCACACTAATAACTACTTGCAGGTTGATAGGTAAATTGGCCATTAGCAATTGCCCCTAGTATAGGTAGGTAGTAGGGAAATATAGGGACAGGTGGGGATGTGGCAGGGATATGGGATTAGTGTAGGCTTATTATAAATGGGTGGTTGATGGTCGGCACAGACTCGGTGGGCCGAAGGGCCTGTTTCAGTGCTGTATCTCTAAACTAAAAACTAAACTAAACTATCACAATTAATATTGGAGTAGTTAAAATCCCTACTATTACTGCCCTATTGTTTTTGCACTTCTCAGAGATTTGCCTACATATTTGCTCTTCTATCTCTCTCTGACTGTTTGGGGGTCTATAGTACACTCCCAGCAGTGTCAAATTCACTGTGGACTTGAACTTCTTTCCTTCTGGCTCTTGCAAAGAATCAGTTGCAGATCTTGGTTGTAGCTCGCAAATAGCTGCACAACACTTCATCTCGTAGGTCACTGATGCCCTATTTGCGAGAGCTGGACAAACCTTCAATTCCAAATGGATGCACCCTTGCAGACACAGAGGGCAGTGGATTTCTCCTTGATCACTGGATTCCCTCAGGTGCAGGGCATCATTGATTGCACCCATGTGGCCATGAAGGCACCCAGTGACCAGCCAGTGGCCTTCATCCACAGCAAGGGCTTCCGTTTCATCTAAATTCAACTGGCCTGCAACCACAACAAGAGTTTCCTCCATTTGTGCGCACATTTTACTCGCAGCTGCCATGACTCCATCAGCAGTAGCAGAATTGTACTCAACCACAGTCTGTAACCTCATGGCCCAGCATATCCCTCACTCTACCATTACCAGCAGCTGGGGATCCACCCTGGTTCAATGAGGAGTGCAGGAGAGCATGGCAGTAGCAGCACCACACATACCTAAAAATGATGTGCCAATGTGGTGAAGCTACAACACAGGGCTACGTGCAGGCTAAGCAGAGGAAGCAGCATGCAATAGAGCGAAGCGATCCACAACCAACTGATCAGATCAAAGCTCTGCAGTCCTGCCACATCCAGCCATGAATGATGGTGGGCAGTTAAGCAACTAACTGGAGGAGGAAGCGCCACAAACATCCCCATCCTCAATGAAGGGAGAGCCCAGCACATCAGTGCAAAAGACAAGACTGAGACATTTGCAACCATCTTCAGGTAGTAATGCTAAGTGGAAGTCAATCTGAGGTACCTGTGCTAACACATCCATTCAAGATGCAGCCTGAAACAGCTAAACTCTTATCGCCAATGAAGGACACGCATCTGCCCAGAGGCTTTGCCCTCACCATGGAGGAACCTTTGATCTCCTTCACCACCTCATACCACTTTTCTTGTCATGCCAGTAATAAAAGGAGTCTCGGACATGTGGCTTAAAGTGTCATTATTTATATCATGATAAGAAACGGAAATAGTCCGCAGGGACAGTAAGAAGACAACCCAGTGACTCATTCAGAAGGCCGAGGATGATGAAGGCGCCCCGTGAGGGATTGCACCCTCATTTTCATCGGTGACTGCCTCAGCCTTTTTCTGGTGCTCCAGATGGCTGGAGAGGAGCTCCAACTGGGGCAGAACTGGCATCCCCAACAGACATCTATATGCCATCAGCGTCAGTGACTGGTCAAGGCTACATAGTGTGGCTTGCATCTTGTGTATGTCAGTGCACTGTTCCTACACATGCTCCAAGTGTTGCCACATGTGGCTCTCCATGAGATTGGCCATGCTCTCAATGGAGAAGCTCATGCGCTCAAAGCTGTGAACCATGGTGGCGCATATGAGCTGGATGGATTCCTCCAGCAGGGCTGTTTCTGTCCTCCATTCTCTGAGGGGGACTTCCCACAGCTGCCTTTCTCACCTCCAGCACACTAGTGCTGTGCTCTTCACCCAGTACAATGCTATCTAACCATGTGTGAGGACCCACTGAGGTGACAGTATCTACGCTGGTGAAGGGTGGACTTGTAATGTGTGACAGTGCTTGTTCTAGGGTCTGCTCTGGCTTCACTTGGCCTGGTGATGGTGCAGGGGTCAGCCGTTGCTGCTGGACATTGAACCCGTGGGAGACACAAGAGAGATCATGAGAACTAGCCTTGGAGAGCAGAAGCCTCTGCAGTGCTGAGGTTTTCCAATGCTTCTGAGTCTTTGGCATGCTGTCGGATGCAGTGGAGTGAACTGTGCCCCCTTTGTGTGCACATTCCAGTTTGTATTCACCCTCTCCACTACGGATGCCCATTTTGCCTTGCCTGACTTCCTCATGGCCCATGACCCTAGCAATGTCCATAGCTCCCTCCTCCATGGTGGTGATAATGTGCAGATATGGATCCCGTCCTGCTATCTGGGCTCTCTCATGGGCATTATGACTCCATTTCTCCTGCAAGGACAAAAGAGAGTGAAATAAAGCACTGCTGTCTTCTATGGCAAATGCCAACTCCTCCTATTCATTAGAAGCTGCATGTTTCAGTGCTGACAGATCCTCAGCAGCACTATGGCTCTGAGCCATTCTGACGGGTCAGTGAATGCCCTGGGCACTTACTCCTCCCATGTTCAGAAGCAGCATGTGCCCTCAGTTGGTGTGTATACTGGAGTTTGAATACCCAGAGGCCTCCCCTGAGGGTTCAGCATTGCATTCACCTTGTCAGACCGAATAAGCTCATCGAACCTCTTCCTATACCGGACCCTATTTCTGCACACCACACTCCATCTGCTGATTGTGTCAGCTACCTCCTTCCAGGCCTGCTTGGTGTGGGAGGGTGGCCTCCTCCTGCCACCCTCTGGGAATAAGACCTTTCTCCTCTTCCCAAGGACCTCCAGGTCTCCATTCACGAATAGAGTAGCTGCCCTGCCATGGGTTCCAGACCTCTGTCTCTCCTGAGATATCTTTCCAATGGTGGATAATGCTATGAAATGGCAGCCACAGTAATGGCTGCCGTGATCTGCTTAAATCAGGCCTGCACTTGTACAGTCCTGCCTCTGTTCCCACCCCCACAGCTGCTAATTGGCCACCTATCGCATCTCTAAGCAAACAAAAGGGGTACCCCATCAAAATCAGGGCAGTGACTGATTCCCCCACCCTGGGAGCCGGAAACAGTCTTTTTCCCCTTCCCAGAAGGAAAATCTTGCCCTACGTGTGAAATCCTGTAAAGAAACTGAAAGTTTATTGAGGAAATGCCATTCTGACAAGTGAAATGGCATTTTGATTATTTTCTCATTTTTATTGCCTGTAATACGTGTATCTGGAGGAGAACTGGAAAACAATCAGTCCTATGTTTTACTGAAAATGTCTCTTTTTGTGTAGCAAATGAAATTAGTGTGAAATACTTAAAGGCATAAATCATTCTTCTAGTTCAGAGGAAGGCTCTGATTTAAAGCTTTAGCTGTCAGCCTGGTTATTCAAGTAGAACCTTTTAGCAATACTAAATGTTTTCTTTGGTTTTATATTTTGCGTTCCTAGCTCAGGTATTAAATAGCTAGGATAGTCTGCCTTTCTGGATTCTAATGAACTCTTGAAAACATTTTTAAATAAAAAATATATTCTTATTGTATGTGTGACTGGGTTTATTGAATCATAAACCACAGAACAAGGCTATTTGGCCATCATGCCTACGCTGACTATTTGAAAGAGCTAGCCAATTAGTCCCACTCCCCTAATCTTTTCCTATTGCCCTGCAAATTTTTCCTTTTAAGTATTTATCCAATTCCCTTGTGCAGGTTACTTACACCACTCTTTCAGGCAGTGAATTCCAGATCATAACGGCCCGCTATATAAAAACATTTCTCCTCATCTGCCCTCTGGTTCTTTTGCCAATTATCTTCAATCTGTGTCCTCTGGTTATTGACCTTGCAATCAGTGGAAATAGTTTCTCCCTATGTATGCTATCCAAACACCTCATAATTTTCAACATACCTATTAACTCTCCCCTTAACCTCCTCTGCTCTAATGAAAACAATCCCAGCTTCACTAGTCTCTCAATATCACTGTGGTCTCTCATCCCTGGTATCATTCTTGTAATTCTCCTCCGTACCCTCTTCAAAGCCTTGATATCCCTGAATTATTACCTGAGCCATGAGCAAATTGGTGTAGGATAAATAAGATTAGAGAGTTAAATGCGTGGCTCAAAGATTGGTGTGGGAGAAATGGGTTTTGATTCATGGGGCACTGGGAAAGTGGCAGCTGTACCGTTGGGACAGTCTTCACCTGAACCGTGGTGGGATTAGTGTTCTGGTGAGTTGTATAACTAGGGCGGTAGAGAGGGCTTTAAACTAAATATTGGGGGTGAGGCATCAAGTGAGGGAAGATGGGCGGCACAGTGGCGCAGTGGTTAGCACCGCAGCCTCACAGCTCCAGCAACCCGGGTTCAATTCTGGGTACTGCCTGTGTGGAGTTTGCAAGTTCTCCCTGTGTCTGCGTGGGTTTCCTCCGGGTGCTCCGGTTTCCTCCCACAGCCAAAAGACTTGCAGGTTGATAGGTAAATTGGCCATTATAAATTGCCCCAATTTTAGGTAGGTGGTAGGGGAATATAGGGACAGGTGAGGATGTGGTAGGAATATGGGATTAGTGTAGGATTAGTATAAATGGGTGGTTAATGGTCGGCACAGACTCGGTGGGCTGAAGGGCCTGTTTCAGTGCTGTATCTCTAAATCTAAATCTAAAAAATCTAAATGTGATAATTTAAAGAGAGAGGAGAAGGCGAGAGAGCAAGGTAGCACGAAGGGTAATGACAATCAGAGTGTGGCAGGAAGGGAGAGAACGTACAAACTTAAGAGTGCACCAGTTATTAAAGTAATAAAAAGACAGAATTAAAGGCACACTATCTGAATGCACACAGCGTTCACAACAAGTTAGATGAATTTACAGCACAAATAGAAGTAAACAGGTATGATCTAATTGCCATTACGGAGATGTGGCTGCAGGGTGACCAAGGCTGGAACTGAATGTTCAAAGGTATTTGACATTTAGGAGGGATAGGCAAAAAGGAAAAGATGGGGTAGCGCTGTTAATAAAGGATGAGATCAGTACATTAGTGATAGAGGATCTTAGATTGAAAGATCAAGATGTAGAATCAGTTTGGGTGGAGCTAAGAAATAGCATGGGGCAGCAAACATTGGTAGGAGAGAGAAAATGGGGAACTACAGACCTGTTAGCCTGACATCTGTAACCGAGAAAATGCTAGAATCTATTATAAAAGATGTGATAACTGGACACTTAGAAAATAATGGTAGGATTGGGCAGAGTCAACATGGATTTATGAAAGGGAAATCATGTTTGACAAAACTGTTAAGGTTTTTTGAGGATGTAACTAGCAGAATAGATAAGGAGGGACCAGTGGATGTGGTGTAGTTGGATTTTCAGAAGGCTTTTGATAAGGTTCCACACAGTGGTTAGGAAGCAAAATTAGAACACATGGGATTGGGGGTAATTTACTGGCATGGATTGAGAATTGGTTAACAGACAGAAGACAGGAGAGTAGGAATAAATGGGTCATTCTCAGGTTGGCAAACTGTGGCTAGTTGGGTAGTAGTTCCTAAATGGTGAGAGATTAGGATGTGTTGATGTCCAAAGGGACCTGGGTCTCCTTGGTCATAAGTCACTGAAAGCTAACATGTAGGTGCAGCAAGCAATTAGGGAGGCAAATGGTATGTTGGCCTTTATTGCAAGATGATTTGCATACAGGAGTAAAGAAGTCTTGCTGCAATTCTATAGCGCCTTGGTGAGACCGCACCTGGAGTATTGTGTACAGTTTTGGTCTCCTTACTTAAGGAAGGATATACTTGCCATAGAGGGAGTGCAACGAAGGATCACCAGACTGATTCCTGGGATGGTGTGATTGGCCTATGAGGAAAGATTAAGGAGACTGGGCTTGTTTTCAATAGAATTTAGAAGAATGAGAGGTGATCTCATTGAAGAATAAAAAATTCTTACAGGGCTTGACAGGGTTGATGCGAGAAGGATGCTTCCCCTGGCTGGGGGCTCAGAATAAGAGGTAGGCCATTTAGGACTGAGATGAGAAGCAATTTCTTTACTCAGAGGGTGGTGAATCTTCGGAATTCTCTACCCCAGAGGGCTGTGGAGGCTCAGTCAATGTATATGTTCAAGACAGAGATTGATAGAATTCTAGATATTGAAGATATCGAGAGATATGGGGATAGTGGGGAAAATGACGTTGAGGTAGAAGATCTGCCATGATTTGGTTGAATGGCAGAGCAGGCTTGTGGGGCCGAATGGCCTACTCCTGCTTCTAGTTCCTATGTTCTATCCTTCCTAAAGTATGGTGCCCAGAATTAGACACAATGGTCCAGCTGCAGCCTAACCAATGATTTAGAAAGGTTGAGCATAACTTTCTTGCTTTTGTTCTCCTTTATTTATAAAGCTCAGGATCTCATTTTTTTTTAACAGTCTGATCAAATTGCCCTGCCATTTTTAAGGATTTGCATGTGCAAACCCCCAGATCTTTCTGTTCTTGCACCCTCTTTAAAATTGTGCCATTTAATTTTCATTCTTGAAAAAAATGAGTATTTTCTAGATGTAACAGACTGCTATTCTAGCTGGGAGTACTGGCCTGACCTTGAAGAAACTACCCACTGATTCTGAAGCCCGTTTGCATGAAGGAGAGCAAGAGATGGATGTGCTTACACACTTGAAAAAAAATCAAAGAACTACTGAAACTCAACAGAATACCAATGCAGAAGACTAAGCACTCATCTTTTGAGATACAAAGTCAAAAGTTCCTTTTCCTCCAGTAGCATTGACTAAGATCAACATTGACATCAAATAAAGTTATCCAAAGCAACAGTGAGATGTGCCAAGATTATGAATGAGCATCTGCACACATGTAAAGCTAACAGCAAACACAATAGCACATAAAATACTTTCCAGGATTAACAGTAATGCATTAAAATAATTGGTAGCTCTGTGTGGTGTCATTACAGGAAAAGATCTCTGTTTGATTATAATTTCTAATGTACTAATCCTGGCAGAGATATCCCTTTTGATCAACAAGAAAGAGGGCTCTAAAATTCTGTGGGGATTCTATTAGCCTCCATTCATAGCTTGTTTTCAGCCATTTACACAGTTTCCTGGGGTTCCACTAGAATTACGTGGAAGACCAGTTGAACCCTGAAAAGTCACATGGCCAGGAGGACTAATCTTGCAGCCAATTTCAGCAAATTCGCAAGGTTAACAATTTCACCTTTGTGTGACCTGTGTCTTTTTCAGTATTCTTTATGTTGAACGTGTTTCTAACAGTTGAAATGTGCAACCAAGGTGAAGAAGAGGATTTGTATATTGTTCCAGAAATGCTTCAGTAATGTGTACTCCTTTGCATGCTTTATGGCAGAAATCTGTTGATCTTGTCATGAAATCTGCACTCTGCAGAACCCGTGGGAGAATGCATGCAAGCTATTGTCTGAACAGATAACTTGTCAAATGTTCTGTAGTGCACAGACCCTGGTTGCAAAGTTTTTTTTTTGAGAAAGACTGTGAGGAACTGAAACAGACTGTGAGAAACTGGGACGGAATGTCCTAACAGAAACTGAAACAAAAACTTCAGGTTTCTGGGGAAACTGAAACTTGCTGGAACCAGTACAAAAAGGACACAGAGCCATCAGAGCTCAGATGGTTGGAGGGGGCAGTGCAGGCAGGTTAAACAAAATGAAAGCTGGATGCAGGAGCTGTTTCTGTTACTTAGAGTAACTTATTAACCAGACCCAGCCATACAGTCCACAAGGTTGTCACTGAAAGGTTTGGATAAAGGTAGTACTGGTGGGTCCAAGCCATCAAGTCTGTCATGCACATAGCTGAACAGGTTTTGGAGAAGTGCCCCATTTTGGGTGAAGACTGTACCCGTGGTGTTAAGGCTGTCAGATGAGAATCGGTTGGAAGAAAGGAGCTAGAGATCTACCTGGGGAAGTTCAGAGCTTTGAAGAGGCTTGTGGCTGTAATTGGTGTCATATATGCTGAGTGGACTTCCCAGTAAATCTATGAGATCTATCTTTGCTGTATCCGATAGTTACGGTGTAATTTGTAATAGATATATATTGACTGTGATTTGTCTATTAATTCCTGTTTAATTTATGTTGATTTTGGTTTGATTATTAAAGCAAAAGTTATAAAAATGAAATCTTTTCCCTTTGTTTTTTTTCTATTTGGTATCGTTCAGTAAGTTTGGTTTTTTTTGTTAGTTGATCTCCACGGGGATCATAACAACCTGTTCTATTTTCTTACTGTTTGCTACTATTCAGTGGTAGGTGGAGAAGTGAAATAAAAGGAGCATCACAAGAACATTCATCATATTGTAATGTGTGAATGATACATTTAATATTTTCATTGCTGTATTTTTCCACCCCCCTGATGACTGCTACGAATAACAATGCAGCAGTATCTTTGCTCTTCCATTAATCTTGCTATGGGTAATACCATTTTCAGTTATAGTTGCAAGGTTATGGGTTATTATTGGCTCCATTTGCTCGCACTCGTTTGGGGTGGGTATCCTTACACCTTGCAATTTAAATTGCAGATGGTCAGACTGCAAAGGATGGGATGGGTTAAGTCTCCTGCTCCATTTTAACTACACCCCTCCCCACGTAGTTTCCAGCAGGCAGGGGAGTTTAAAACTGAGGCCACTGATTTTCATAATTAATGAAAAGAAAAATCGTTGAGGACTACAGACTGCAATGTTTACATCAAACTTTAATTTCATAGTTTGCCTAAAGTGTATCCGTGGAAAGCTAAAATTTTTTAATGAGGAATCTCATTTAATTGAGCTGATTGTGGCCCTGCAGCTTTTTAATATGAGGACAGCTTTGTCGAAGTATTTGTAAGAATGCTGAGGTATTCATAGGCCACTGATTGAAGCAGAACAATCGTCTGCAGACAGGATTGTTTTTGGCAATAAAGTGAACAAAGTCCTGAAACAGCATAAATTAATACAATAGTGTTCATCCCCACAAAAATACATTGAGAGAGATTTTCAATTGCATCCTGCCTGTTTATTGCCTGTAAAACTGACAGCCAGCAGTGGAAGATTGGGTTGTGGGGGTGAGGCGGGTGGGTGGGGGGGTGGGGGGGTGGTGGGGTGGAGGGTAGATATTTGATGCCCAAGGCCCACCTGATACAATTTTCAACTGGCGGAGGAGATACAAATTGGCATCCTATGCTGTTTGTAGGACGCTGTCTGCAATTTTCATCCCTATTTACCTCTATTTCTAACTCTATTCCTAACTCTTTTTCTATCTCGAACTTTAACTTTAACTCTATCTCTCACTCAAATTTCGAGAGCTACCTCTAGCTTAAAAGATTGCTTGAAGAATTTTGAGAACTAAATTCCAAAATCACTTTGCTGCTGGAGTCAGCTTACAGTTGTACTCAATCAAATTCCATTTGGACGTTTTGTTGCTGCTACATAAATATCCTGAACATGCCGATGAACTCCAGTTCAGAGACATAAAGATTAGGTGAATGGTTTATTTGCTTCAGCGTATGGGTTAGGAAGCATTATACTGACGAAAAACTGTTCCTAGCTAAAAGCAACTTTTTGCTTCATAAGAATCTGCTATTTGAATGGACTCTGTTGGATCTTTTCTTCATAAATGCAATCATTTTGATACAATAACATGGAAATGTTAGCCCTAATAACTTGAATAACAGAGATTACCCTGGCATGGTAATGACATTTTATTTCTTACCAAGGGCATTTATTGGTGGTAATGTGAATAAATAGTTGATATCGATCAAAAACTGGATGACAATTCTCACCTGTCTCCAAATTGAAATCAGGTTGTTGTTTCTCAAGTATCTAAAGCAGGGAGTGACTTTAATGACAAGTTTATTGCTGTCAGAACATTAAATACCTTTTCTTGAAGTGGCGGAAAATACATTGGCCCAGTGTCATGTGACAGCTGAATGACAGTCTTAACTAACAATAGGGAAGCTTGCTGCCCTTTCTCAAGAGCAGCAGAATGTGGGTCAAAATTAAAATAGTACAAAAAAAATTAAAAACTGATGAAGACTTTTCCACCAATGATTGCACTAGTAATATTAATATGCTGTTACACAAGAATTTTACTGAATTTTGGAGAATTATTACATTTTAGCATTTTATTTCATTTTATTTTATTATCTGTGTTTAGATGTATTGTACAACATGGTTCCATTAAATATGATACCGTTTATCTTACATTGAGGGCATACCATGAGGGTGTTAGGGCTTAATTACTCTTAACTACCCTAATGATGAGAGTAATAAAGCGATCACCCAAGCTGCATTCAGTCTGCAAGCATGACCCTGAGCTTCTGGTCGCTTGCTATTTTAATTCTACATCTCACTTCCATTAGGTCCTCTCTGTCCTTGGTCTCCTAAACTATTCCAATGAAGCTAAACGCAAGCTTCAGAAAGAGCACTTTGCCTTTCTACTTGTCACTTTCCAGCCATCCTGTCTTCAAACTGGAGTTAACAACTTTAGACCTTAAACGCAAATCCCATTTTCTCTAAGACAGCAGGTGCTAATAATGAAGGATGGCTGCACCAGAGGCATGGGAGTGCAGAATGCATGTGATGGTGGCATTATGTGCTACCTTGTCCTGCAAGAGAGAGGAAAGAATGTCATTGATTTTGTTGTATTGGGTTTGTGTGATTTGCCTGCCATAGCTGAATAGCTGGAGGTATCTGCAGGTAGCAAGAGGTCAGTGTGAGGCTGGCAGCAATGGTAGGTGTGAGGGTGAGGTGGAGTATCTGGATGTTAGGTGTGAGTCCTGAGTGCCAGGAGCTGTTGTTGGGTGAGATGGGGGTGTGGCACATTGAACAGCGTGAGAGGCTAGTGGTGTGTTGGGTAGGAGATGTCATGTGAAGAGGCATTTACTGATCTTCATCACCCCCATGAGGTCATTCAACTTCTTGTGGCACTGCTGCCAGGCCCTCAGGTCCAGAAGCTGGGAATTAACCTCCCTGGCCACCTGCTGCCACTCCCTTCTGAGTGTTGTCCTTGCGGGCCTTCTGACTCCCTGTGGAACCATAGTGTGTCTCCTCCTGCCCACCTCCAGGGCTGCATTCCTGATCCTGGAGCCCTCTGTCGGCCCTAGTGTTCCATTTTCCTTGTGTACAACTGCAGCAATTGTATTCAATAGCATCCTCCTGTCATTCAGTGCAGCTTCCCTTTAAGAGGGACAGACTATCTTTAAGAACAAAAGGCTGGCAGCGCCACATGATATTAGCTGCTTGGCCCCCTGCTGAGCACAGAGGCAGCCAACAGCATGGGAGCCTAACGCTACTATTAGGTAAATGAGGTGGCAGGACCAAATTTGCGTATTGCCTACCTCCACTGAAACCAGTGTGGGTAGGTCACGACTCGCAGCCCCTGCGTCGGATAACAGCATGAACCAATTTTTAGCCCTTTTCCTTAAACCAACAGCCACAAAATTGGGTTCCGTGGTTCCTGTAGTCTCGCCTTTGAGTGCCAAAGGGTCTTGTTTGAGTGCCAAAATGGCATTTGCACCATGCAGGCACACTTTAGGCATGGCCAAACACCACTTTGGTGAGGGCATTTGCTGGCCATTGGGAGCATATGCCAGAAGTAGGCAGAGTCAGAGATTGTGATGTCAGGCAGCATGTAGCATTGATTTGATGCCAGCATTGCCATTTTCAACCTCACTACTCCAGCTAATGCCTTCTCTTAAACACACACAGCTGAGCATGCGTTCAGCAGCAGGAAGGACCCACCAATAGCACTATTTAAAGGGACCATCAACAAATTGAAGGTTAATTGCTGATTATTAATTGCTGATTACTTTCTACTGGCTCTGTTTGTGTTTGTGGAAGGACAGGGTGTTTTAAGGAGTTGGTTACAGTTGGTGAATACTGCAGGGACCACTTGTTCCCAGTCAAGGGTGCTATGATTGCAATTCTCTGGTTGAAGCATAAGAGGGAAATGGTGCAGTGGCAATAAAGGGGACAAGCTTTTTTTTATTCATTCATGGGATGTGGGCGTCACTGGCTATGCCAGCATTTATTGCCCATCCCTAATTGCCCTTGAGAAGGTGGTGGTGAACTGCCTTCTTGAACCGCTGCAGTCCATGTGAGGTAGGTACACCCACAGTGCTGTTAGGAAGGGAGTTCCAGGATTTTGACCCCGTGACAGTGAAGGAATGGCGATATAGTTCCAAGTCAGGATGGTGTGAGACTTGGATGGGAACTTGCAGGTGGTGATGTTCCCATGCATCTGCTGCTCTTGTCCTTCGAGGTGGTAGAGGTCGCGGGTTTGGAAGGTGCTGTCTAAGGAACCTTGGTGCGTTGCTGCAGTGCATCTTGTAGTTGATACACACTGCTGCCACTGTGCGTTGGTGGTGGAGGGAGTGAATGTTTGTGCATGGTGTGCCAATCAAGTGGGCTGCTTTGTTCTGGATGGTGTCGAGCTTCTTGAGTGTTGTTGGAGCTGCACCCATCCAAGCAAGTGGAGAGTATTCCATCTCACTCCTGACTTGTGCCTTGTAGATGGTGAACAGGCTTTGGGGAGTCAGGAGATGAATTACTTGCCGCAGGATTCCTAGCCTCTGACCTGCTCTTGTAGCCATGGTATTTATATGGCTGCTTGCAGACAGAGGAGAAGGAGAGCGAGAAGTACTCTCAAAAGGAGGCCTTATCCACCCAGCGTCTTCCAGGAGCACTTCTCTTACCCCCAACTAAGCCAGGAGCAGTGTCATCTGCACTCTACAAAGGAGGTGCTCCCAAAACTCTGCCACCTCTTGGACCTGCAGCTTCACAGCAGGGCAATAACATGCTGCCAATGGTTGTGATGGTGACTGCGGCCCTACATTTCTTTGCGTCGGATCCTTCCAGGCTGGAGCAACTGACATATCTAACATCTCTCGGTTTTCCGCCCACTGCTTCGTTAGAGGTAGCAGACACTCTTTATGCCAGGAGAGGGGAGTTCATTGTGCTCTCGCTGAACAGAGAGAAGCAGGTGGAGCATGCATGTACCTTCACCAGAGTAATAGGCGTCCCCATGGTGCAGGGTGCCATTGACTGCACACACGCCTTTGTGGTCACTGCATATCAATGCTGACTAGTACCCCAACCGCAAAGGTCACGACTTGTCGAATGTGCAGTTGGTGTATGACTATGCTCAGCACATCTGGGGCTGGCAGCAGTCATGATGCTTTTATTCAGCACCAAGCCATTGTTTCCACAATCTTCAGGCACAACATCAAACCAGAGGGTGGCTGCTGAGCGAGGGCTATTTGCTTAAAACTTGGCTCATGGCTCTGCTCTGCAACCCAAACACACATGGTCAGCATGCATACAATGAGTCACACTGCCATAATAAACAATACTGAGCAGACCATTGGGATGCTGAAGCAACGGATCTGCTGCCTCGACTTCTGCAGAGGAGCCCTCCAGTATTCACCAGAGCAGATGTCCTGATTCATGGTGATCTGCTGTATCCTCCACAAGCTGGGTATCGTGATGGTACAGCCCTTGCCACCAGGGATTCAGCTCAGGAGGAGGACTAGGAGGAAGGGATGAGGCAGCAGGTACATCCACGTTCTGACTGGGTTGGCCATGAGCGTCTCATTCAACTCCAGTTTTCGTGAATACAACCTCAAATCCCCATTCACCAACAGTCCCACACCTTACCTTCCCTCTGTCACTGATCATCATATTGTGCTCTTGGCCACAATGCTGAAATAAAAGACTCTACAAAACAACCATTCCATGGCACCATCCAACAAAACATCCAATATTCCTCACAAAACTCAACTAATCACCCTTGTGCATTCTCTTAGTGCTTGTCTTACTTGTGCCTTTGCCTGTCCTAGTGCTCCTTGGCAGGGCTACACCAGTGGCTGCAGAACGGCTGGTAAAAGGCTGCTGACTTTCACTGCGGGAGACTGCAGATAGTGTTGGAAGATGCTCTCAAGCAGCTCTGGGCCTGGAAGGCCTGGCTTCGGACTGGACCACCTTGGCAAGGGCTGCAGCAAGCTGGACTGGCGAGCTGACAGGCAACAGCAAGGTCACTGGCACTGGTGAGAGCATGAATGCTGTCATCCTGAGAGAAAACAGCAGCTTTGTGCACCACCAAGCCACTGCCATTCACCCAGGTGGCGCCTCCACAATCGGAGTAATCTGTTGGAGCACAGATTGCTGGACTGCTGTGAGACCCCGAACGCCCCTTTGATCACTGGTATTTGTAGTCATGATAGCAGCAGTCTGAGCCTGCATGGCAACAAGCTGAAATTTCATGACCTCTGTCTGAACTTCTACTGCAGCACTTAGACTTTGGATGGTTTCTGCTTTTGCAACAATGGAAGCTGAGAAGATGAGTGTGAGCCTTATACAAACTTGGGTCCCTGCTTAGCTATGTAGCCAATCAACAATGTGTTTAACACTGGGCTGCATACCACTATCATTTAAATTAGCAAGCAGCACAAGATTTTTTTGCATCATGATCCGTGTGCCTGTTTTCTGGAACTGTTGAATTTTAAGTCCACAGTTCATTGGAAAGAAAGACCGTTACTTGTACCTAATGACATAATGTGTTCCAGTATCAAAGAAGTATCCTGAATTTTTCTATATAAGTCTATGTAATAACAATATCCTCAGTAATAAATCAAACTTGAATGAAATGGATGCAGTAATTGCATCCATTAAATATACAATTAAAGCCAAGATTAACTGAAATTAAAATTGGTAATCAAGAGATTAATTGTGAATAATTTTTCAATGTTTGACAGCCCTAATATATACACAAATAAAAATGTAGTGCGGACACAATATTTCAAAGACATTACATAGTGTGATAGGGCCACCTAAAGCAAAAATAGTTAACATCATAATTAATGGAGTAGAAGCCCTTATGAAGGTATTGGGCTCATCTGAAGGAGCCTGAAGTATGACATGGGTGTTGCCCTGGAATTGGGGGAATCCTGCAATGGGCCTAATCTTGCTACTTGCAGATATCCATGAAGAAAGTGTTTACTCTGGCAAGCATAGCGTCAGTCACCTGCTTAATTCAAGCATGAACTGCAGGCTGACTGAAGTTGCTGATATTCCCTCAGGCAAACTTGAAAGAACTGAAGGTAAAGCAGTGACTACAGAGGGTTACAGTGACCTTGACAGCAACAGGCAATGGTGTGCTAGCTCTTGCAGAAGGTGACATAACCCTGCCACAGATTCCCCAGAGAAGCACAATCCCCTATATCCTGCTCCTCAGAGAAATGTAGGTACATTATCCTGGGCCTTTAAATTCTGGGTGAGCAAGGATTCACTAAGATCAGTAAAGTGTTATCATCTGTTTAATGCAGTACCTTTGTCAATACTCCTATAACATTTTCCCCCAATCTTCAAGTAACTATCATATCCTTCAATCCAGTACTCATCCTACAACATCACATCACAACAGACCTCTGTGGCCCTACATGACCATGCAAATCTTAATCATCTGATTGAATAGGTCAGCATGAAATAAGTACACCCTTACCTGTATGAAATTATTACCATGAATAACAAAACATGCCATAAGTGAACATTGCTGCTGGGGAGGTGGCAACACAGACTGTAAGTGAAAAACAGAAAAAGCTCAAAATAACTCAGCAGGTCTGGCATCATCTGTGGGAGAAAAACAGAGTTAACGATTCAGGTCAATGGTCTTTTATCAGAAGTGGAAAAAGTTAGAGATGTAACTGGTTTTAAGCAAATACAGAGGCAGGGAAAGGCGTTGGGATAGAACAAAAGGGAAGGTCTGTGATAGAGTGGTGGGAAGGACAGATTCAATGACAAAAGGGGTGATGGTGCAAAGCAAAAGGAGAGGGT
This sequence comes from Heterodontus francisci, assembly GCF_036365525.1. Lineage (NCBI taxonomy): Eukaryota > Metazoa > Chordata > Chondrichthyes > Heterodontiformes > Heterodontidae > Heterodontus > Heterodontus francisci. Next base: position 78,903,026 of record NC_090379.1, read on the forward strand.
AAAGGAACAAGTAGAGAAACAAAAGATGGGTATAGAGGAGGTGTAAATGGGATTAGGAGAATAATTATCAACAACTGCAGTCTACAAAGATGGGTGCATATGTTATGATTTTAAATTGTTGAACTCAATTTTGAGTCTGGAAGATTATAAAGTGCCTAATTCAAAGATGAGGTGCTGTTCCTCGAGTTTATGTTGAGCTTCATTGGAACAGTGTAGGAGACCGAGGACAGAGAGGTCAGAGGGTCAGAGTGGGAGTGGGGCAGAGAATTAAATTGACAGTGACCAGAAGCTGGGAGTCATGTTTGAACGGAGGTGTTCCACAAAGCAATCATGCAATCTGCATTTGGTCTCTCCAATATAGAGGAGTCTGCAGCATGAGCAGCGAATAGTGTACACTAGATTGAAAAAAGCACAAGTAAATCGCTGTTTCACCTGGAAGGATCATTTGGGACTCTGGATGGTGGGAAGGGAGGAGGTAAAATAGCAGGTATTACATCTCCTGCAATTGGATGAGAAGGTGCCATAGGAAGGGGCGAGGGTGTTGGGAGTGATTGAGGAGTGGACCAGGGTATCGCAGAGGGAAAGGTCACTTTGGAATGCTGAAAGGGGAGGAGAAGGAAGTTGAAGATGTGTTTGTTGGTGGCCTCACACTGGACGATGGAAATGGTGGAGGATGATCTGTTGAATGTGAAGGCTAGTAGAGTGGAAGGTAATGACAAGGGGAACCCTATTGTGGTTCTGAGCGGGAGGGGAAAGGGTGAGAGCAGAAATTCAGGAAATGGAACAGACGCAGTTGAGGGCCCTGACAACTATGGTGGGGGAATCTTCATTGAAGAAAAAGAAATACAAGTTGGAAGCACTGGTGTGGAAGATGACATAATCGGAACAGATACAACGGAGATGGACAAACTGGGAAAATGGAATTCAATCTTTACAGGAAGAGGGGTGGGAGGAAGTGTAGTCAAGGTAGCTGTGGGGATCAATGGGCTTATAGTGGATATTGGTCGCTAGCCTATCCCCAGAAATGGAGACAGTGAAGTTGAGAAAGTGATAGGAAGATTCAGAGATGGACCATGTGGAGACGAGAGAAGCAAAGAAATCAGAAGCAAAGTTAGTGGAACTTTCTATCTGGGGTCAGAGGAAGCAGGAAATGGCAATGTACTAGAAAAACAGTTGAGGGAGGAGATCTGAGTCAGACTGGAACAAAGAATGTTCCACATATCCACGAAAAGGCAGGCATAGCAAGGACCCATAAGGATTCCTATAGCAACACCTTTATTTGGAGAAAGTGAGTGGAGTTGAAGGAAAAGTTGTTTAATGTGAGAACAAGAGGGTGGTGATGGATGGAAACTGGTTGGGCCTCCATTCAAGGAGAAGTGTAGAACTCTCACACCATCCTGATGGGGAGTGGAAGTGTAGAGGGATTGAACATCCATAGTGAAAAGAAGATGTTTAGGGCCAGGAAACTGGAAAATGTTAAAGTGGCAGAAAGTGTCGAAAAAGCTGTGGATGTGGTTGGATGAGACTGTACCAGGGAAGAAAAATAGATAGGAAATCAGTTCCTTGGGGCAAGAACAAGTTGAAACAATTGATATAACCAGGCAGGCCTGTTTGCAGAAGGAGAAAAAAGCAGCCTGTTCGGGGCTGGGGGACTGTGAGCCTGGGGACCGTGGAGGGAAGATCTCCAGAGGAGGTGATTTCAGCGACTGTCTTAGAAATGATGGCTTGATGTTCGGTGATGGGGTCGTAGACCAGTGGAAAGGAAGATTAGGTGTCGGAGAGTTGACGTTCAGGCTCTGGACGAAAGCAGAAAGGGTCGGCTGTGCAGGGGGAATACTCCTGGGCAATGAAGAGAACGCAGAAGAGAAGGCAATAGAAAAAGAGCTCAGCGTTGTGCCAAGCTGGAAATTTATTGAGGTGGGGGTATAAGAGGATGAAGTTGAGGCCTTAGCTGAGAATCGACATTTAGGGGTTTGTTACGGTCAAGTGAGTAGGGGTCGAAGGGCTTTCCTCTTTTCCCTCTCCTTGTTTGACCACAACTAGTTGAATTCTTTCTTAAACTGGATGTACTGGCTAGTTCAGTAGCTGTTTGATCACTTACTTGCTTTGATCATAACAAGAACCAATCAGACATGTTTTCTTGAGTTTAACAAAGAAAGAGGTTAACCTGATTGTACCTAAACCGAACTAATGAAAATAATAAACTACGCACCAATTTTCACTCACACACACATACATTAGAGATTTATATATACACAAATAAGTTACAGAGTGGGAAAAGGTAGATTGATTGAGTTAGAGTCCATAGAAAGAAGGGGTATACAGTCTGTGGGGTTTGGTGATTCGCTGGCTTCTAGCTGTATTCGGTGGTCCTGAGGTTTTTAGTTTGAAGAGTTAGATGACTGGTTTGGTGAGTTTCTTGAAGACAGCAATATGGATGATTTCCTCCAATGGGGTTTCTGATTGGAGCTGGAGTATGCAAAGGTGATCAGTCAACAGGCAGTGTTTGAAGATTGTAAGCTGAAATGGAGAGAGGGAAAGAGAAGAACCCTCCACTTGGGTCTGCACATGTCAGAGTCCAGAAGTTTCTCCTTGCTGCTGCAGAAAAACACAAGCTGGAAACTACAGATGGGAGGGCCTTGTCACATGACAGTCACCCAGTGATTCAAACATGGTAACAGTTTTTCTCTTCTTTCTAAAAAGAACAGGTAGTTCCCTTAAACTTCCTGGGTCTTGGTTTTTGCTGGGATGAGCAGCCATTTCATCTCCACCTCACAGGCCTTGCAATGAAGATTAAGTTGCAAATTAGGTAGCCATCCTAAGCTCCCAGAAAAGTCATCCTTCATCTGTTTTCTCTTAAATTTCTTCAAAAAATATAAATTCAGATTTTGAGTCAGTGGATTAAAGAAAATTATCATTCAACCAAGCAATTGGCGTGATAGGTCAGAGAGGAAAAGGTCAGTGGGGAAGATGAAAGAGATGAGATTGGAAGAAGGGACAGGATCAATGGAAAGTGAAGGAGAAGAAGGATCCGGAGGGGCATTGGTATTTAACAGTTGTTGAAGCTTGCAATGCTTGACCCCTGAAGGGAAGAAAAAAAGTTTTTTTTATTAAAGTGCAAGGTGAGGAAAAGGATGAAATGGAACTGCGGACCAGGGCAGCTTCGAGCTAGAGTCGGTGCTACTGAAACAGAGAGTGGGACCATGCGTACATCCTGTAAGATTCCAGGTTAGTGCCTCTCATAGTCAGAATGCAGTGTGAAGGATAGTTGTGCAACTATTTATTTTAGACAATGAGCAGTGTATTGCTGACTGAGTGTCTACGGAAGAAAAGGGGAAGTGTCCAGTCTGTTACTTTGCCTGTCCTGATCAAAGGATTGAATTTCTTGGTCCATGGTTTCAACTGGTAAGAGAAGTTGCACTCAATGCTGCCTCCTCCACTAATCAAATTAGTGAGACACGACCTCCCCTTCACAAAACCATGCTGCCTCTCGCTAATAAGTTTGTTTGTTTCCAAATGGGAGTAAATCCTGTCCTGAAGAATCCTCTCTAATAATTTCCCTCCCACTGACATAAGGCTCACCTGCCTATAATTTCCTGGATTATCCTTGCTACCCTTCTTAAACAAAGGAACAACATTGGCTATTCTCCAGTCCTCTGGGACCTCACCTGTAGCCAATGAGGATGCAAAGATTTCTGTCAAGGCCCCAGCAATTTCTTCCCTTGCCTCCCTTAGTATTCTGGGGTGGATCCCATCAGGTCCTGGGGACTTATCTACCTTAATGCTTTGCAAGACACCCAACACCTCCTGCTTTTTGATAATGAGATGACTGATTATCTACGCTCCCTTCCCTAGGCTCATCATCCACCAAGTCCTTCTCTTTGGTGAATACTGATGCAAAGTACTCACTTAGTACCTCGCTCATTTCCTCTGGCTCCACACGTAGTTTCCCTCCTCTGTCCTTGAGTGGGCCAACCCTTTCCCTAGTTACCCTCTTGCTGTTTATATATGTATAAAAAGCCTTGGGATTATCCTTAATCCTGTTTGCCAATGACATTTCATGACCCCTTTTAGCCCTCCTGACTCCTTGCTTGCTTGCTCATGTAACCTCATGACCTGGCATATCTACCACTCTATCATTACTATCAAGCCAGGGGACCAACCCTGGTTCAATGAAGAGTACATGCCAGGAACAGCACCAGGCATACCTCAAAATGAGGTGTCAGCCTGGTGAAGCTACAACACAGGACTACATGCATGCCAAACAGTGGAAGCAGCATGTGCATGACAGGGCTAAGCAATACCATAACCAATGGATCAGATCTAAGCTCTGCAGTCCTGCCACATCCAGTCATGAACAATTAAACAACTAACTGGAGGAGGTGGCTCCACAAATATCCCCATCCTCAACGATGGGGGAGCCCAGCACATTAGTGCAAAAGACAAGGCTGAAGCATTTGAATCCATCTTCAGCCTGAAGTGCCAAGTGGATGATTCATCTTGCCCTCCTCCTGAGGTTCCCAGCATCACAGATGCCAGTCATCAACCAATCCGATTCACTCCACGTGATATCAAGAAACAGCTGAAGGCACAGGATACTGCAAAGGCAATGGGCGCTGACAACATTCCAGTAATAGTACTGAAGACTCGTGCTCCAGAACTAGCCGTGCCTCTAGCTAAGCTGTTCCAGTACAGCTACACACTGGCATTTGCCCGGTAATGTGGAAATTTCCCAAGTATGTCCCGTACACAAAAAACAGGACATATCCAACCTGGGCAAATAATGCTCTATCAGTCTACTCTTGATCATCAGCAAAGAGATGAAAGGGGTCGTCAACAGTGCTATCAAGTGGCACTTGCTCAGCAATAACCTGCTCACTGAATCTGCCAGGGTCACTCAGCTCTTGACCTCATTGCAGCCTTGGTCCAAACATGGACAAAAGGGCTGGACTCCAGAGGTGAGGTGAGAGTGACATCAAGGCAGTATTTGACCGAGTATGCCATCAAAGAGCCCTAACAAAACTGGAGTCAATGGGAATCGGGGGGGGAAACTCTCCGCTGATTGGAGCTACACCTATTACAAAGGAAGATGGTTGTGGTTGTTGGTGGTCAATCATCTCAGTCCCAGGACATCACTGCAGGAGTTCCTCAGGGTAGTGTCCTCGGCCCAACCATCTTGAGCTGCTTCATCAATGACCTTCCCTCCATCATAAAGTCAGAAGTGGGATGTCCGGTGATGATTGCACAATGTTCAGCACCATTCATGACTCCTTATAAGCTGAAGCAGTCTGTGTCCAGATGCAGCAAGACCTGGACAACATCTAGGGTTGGGCTGATAAGTGGCAAGTAACATTCGTGCCACACAAGTGCCAGGCAATGACCATCTCAAACAAGAGAGAATCTAACCATCTCCCCTTAATGTTCAATGATGTAACCATCGTGGAATCCCCCATTATCAACATCCTTGGGATTATCATTGACCAGAAACTGAACTGGAGCAGCCACATAAGTACTGTGACTACAAGAGCAGGTCAGAGGCTGGGTATTCTGCGGTGAGTCACTCACCTCCTGGCTCCCTAATGCCTGTCCACCATCTACAAGACACATGTCAGGAGTGCGATGGAATGATCTCCACTTGTCTGGATGGATGCAGCTCCAACAACACTCCAGAAGCTCAATACCATCCAGGACAAAACTGCCTGCTTGACTGACATCTCATCCACCACCTTCAACATTCACTCCTTTCACCACCGACGTACAGTAGCAGCAGAATGTACCATCTACAAGATGCACTCCAACAGCTCACCAAGGCTCCTTTGACAGCACCTTGCAAACCCGTGAACTCTACCAACTAGAAAGACAAGGACAGCAGATGCATGGGAACACCACCACCTACAAGTTCCCCTTCAAGCTGCACACCATCCTGACTTAGAACTTTAGTTCCTTCACTGTCACTGGGTCAAAATCCTGGAACTCCCTTCCTAACAGCACTGTGGATGTACCTACCCCCAAGGACTGCAGCAGTTCAAGAAGGCAGCTCACCACCACTTTCTCAAGGGCAATTAGGGATGGGCAATAAATGCTGGCCTAGCCAGCGACAGCCACATCCCATGAACAAATAAAAAAAAACTTCCAAGGAAAACATTTGCATCAATGAAGACAGCATTTTCGATCAAACTCCAATTATTTCCAAACTTTTTAACATCTTTTGTAAGAGGTTTCTAACCCAGGGATTTTTTATTTTTTATACAACTAGGATAATTCCAAAGTCCAATTCACAGCAATCAGTTAAAATTCAAAACTGCCAATGTTATATGTGCGAGCCTTATATCCGGAATTAAAGACTCCCTCATAACATGACATGATAACTTGAATGTTCATTGTGGCCACTAATGAAATTCCAGTTTTCTGACCTGTTAACTTAACAGGTCAGTTAATCTTAATAACTTAAACTTAATTCAGATCAATACTCACTAACTATACACAGAACAGAATAGCTGTGCTTTTTTTTAAAAGAAAAGGTAAATTATGTAATTTTTCTTGTTCTTTCTTCAGGTGCCTTTTCAAATGACTGTAATAAAACTAAAAAGTTATTTAACATTCTTACAACAAACGACTTAACACCAGCCTCTTAAACAAACTTTAAACCAACACAATCTTTTCCATATCTCCTTTATTTATCCTTTGTCTCCCTTAAACCAATTTCCAATTCATGACCTTTACTACTAAAAAACAATGTGCAAGACATGTCTTTAAATTTAAACTGCAAAAAGCAATAACGATTTTAAACTTTGGTCTAATTAAAACAAAGTTTTTTTCAAATTTCAAATTGGATTTCTGCCAGACATCTTCAAGCCTTCAAGGCTGAAGCTTATCTCTTACAAAATTGTTCATTTGCCTGTCCACAATTGCAAAACCAACTTGTAAAGTAAAAATAAAACATTACACCAGCATCTTTAAATTAATATATAATTCAGTTTTTATATCCCATTTCTGAGTGCACAATCTGGAATTGAAATGAACACACTCAACAATCACATTCACACTTTTTAAATTCCAAACAACTTAGAAATATTGATTCCTGTAATGGATTATGAATTCGAAGTACCAAACATCTGTATTAAATTCCCTGTCCTGAGCCCAAGGAACACACAGGTTCAACTAGTTCACAACCAAAACATAACTCATAAATATAGAAATAATAGAACAAGTTACAGACACATGTTTTCAATATTAAAGCCAGACTACAAAGTGCTAACAACTGTTCGCTCTATATAACACAAGCTACACAGATAAGGACATTCATTTGTGGAAGCTTCCAACATTCATACAGACTCGAACAAAAGTCAGAGTAACTTGCTTTTACTCACTTTAAATTTCACTAAAAACATCTTGTTTAAGTTGTTCCTCTTTCCTCAACCTGATACCGCTCACATTCCCACTCCAGCTCTCCCCAATGTACGTTTCCATCACGTCCTCATAGAAGGCCAGGATAGTGCCTCCCACAGTTACTGCAGGCACAATTGCCTGTTGTTTCCTCAATCTTCCCTGCAGTTCCAAATCTTCTTTTAAACACTCATTCTCTTCCTTCTGTTACTTCAATTGACTTTCATTTTCCTGAGCATCAATCACGGCTGCACCACTGTTCAGGTTAGAGATATGTTGTCGTTTTAACAGAGTGGTACAGCTCCAAATCTTGAACCCGCTGGTACAGTCGCTCAACCTCTTTATCTTTATAAATAGTGGCCTCTTGGATTCGCTGAGTGCTGTAAGCCAGAAGGTATTTTTGCCTTCTCTATCCTTAACTCCTTCTGGCCTAACTAATCTTGTATGAACGCTATAACCTCCTTGTATTTCTGCTTGAAGACCCATTTAACATCTTTAGACAACATGACTTTATTTATTCTCTTCATATATTTCTCGTATAAGTGCCTTTGATCATTGGTGGATCTATGAAGATCAGATCTCCACACTCCCCAAAAGGGTTTTCACTCCCAAAACACATGTTGGCTGGTCTCAGGAACTCGAGATCCTTCCTTTCTCTCAAAAAGCATTCACAATGCGCCAAGTCCCATTTGGATTGCCAAATGTAAGATTTGATAAGATAGGTGTGTTTTATTCCCTCTTCTAAGGTGGGAACAGACTTGGCAGCACAAAGCTTGTTGTGAATCGACTTTATTGAGAAAAAGGTAAGGACAACTTTATTAAGTTTTCAGATAAACTATAGTCACAAACTCAGGCAGTGAATAATAGTCTAACACAGATATTACCCATATTAGAGACTGGACAGCAGAGCACACAACTCTTTCTCTTGCAGTTTTTGGTCTTCAAAGTTTTTGTTTGGTCTCTCTCTCTTGTCTCTTTTTGTTGTTCAAAAGTTCTCTGCTGTACAGTGTCAAAGACAAGACCTCTTTTATCCTGGCAGCGTTCCAATTAACCATCTCTTCTCCCTATCAGTGATTAGTCTTGTATTAAAGGATGCCTTTCTTAACCAACCAAGGATCATTTTGTGATGGTTGGTAACCTTTTGGATTTACATAAAGTAAGACCCTGTTCTGTTGACTACTTTATCTCAATGCTTTTACATTGCAAAGTTCCTTATCTCATTATGAGATAAATCTACACTTTGTTCTCTTGGAAGCTGTTTTCACTGTCTGTTCTCAAGGTCACTCTTTCTACTGCAAGTAAGCATTTTAAAACTTGACATAATCTCCCAGAATCCCTCTGCCTTGACATCTTGTCTGTACTGTGGTGGTGGCCACTGCTGGGGTTGCACACAGCCTGGACCGGCAGCATGGATGAGGCCCTGGAATGTAGGTAAGTGTGTGGGGTCTCGCCGGGGACAATCAGCTGGGCCGCAGCGAGACAGTGGGGGTCATTTGAGAGAGGGATGGGGGGTGGTCTAGTGGGGACGGCTTGTAACCGATCAGGAAGGGCCCCCCAAAGCCCGCAAGGAGGTCGCCAGGTTTTACTGAACAACCTTCTGAGCTATTGAACTGCCCGCCCGTCGCTGGTAATATGCCAGTGGCGGCAGGAGGAGGCCCTTAAGTGGCAATTAATTGGTCACTTAAGGGCTATAATTGGCCTGGGGTGACGTGAACAGCACCCCCAGCCTCCCACTCAATTTTACGCTATCCTTGCCTCCAGCCCGGTAGTACAGGTGCGGGGGGTGTAAAATTCTGGCCGCTGTCTTTCAGGCAAGATGTTAAACTAAGGCCCTGTCTGCCCTCTCAGGTGAATGTAAGGGAGTTAGCCTGGTGTCCTGGCAAATATTTATCCCTCAATCAACACCACAAAAAACAGATTATCTGGTCCTTATCACATTGATCTTTGTGGGAGTTTGCTGGCACAAATCAGCTGCCATGTTTCCTACATTACAACAGTGACTGCACTCCAAAAGTACTTCATTGACTGTAAAGTGCTTTGGGACATCCAGTGGTTGTGAAAGACACTATATAGTTGCAAATAATTCTTTCTTTCTGTAAAAACCCTTGAAAAACTTACACCTTGTTGAATAAGGTTTAAGCAGGTTTTTAACAGTGTACTAAATACATAGTTATTGCTAAATAGCCTTACTGGTCCTGAAAGAGTAATTTTATATTTGTTAAATGTCGAGTTTCTCCATGATAAAAAATTCTACATTTTTTAAAAGTTTGTTTAAAATATTTTAGCTTTGACCTTAATCCTATGTATATGTCCCAAACATTTATTTTGCTATTTAAAATTAAAAGTAAAGGGATTCAATGGTTTTAATTTCCTGACCATGAGAATACTTCAATGTGATTGGCTGCTTACCCTCCTTGATGTCATCACTGTTACTGTATTCCTGGTGATCCCCTTGATTTGGTGGCAGATTCAAACTGACGTCGGGAACGGGAAAATTCATGCCACAAAGATCACTAGATCTTGTGTGGGCAGCTTTTGTCCGTGTCGGCAGCAGGCGCTGTTTTGTCACCACTGACTGCAAAATCCAGCCCAGTATGTCCTCTGACTGACATTGAGCAATGTACTGAAATAAACTGCTTCATAGTACAATAATAATGTATATTTTTAACCAATGCTTATCTCAAATAATGATGTGTTAGACAACATGCTGAAGCATTCATAAAGTTGTTTCTTCATAGCGTTTTTGAAATATTTCAAATTAATTTTAATGGTACAGCAATTCTTTTATTAAATGCATGTTAGTTATTCATGGCAATGTCTTTTAGAGTGCAGCTTAATTCGTTGTTTTATATTTTTGGTATTGCAGGTTAAAAATTAAGTTATAATGAACATTTGCAATTCATAATGTTCCTGCTTTGCAGTGAATTTTAATATGCATCCATTTTAGCCTGAAATTGGGTATGAAATAAAGCAATGATATCGTCGTTGTACTGCCACAGTAAATCCAATTTGCTATTTCCACAACCTTGGGAGCAACTGTGATCTTATAACAATCCTTTTTACAAGGCCGTGGCATGAGTTCCGTTGTAGACAGTACAGCAAATGCCAAAGGTTAAGAAAATAATTAAATTTTCACCTATATACTGTATACTTGGTGTTTTGTTCACCTGGAGGTCAATTAGAATAACTAATAATTTTTCAGTAAGATATAACTTGATATAGTTTATTCCAATAACCTCTGAGGCTACATAGGATCAGGTAACAAGGAGCATTATGGAAACCAGATCAGCTAGTTGGCTGGACCATGCAACTCCCTCAGTTGGCACCATTCCAAGAGGTATGTCTGAAAGAGGAAGTGGTACATCCTCTTAAAAGAATTCATCTGAAAGAAGCAGAGAATCCATTTTAAAAAATATTTTGCTGAAGTGAGACAGCCACTTAAAGGTATTAAAAAGATAGTCACCATTCTATATACAGTATTTTTTTCCGCATTAGTAAACTGCAGTTTAATCCCACCCTGCCAATACATTATGCATTGATTAGTCTTATGTTTGATTCAGAAATCATGGCATTATGCATGAAATTTTTTTAACTCATGCTATTGATTCGGTTGCAGGTCAAAAATCGTAATTTAAATTGATGCAGTTTACTATGGAAAATATGAGCCTGACTAAAGTATGATGGGAGTTCAAGGTCCAATATTCCAATTATATGAACCAAATAAAAACAATAAAATCTTCTGAGTAATTCACAGTAAAAGACTTATGAAATATTACACAGCAGTCCCTATATACTGAGAGTAGAATCACACCATGAGTATGCAGGCTGAATGACTGTGTGGCATGAATTTGTAAAGGCTTTAATGATCTTAGTTGATGTAAAACACTTTCTGTTTAGCATTATAAATAATTTATAAAATTAACTGTGTGAAATGATGCCTGTCATTAGCAGTTTGCTCTTTTAGTTCTACTTATGGCAATCAACAGACTACTTTGAATGAATGACCGCCCTGTACTGATGTATAATTTTTATCCGGTCCACCTATCTAACTAGTGTTACTGTTTATTTTAGATATCCAGCAGCTATCCTTTCTTAATAAATCAAAGGATAAATGAACTGAGACTTCGAGTACCGGGACAGAGGCTGTAAACTTAGAAGGGGAGGGAGCTGGCATGCAAACAACGTGTCAGGTTAAAGAACCATTTTAGCTGTTAGAAGTACTAATATTCTTAAGATAATGAAACGTGTAATGCATTAAAGTGACTTGTCACGTAATTTAATTAATGTACTGATGTGCATTTTAAAAAAATCAAGTTCCATATTGTCCACTGAAGTTTAAAGGTAAACTATTAACCAGAATTTGACAAAACACAGAAAAATGCATTAAAATTACAGAACTCCAAAGAACATTTGCACAAGAAACATTTGCAAATAACACACATAGAAGAGACAAGCTAAAGAATAGTAGACTCATTTATCGCTTGATACATGTGCTACTATTGTTCAGAAGCTGAGTTATAGGTTTATTACTATTGAAAACATTACTGTATATCATGATCCAGCTATATAACTTCAACTCCAAATAGATAAATGTTGTTTTGCAATTGTTCCAGGTATTTTAAAATGAGTACTCTAAATTAGTAGAGTGCCATACTGCAGTGGTAACCCTAGTTGCACAATGTTTGACATCAGTTTAAAAGCTTTATGTAAGCTCATCAGATATAATGGCCTTGGCTTTCTGCCTGCCCCTGCTGATTTTTCAGCAGATCCGGGATAGGCAGAAGTACTCTGACATGTTATTGCTCTCCAATATTTTCCATCTGGCTTAAAATGCTCTCTCCTCACAGGAGTGGGACAGTGCCTGACTGCTGGTCTGTATTTCAATATCTCAATAGAGCAACATAAGTGATCAGTAATTTATACTGAGTTGGGTACATTCCTCAAGAAGAAGGGGAGATTCACCAAACTACCTTGGCTAAAATGTCACCATTAATGTTATCTCCCTCAGAGTGAATGGATGGATGAGGGATGTCCGAGCACAAACAGGTTGTGGTTCCCTTTATGGGTTTGAGACATGCTATAAGATCTGAATCGAAAAGTTTACGTCAGACTGTGAACATGGTAGGCAAAACAAATTAGTGGCTCTTGAACTATTTCAAGGGTCAATCACACAGCTTGGGAGGAATTTTATGCTCTGCCCCCCGTGGCGACTTTGGAGGCAGGGAGAGCATATAATCGGACGGGATAGTGGCGGGGGGGGACCCGCCACCTTCCTGCCTCCACCCAAATTAAGTCTGGGCAGGAAGGCTTGTGAACGATCTTCCCACCCCGCCGTCAATTGAGGGCCTTAAGTGGACAATTAAAGCCCAATTAAGGGCCTCATCCCGCCTCCGCTGGCATTAGTCCAGCAGCAGGCAGGCCTGTTGCCGCACAGAAGCATGGAAAGCAAACCTGAGCAGGTTGCTTACAGGCTCTGTGGGTCGGGGGGTGGGGGGGGGGGGTCCCTCATTAAAAGGCACAGTGCCTGAATGAGGGACCCAGTATTGGGAAGGGAAGGGCCCGCTGAGAGCCACCCGTAGGGCTGCTGACCCCCTGTGCCCCCTACATCCCCTCCCCCGTGACCCCCACCCCGCAAAACTCCTCCCACCCTGACTTACCTGTGGCCTGGGTCCCTTGGCGATCCACGATGACCAGTGGGTGCCTTACTGGCAGCAACCACCACCTCCGTGGCTGCGCTGCTCAGTAAAAGAGTTGCCGGCCTCTGATTGACTGGCAGCTCTCAGAGGACGGGACTTCTGTCGCCAGGATCCTTGATCCCGGGGAAGGCCCACCACTGTCCATTTAATTGCCTATTCAGCACTTGATTTGGTGGGCTTTCCCTAGAGGAGACGATGCAAGGCTTTTGCCGGCACTTTAGCCAGTGGTTGAGACACCCGTCACCCAGATAAAATCCTGGCCCATGTGTCTGTTGTTATTGTGGTTCTTTCAGCTTCCTTTACATTTATGATATCTTGAAGCCAATAATAATCTGAAATCATTCATAACTTGGTGAGTTGCCTTTTCACAATAATTCTTTGATGGGGCTTCCAGTTGAATGTTTCTAATTAGTTTTGTAATGTGGTCAAGGATAATTGGGTTCAGTGCGAAATACAACAGCAAATTAAATGACTTGTCAGCTATGATGGAACAATGGTAGCAAACAAAATTCCCTCTTCATTTGGTAAAGATGACGAATTTGCATTTATATTGCACTTTATTAGCTCCTCAGTATATTCCAAAATGCTATACTTTTCTTTGATACTGTTGATATGTAAGAAAACACAACAGCAATTTACACACAGAAAGGTTCCACAAACATGCAAATGTGAAAAAAGGGTAGGAAAAGCCCAGCTGGTCTATCGAGCTTATCCCGTCCTGGAATGGTCAACTTCCTCACACCATCATCCCCATTCCTCCCTCCAATGCAGTGAGGTAATTTTCTGGGAGAGGTTAAAAATAAGACAAAAATTGCTAGCAAAGTCCTCTTCGACACCCAAAGGTGATCAAGCAAGCTCCAAGAGACCATGATAACTTGGAGACACAACCTCCCACCCAATTTCTGTGGGCAGAGATATTCGCTACTCTCAGGAATTTTTTTCGGCTTCCTTTTCAATTCTTGTAGTGAATACCCAGTCACTGTGCAGAACTCTACAAAAAGGAGTACCTTCAAGATTCTAACCTCATTCACTGTTTTTATAACTTAGATATTATGTCCCTGTCCTGCTTAACATCTCTTGCTAAAATAACCTATCCACTTGGGCCAAGATTAATTCTATTATTAATTTAAAGACCTCAAGCTTATCATTTGAATTCTGCACTTTTCCAAAATAACAAAGCCCTACCCTCCTAATTGATAATTAAAGATCCTTAACATAGTGGCCCTCTTCTGAAACTTATCCGAGACCTACATATCCCATACCATTTGAGGGGACCAAAACTGAACACAATACACTAGATGTGGCCTGACCAAAGTCTTACAAAACAAGAAACACTGTTCATTGTACGTATATTTAATTGCCCTAGCAAAAAGTACTAACACCCGATTTACAGTCACAACAGCCTTGTGGCACTGGTTTACTGGATCATACACTAATGCCCTCAAATCCTTCTTCTGCTCAGTAGCCTTGAGAACATAGCCCTGCATAGTGTTCACATGCTTGGAGTTGCCCCCAACTCAAGTGCATCACACAATATTTGTCCATATTAAATGATATCTGGTAGATTTGAACCCATTCCCCATTGCATCTAAGATCCTCAAATGTGCATATCTTTGGGTCATCCACTAACTTGTGGATAGGCTGCTCAACATCTTCAACCTGATTGCTAATATAAATGAAGACCATTTTGTCTAAATCCATTCTCTGCAGGACTCTAATAGTGACCAGACCCAATACAGAAACTCTGCCTCCTGTCTACGCAAATGCAACCAGTTCCTTATCCAACCCAAAATCTGGCTACTAATCCTACTGGACGCAACTTGCTAATTTTGTGTTGCACTTTGTCAAAGACTTTTTGAAAATCTAGATATACAATGATATCTAGGCTTCCAATATCTAACAATTTTGTTATAGATGTTCAAAATATTTGTGCTGGGATTCCCAGTAATAACCCTATTCTTTTCAAGACGATTGTCTATCTCCACTGATACCTTTTAACAACTTGCCTCTAACTGAAGTCTAATGGGCCTAGTTTTTCTCGTTATTGCCAAATTACTGTTTTCAAATATTGGTATCACATGGGCCTCTCTTTAGTCCATGGGAACATCCCCAGAACTCAGCAAACTATTGAAATATAAGCAAGTCACTAGTAGAGGACAGCCCCAATTATATGGGTGAATGTCACTAAATCCATTTCAAAAGTACTAATTTTAACAAGAGCTATATCTGCATCAACTTTTACACATGACATTATAGCATCAAACCTAAGGTGTAATAGTAGTGAAGACCGATGTTAAAGTAGTCATTTCAAACCTCTGACATATCCTGGGACCAGTGTTCCCTTTAATTTTTTTTCCGGATTCTGCAGCTCCATTACACATCTTTGTGCAACTGTGCATGCAAGGTAATTTAAAGGGGCCGACTTGTGCGTGGCCTGCGTGGGGACTTTTGTGTTGCTGAGCAGCTGCATAGCTTAGAGGAAACATTGCCTGGGACTCTACTTGATCCTTCTTTCTGTAATTCTTCAACCTCTCTCTGACTCCTAATATATTTGAAAAAGACCTTGTTGTTCTCACCACATGTATACACTATCCTTCTCTCCAACACGTAATTACTTAAACAGAAGCAAAATACTGCTGATACTGGAAATCTGAAATAAAAACAGAAAATGCTGGAAATACTCTGTAGGTTAGGCAACATCTGTGGAGAGAGAAACAGAGTTAAGTTTTCAGGTTGCTGACCTTTCGCCAGAATCTGAAAAAAGTCAATGATGTAACAGATTTTAAGTACAGAGACAGAGAAAGGGCGAGGGGAGAAAAGAACAAAAGGAAAGGTCTGTACGGAAAGCAGGAGAGATTAAATGACAAAAGGGATGAGGACATGGTAATCGGACAAATAAAGAAACAAGAGATAGGGCTACAGCAGGTGCAAATTAGAATAAGAAAATTAATATCAACAGCTGCCATTCGAAAAGATGGGGGCAGAGGTTGTGATCTGAAACTTTGAACCTAGTGTTGAGTTGGAAAGACTGTAAAGTGTTTAATCAAAAGACGAGGTGCTGTTCATTGAGCTTGCATTGAGCTTCATTTGAACATGTAGGATGGTAAGGACAAAGAGGTCAGAGTGGGAGCGGGGTAGAGAATTAAAATGACTGGCGACTGGAAGCTCAGGGTCCTGCTTGTGGGCTGAACGGAGGTGTTCCGCAGAGAGTTACCCAATCTGCATTTGCATTGTGAGCAGTGAATACAAGATACTAAATTGAAGGAAGTACAAATAAATCACTGTTCAACCTGGAAGGATTGCTTGAGGCTATGAATGATGGGAGGGGAGGAGGTAAAAGGGCAGTGGTTGCATTTCCTGCGCTTGTAAGGGAAGGTGCATGGGAAAGGGAGGGAATGCTTGGGGGTTATAGAGGAGTTGACCAGGATGCCGCAGAGGGAATTGTCCCTTCAGAATGCTGAAAAGGAAAGGGAGGGGCAGATGTGTTTGGTGGTGGCATCACGAGGGAGGTGGGAGAAATGGTGGAGGATGATAAATTGAATACAGAGGCTGGTTGGGTGGAAGGTGAAGACAAGGGAAACCCTATCATAGTTCTGGGGGGTAGGGAGGCGAAATGGGTAAGAACAGAAGTACAAAAAATGGAACAAACATAGTTGATGGCTCTTCCAACCACGGTCGAAAGAAATCCTCAGTTGCGGAAAAAGGAAGACATATTGGAAGAACTGATATGGAAGGTGTCATCATCACAACAGATACGACAGACACGGAGAAACTGGGAGAATGGAATAGAGTAATTACAAGAAATGGGGTGTGAGGAAGTTGTTATGACCAGGTGAGAAGAGGTCTAGGGGTTCTCTTTCAGCCTTTGCCTGGTTTAACCGTAACAGGTTTTAATTTTAGAAACACCATGCTTTTAGTTCCCCCTCAGTGAATCCTTGTTCACTGCTGCAATTGTAAGGCAAAGAAATTAGACAGGTTTCCTTAGATTTAAACAAGAAAGGTGGAAGTTTATTAATCTTAAATTCTAATCTGGTTAACAACTACGACTATGCGACGGGACCACGTTAGCATGCATGCGCGATAAACACACACGCAGATAGAGAGAGAAAAAGTAGAAAAGAATAAAGGGGAAAAGTTTGAGGCAATATCTGTTAGATTTTTATTGTCCTTTGAGTTTGATGTGGAGCCTTTGGTTGCCGGTAAGTCCTGAAATTTGTTGGGGCCCACTTGATGCTTCAATTTGGTTCGATGTCGGAGTCTTTACTCTTGAGGTTCACATGTCTTCTGTGGGTCCGGTGGCTTGGGAGAAAGTCAGAGAGAGACAGCCAGGAGAGAGGCTTGTTTGTTCCAACTTCAGTTGCAAACTGCCTTCTGTTCCTTTCTCTGTGGCATAATTCAAAAAACCCAGGTTGCCCAGCAGATTAGTCATGTGACTAGCTCCTTATTTGGAACAGTCTCGCCTGCGAGGTTTGTGGATTGTATTATCTTAGCAGTCCCGGGAATGCGCTTCCTTACACCTTCAATGTCTGATGATCAAAATCCATTTGGGTTAACAAAGTGATTCCTGACAACGCAGCCAGCCACTGACGTCAGCAGGCTGCGCCAAGCTGCGCACATGCGCAGACGAGCTCCTGCTCTCTGCGCGTGCGCTGCATTCCAACTTGCCAGGACTGGTTAGCGCATGCGCCGATGACGTCATTGCGTGACGTGTGCATCTTTGGGAAATGCGCCTGGTCAGCCTCTGTGCATGCTCTTTACACGTACAGCAATGCAATGCCAACGGAAATTCATGCATGCGTCAAGCTCCGCTCCTCCCCCTCCGCTCTTTCAGCCACTCCGCGCTCCCCTCCCCCCCCTCGCTGCTCTCTCCGGCCACTCCGTCTCCCCCCTCGCTGCTCTCTCTGGCGGCTCAGCTCTTTTGGCAGCTCCGCTCCGCTCCCCCCCTCGTCCCCGGCCAGCTCAGCTCCCCTCCGGTCCGTCCCCGGCCCGCTCCACATCCCTTCGTCCCTGGCCCACTTGCCTCCTCCCCGTCCCCGGCCCACTCCGCTCCCCACCAGCCTGCTCCGCTCCCCTCCGCTCTGTCCCCGGCCCGCTCCACACCCCTCCGTCCCCGGCCCACTCTGCTCCACACCCATCCGTCCCCGGCCCGTTCCGCTCCACACCCTTCCGTCCCCGGCCCGCTTCGCTCCACACCCCTCCGTCCCCGGCCCGCTCCGCTCCCCACCGGCCTGCTCCGCTCCCCTCCGCTCCATCTCTGGCTCGCTCCACACCCCTCCGTCCCCGGCCCGCTCCGCTCCCCCACCATCCTCGGCCCGTTTGCCTCCTGCCCGTCCCAGGCCCTCTCCGCTCCCCGCCGTCCCCGACCCACTCGCCTCCCACCCCCACCATCCCCGACCCGCTCGCCTCCCCCCCCATCTCAGATGATGGTTAGTCTGTGGAAGTCTCTTCCCAAGCCGGCAGTGGAGGCAGGGTCATTGAATATTTTTAAGGCTGAGTTAGATAGATTTTTGATTGACAAGGGAGTCAAAGGGTATGGGGATAGACAGGAAAGTAGAGTTGAGGCCACAATCAGATCAGCCATGATCTTATCAAATGGCAGAGCAGCTCAAGGGGCCGAATGGCCGACTTCTGCACTTAATTTGTATGTTCGTATGTTCCCCGCCTCCATCCCACCAATAGGTCATTTTCCCAGAGATAGGATTGCTGTGGGGAGGGGGTGGGGGGTGGGGGGTTGCGGTGGTACGCAATTGAGGCACTTAAAAGCCTATTAAGGCCTATTGTCAGAGGCTGACTGGAATTTCGAGGGGGTCAGTGCAGCTGCCTGAAGGCAGCAAACCATGGGGTCTTGCTCGGCAGGCAGGTTTAAAGGCCCTCCCTTCCTTCCTGGGTTCAGCGGCAGCCACAGGCCGCCCTGTGGAGGTGTACCCACCTACAATTGTGGTCACCTGCAAAAAACATTTTTTTTGTGTTAAGTTTTAAAAAGTTGGAGAGAGGGAGCCTCCACCTTGTGGCACTCTCTCCCTCACTTACCTGCCTTGGCATTCTGCTGTTGCTTCAAAACTGGAAAGTCTCCTATTGGCCCTCCCAATTCGAGAGCCTGCCTATCGTCTTTAATTGGACAGTGAGCCCACCCTCTGACCCCTGATTGGCCAATGCAGGGAAAATCACAGGTGAGTGACTGTTCCCCACACATTGTGGGTTTCTGACCCCCATTTGAGTCTGACGATGGGGTTCTGCAGTCTGCAGGGAAAATGCTGCCCCGTGTATTTTTTACACCTATGCTAAAATTATAGCTACTGGTATGGAAAATTTTATTTTGAAGGAAAATTAGTGAAAGAAGAACAGATACAACAGTTCTTTCAACTCTCACAAGGTAAGTTAAGCTCTCGTTCTCACCCTGTACAACTTAGGTTGCTTTTTTTATGTCTATCCATTTCAATTAATGATACAGGTCCTATGGAGAACATTCTAAATATGCACCATCACTCTAATTCATGCAACTATTTAAGCAAAAGGCCAGAAAAAAATAATCTTTTGGCATTGAATTTGAAACAGACACATCATAATAAAGCATCAACAAAACACTGAGAATGTAATATCAGGATTGATGATAATAATAGTAATGTAATTTGGTTTGGATATTGTTATCACTTACTCTAAGGATCTCATTACTATTGCTCATTTCAGTTGGACTAATAATGAGTACCTCAAAGCTAGTAATCATAATGCCCCCCAAAATTAAGTCATTGCTATATTCATGACATTTCTAAGTTTATGAAATTGAAACAGTTGACATTTCCATAGTGTAAGGCTGAATATAGATCTGCCATTTAAAATTGACAGAATGATAGATCTAATCACGAATACTGGACTTCCATTGATTTTTTTTTTCACGGAACACAATCCATCACCTTAATTGGCAAGAATATTATCTAATATTTTACAATTTAATGAGCATATTATCATCTTCAAAAATGCCATTTTGCAAAATAATCTGCAATTTATTGTGAGTCACACAAAAACAATTTTTAATTTTAATTTGAAAATGTAATTTTCTTGATACCCCTGATTGTAAATACTCCATCGCTCAACTCCAGAACATTGGAGCCAGGCCCACGGTGAGGGGAGTGTTGCTTGCCTTTCCAATATTTCTATATATTTTACCTTCATATTTGTCCATAATTGAAATTAAAATTATTTTATTTTTGCAACACCCCAATGCAAATTTTTGCTTAGAAGAGTTAGTAACACTGGCAGGAGCTGTGAAGATAAAATCTAGACCTTAGTTTAAAATATCAGAAATTATGGAGTATCCACAATAACCCTCTGATGTAAATTGCCATCTAATAATTTTTTTTCTAGCAGATCCTATGAAAGCTAAATATTCTTATTGGAGTTGCTGGGTAAGATTTTCTCCATCAGAAATCTCTCTCCAATAATATTGATGAATCTGAAGTAAAATCACAAATCGACAGCAGGCCAGTAAATATCTGTAAAGAAGAACTTCTAAGAGCTGAATTATACAATGCCTGCTTTCATCATCTGGTCTTTGTCTTAGTGATTTTCTTGCCAATGAATGAACATTTGAAAAACAATAAATGTTTCCTTTCGTGAAAGGGCATGTGCAGACTTAAGAATATCGACCATACAAGTAAACATCAACAGTAACTTGTTAGGTCGTTGAATGAGTTAATGTGTTTGTTAGGTCTTTTATTGTTCTATAAACAGAAGTGACTTTATTTCTCTCCCAGGAGAACACTTAACTGAATTATCTCAAATAAAATTGACATACAACTTGTTGAAAATAGAAATATGTATTAATATAGGACAGAGACTGAGGAAATACACAGTAGAGTAGTATCAAGCATTATAATAATGTTGCCTGTTTTGTTTTCCATAAATTACCATTTCAAATGTATTCATGTATTCTCTTTGTGCAATACTGCATCCTATCCTCTTCAATACAATATATGTAATTCTATACTATTAAAGTACATCTTCGGCCTTTGGAGATGAATTTTCTGTTCTGCAGAAATGCACCCTACTTGCAATAACAATAAACTGCTGTTGTGATTTATTTGGACATCTTAGCATTCAACTTGAAGCCTTGAGTTAATTGCAGGGTATAATGGTATGGACACCAAGGGAGAACAAGCTTTGCTGGATTTACCTCCTCTTTGGACTCAATTGTAAAATAATAAATATACAACAAAAAGGAGATTTCTCAGGGACTCATTTGTTTGAATCTGTCAGTTTACAAGCAAGCACAGAATAACAAGTGTTCAAACTAATACCAAATGGAAAAAAAATTCCAAGTGTAGTTAATTTCCCAGTAGAAATAGAAATTAAATCTGTTTTAATGCATAATGCATGATAATATTAGTTAAAAAGGTGTGACATAAACTGTTCAAATCACCTTGTGCTTTGTTCGTGATGTAACCAATATAGCAAGTAATATTATAAAGAGAGAAACCTTTAAGTTGCAATGATGTGAAAGATGTTAATTTACATTAATAATAATGGGCTAGAATTTCCATAGGTATTTACCCTGGCATAACGTCAGCAGAAACCACAGAGAAATAATTGAAGTTACAGGGGAAGACCAAGAGGATACCTGTGGAAATTACAGGTGCATTTATTTATTTACTTTAATGACCATACAAATATTAGACCACCCTGAGATTTACAAGTTGTATAATTGATTTAAGTTTCAGTAGGTTGAATAAAGCTTCGCCCATTTTCAGTTTGCCACACACCATAGTATTGAGCAAAATAAAAGATGGGAATATTCATTCTACATGTCATGCCATTTACCTGTTAAGCTGTAATTTTGAATGGTCTAGAATATGCAAATCTAACACTGACCTTGAAATTAGACTATGTGGTATTGGCTGATGAATGCTTAACACGATCACATGAAATTATTGGCCCATCAATCCTTTTAATATGAATAAGTAGCACTTCCATTAACATAACAGATTTTCATATGAGCAACTGAAACATTTGTTTGCTAATAATGCACAACCAAAATTTAGGCTAAGCTTCAGGTATGAATTACTAGTTAAGGTCATTGAATAATGGAGTCATGGAGCTGCATTTTACAAGATGGCGGCCTACACACATGGGCTTTACACCACGGAACCGCCGTAATATTGAACGTGGTGGCTCATTTTCATGGCTGGTGCAGACCGCCCATCCCAATCGCGTGATTGGTGTGGGCATTCTGCCCCAGCAATGGCATCCGGCGCCACTGCGCTGTGGCTCCATAATGTGGTCCTCGCCTACTTCGGCGATGGAGTCTTAAAATGCAGCCCATTAAGTCTATATTGCCTCATCTGATCCCTTCTGCCAAAATGCAATACCTCACACATCTCTGTATTAAATTCCATCTGCCACTTGTCTGCCCATTCTGCTAGCCTATCTATGTCCTGTTGCAGGTGATTCATATCATCCTCACTGTTTGCCACTCCTCCTAGTTTGGTATCATCAGCAAATTTTTTAATTCTCCTGTGTTTTCAACTAATTTATATATGGTAAAGTGGTCCTAACACTAACCCTTGGGGAACATGACTGTCTACCACCCTCCAGTTGAAAAACAACCATTTAACATGACTCGCTGTTTTCTGTCCTTGAGACAATCTTTTATCCAATTGGACACAGATCCTCCTATTCCATGAGCCTCAATTTTGTTAACCACTCTTTTATGTGGTACTTTATCAATATATACAATATCGCATTCCCTTCATCAATCTTCTCTGTTACTTCATTTAAAAATTCAATTAGATTAGTCAGGTCTGATCTGCCTTTTACAAATCCATGCTGGCTATCCTTAATTAACTCAAACCTCTCCAAGTGCCAGTGATTTTTTTTCCTGATTATTGTTTCTGAAACCTTACCCACCACTGATGTTAAGAGAGCGGCGAAGTTTAAAAGACCGGGCCGGTGAGAGAGCAGAGCCAGAGAAACGGAGTTTAAAAAAGCAGGCCTCTGAGGGAGCAGAGCCAGAAAAACGGAGTTTAAAAGAGCGGGTCCTGTGATGGATAGTGTGTGGGTTTGGAGCTGACAAACAGCATTCTAAAGAAAATTAGGTGTGACATCAGTGGGAAACAGGTAAGTGATTGGTTGGTGAGTTTTTTTCCCCTTTTTTAAAAACTTTTTTCTCTTGAAACTCAGGTAGTCATTAGTAGAGGCAAAGTTTATTAACTAATAGATAGAGGAATGCTATGTGGGTACGCCATGACACTTCCTGTGTCCTGGATAACCATATGTGCATGAAGTATCGTCAGTTGCAAAAGAGCGAGTTCCGGGTTTCGGAACTTGAGCAACAGCTAGCATCACTGTGGCATATCCATGAGGTTGACAGCTTTGTGGATATCATGTTTATAGATGTGGTCGTCCTGCAGCTTAATTGTCTGCAGGGAAAGAAGGAATGGGTGACTGCCAGGCAGCCAAGAAGAAACAGGCAGGTAGTGCAGGAGACTCCTGAGTGCATCTCACTCTCCAAATGGTATTAATTTCTGAATACTGAGGAAAGTGATGGTTCACCTGGGGAATGCAACCAGAGCCAGGGCCATGGCACCATGGCTGGCTCAGCTGCATAGTGGGGCACAAAGAAGATTGATAGAGCAATAGTGATAGGAGATTTGAAAGTTAGGGGAATAGACAGGCATTTCTGTGGCCACAGACATGAATCCAGGATGGTGTGTTGCCTCCCTGGTGCCAGGGTCAAGGATATCATTGAATGGCTGCAGAGCACCATGAGGAGGGAGGGTAAACATCCAGCAATCGTGGTCCATATTGGTACAAGTGACATAGGTAGGAAGAGGGATGTCATCCTGCAGGCAGAGTTTAGGGATCTCAAAATTCAAAATCTCCAGATTACTCACAGGGTGATAAGAAAGGAAGGGGGAGAGTGGTAATTTTGATCAAAGAAATAATTACAGCCATGAGGAGGGATGATATGTTGTAAGGTTCATCAAATGAGGCCATATGGATTGAGCAAAGGAACAAAAAAGCGGCAATTGCACTGCTGGGAGTGTACTTTCGACCCCCAAACAGTCAGAGGGAGATAGAAGAGCAAATATGTAGGCAAATCTCTGAGAAGTGCCAGAACAATAGGGCAATAATAGTAGGGGATTTTAATTGCCCCAGTATTAACTGGGATAGTTTTAGTGTGAAAGGAATTGAGAGAACAGAATTCTTGAGCTGAATTCAGGAGAACCTTTTTGGCCAGTATCTAGCAAGTCCAACAAGAGATGGTGCAGTTTTCGACTTAGTTTTAGGAAATGAAGATGGGCAGGTGGAAGGAGGGGCAGTGGGCAAGCATTTTGGTGATAGTGATCATAATTCAGTAAGTTTTAACTTAATTACAGAAAAGGAAAAGATAGAACAGGAGTTAGAGTTCTCAATTGGGGCAAGGCCAATTTTACTAAGCTGAGGAGTCATTTAGTAAAAGTGGACTGGAAACAACTACTTGAAGGTAAATCAGTGTCATAACAGTGGGAAACATTTAAAGGGGAGATTCAAAGGGTTCAGAGTAAACATGTTCCCACAAGGAAAAAGGGTGGAACGGCCCAATTTATAGCCTCATGAATGTCAACGAGCTTACAGGGTAAGATAAGGCAGAAAAGGAAAGTTTATGTCCGACACCAAGAACTCAATACTACAGAAAGCTGAGAGGAGTATAGAAAGTGGAGGGGTGAAATCAAAAAGAAAATTAGGAAAGCAAAGAGAGGGCATGAAAGAATATTGGCAAGCAAAATCAAGGTGAACCCAAAGATGTTTTATCAATATATTAAGAGTAAGAGGTTGACGAAGGAAAGAGTAGGGCCCATAAAAGACCAAAAAGGTAACCTATGTGTCGGGGTTGAAGATGCTGGTATTGTTCTTAATGAATACTTTGTGTCTCTCTTCACAAAAGAGGGGGAGGATGCAAATATTGTAGTTAGGGAAGAGGTGTAAAGTATTGGATGTGATAAACATAGGGAGAGAGGAAGTATTAATGGGATTAGCATCCTTGAAAGTTGATAAATCACCAGGGCCGGATGAAATGTACCCCAGGCTGTTAAAAGAAGCAAGAAAGGAAATAGCAGAAGATCTGACCATCATTTTCCAGTGCTCACTAGGTACAGGTGTGGTGCTGGAGGATTGGAGAACTGCTAACATTGTACCTCTGTTTAAAAAGGGAGCGAGGGATAGACCGAATAATTACAGGCCAGTCAGTCTAACCTCAGTAGTGGGCAAATTATTGGAATCTATTCTGAGAGACAGGATAACTTAGAAGGGCACAGGTTAAGCAAGGATAGTCAGCATGGATATGTTAAGGGAACTGTTTTGGTGAAGATGGGACTTGTACAGGCCAGTTGGGTTGCACCTGAACAAAGCTGGGACAAATTTCCTTGCGGGGTGATTTGCTAGTGCTATGGGGTGGGTTTAAACTAACTTGGCAGGAATGTGGGAACCAGGAGAAAATTCAAGAGATGAACACCAAAGGTGTACAGAGAATTGGGAGAGACAGATTGCACTCGAGTATGGAATAATAAAGCATTAGATGGAGTCAGTGTAAGAGGGAAAGTAATAAAGTCTGAATCAGGGTTACTATGCATGTATGTGGAGGCACGGAGTGCGGTAAATAAGGTTGGTGAGCTGCAGGTGTATATAACCACGTGGAAGTCTGATAACGGAGACCTGGCTCAAAGAAGGGCAGGACTAAATATTTTTGAATACAAGGTGTTCAGGAAAGTTAGGTAAGGAAGGAAAGGGAAGGTATGCAATTTTGATTAAGGATAACATTGCAGTGCTGGAGGGAAAGGATGTCCCAGAAGGGTCAAGAACAGATTCTATTTGGCTGGAGCTGAGGAACAAAAAGGTGCAACTGCATTGCTTGGTGTCATATATAGGCCACCAACCAACAGGAAAAATGTAGAGAAACAAATTTGCAAGGAAATTACAGAGAGGTACAAGAATTATAAAGTGGTTATAATGAGGGACTTTTAATTATCCGAATATAGACTGGGATAGTAATAGTGTAAAGGGCAGAGAGGGGCAAGAGTTCCTAGAGTGTGTTCAGCAAAATTTTCTACAGCAGCATTTTCGCAGTCCAAAGGTTCGTGGGAATGAAATGGGCCAAGTGGATCAAGTGTCAGTCGGGGAACATTTAGGGGACAGTGATCGTTGTATCATATGGTTTAGGTTGATTATGGAAAAGGACAAGGAACAATCCAGAGTAAGAATAAATAACTGGGGGAAAACCAACTTCCCAACTGTCCCCTAAATGTTCCCCTACTGACACTTGATCCACTTAACCCACTTCATTCCCAAGAACCAGGTATAGCAGTGCCTCCTTTCTCTTTGGACTGAAAAATGCTGCTGCAGAAAATTCTCCTGAACACACGATAGGAACTCTTGCCCCTCTCTGCCCACTATTACTGTGACACATCAGGGAAGGGGAAAGTAACCTGGACACTTTGTACCAGGAGGAGGTCACACCCCTTAGGATAAGGAATTCTGATTTGGTCAGTGGTCAGGGACAGGTAGAGCTGCAGCTGAGGCAGGTAAGGGGACCCAGAGACCAGGACTGCAGGGGCCTCAGCCTTTGCGATTATCCAACACATGCGAGGTTCTGTCAGCTTGTTTGGATGAGAGTGGGAGCTGCAGGGGGATGAGCAAACTGAACATGGCACCATGGTACAAGAAGCCATTCAAATGGAGGGAGCAAAAAGAAATGTAGTGGTAATAGGGGACAATATAATTCGGGGGATTGACACTGTTCTCTGCAGGGAAGAGCAAGAGTCCAGAAGGCTGTGTTGCCTGCCCGGTGCCAGAGTTCGGGACATCTGCTCAGGACTGGACAGGAACTTACAGTGGGAGGGGAAGGATCCAGTCATCATGGTCCATGTAGGTACCAACGTAATAGGGAGGACAAGGAAAGAGGTTCTGCATTGTCAGTATGAGGAGCTAGGCACCAAATTAAGAAGCAGAACCTCACAGCTAATAATTTCTGGATTATTACCTGAGCTACATGCAAATTGGCATCGGGCAAATAGCATTAGAGAACTGAATGCGTGGCTCAAAGACTGGTGCTGTAGAAGTGGGTTCCAGTTCGTGGGGCACTGGTACCAGTACTGGAGAAAGTGGTGGTTGTAACGTTGGGACGGTCTACACCTGAACCGTGCTGGGGCTGGTGTTATAGTGAGTCGCATAACTAGGGAAGTAGAGAGGGTTTTAAGTTGAATAGTCGGGGCAAGGGATCAAATTTTGTAAGATATGGTAAATCAAGGAGTAGAGACAAGGCAAGAGAGAGAGGTATTAATATGAGAAATGATAAACAGACTGTGACAGGAAGGGACAGAGAGTACAAATCTAAGAGTAAATCAACAAATAAGGCTAGACGTTACAAAAGTAATAAAAGGACAAAACTAAAGGCTCTGTATCTGAATGCATGTAGCATTCGAAACAAAACAGATGAACTGAAAGTCCAAATAGAAATAAATAAGTAAGATCTGATAGCCATTACAGAGACATGATTACAGGATGACATAGATTGGGACCTGAATATTGAAGGGTACATGACATTTAGTAAGGATAGGAAGCTAGGAAAATGTGGAGGGGTGGCTCTGTTAATTAATGATGGTATTAGCGCAATCGAAAGGGGTGACCTAAGTTCAGGAAATCAGGATGTAGAAGCAGTTTGGGTAGAGATGAGAAATCATAAAGGCATGAAGTCACTTGTAAGAGTGGTGTACAGGCCACCTAACATTAATCACACTGCAGGACGGGGCATAAAGGATGAAATAATGGCAGCTTGTCAGAAAGGTACGGTGATAATTATGGGGGATTTTAATCTACATGTAGATTGGAAAAATCAGATGGTAAGTGGTAGCCTAGATGAG
The DNA here is from genome assembly GCF_036365525.1 of Heterodontus francisci. Lineage (NCBI taxonomy): Eukaryota > Metazoa > Chordata > Chondrichthyes > Heterodontiformes > Heterodontidae > Heterodontus > Heterodontus francisci. The sequence goes on from NC_090379.1 coordinate 78,930,999, forward strand.
GAGTACATAGAATGTTTTTGGGATAATTTCTTGGAACAGTACGTTCTGGAGCCAATCAGAGTGCATGCTATACTAGACCTGGTATTGTGCAACGAGATAGGATTAATTCATGACTTCATAGTTAAGGCTCCCCTAGGCAGCAATGATCAAAATATGATTGAACTTTACATTCAGTTTGAGGGAGAGAAGAGTGGGTCCAAGACTAGTATTTTAAACTTAAATAAGGGCAAAAAATGAGGGCATGAAAGCAGAGCTAGCTAAAGTGAACTGGCAAATTAGGTTAAGGGATAGGTCAATAGAGATGCAGTGGCAGACATTTAAGGGGGCATTTCAGAATACACAGAATAGATGCATTCCAACAAGACAGAAAAATTCCAAGGGGGTACCCGCCATCTATGGTAAACTAAAAAAGTTAGAGATTATAGTATCAAAATTAAAGAAAAGGCATATATTTACACAAAGGTGGGTGGCAGGTCAGAAGATTGGACAGAATATAAAAAACAGCAAAGGATGACTGAAATATTGATCAGGAAGGTAAAATTAGAGTACGAGAGAAAGCTAACTAGAAATATAAAGACAGATAGTAAGAGTTTCTATAGATATTTTAAAAAGAGTTAACATAGTGAACGTTGGTCCTATAGAAAGTGAGTCTGGGGAATTAATAACGGACAATAAGGAGATAGTAGATGAATTGAACAGGTATTTTACATCGGTCTTCACCATAGAGGATACAAGTAACATCCCAGAATTAGCTGTAAGTCAGGAAATGGAAGGGAGGGAGGAACTCAAGGAAATTACAATCACCAGGGAAGTGGTACTAAGCAAATTGTTGGGCTGTGGGCTGACAAGTCCCCGGGTCCTGATGGACTTCATCCTAGGGTGTTAAAAGAAGCGGCTAGTGTGATATTTGATGCATTAGTTATAATTTTCCAAAATTCCCTAGATTCAGGGAAGGTTCCATTAGGTTGGAAAATAGCCAATGTAACTCCTTTATTCAAAAAGGGAGGGAGACAGAAAGCAGGAAACTACAGGCCAGTTAGCTTAACATCTGCCTCAGGTAAAATATTAGAAGCTATTATTAAAGACATTATAGCAGGGCACTTAGAAAAATTCAAGGTAATCAGGCGGAGTCAACATGGTTTTGTGAAAGAGAAATCATGTTTAACCAATTTATTGGAGTTCTTTGAGGGAGTTACATGTGTTGTGGATAAAGGGGAACCAGTGGATGTATTGTTCTTAGATTTTCAGAAGGCATTTGATAAGGTGCCACATCAAAGGTTATTGCAAAAAATAAAAGCTCATGGTGGAGAGGATAACGTATTGGTTTGGATAGAAGATTGGCTAGCTATCAGGAAACAGAGAGTCGCCATCAATGGGCCATTTTCTGGTTGGCAAGATGTAACGAGTGGTGTGCCACAGGGATCTGTGCTGGGGCCTCAACTTTTTACAATTTATATAAATGACTTAGATGAAGGGACCAAAGGTAGAGTTGCTAAATTTGCTGATGACACAAAGATCGGTTGAAAATAATTTGCGAAGAGGACATAAGGAGGCTACAAAGGGGTAAATATAGGTTAAGTGAGTGGGCAAAGATCTGGCAAATGGAGTATAATGTGGAAAAATGTGAAATTGTCCATTTTATTTATTTATTTTTATTTAGAGATACAGCACTGAAACAGGCCCTTCAGCCCACCGAGTCTGTGCCGACCATCAACCACCCATTTATACTAATCCTACACTAATCCCATATTCCTACCACATCCCCACATGTCCCTATATTTCCCTACCTATATTAGGGGCAATTTATAATGGCCAATTTACCTATCAACCTGCAAGTCTTTGGCATGTGGGAGGAAACCCACGCAGACACAGGGAGAACTTGCAAACTCCACACAGGCAGTACCCAGAATTGAACCCGGGCCACTGGAGCTGTGAGGCTGCGGTGCTAACCACTGCGCCACTGTGCCGCCCTATAACAGATAAAAAAAGAAGCATATTATCTAAATGGCGAGAGATTGCAGAGCTCTGAGATGCAGAGGGATCTGGGTGTCCTAGTGCATGAATCGCAAAAAGCTAGTATGCAGGTACAGCATGTAATTTGGAAAGCTAATAGAATGTTATCGTTTATCATGAGAGGAATTGAATACAAAAGTAGGGAAGTTATGCTTCAGCTACACAGGGCATTGGTGAGACCACATCTGGAGTACTGTGTACAGTATTGGTCTCCTTATTTAAGGAAGGATGAAAATGTGTTGGAAACAGTTCAGAGAAGGTTTACGAGACTAATACCAGGAATGGGCGGGCTGTCTTATGAGGAAGGATTGGACAGGCTAGGCATGTATCCGCTGGAACTTAAAAGTGTAAGAGGCCGCTTGATTGAAACATACAAGATCCTGAGGAGTCTTGACAGGGTGGACGTGGAAAGGCTGTTTCCCCTTGTGGGAGAATCTAGAACTAGGGGTCACTGTTTAAAAATAAGGGGTCGCCCATTAAAGACAGAGAAGAGGAGAAATTCTTTCTCTCAGAGGGTCGTGAGTCTTTGAAATTCTCTTCCTCAAAAGGCAGTGGAAACAGAGCCTTTAAAGATTTTTAAGGCAGAGGTAGATAGATTATTGATAAGCAAGCGGGTGGAAGGTTATCGGAGGTAGGTGGGAATATGGAGTAATCAGTTCAGGCATGAGCTTATTGAATGGCAGAGCAGGCTCAAGGGGCCGAGTGGCCTACTTCTGCTCCTAATTTGTATGCTCGTATGTTCGTAACTTCAATGGGGTAAGAATGGATCTGACCCAGATAAATTGGACTCAAAGGCTGGCAGGCAAAACGGTAACTGAAGAATGGGCTGTCTTTAAGGAAGAGATAGTTTGGGCATAGACAAGATATATTCCCACGAAGGGGAAAGGTAGGGCAAACAAATTCGGAGCTTCCCGGATGATGAAAGAGATAGTGATTAAGATGAAGAAGAAAAAGTGTGCTTATGATAGATGTCGGGTGTTTAACACAACTGAAAACCAGGCTGAATATAGAAGGTTCAGAGGGAAGGGAAAAAGCAAATAAGAGAAGCATAGAGAGTATGAAAAGAGACTAGTTGCTAATATAAAAGGGCATCCAAAAGTCTTCTATGGGCATATTAATAGTAAAAGGGTGATGAAAGGAGGAGTGGTTCTGATTAGGGACCAAAAAGGGGATTTACGCAAGAAGGCAGGGGGCATGGCTGAATTTTTAAATGAATACTTTGCATCTGTCTTTACCAAGAAAGAATGTTGATGAGGGCAATGCTATTGATGTGGTGTACATGGACTTCCAAAAAGTATTTGATAAAATGCTGTCCAACAGACTTGCGAGCAAAGTTACAGCTCATGGAATAAAAGGGACAATAACAACATGGATACAAAATTGGCTGAATGATAGGAAACAGAAAGTAGTGGTTTATGGATGTTTTTCAGACTGGAGGAAGGTTTGTAGTGAAGTTCCCCAGGGGTCTGTGTTAGGATGCCTGCTCTTCCATATATATATTATTGACCTAGACCTTGGTGTAACAGGGCACAGTTTCAAAATTTGTGGATGATATGAAACTTCAAAACATTGTGAAATGTGAGGAGGATAGTGCAGAACTTCAAAAGGACATAGACAAGTTAGTGGAACGGGCGGAGAGTTGGCAGATGAAGTTCAATGCAGAGAAGCATGAAGTGATTCATTTTGGTAAGGTGAACGTAGCGAGACAAGATAAAATAAAGGGTGCAATTCTAAAGGTGGTGCAGGAGTAGAAGAACCTGGGAGTATATGTGCATAAATCAATGAAGGTGGTGGGACAGGTTGAGACAGTGGTTAATAGAGCAAACAGCATCCTAGGTTTTATCAATAGGGGCATAGAGTACAAAGGCAGTGTTAAATTTGAATTGAACACTTGTTTGGCCTCAATTAGAGTATTGTGTCCAGTTCTGTGTGCCGCACTTTAGGAAAGATGTGAAGGCATTGGAGAGAGTGCAGAAAAGGTTCACGAGAATGGTTCCCAGTATGAAGAACTTCAGTTATAAGATGGATTGGAGAAGTTGGGACAGTTTTCCACAGAGAAGAGAAGGTTGAGAGGAGATTTGATAGAGGTGTTCAAAATCATGAGGGGGCTGGACAGAGTAGATAGGGAGAAACTGTTCCTTTTGGTGGGGGGATCAAGCACAAGTGCACAGATTTAAGTTAATCAGCAAAAGAAGCAATGGTGACATGAGCGAAAACATTTTCATGCAGCGAGTGGTTAGAATCCAAAATCCACAGCCTGAGAGTGTGGTGGAGGCAGGTTCAATTGAGGCATTCAAGAGGAAATTGGATTGTTATCTGAAAAGGAAGAATGTGCAGGGCTATGGGGAGAAGGCCAGGGAATGGCAGCAGGTAAACTGCCCTTTCAAAGAGCCAGTGCAGACACGATGGGCTAAATGGCCTTCGTCTGTACTGTAACAATTCTGTGATTCTGTGAACTGGCCTGTAGTTGCTTGGACTGTCCTTACACCCTTTCTTGAATAAGGGTGTCTCATTTGCCACTCTTCAATCCTTTGGCTCCTCCCCCCCATCTAGTGAAGATTGGGATATTATGGAAAGCTCTTCCACTAGCTCTACCCCTACTTCCTTTAGCAACCTGGGATGCAAGCCATCTGGACCAGATGACAACGTACTCTAAGTATAGCCAGCCTTTCCAGTACTTCCTCACGCAAAAGTTTTACCCTATCTATTTCCTCTACTCTCTCCGCTTCTTCTGGTATTTTGTCAGATTCCTGTTCTGCAGTAAACACTGATACAAAGCAATCATTAAGTATTCAAGCCTTGCCCGGTGCTTCTTTGTCCCTAATATGCACACTCCACCTCTTACTACCTGCCTACTATTTACATGTCGGTAGAAGATTTTTGGTTTCCCTTTTATGTTAACTGCCATTCTATTCTCATATTCTTTCTTTGCCAGTCTTACTTTCCTCTTCACCTCCCCTCTCAATTTATCATATTTGGCCTGGTTCTCACTTGTAGAATTCATCTGGCATGCATCAGACCCACGAGAGGTGGCAGCACAGTGATGTACAGTTGCCCTGGGAAACCTCAACATTGACTCTGGACCCCATGACATCTCATGGCATCAGGTCAAACATGGGCAAGGAAACTTCCTGCTGATTACACCTATCACCCTCCCTCAGCTGATGAATCAGTGTATCTCCATGTTGAACACTAATTGGAAGAAGCACTGAGGAGAGCAAGGGCACAAAATGTACTCTGGGTGGGGGACACCAACGTCCATCACCAAGAGTGGCTCAGTAGCACTACTACTGATCGCGTTGGCCTAGCCCTAAAGGACATAGCCGCTAGACTGGGTCTGTGACAGGTGGTGAGGGAACCAACAAGAGGGAAAAACATACGTGACCTCGCCCTCACCAATCTGCCTGTTGCAGATGCATCGGTCCATGATAGTATTGGTAGGAGTGACCACCGTACAGTCCTTGTGGAGATGAAGTCCCACCTTCACATTGAGGATACCCTCCATCGTTTTGTGTGCCACTACCACTATGCTAAATGGGATAGATTTTGAACAGATCTAGCAACTCAAAACTGGGAATCCATGAGGCACTGTGGACCATCAGCAGCAGCAGAACTGTATTCAACCACAATTTGTAACCTCATGGCCTGGCATATCCCCCACGCTACCATTACCATCAGGCCAGGGGACCAACCCTGATTCAATAAAGAGTGCAGGAGGGCATGCCAGAAGCAGCACCAGGCATACCTAAAAATGAGGTGTCAACCTAGTGAAGCTACAACACAGGACTACATGCATGCCAACTGTGGAAGCAGCCTGTGATAGACAGGGCTAAGTGACCCCACAACCAATGGATCAGATCTAAGCTCTGCAGTCCTAAGCATCCATTCGTGAATGGTGGAGGACTAACAGGAGGAGGAGGCTCCACAAATATCCCCATCCTCAACGATGGGCGAGCCCAGCACATCAGTGCAAAAGACAAGGCTGAAGCATTTGCATCCATCTTCAGCCAGAAGTGCCGAGTGGATGATCTATCTCGGCCTCCTGCTGAGGTGGCCAGCATCACAAATGCCAGTCTTCAGCCAATCCGATTCACTCCGCGTGATATCAAGAAACAGCTGAAGGCACTGGATACTGCAAAGATGTGGACCCTGACAACATTTGGACAATAGTTCTGAAGACTTGTGCTCCAGAACTAGCTGCGCCCCTAACCAAGCTGTTCCAGTATAGCTACAACACTGGCATCTACCCTGCAATGTGGAAAATTGCCCAGGTATGTCCTGTATACAAAAAGAGGCCAAATCCAACCCAGGAAATTACTGCCCTATCAGTCTGCACCCGATCATCACCAAAGTGATGGAAGGGGTTGTCGACAATGCTATCATGGAGCACTTGTTCAGCAATAACCTGCTCAGTGACGCTCAGTTTGGGTTCCACCAGGGCCACTCAGCTCCTGACCTTGGTTCAAACATGGACAAAAGAGCTGAACTCCAGAGGTGAGGTGAGAGTGACTTCCCTTGACATCAAGGCAGCATTTGACCGAATATGGCATCAGGAGCCCTAGCAAAACTGGAGTCAATGGGAACCAGGGGGAAAGCTATCCACTGGTTTGAGTCATTCCTAGCGCAAATGATGATGGTAGTGGTTGTTGGAGTCAATCATCTCAGTCCCAGGACATTACTACAGGAGTTCCTCAGCGGAGTGTCCTAGGCCCAACCATCTTCAACTGCTTCATCAATGACCTTCCCTCCATCATAAGGTCAGAAATGGGGATGTTTGCTGATGATTGCACAATGTGCAGGACCATTTGCAACTCCTCAGATAATGAAGCAGTCTGTGTCCATGTGCAGCAAGACCTGGACAACAATCATGCTCGGACTGATAAGTGGCAAGTAACATTCGAGCCACACAAGTGCCAGGCAATGACCATCTCAAACAAGAGAGAATCTAACCATCTCCCCTTGACATTCAATGGCATTACCATCACGGAATCCCCCACTATCAACATCCTGGGGTTACCATTGACCAGAAACTGAACTGGAGCAGCCACATAAACACTGTGGCTACAAAAGCAGGTCAGAGGCTGGGAATTCTGTGGCAAGTAACTCATCTCCTGACTCCCCAATGCCTATCCACCATCTACAAGGCACACGAGTGTGATGGAATATTCTCCACTTGACTGGATGGGTGCAGCTTCAAGAACACTCAAGAAGCTTGCAACATCCAGGACAAAGCAGCCCTCTTGACTGGCACCCCATCCACCACTTTCAACATTCACTCTCTTCACTACCGATGCACATTGGCAGCAATGTGTACCATCTACAAGATGTATTGCAGCATCTCACTAAGACTGCTTCGACAGCATCTTCCAAACCCATGACCTCTACCACCTATAAGGACAAGGGTAGCAGATGTATGAGAACCCCACCACCTGCAAGTTCCCCTCCAAGCCACACACCATCCTGACTTCAAACTATATCGCTGTTCCTTCACTGTCACTGGGTCAAAATCCTGGAACTCCCTTCCTAACAGCACTGTGGGTGTACCTACTTCCCAAGGACTGTAATGGTTTAAGGAGGCAGCTCACCCACCACCTTCCCATGGGAAATTAGGGATGAGCAATAAATGTTGGCCTAGCCAGCAATGCGCACATTCCATGAATGAATAAATAAAAAATAATACATCCTCATTTTCTGTTTCATCATAATTTCTATCTGCCTCGTCATCCAAGGAGCCCTGTTTTTGGTTCCCCTACCTTTCGCCCTCATTGGAATGTACCTAAGGCATCTCTTCCTTAAAGGTAATCCGTTGTTCTGTTACAGTTTTCCTGTCAGACTTTGGTTCCATTTTATCCTGGATAGATCCCTTCTCATTGCATTGAAACTAGCCCTCTTCCAATCTAGCCATCCTACCTTATATCATACCTTGCTTTTCTGCATGACGAGTCCAAACCTTATGATACGATGATCACTCTTACCTGAGTGCCCCCCCCCATCCCCCCCAGACACTTTGTCCACTTGGCCCACCTCCTTTCCTAGCACTAGATCCATCAATGCCTCCTTTCTAGTTGGGTTGAGAACATACTGATTAAGGAAGTTCTCCTGAACACATTTCTGAAATTCCTCCCCCTCCATTCTTTTTACTCTAAATTTATCCCAATCGATATTTGGGTAATTAAAGTCCCCCAGTATCACCACACTATAATTCTTACACATGTCTGTGATTATGCTGAGATTTGCTCCCCTATCTTTCTCTCACTATTTGGAGGCTTATAGAATACCCCTAGTAGCGTGATGATACACTTTTTGCTTCTCAACTCTAACGAAATGGATTCTGTCCTGCCCCCTCAACGACATCCCCTCTTTCCAACACTACAATGTCTTCTATAATCAGTACTGCCATTCTACTATGGTGCTTTCCCGCCGCTGACATAATCCAGAACTGACGTCACAACATCGGGATTCTGGGCGGACGGGTCCGATGTGATTCTTTGTCTGCCCATGTCCCCATTCCTGCTTTTAATAGCGGCTTTAAATACTTCTCCTGGAGATTAATCTTTCATTCCTGGAGACTCCAGGACAATCCTGGGGGGGTTGGCAACCTTACTCCTAAATGCCTCCATTGTTTTTCTGATATATGATTACAGTGCAGCATTGGTAGGGGCTGGCCTGCCTATCCTGTTACTTGGGGAGTACTACATGAGAACCTTACTAAAGAGAACAACATGCTCTCAAATGGGGAACGAGGGCTGATGCCTATAAAAACCTTGAACGGTAAAACATCTGCAGCTGTTTATTGTAACCAGTCCAGATTTCGTTACTTATAGGAAGACATGTTTGTAATTCTTGGTGGTCATTTTTCCATTTAGAGAAAAGCATGTATTTGCATAGTTTGTGGAAGCCCTTTTGCTTCAAACTGTGAAAAATAATGATTCTCAGAATAACTGTAGTAGAGTTCATGAATAAAATCTTTGAGACCTTCTCACACAGCATGTGGCTTAAGATAAGCTAGGCAGCTTTTGGATTTAGCAGTGTAACTGATCAATTCCACTTTGTAGCACTGGAATTCAAATTAAGTTAAATTTATAAATTAAACTATGTAGCATTATTCTGATGGCAGAACACAATTTCCCTTTTGATTAAATATTAACATTATTTGTCCTCTGCAACAGATTATATAATAGAAGCAAAAACAAAATGTAAATTAATGACTCAATATGGTTACAGTAAATTGTGGAAATTACGATCAATTGCAAATTATATGATTCTGATTCAGTTTGATAAGTTTTGCCAATACATGTTTGAAGCTGAGTTTTCAACCCTATGTCTGATCTATTGCTAGGGCTGCCACAATCTGCTGGCAGAACTTTGTTCACTGGAACTCCCACTACACCTGCTGAAACTATTCTCCATACCTTCATTGTCTGAAGAATTGATTTCTTAATGCTTTCTTTGCTGCCATTTACTGCTCCATAAGGTTCAGCTAATTTCGAACTCTATGGCCACTGAAATTTCCTGATCAAAGTCCTGGATACCTATCACCCCTTTCTCTACAAATTATGCCAACTCTCTGTGTCATAGGGCTGCATTTCGAGGAGGAGGTGGGGCTCCTGCCACCGGGCTGAAAAGGCGGAGGGAACACCATCTCGGCCTTGCTCTTGAATTCTGCTCTGAAATCTTACAACCTCTTTCTCTTCTTCAAAAATCTCTAAATAACATATCTCCCCAAACCCACCCCTGTCATGATTGCATGTGTGGGCTTCAATATTAGAGAGTATATGGTTCATGGAAGAGAAACTGGAAGTAACTTTGTGTTTTCGGGAAAGCACCTGACCTGGGGGTTGCTGTGAGATCACATAGGCATATGTAGCAGCAGTGAACAGAACGTTTTGTTAAATACATGTTAAATCTTTGTTAAAGTTAAATCTGTGACTTCAAGTGTGATTCTTTGAGCCTGAGATGTGACATTGGTGAAGAGGATATAAAGAGATACAATACAGAGGTAAATTCTGAGATAATCAGCTGATTGTCTGTGGTCCGGGGAATTCAACTGTTTGATGCCAGTTCCGTCAGTGTGAAGTGGTAAGCGTGGCTGGAGGAGTTTGAAGCATATGCTGATAGTCGCAGTTTGTTTTTGGATGGGTCGGCAGAGATGCAGAAAGCGCAGCAATGGGCCTTATTGCTGTTCAATGCGGGTGTGTCAGTGTTACGACCAGGTGAGAAAGAGGTCTAGGGTTCCCTTTCAGTCTTCACCTGGTCTTACTGTAACAGGGTTTAATTTTAAACACACCATGTTTTTAGCTCCCCCTTGGTGAATCCTTGTTCACTGTTTTCCAATTATAAGGCAAAGAAAACAGCACAACAGGTTTATTCAGGTTTAAAGAAGAAAAGTGAAATTTATTAAACTTAAACTTAAACTCTAATTCAGTTAACGCCTACGGATTCATGATGTGCCCATGCTAGCATGCATACGCACATGCAGATAGGGACAAAAAGATCAGAAGAAAAATAAAGTGGAGAAGTTTGAAGCAATCTCTGAAGAGGGTTTTTTGTTACTGTGCTTCGAGCTTGCTGTAGACTCCTTGATTGTAGGTTGATCTTCTTTTCATTGGGGCCCAGTATTCTTCTTAAACGTTGTTCACTGTCGGAGACTTTTCTCTCTTGGGGTTCATGTGTCTTCAGTGGATTTTGGCATTCCGTGAGAAAGAGATGGGAGCAGACAGGAGAGGTCTTTTCAGTCCAGGAGCAAACAGCTTTCTGCAGCCTCTCAGTTCAAACTGTACAATTCTGAAAAAAACTCAGACAGCACAGTAGGTTAGTCATGTGATCCACATCTGTGTGTGGATTGTATTGGAGCAGGGGATAGCTCCTTTGTTCCAAACACTGTCTGTTAATATGCAAAAATGTCTTTCCAGCCAGGGGCCTGGCAACCCCTTGTCTTCTCTTCTTCCCAACAACAATTTGAAATTTCATGTTCATGTGGCAAAATTAATGTGCCTCATTCTTAACTGGTGGAGGCCAGCATGACACCTAGGGGAATGAAATACGATTTGAGAAATGTGCACTTCATTAAAAGGGTTGAGAGAAAATATAAGATACAGAAAAGAACCATGCATTACTCTCATTCATTTCCATTCATTCATAAATCCTAAAGCTTATTAATATTGCCAGTCTTTTCTTGGTGCCATAGCTGCTTTAAATGCCATCTTTTTGGGACTTTCTCTCTGTGCTTTGCTGAGTCATGCAAAGGCTTTTGACTATAGCAGGATGAGTGGTTTTCTTTTTTCTGACTGCGGGGGAGGATTCTTTGCTAATCTCCCCTATGTCCTCTTGGACACTCCTGACTGCAGGTATTTGTGCAGGCTCTACTGCAGTCCCCTGTGGCACTTTGACTAGGTGAGGCATCACCCTCATGGTTTCTATGTCCCCTAGAGGTCTTTCTTTGTCTCTGCATGTTCCTGTAAATGCTGTTAGCAACTCTGGTGGGGTGCTTCTAGTCTCTGTATTTACATAGGAGGATGTGGAGTCTAACTTCTCACATTTTTCATGGTTGGCTGACCGGAAAGTAGGGGCATTCATTTGGGATTCCTCCTGGACTTCCTTTAACCTGCCCTCTGGGTCCCTTTTTCCTCTTCCCTGTCTAACCTTTTGCTAGCCTTGTGCCTGGCTGTCCCTTTTTGTTCTCGGCGGGGATCCCTTACAGTTCACCAGCCCTCTGCTGGAGGGTCCTCCTAACAGGGCTTAAGGGTGCAGGTTTCACTGTCGGTTGGTGCTTCCACTCAACCTGGCACATGTGGCAACTCCTGCAGTACTCCACCACATCTTTGTGGAGTTTTGGCCAGTCAAACTGCTGTCTTATGCGGGCTTTGGTCATTCGTATACTGGCATGTACAGTCACTGTAGTCCCGTGGGCCCTTCTTAATATTTCTTTCTAGTACCTCTGTGGCACCACTTGCTGGTGAATTACTGTCTACCACTTGTTCTCAGATCTGTGAGGAGAACTCCACTTCCTCATCAGTACCTCATTCTTAAAACAGTAGCAATCAGGGACTCCCTCTGCTTCACTTTCAGACTGGGCAGCCTGTGCTAACTCTCACAATACTGGGTCGGCTTGTTGAGCCTCCCCTAGGGAAACTCTATTTAATTCATTCCCTGGGTCTCCTAACTTTCCAAAGAAAGTCTTGGACAGACAGACCTCATGGTCATCTGCCTGCAGTGTCAATGCAGTCTCCTCTGGGGGAGCTGGTTTGATCATGGCCTGATCCACTACACATTCAGGATACTGCAGGGGTCCGTCTCCCAACACTTCCCTATCTCTCTGTCCTACTGTGTTCTTTCTTTCACTACTGGTGGGGGGGGGGCGGGGGGAGCTACCATATTCACACCTGCCAGATCATTACCTAGGAGCAGGTCAACTCGTCCAAAGGCAAACTAGAGACTATCCCTACGGTCACTGGACCCAAAACTAGGTCGCACTCCATGTGCATCCAGTGTACAAGTGCAGGCATACACGGCCCTCCAATACTATTCACCACCATTTTGGTGTTCATTGCACTCTCTGGGGAAAAGGTCAGACCTTATCCCAGTAAAAGGGATCTAGTGGTCCCTGTGTCCCTGGGAATCATTATGGGCTTGCTTGGCCCACTTGAGGGGTATGCAGCTACTTTCCCTTCGGACACAAAACCCTGATAGACTTCAGGAATCCTATTAAATTTTCCTGCACTTGCAGTAGTAAGCTTCTTGGATTTCACTCTTACTGCAGTTAAAGCCATAGCTTGTTCTGCTGTGCTTTCCATCAGTTTCACTTCTTCACTGAGCAGGTGTTCCCTGATTAACACTACAGGTTTTCCCTTTAGTTTCCAGCAGTCAGCTTTTAAATGTCCTGCTTTATTACAATAGAAGCACACAGGTCTCCGGGTCTCACTCTTGCTAACAGCACCTTCCTTTTTTGGCTAGAGGAGGGCCCCCTGTGTCTTCTGCTTTCCTTTCTCTCCCAGGACTGCTTGGGCTCCTATCACCTTCCCACCCTTCATCCTTTACATAGTTGTGGGAGTGATTAGGAAAGGTTCTCCCCTGGGAAACCGACTTATAAATTAAAGCAAACTCATCGGCCAGGACAGCCCTTTACCGGGCTCGCTAAACCCACTGCTCCTCTACATGGGTCTTTATGGAGAGTGGAAGAGAGTGTTTAAATTCCTCTAACAGAATTACTTCTCTGAGATTTTCATAGCTGAGCTGTATTTTAAGATTCCTCAGTCACTGGTCAAAAGCGAGCTGCTTACTTCTTTCAAACTCCAGATAAGTTTGATTAGCTTGCTTCTTGAGGGTTCTAGCTGCCTTGACAGTTTCTCAAAGGACACAAAAAATTCTTCTAAATCTTCCTCATTGAATTTTGGAATTAATTAAGCTAGTTTTAACAATTCTGTACCCAGCCCTGAATTATGCTCCTCCATATTGGCCATGCTTTCACTGGGGTTACTATGTCACCCACTACTTAACTCAAGCTGCTTCAGTTCTCTTTATTCACATTCCTTCTGGAATATGCTTTCTCTCTCCCTCTCCTGCCTTTCATTTTCTTCACGTTCCTTCTGGAAGGCTCTCTCTCCCTCTCTCTTTCCATAATTCAAGTTTCCTCTGTTCCAACTGTATCTTTGGTAGCAATACCCTGTCGGAGTCTGCTTTTAACCCTGTTTCTGCTTCTTCAGATTCAAGGGAAAAACGGCTGGCCACTAGTCTTAGGAGTTCAGACTTCCTAGTCTTGCCACGTACAGTGATCCCACACTGTACAGCCATTTTCCTCAGCTCCTCCATAGACAGTGCTTTTAACTTATCCCAAGTTACTTCAACCTGGATTGGGGAGATACTAGCTTCAGTTGCAGACATTCAAGCACACAGAACCACAAGAAAACCAGTATTGAAATCTTGCTCTTTTTTTTGATTGGGAACAATTTGGCTTTCCACTTCCAATTTCTCTATTTTGTCAATTCTGCTAGCACCCAAATTTCTGTTGCGACCTGGTGAGAAAGGTGTCTTGGGTTCCCTTTCAGCCTTCACCTGGTCTTACCGTAACAGGGTTTCATTTTAAACGCACCATGTTTTTAGCTCCCCGTTGGTGAATCCTTGTTCACCACATTCCAAGTATAAGGCAAAGCAGAAACAGGTTTTCTTAGGTTCAAAGAAGAAAAGTTGAAATTTATTAAACTTGAATTGCAACTCTAACTCAGTTGACGCCTATGCGCCCACACTAGCATGCATACGCGATACACACATGAAAATTGAGACAGAACAGAGCAGAAGAAAAACAAAGTGGAAAGGTTTGAGGCAATATCTGAAGAGTTTTTGTTGCAGTTCTTCGAGCTCACTGTAGAGTCCTTGATTGTAGGTAGATCTTGCTTTTCGTTGGGGCCCAGTATTATTCTTTAACCTTGTTCGCTGTAGGAGACTTTATTCTCTTGGGGTTCATGTGTCTTCAGTGGATTCAGAGGCTTTTGAGAAAGAGATGGGAGCAGACAGGAGAGAGATCTTCTCAGTCCAGGAGCAAACAGCTTTCTGCCTAAACTGTTTGTACAAATTCAAAAAACTCAGGCTGCCCAGCAGGTTAGTTATGTGACTAGCTAGTTTGACCATGTCCATTTGTGTATTCGGCCATCTTAGCAGTCAACCTGGAATGCGAGCTCCCCCACCTTCAAAAGTCCATTGTGGGTTGAATGTGTCAGGGAATGGCTGCTTTTTCCTTCCAAAAACTGTCTATTAATATGCAAATGTCTCTTCCAGGCTGATCTGTTTAACATGTCCTTTCTTCACTCCAGTAACAGTTTAAAATCAATGTTCATGACAAAATTAAGGTGCCTCATCCTTGGCAGGTGGGGGCCTAGCATGACAGTCGATGAGAGAGTCTTTCAAGATGTTGCCTGACACGGGAGAAAAGGCAGATTATGAACGTGCAGTGCAAGCTTTGAAGGACCTTTTATTGTTGACGCCAAATGCCACATTCCAAATGCATGTTTTCCATCAAATGAGACAAAAAGAGGGGGAAACAGTAGCCCAATGTGTTACTTGTTTAAGGAAGGCAGCAGATGGATGCAATTATGTTGTGACGGATCTGAATAACCAGATAATGAATCAGGTGGTCCATCATTGTAAGTCTGATAAGTTGAGGTGTAAGCTGCTGGAAAGAGGAGGTGAGTTAACATTGGACGACACTTGGAAAATAGCAGCTGCATTGGAAGCAGTGGAGGGATAAGTTCACAGCATGAAACTTGGTCCCAATTCTGGCACTGGCACGACAAAATCTGAGGTTAATCGAGTGACACAATGGAATCCAGGTACATGTAAAAGTAAACAACAAAAGTCTGAGAGCGAGTGTTTCAGATGTGGCAACTTGGGGCACTCTGGAAGAGATGTTGCTGCCCTGCCAAGGGAAAGATATGCAGAAAATGTGGGGGCAGAAACCATTTTGCCAAGAAGTGCAGAAGCAAAGCTGAACAGAGTGGGAAGCCTGGCAAAACATGTAAAGGAAAGAGAGATGGAAGTAGTACAACAGTTGAAGAAGATACAATGAGTGAGGAGATGAATAGCAATCGTGGATACATGTTTTCTGTCAATGGAAGCAACCATGAGAAAGTTCCAGTGATTGTTGGGGGTGCTGAAGTGAGCATTATTGTAGATTCAGGCAGTGACAGTAATGTCATCAGCAGAGTACTGTGGGAGGAACTGAAGACAAAAAGAATCAAGTGCACATCTCGAAAATGTGTCAAAAAGCTTTATTCTTATACATTTAAAACCCCACTTCAAACTGTTGGATGCTTCACTGGAGTGTGAGAGCTGGAGATCAGAATGTGAAGGCAGAATTCGTAGTGATTGAGGAGGATGGTGAGCCTCTTCTGAGAAGAGAAACTGGCCAAGCCTCGGGGGTGCTACACATTGGATTGAAGTGAATTCTGTGAAATCCTATGTGGAGTTTGGAGAGGAGTTTGGACCAGTGTTTCAAGGAATTGGGACGTTGCACAATCGCCAAGTGAGATTAACAATTGATGAGAACGTGAAGCCTGTAGCTCAGCTTGTACACAGAACACCTTTTGGTCTGAGAGAGAAAGTTTAGGCAAAGATCAAGGAACTGATTGACCAAAACATCATAGAGCCAGTTGAAGGACAAACACACAGATCTTCACTAGAGAAGGAAGCTGAATCATTCGTGCAGTTTGTGGCAGTTCATGGTACACCCAGAGCAATGACAACTAGAGAGATTGAAAGAGAGTCCGACAAAGATCCAGAATTAAATGACATCAGATAGAGAATCCAAGCTGGAATTTGGGAGAATTGCCCATTCAGAGCATACATTTTTAGGTGAGATGAACTGTGCACAACTGAGAAGTGTATTCTCTGAGGTATACGATTTAGAACCTTACTTATAATTTGTCCTTGGACCAGACAATAAGAATTTGAACAAGGAGACACCTAATGTTGTGATATCAGGATCACTGTGGCACAGTGGCGCAGTGGTTAGCACCTCAGCCTCATAGCTCCAGCGACCCGGTTTCAGTTCTGGGTACTGCCTGTGCAGAGTTTGCAAGTTCTCCCTGTGACCATGTGGGTTTCTGCTGGGTGCTCTGGTTTCCTCCCACAGCCAAAGACTTGCAGGTTGATACGTAAATTGGCCATTGTAAATTGCCCCTGGTGTAGGTAGGTGGTAGGAGAATGGGTGGGGATGTAGTAAGGAATATGGGATTAATGTAGGATTAGTATAAATGGGTGGTTGTTGGTCGGCACAGACTCGGTGGGCCGAAAGGCCTGTTTCAGTGCTGTATCTCTAAATAAATAAATTTATTAAGGCTAAAAGCAATACCAAACAAATCCAAGGCAGTCGATAAACTAGTCCAGATGGCCTTTACTCTCCACCGGCTCTAGTGGCACAGATGGCTCATGACTCCTCTTCTCTTGTCTCTCCCTCTGTCATCTTCAAATTTGTGCACTGAACCTCTCCAGATCTGTTCCTTTATTCTTTGTAGCCAGTGGCTCCTCCTGTGCACTGATTGGTTGGTTCATACATATCGCTGTTTCGATTGGTCCTGCCATTTCGTTTGTACATTAATCATGATCACATGCACAAAACAATGTGTACAAACAGTCCATTATAACCTTGAGATCCATTAGATCATACACTTCCAGCAAGACTCATCCGGCTTTTCTGTCACAACCAGTTACATAGTTTTCGACATCTTTTTTCCCTTTATCTGTTTGTTATTGGTCTGTATCACAAAATAATTTTGGTTGGCTCAAAGTGTGTAGGCAGCATTTTGTCCAGTAAGATACACAGCTAAAGTTAATTCATTTTACCAAGAGCTTGGACAAAACATATTTGGAAAGTACATAAAATACATAATACAAAAAAAGGCCAGTAAAAATGACAGAAGCCACTCTTCTTACAAAGGTAACAGACTTGTCGTGCCGCAAAAGCTTAGGCCTAGACTGATTATGTGAGCTCATGAGGATCACTTGGGAGTGGTTGACACTAAGCAAAACTTATGCACCAAAATATGGTGGCCAGGGATGGTGAAAGATGTGGAGAAGTTTGTCAAAACATGTCATATCATGGATGTCAAATTGTCAGTAGACCCAATCCACCAGAACCAGTACGCAGCACACTGTTACTGGCTGGACCATGGAGGATGTAGCAGTCGACTTCTTAGGCCCACTTCCATCAGGAAAGTCCATACTAGTGATACTTGACTATTCCAGCCATTATTATGAGTATGTGGTAATGAAGTCGACAACAGCAGAGAAAACGGTATTTGCATTGACTGAAATATTTGCATTGCATGGTCTACCAGTCACTTTGTATTCAGACAGTGGGCCACAATTCATTTCACAGGCCTTACCAGATTACATGTAAGTCACAGGCATTCACCATCACAGAGTAACACCTAAATGGCCACAGACAAATGGGGTAGTGGAAAGACAAAACCAATCCTTAGAGAAATGGATGAGGATTGCTCAGGCTGAGGGTAAAGACTGGAAGGAGATGTTGTTGTCATATGTGGCCATGTATAGAGCAACTACACACATAACAACGGTAAAGAGCCCAGCTGAGTTGTAATTTGGATGCAAAATACACACCAAGATACCAGAGCTGAGGGACATTAGAGTTGATCAGGAGGTTCGAGATCAGGACTCTGAGAAAAAGAGTGCTGCAAAGTTTTATGCAGACCACAGAAGGAGAGCTAGGTAGTCTGATGTGATGCCAGGTGATGAAATATTGCTGAGATGGGAGAGTCCGAGTAAGATGGATACACAATATTATTCCAAGCCGTACACGATTATTGCCAAGAAGGGAAACAGTGTGACTGTGCGGTCACCAGAAGGAGTACGGTATGACAGAAATTCTTCATGCATCAAAAGTATCATGGTGACAAAGACACAGCAGCAGGTGAACCAGATGTAAGACCTGAGGTGACGCTGACATTCAGCAATTCAGAAGTCCAAGCCAGTGATACTATTGGTAGGCAGACAGCTTGCTATCCAGAGGGAGAAACATCAGTTCCAGAGGGTCTGACAGCATTTCCTAATCCTGACGTGGTGGCCAGAATTCTTGAGACAATAGGCAGACTACGGCATGAGAGGAGACGACCAAAGCGATATGAAGATTTTGTGTTGTGATTATGTTCAAAACAAAAAGGGTGTACACTGAATGCTGCCCTTGAAAGCAAATGTAATTGAAGAAATTCCTTTACTCAGTGAGTTAGGAAAATAATGATTTGTTAAGTTTGGTTACAAATCAAATTGAAAGAGAAGGCATACAAAGTGGCCAAAAACAGCATGAAACTAGAAGATTGGGAAAACTTTAAAGGTCAACAGAAAGCCACAAAAAGAGCTATAAAGAAAAGTAAGATAGAACATGAGAAAAAACTAGCACAGAATATAAAGACAGATAGCAAAAGTTTCTATAAATATATAAAACGAAAAAGAGTGGCTAAAGTAAACGTTGGTCCTTTAGAGGATGAGAAGGGGAATTTAGTTATGGGATATGATGAAATGGCCGAGGCATTGCACAGGTATTTTGTATTGGTCTTCACAGTGGAGGACATTAATAACATGGCAGTAATTGACAAAGAGACGAACGTAGGTGAGGACCTGGAAACAGTCATTATTACGGAAGAGGTAGTGTTGGGCAAGCTAATGGAGCTAAGGATTGATAAGTCTCCTGGCCCTGATGGAATGCATCCCAGGATACTAAAAGAGATAGCAGGAGAAATAGCAGGTGCACTGGCGGTAATTTTCCAAAATTCACTGGACTCTGGGGTAGTCCCAGCAGATTGGAAAACAGCAGATGTGACGCCACTGTTTAAAAAGGGAGGTAGACAAAAGATAGGGAATTATAGACCGGTTAGCTTAACCTCTGTAGTGGGGAAGATGCTTGAGTCTATTATCAAGGAAGAAATAGCAGGGCATCTCGATAGAAATTGTCCCGTTGGGCAGACGCAGCATGGGTTCATGAAAGGCAGGTCATGCTTGACAAATCTTTTGGAATTCTATGATGACATTACGAGCAAGGTGGACAATGGGGACCCAGTGGATGTGGTGTACCTAGATTTCTAAAAGGCCTTCGACAAGGTGCCACACAAGAGGCTGCTGCATAAGATAAGGATGCATGGCGTTAGGGGTAAAGTATTAGCATGGATAGAGGATTGGTTGACTAACAGGAAGCAGAGAGTGGGGATAAATGAGTGCTATTCTGGTTGGCAATCAGTCACTAGTGGTGTGCCTCAGGGATCGGTGTTGGGACCGCAATTATTTACAATTTATATAGATGATTTGGAGTTGGGGACCACGTGTAGGTTGTCAAAGTTTGCAGATGACACTAAGATGAGTGGCAGAGCAAAGTGTGCAGATGACTGTGAAACTTTGCAGAGGAACATAGATACATTGAGTGAGTGGGCAAAGGTCTGGCAGATGGAATACAATGTTAATAAATGTGAAGTCATTCATTTCGGTAGGAGTAACAGTAAAAAGGATTATTACTTGAATGGTAAAAAGTTGCAGCATGCTGCTATGCAGAGGGACCTGGGTGGCCTTGTGCATGAATAGCAGAAGGTTGGTCTGCAGGTACAGCAACTAATTAGGAAGGCAAATGGAATTTTGTCCTTCATTGCTAAAGGGATTGAGTTTAAAAGCAGAGAGGTTATGTTGCAGCTGTATAAGGTACTGGTGAGGCCGCACCTGGAGTACTGTGTGCAGTTTTGGTCTCCTAACTTGAGAAAGGATATACTGGCACTGGAGAGGGTGCAGAGGAGGTTCACTAGGTTGATTCCGGCGTTGAGGGGGTTGGCTTATGAGGAGAGACTGAGTAGATTGGGATTATATTCATTGGAATTCAGAAGAATGAGGGGGGATCTTATAGAAACATATAAAATTATGAAGGGAATAGATAAGATACAAGTAGAGAGGATGTTTCCACTGGCAGGTGAAGCTAGGACAAGAGGGCATAGCCTCAAGATTAGAGGGAGCAGATTTAGGACTGAATTAAGAAGGAACTTCTTCACCCAGAGGGTTGTTAATCTATGGAATTCCTTGCCCAGTGAAGTAGTTGACGCTTCTTCAGTAAACGTTTTTAAAGCTAAGGTAGATATCTTTTTGAACAATAAAGGAATTAAGGGATATGGTGAGAGCGCGGGTAAGTGGATCTGAGTCCACGAAAAGATCAGCCATGATCTTATTGAATGGCGGAGCAGGCTCGAGGGGCCGGACGGCCTACTCCTGCTCCTAGTTCTTATGATATGATCTTATGATCTTATGAAAATTTATTACAGTATGTTTGGTAAGAGATAGAATTTAAGCAACATACGCTAATCAGGAAAATTATGGACATGTTTTAGTCTGATAAGTGTTACGACCAAGGCGAGAGTAATGCACTGTTAATTCAGTCCCACTACTCCACAGGTCATAGCATATCAAATGAAGTTTTCAACCAACCAAAGACTATCCAAATTAAACACTGTATTTCCCCCCCAGAATGAAGCACACCAAACCAGCTTTCTTTAAACAACAACAACATTAACTATTTATTAGAAAATAAATAATAGGTCTTAACTACCAACGAGATAAATCTATACATGAAAAAAACTTATTCCTTTAACTCTCAAGCACACACACATACATTCAAAAAGAAACAGTAAACTGGTTTCAAAAGGGAGTTTTGGATTATAACTGTTTCTTAGGAATAGAAAGGATAATGAAAAATAATTGAGATTCACGTTCTAGTTGGATGTTTTCAGTACGGTGAGGTGTCCCAGAGTCGAATAGTTGGATGCCACTCGAAGTCTCTCCAGGTGGGGTTGATGAACAGTCTGTGATGGGTAGGTGTTCATGGCAATTTAACTGCAGCAGGTGTCACATAGGTCTTCCATCAGGGGGTGTAGCAACAGGTCTGCTTGGGTTTTGAAGCAGCAGTCTAGCAGCAGAAGACTTCTTCAGATTTCAGGATTTTCTTAGAACACAGGAGGCAGCAGGAACCTCACTGGATGCAGAAATTCTTCAGAGACCAGAGGCAACAGGAATCTGATACCTTTCAAATGCAGAATTCCTTTTCAAGAGATGCGAGTCTCCGTTATTGAGAGAGGTAACACCTTTCTGGGTCTTGTCTCTCTAGCTCCAGGCAGGTCAAGCAAAGATTTCAAATGCCTGCTCTTTGTCCAATTCACAGGCTTTTAAAGGGTCCAAAGTGAAAAAAGCACCTTCCTGAACATGGTCACATGTCTAGACACAGTGTCTCCCCCTTCACTCAAGCTGCTCTGAAGAAAGGTCAAATCCCTGTTATTTCCTTGAAACTGTTGACCTTCCTGCCCTTTTACAAGTTTAACTTCCTTTCAAAACACCCATGAATTCAACTCTTTGTTCTGAACTTCCTTTCAAAACATAGCTGGAATTCCAATTATTTTTGCAGGTGTCCTTCACTGAGCAAAATCCTTCCTTTTTTTGAAACATATAGAAGTCCAAGATTTTAGCACAAAAAATAAAACCTTTTGTGACATAAGGGAGGAATGTCCTAATTGTATGTGTGGGCTTGAGTATTAGAGACTGTAGGGTACTTGGAAGAGAAACTGAAAGTAACTTTGTATTTTGGGGAAAACACCTTACTTGGGGGTTGTTGTTAGATCAGATAGACATATGTAGCAGCAGCAGACAGAACTTTTTATTAAACATTTGTTAAATCTTTGTTAAAGTTAAATCTGTGATTTCAAGTGTGATTCTTTGAGCCTGAGATGTGACAATCCCTAAATTCCTTCAGTTCCTGCTGAGAATGCTTCTAATTCTTCCTTCCTTGTAATATGCTTCCAGATGTTTACATATTTGAGGAGCAGTTTACAATTATAAAATGCTGTTGTGTTGAATTAAATTTTCACCATTCGTTTCTATACAAGTACATTCCCCATAAGAACAAACTGTGATACTAATGTACCTTTTTTTTAGTTGCAGTGTTCTGTCATCAATCCAACATGACCGTTTGCCCTTTTGTCCTGCAGCACGGACCATTAAGCAACTGTGAATTACTTTTAGTCACAGAACAAAAGAATGTAATAAATAATGTGTTTCCTAGATCTAAATGGGGCAAACAGCTGATCAGATAATACCATTCCAAATCAAGAGGACCTCATCAGCATACAGGAACACAGTTAAATTATCATTACCTTCCTGTAAATCAGGAGCATGCCATTAAAAATCTTTTACTGGTACCAAGAATAATACAAAAGGAGGGGGGTAGTGAAAGTTAAGAAGAAACTGAAAATTAATTGATAACAACAAAAAGCTATTAACAAAGCCTTCAATTTGCCAACTCAATTTCATGGTTGTTTATTTAAGGGTACAATGAAGAGCTTATTTAAATTATTACTACAGCAACTTGTGCATAGAGGTAAAAGCATTTTGTCCATAAATTACTAGCTATGTGGAACAGATTCCCAGCAGGAGTAGCTGAGGTTGAGCTGATGTTGCCTTTGAAAAAGAGGCTTGGTCAAAAGGTGGTTAAGAATAGCAATGAAACTGGTGGTAATAGGGTTTGGCCTAGATTGAGGTGGTCAAACGCTGTGTGGCATACAATCATTCTTGTGTTGTTCGGGCAGGAGCTGGGAGAGGTGAAAGATAAGGCAACGTTCAGCAAGGGATATCAGGCCAGGATTGAATAGTACAGATATAAAGATGGATGAATTCTGGAGATTTCCCTCACTATTAGTAACTTGAGACATGGCCTGTGGTAAGTGTAGAATACTTGAGAGGAAAATGGTGGCATTGAACTTATGGTTTCCAAAGCTCTCCACCATTGGGATTTTCCTCATCCCATTCTAATTGATAGATGATGATTGCTTTGATGAGCCAACAACTCTATTAGCGCCGTGTCGTGCAGCTATCAGGATGGTAGAATGCACATGAAATGGACCTTGGCCTTTTACCAGCTAGCAATTCCTATATTCCCATCACTGGGGAGTTGGAGAGTTTCTACACTGAACTTTTCCTTAGGAAATTAAATGGATTAAATTAGATCTATGATGCAGTAGATTGTAAATATGTTGTAGAAGGAGGGGACTTATATAGCCAGCTAGGCCTTATCTCATTCTATAATTTCTAATATTTCAGGATTGCAATGGCCTGGAAAACTAGTTTACATACTTGTACGCAATGGCTATCAATCTTTGAGTGCTCAGCCATTGGAAATTAAAACCATGGCTCTCAGTTTTACCTTTGCCGATCAGGTGCATTAGAGTTTATAGGAATAATTACAAAAGATTTCAAGTTGTTGCTTCTGGCAAGGCTTTTTTTAATAAGTGAAAATGTTCACTTGTTTTTCTGAATTAAACACAAAATAGATGCTTACCAGGGAAAGGAAGAGGTGGACAGTCCGTGACACAGCAGGTAGTTAGTATCCAATAAATGGATGGATTTTTAAATGGAATTTGATTTTCCTTTAAACAGCAGACTGCCAAATGAACTATTTCAATTTCAATACATTCTTCAAAGTAATAATCACACTGCATGACTGCATTAAAGTCTTTCAGTTTGCTTCAGCTACATTTTCATATGAAATCTATGCCTTAAAGAGGTAGTGTCATAACAGTAAAATCTGTTCAATGTGCTTCACCAGATTTATATATGGTGAATGGTGTGACAATGTATTTAATGTCATAAGGATATGCTCAAAGCACTACAAATATATTTTTTAAATCAAAATTAAAACATGGAAAGATGAATATTTGTTGAGATACACTTGTTGAGAGAATATTTGTTCGAGATTTCTGCTTTCTGTCGCAGTCCAAAAGCTGTGTCTTACCTCACAGTCTTAGTGATGCTGGTGATCAAATACACATTGTGTCCAAAGGAAATGGGCCAGTTGATGTGGGTGGCTCTTTGTGCTGGGCTCCCTGAGCTTCTCTGATGTTTATAAATGTTACAATTGGCGTGGGTGTCATTATTGTTTTTATAATTAATACTAATAACTTCATAGCCTCGTAGAAACTTGCTTGTTTTTCCTTATGCAATGTTTGGATTCCTTTACTGCAGACTCCAATTATAACCACCAGAGGAAGCAAAATCAGTTGATATTTAGAATGTTAATAAACCTGTTTGAGATCTTCAACCAACTGAACCCCACGCATCTCATTTATGTTGCATCAGACAACATAAAAAAAATTCTCATTACAGAAGGAAGATTATTTTTATTTCCCACAGGACTGACATAAAACCATGGCCTGCATTTTACAGTTTAGTGACAAACTACACTTGCCAATCATTACACTTATTAGTTACCCACAGACTTACTGTAATTAGAAATCTGAAAATGGGACCTGTGTTATTAGGGGAAGGAATGTTGTGTCCCCTTAACCAATCAGATTGATTACTGAGACATGCAAGGAAGGGTTTTAGCCCAGAGGAGCACATGGGTGAGGGGTCAATTGTGCAAATATGCTCGTGTGTCGGGAAGCTAGCTCAAACCCACCATGTTAAATTTCCAAGTTTAACTCAAGCTTGTTAGACTAGTTGCTCACAACCCCTGGGAAGAAGTGGATTGTCTATTAATGTATGGCAACTGCAGAAATAAAGTGATATGCCAAGATAGGCAAGAGGACAATGGCAATGGAGGAGGCTGATTAAAACTCATGAATACAGCAATAAATACGCAGTACTCATAGCTGCAGTCTTATTTCCCACTCATAGGTAAGAGGTTTTGTTCACAATACTTTTGCTTACAGTTGACTTTTTAGACTTTGGAGGTTTTATAAATCACAGTGGCTGCATTAGATTAAACCTCGGACAAAAAGCAATATGAACAGCATCAGGAGCAGCAGGCTGCTGGTCAGAGACCTACAGCTGGACTTCAGAAGGCAGCAACAGAGAGGGAGCATCAGAGAGGGAATGGCAGAGAGGAGAGCAGCAGAGAGGAGAGCAGCAGAGAGGAGAGCAGCAGAGAGGGAATGGCAGAGAAGAGAGCAGCAGAGAGGGAGCAGCAGAGATGGATCCAGAGAGGGAGCAGCAGAGTGGGGAGCAGCAGAGAGGGGAGTGGCAGAGAGGGAGCAGCAGAGTGGGAGCAGCAGAGAGTGGAGTGGCAGAGAGGGAGCGGCAGAGAGAGGAGCAGCAGAGATGGAGCCAGAGAGGGAGCAGCATATAGGGAGCAGCAGAGAAGGAGCGGCAGAGAGGGAGCAGCAGAGACGGAGCGGCAGAGAGGGGGAGGCAGAGAGGGAGCAGCAAAGAGGGAGCAGCAGAGAAGGAGCGGCAGAGAGGGAGCAGCAGAGAGGGAGCAGCAGAGAGGGAGTGGCAGAGAGGGAGCAGCAGAGAAGCAGCGGCAAAGAGGGGGAGGCAGAGAGGAGAGCAGCAGAGAGGGAGTGGCAGAGAGGGAGCAGCAGAGAGGGAGCAGCAGAGAGGAGAGCGGCAGAGAGGGAGCAGCAGAGAGGGAGCAGCGGAGAAGGAAAGCAACAGAGAGGGAGTGGCAGAGAGGGAGCAGCAGAGTGGGGAGCAGCAGAGAGGGAGCAGCAGAGAGGGAGCAGCAGAGGAGGAGCATCAGAAAAGGAGTGGCAGAGAGGGAGCAGCAGAGTGGGGAGCAGCAGAGAGGGAGCAGCAGAGTGGGAGCAGCAGAGAGGGAGCAGCAGAGAGGGAGCAGCAGAGAGGGAGTGGCAGAGAGGGAGTGGCAGAGTGGGGAGCAGCAGAGAAGGAGCGGCAGAGAGGGAGCACCAGAGAAGGAGCGCCAAAGAGGGAGTGGCAGAGAGGGGAGCAGCAGAGAGGGAGTGGCAGAGAGGGAGTGGCAGAGAGGGAGTGGCAGAGAGGGAGCAGCAGAGAAGGAGCGGCAAAGAGGGGGAGGCAGAGAGGAGAGCAGCAGAGAGGGAGTGGCAGAGAGGGAGCAGCAGAGAGGGAGCAGCAGAGAGGAGAGCGGCAGAGAGGGAGCAGCAGAGAGGGAGCAGCGGAGAAGGAAAGCAACAGAGAGGGAGTGGCAGAGAGGGAGCAGCAGAGTGGGGAGCAGCAGAGAGGGAGCAGCAGAGAGGGAGTGGCAGAGAGGGAGCAGCAGAGAAGGAGCGGCAAAGAGGGGGAGGCAGAGAGGAGAGCAGCAGAGAGGGAGTGGCAGAGAGGGAGCAGCAGAGAGGGAGCAGCAGAGAGGAGAGCGGCAGAGAGGGAGCAGCAGAGAGGGAGCAGCGGAGAAGGAAAGCAACAGAGAGGGAGTGGCAGAGAGGGAGCAGCAGAGTGGGGAGCAGCAGAGAGGGAGCAGCAGAGAGGGAGCAGCAGAGGAGGAGCATCAGAAAGGGAGTGGCAGAGAGGGAGCAGCAGAGTGGGGAGCAGCAGAGAGGGAGCGGCAGAGAGGGAGCACCAGAGAAGGAGTGCCAAAGAGGGAGTGGCAGAGAGGGGAGCAGCAGAGAGGGAGTGGCAGAGAGGCAGAGAGGGAGCAGCAGAGAGGGAGCAGCAGAGAGGCAGCGGCAGAGAGGGGAGTGGCAGAGAGGGAGCAGCAGAGAGGGGAGCAGCAGAGATGGAGCCAGAGAGGGAGCAGCAGAGGTGGGAGCAGCAGAGTGGGGAGCAGCAGAGAGGGAGCAGCATATAGGGAGCAGCAGAGAAGGAGCGGCAGAGAGGGAGCAGCAGAGAAGGAGCGGCAGAGAGGGGGAGGCAGAGAGGGGAGCAGCAGAGAGGGAGTGGCAGAGAGGGGAGCAGCAGAGAGGGAGCAGCAAAGAGGGAGCAGCAGAGAAGGAGCGGCAGAGAGGGAGCAGCAGAGAGGGAGCAGCAGAGAGGGAGTGGCAGAGAGGGAGTGGCAGAGTGGGGAGCAGCAGAGAAGGAGCGGCAGAGAGGGAGCACCAGAGAAGGAGCGCCAAAGAGGGAGTGGCAGAGAGGGGAGGAGCAGAGAGGGAGTGGAAGAGAGGGAGCAGCAGAGAGGGAGCAGCAGAGAGGGAGCAGCAGAGAGGGAGCAGCAGAGAGGGAGTGGCAGAGAGGGAGAGGGAGAGAGGGGAGCAGCAGAGAGGGAGTGGCAGAGAAGTAGCAGCAGAGAGGGAGCAGCAGAGAAGGAGCGGCAAAGAGGGAGAGCCAGAGAGGGGAGCAGCAGAGAGGGAGTGGTCGAGAGGGAGCAGCAGAGAAGGAGCGGCAACGAGGGAGTGGCAGAGAGGGAGCAGCAAAGAGGGAGCAGCAGAGAAGGAGCGGCAAAGAGTGACAGGCAGAGAGGAAAGCAACAGAGAGGGAGTGGCAGAGAGGAAAGCAACAGAGAGGGAAGCAGCAGAGAGGAGAGCAGCAGAGAGGGAGCAGCAGAGAGGGAGCGGCAGAGAAGGAGCAGCAGAGAAAGAGCGGCAGAGAGGGATTGACAGAGAGGGAGCAGCAGAAAGGAAAGCAACAGAGAGGGAGCAGCAGAGACAGGAGCAGCAGAGAGGGAGCAGCAGAGAGGGAGCAGCAGAGACAGGAGCAGCAGAGAGGGAGCAGCAGAGAGGGAGCAGCAGAGAGGGAACAGCAGAGAAAGAGCGGCAGAGAGGGAGAAGCAGAAAGGAAAGCAACAGAGAGGGGAGCAGCAGAGAGGGAGCAGCAGAGAGGGAGCAGCAGAGGCAGGAGCAGAAGAGAGGGAGCAGCAGAGACAGGAGCAGCAGAGAAGGAGCGGCAAAGAGGGAGAGGCAGAAAGGAAAGCAACATAGAGGGGAGCAGCAGAGAGGGAGCAGCAGAGAGGGAGCAGCAGAGACAGGAGCAGCAGAGAGGGAGCAGCAGAGACAGGAGCAGAAGAGAGGGATTGGCAGAGAGGGAGCAGCAGAAAGGAAAGCAACAGAGAGGGAGTGGCAGAGAGCAGAAGCAGAGAGGGAGCAGCAGAGGGAGTGGCAGAGAGGGAGCAGCAGAGGGAGTGGCAGAGAGGGAGCAGCAGAGAGGGAGCAGCAGAGAGGGAGCAGCAGAGAGGGAACAGCAGAGAAAGAGCGGCAGAGAGGGATTGGCAGAGAGGGAGCAGCAGAAAGGAAAGCAACAGCTAGGGAGCAGCAGAGACAGGAGCAGCAGAGAGGGAGCAGCAGAGAGGGAGCAGCAGATAGGGAGCGGCAGAGAAGGAGCGGCAGAGAGGAAGAGGCAGAGAGGGGAGCAGCAGAGAGGGGAGTGGCCGAGTGGAAAGCAACAGGGAGGGGAGCAGCAAAGAGGGAGCAGCAGAGAGGAGAGCAGCAGAGAGGAGCAGCAGAGAGGAAGAGGCAGAGAGGGGAGCAGCAGAGAAGGAGCAGCAGAGAGGAAGAGGCAGAGAGGGGAGCAGCAGAGAGGGGAGTGGCCGAGTGGAAAGCAACAGGGAGGGGAGCAGCAAAGAGGGAGCAGCAGAGAGGAGAGCAGCAGAGAGGAGCAGCAGAGAAGGAGAGGGGAGCAGCAGAGAGGGAGCAGCAGAGAGGGAGCAGCAGAGAGGAGAGCAGCAGAGAGGAGCAGCAGAGAAGGAGAGGGGAGCAGCAGAGAGGGAGCAGCAGAGGGGAGAGTGCCAGAGAGGGGAGCAACAGAGAGGGAGCAGCAGAGTAGGGAGCAGCAGAGATGGAGCAGTGGAGAAGGAAAGCAACAGAGAGGGAGTGGCAGAGAGGAAAGCAACAGAGAGGGAGTGGCAGAGAGGGAGCAGCAGAGTAGGGAGCAGCAGAGAGGGAGCAGCAGAGAGGGAGCAACAGAGAGGGAGCAGCAGAGTAGGGAGCAGCAGAGATGGAGCAGCGGAGAAGGAAAGCAACAGAGAGGGAGTGGCAGAGAGGAAAGCAACAGAGAGGGAGTGGCAGAGAGGAAAGCAACAGAGAGGGAGTGGCAGATAGGAAAGCAACAGAGAGGGGAGCAGCAGAGAGACGAGCAGCAGAGAGGAGAGCAGCAGAGAGGGAGCAGCAGAGAGGGAGCGGCAGAGAGGGGAGCAGCAGAGAGGGAGCAGCAGAGAAGGAGCGGCAGAGAGGAAGAGGCAGAGTGGAAAGCAACAGAGAGGGGAGCAGCAGAGAGGGAGCAGCAGAGAAGGAATGGCAGAGAGGGAAGTGGCAGAGTGGAAGAGGCAGAGAGGGGAGCAGCAGAGAGGAGAGCAGCAAAGAGGAGCAGCAGAGAGGGAGCAGCAAAGAGGAGAGCAGCAGAGAGGAGCAGCAGAGAAGCAGAGGGGAGCAGCAGAGAGGAGAGCAGCAGAGAGGACAGAGGCAAAGAGGGAGTGGCGGAGAGGGGAGCAACAGAAAGGAGAGCAAAAGAGAGGGAGGAGTAGAGAGGGAGTGGCAGAGAGGAGAGCAACAAAGAGGGAGCAGTGGAGAGGGAGGAGCAGAGTGGAGAGAAACAAAGGGGGAGCAGTGGAGAGGGAGGAGCAGAGAGGGGGCAGAAGAGAGGGAGCAGCAGAGAGGGGAGCAGCAGAGAGGAGAGTGGCAGAGAGGGAGTGGCAGAGAGGAAAGCAGCAGAGAGGGAGCAGCAGATAGGGTGCGGCGGAGAAGGAGCGGCAGAGAGGAAGAGGCAGAGAGGGGAGCAGCAGAGAAGGAGCAGCAGAGAGGAAGAGGCAGAGAGGGGAGCAGCAGAGAGGAGTGTGGCCGAGTGGAAAGCAACAGGGAGGGGAGCAGCAAAGAGGGAGCAGCAGAGAGGAGAGCAGCAGAGAGGAGCAGCAGAGAAGGAGGGGAGCAGCAGAGAGGGAGCAGCAGAGAGGGGAGCAGCAGAGAGGTGAGCAGCAGAGAGGAGCAGCAGAGAAGGAGAGGGGAGCAGCAGAGATGGAGCAGCAGAGAGGGAGCAGCAGAGAGGAGAGCAGCAGAGAGGAGCAGCAGAGAAGGAGAGGGGAGCAGCAGAGAGGGAGCAGCAGAGGGGAGAGTGCCAGAGAGGGGAGCAACAGAGAGGGGAGCAGCAGAAAGGAGAGCAACAGAGAGGGAGCAGCAGAGAGGGGAGCAGCAGGGAGGGGTGCAGCAGGGAGG
This sequence comes from Heterodontus francisci, assembly GCF_036365525.1. Taxonomy (NCBI): domain Eukaryota; kingdom Metazoa; phylum Chordata; class Chondrichthyes; order Heterodontiformes; family Heterodontidae; genus Heterodontus; species Heterodontus francisci. Next base: position 78,961,367 of record NC_090379.1, read on the forward strand.
GGTGCAGCAGAGAGGAGATCAACAGAGAGGGGAGCAACAGAGAGGAGCAACTTGCAGGAGGCACTGCCCACAACACAGGGTGTACGGGCAGAGGCTGTGTTCCCTTAACATGTTGAGCAGCAGTGCTTCTGGAGGCCCAGTTTGGCACCGCCGTTGGTGGTGGGCACCGAGAAGAAGACCTGGACTTCTGATGGCCATGCTTTATCAGTGGCTGTCAAAGTCACCACCACCTCAACCTTTTGGCCTCTGGTTCCTTCCAGGGCTCTGCTGCAGTCATTTCCAGGATCTCCCAGTTGGCGGCCCACAAATGCACAAGAAAGTGCTGCCAATTGTGTCAACTTTGCCTGTGATTATGCCAGTCAGAATGAATGGGTGCTCAGGTCTGGACCTCTGGCTGGCTTCTCTAAGGTGCAGAGTGTCATCGACTGCATACGCTAGTAAATCTGCGCATCCCAGATCAACCAGGAGTATCCAAGAACCGTTACGTTCCATCAATGTGCACTTGATGTACAACCTTAAAAAGATATTGCTGTAGATGTGTGCAAGATTCCCAAGGAGTTCCCTGATGCCTTTGGACCTGGAAGCAGACTTAAGGGGACAAACGATACTCCCTTCAAACTTGTCTGATGACACCCATCATGAAACCCAACCAAGAAGCCCACAGCACTCCAATGAATGCCATATAACCACCAACTGTGTGATCGTACATACCATCAGCATGCTGAAGATGTGTTTTAGTTCCTAGATAGATCCTGAGGCACCCTTCAGTATGCACCAGTCAGGGTGTTGAAAATGGTCATGGTACTCGGTGCTCGGCACAGCTGTGAAGCTTGGACTTGCAGGAGGACCTAGGCACAGATCACAAATCATCTACAAACAGTTCTGTGGAGGAGGAAGTGGAAGAAGACAAGGAGGTGGAAGGTGATGCAGACACCATCAGCTGCTTACTTTGCTGGTCAGGATGCCAGTGATGTCCTGATTAATGCAAAGTTCACTTAGATTGCACCAGTGGTCCAATGTCGGAAGCACATGCAACAGCCAATCGTCCCATCACCCCACATCCCATGATGCCATTTACACAAAGCAGTCCTGCAAATAACCAACCACCCAGTGCACATTCCCGCATTGGTCCCCGTCAATTTATGTCATCATCAAACAAGTTAAAATGCGACTTGGCACCCAGCAACCAAAAATAGGCAAGATGAGAAAGTGGTGCAAAGAATAAAATTAGTATGATTCTACTAAAGAATAGAAACTTAACAGCAAAACATTTTCTCAAACACTCATTCATAACTTTTTACAACTACAAATCTTTACTCTTCCTTTTCAAACCACTTTTATGTGGTGCAACCCCTGTGGCTTGAGCAGAGGTAGAGGTAGGCTCTTCAGATCCCACCTCTGACTGGTCAGATGCTCTTGGCCAATGAGTTTTAGAGGGCATGAGGTCCCTGTCAAAGACTGTGCACCTGCACCTGTAAAGGGGCAGTCTCAGTGATCTGGACACGAGGCATCATGCCGGGTATTTACTGAGGGGAGTGGGTGTCAATGGATGAGAAGTGGAAGTGCTTTTGAGTGGAATTCCCACTCCCATGTCCAGTATCACCATCATCCTTCTCATGGGCCAGCCACAACTCACTGCGACCACTCTGCTGGAGAGCACATATGTGCAGATCAGTGACATACTGTACATCCAGTTATCCTATTCAAGATGACAGACATCTTGGCAGCTAGAGTGACTACAGCCATGGTCTAGTTGTGCATGGACTAATTTAATAACTGTCTTTCATATTCCACGGAGTTGGCCGATCTATCCATGGAAGAACACATCATTGTTATGTCCTGTGATAACAACCCACTCAAACTTAAGGCAACTTGCTCCATTCTCTCTGCAGTTGTGATCATTGTGCTTGGAAAGCCTGTCAGCACATTCTCTGCTGCTGCTGACTGATTATCCCGTTGGTTGATGGCCCCAAGGGAACAGCTTCTGTGTCCAGCTGAGCAGAACTTGGAGAGGGCTGTACCCTCCGACGTTGACTCTCCACTGCTGTTCCTGCCACCATTGTCTGCTCTTGTTCACTTGGGAAGTGGGAGTCACAGGTTATAACCCAACGATCTGTCGACTGGGCACACTGAAGTACGAGTTTCTGGGCTGCTGCATTGTATGCATGAATTCTGTGATGGTGCATCCACAGAAAGAATCAACTCCTCTGAGGATTCGTCATTGGTAAGGTCCATGGACTCCTGCTGCATGTGTGAAGGCCCTGGCAGAGAGAAAATATGTGAAGTAGCATTGGCAAGATAAGTATGTTGCAACCTATCATTATGAAGATAGCCAGTGTTCATTTGCTGTTGAAATCAAGTCAACATAACTGAATGTTGTATGACATGTGGGTTGCTGGTATTTAATTGTGTCACTGGGTAGCTGGGAGGTCCCCATTTCTCCATCTCCAATGACCAGGGATACCAAGATGTCCACTGATCTTCATCACTTCCTCCTGTGCAGTTGTTAGCTGGGAAAACTGTGGAGGACCACCTCCTATTCTGTTCCTCTGCCTAGTGATCTGTGCTCCCTTTTCCAAAGAACAGACCTATGATTGACTGTAATGGCATGTGCTCATACGATGCTTGTAGTGCATTTGGTGAGGATGATTATCGTGGGAGGCTCTCTACACCTCCATCCCCCACCAGGACAGTTTGAGGGCTCTCTGTTTCTTCCTTGAACAGAGGCCCAACCCAGTCCCCATCCACCACCACCCTCCTCCGCCTGGCTGAACGTGTTCTCACATTGAACAACTTCTCCTTCAACTCCACTCACTTCCTTCAAGTGAAAGGTGTTGCTATGGCTACCCGTATGGGTCCTAGTTATGCCTGTCTTTTTGTGGGATATGTTGAACATTCCTTGTTCCAGTCCTACTCGGGCCCCCTCCCCCAAGTCTTTTTCTGGTACATTGATGACTGTATCAGTGCTGTTTCCTGCTCCCGCCCCGAACTGGAAAACTTTATCAACTTTGCTTCTAATTTCCACCCTTCTTTCACCTTTACATGGTCCATCTCCGACCCTTCCCTTCCTCGACTTCTCTATCTCCATCTCTGGGGATAGGCTGTCTACTAATATCCATTATAAACCCACTGACTCCCACAGCTACCTCGACTACACTTCTTCACACCCTGCCTCCTGTAAGGACTCCATTCCATTCTCCCAGTTTCTCCGTCTCCGACACATCTGTTCTGATGATGCTACCTTCCATGACAGTGCTTCTGATATGTCTTCCTTTTTCCTCAACTGAGGATTCCCCCCCACTGTGGTTGACAGGGCCCTCAACCGTGTCCGGTCCATTTCCCGCACCTCTATCCTCACCCCTTCCCCTCACTCCCAGAACCGCGACAGGGTTCCCCTTGTCCTCACTTTCCACCCCATCAGCCTCCATATCCAAAGGATCATCCTCCGCCATTTCCGCCACCTCCAGCGTGATGCCACTACTAAATGCATCTTCCCCTCCCTTCCCCTGTCAGTAGTCCAAAGGGATGGTTCCCTCCGTGACACCCTGGTTCACTCCTCCATTACCCCCACCACCTTGTCCCCTTCCCATGGCACCTTCCCCTGCAATCGTAAGAGGTGTAATACCTGCCCATTTACCTCCTCTCTCCTCACTATCCCAGGCCCCAAACACTCCTTTCAGGTGAAGCAGCGATTTACTTCTTTCAATGTAGTATACTGTATTCGCTGCTCACAATGTGGTCTCCTCTACATTAGGAAGATCAAACGCAGACTGGGTGACCGCTTTGCAGAACACCTCCACTCAGTCCACAAGCAGGACCCCGAGCTTCCGGTTGCTTGCCATTTCAACACTCCCTTCTGCTCTCATGCTCACATCTCTGTCCTGGGATTGCTGCAGTGTTCCAGTGAACATTAACACAAGCTCGAGAAACAGCATCTCATTTACCAATTAGGCACACTACAGCCTGCTGGACTGAACGGCCCCCCATTTTACTTTTATTTTTAGTTATTTTTTTCTTTTTTCTTTTTTTTTATATGTATATTTCTTTGTGTTTATTTTATTTTATTTCATCTTAGTTTGTTCAGTTTGCTTACCCACTGTTTTTTTTTCATGTTTGTACTTGCTGCTGTTCAATTTTCAGTCCGTTAACATGCTATCTGTACTAATGCTTTGTCTTTCAACACACCATTAACATATTGTTTGCCTTTGCTCTACGACCTTCTGGTCAGCTATTCTGTGACCTTGTCCTAGCTACAAGCCAAAAAACTTGCAGGTTGGTAGGTAAATTGGCCATTATAAATTGCCCCTAGTATAGGTAGGTGGTAGGGAAATATAGGGACAGGTGGGGATGTGGTAGGAATATGGAATTAGTGTAGAATTAGTATAAATGGATGGTTGATGGTCGGCACAGACTCGGTGGGCCGAAGAGCCTGTTTCAGTGCTGTATCTCTAAACTAAACTAAACTACACCTCCTTTGTTATCTCTTGCCCCACCCCCGCTTTACTTGCTTATGACCTTTCACATTTCTAATATTTGCCAGTTCTGAAGAAGGGTCACTGACCTGAAACGTTAACTCTCCTTCTCTCTCCACAGATGCTGCCAGACCTGCTGAGTATTTCCAGCATTTCTTGTTTTTATTTCAGATTTCCAGCATCCGCAGTATTTTGCTTTTATGAAATTGCTTAAGGATAAGGATGAGTGGGAGTAGTGGATGGATAGATGGGAATGTGAGGAAATGTGTAGCTAGAGAAGGATGGGTGTGCTTGCAAGGTAAGTGGGTGTGAGGAGTGATGTAATGATGTTCTGGAGTAGGCTTGAGAAAGCAGAGTGAGGGGGTAGGGTTATGCGCATAGCAAGATGTAGGTAATATGCAACTGTATTGACCTTTCCTAACATGGTTAGGTGATTAAAGCATTTTAGAACATAGAACATAGAACAGTACAGCACAGTATAGGCCCTTCAGCCCACGATGTTGTGCTGACCCTTTAACCTACTCTAAGATCAAACTACCTACATACCCTTCATTCTACTATCATCCATGTACCTATCCAAGAGTCGCTTAAATGTCCCTAATGTATCTGCTTCTACTACCACCGCTGGCAGTGCATTCCATGCACCCACCACTCTCTGTGTAAAGAACCTACCTCTGACATCTCCCCTGACAACCTCCTCTGACATTTTCTGCACTGAATCCAGGAGTGAGGCACAATGCCGCTGTTGCTAACCTCCAGCAGGCATGTGGCTCCTGTCGGAGACCTTGGAATGTGTTCCAATGCAAATTGTGGTGGCCATCTTGACCGCCAGCTTTTTTTAAAGTTAACTGGAGGATTGTTTTTCCATTAAAAGTTTAATGTAAGTTTCTAACCATTGAAGTAAATTTCCTCATTTGACATATCGTGTTTTCTTGACACTATGAAACTATTTCTAGGTTCTAACGGATCCTTGTGCATTTCCAGTATTTTCTGCTTTTATTATAGAACCCAATAAAAACATAAAGGTCTGGATCTTGCACTGTCACTGTCCACATGTGCACAGTTAAATGTGGAAATCAAAAAGTTGCTGTCTGAGTTCACCTGCTCCATCAGAAACTTCACTACTCTTGTGTTTCACTGGGAGACTAGGCAATCAAGCACATGTTACAGCGTGAAGTTGCAGATCTTACGTAATTGATACCCATTAAACTCATCAGAAAAGTTTGGGCTTGTTCATTCCAGTGTAAGTTAATTCTAAATGATGTGGTAAGTCTTAATTCTTGACAAAAACCTCTCTGGCAATGAAAATTAACTTTTATAAGTGTGCAGTCTCATTCTATCACATTTTAATTATTGTTGGAGACTTTTTAAAAAAAACTTAAAATAAAACTTTAACTTTCTTTCTGCCTCATTTATCTCTCTCTCTCTCTTAATCACACCATTCTTTCCCACTCTTTATATAGCTTTCTGAACATGATTGGATTGAATTACATATTCTAACTTACACTTCTGGTTTAGACTCTTTGGCCCCAGTGTTAAATTGGAGATGCATTGGGAGCCAGGAAATCTGAAGTTGCATGGGAAACCCAAAGATCAGTTCAGCTCATCTCTCAGTGGCATTTTAAAGTAGCCAGCTCATTATCATTTTGCTTCCAGTTTGACATCAATTGTGCAGCAGTGGGCATGATGAGGAACCCACATGACTCAAAGTCAACTCCAGTATTTAAAGGGACAATCCAAAGATGAAATTTGGAAGAGTTTGGTGCTGGAAGCAAGAGAAGGAAAGGTATAGCAATGGATTCAGGAAGATCGAAAGTTGGAGCCTGCTTCAATAGCACCCCCTCATGTACTGCTGGGGGCTGTGAGGAGTCAGAGAGAGATACTCTTCCCCAGAAATAGGACGAAGAAACCTGTTGCTGCCCCAAAGAAGGTGTAGCAGGAGCCACATGTCTGATGAGCCTGTACCCAAAACGAGGCCTTGCTCTAGTGATTGAATTATCTAAGATTACTTTCATTAGCGTGACATCCAAGCCCATCCTGACACATTGACTGTGAAAGAGCAAACCCTTCCAAGTGTAAATATTGGCATCCTCAGGCCTGAGGAGATGGAAACTCCTAACCTTGAATCTCATTCAACGGTTCCAGAGAATACATTTAGGCAGATATGTGACTGTCTGTTCATCTCTGTAAAAGCTGGAAGTTGCCTTTAGACAAAGCCAGTCAAGCCAGTGACTCATTCTGTGCAGAAGTCAGAAGGGGTGTGTCTCTCTCTCTCTGTCTTGTTCTCTTTTGCCAGAAGACCTCTTGCAAAGCCTAGCTGCTGGTTGCTGGATCCAAGACATAGACACCAGGGGAAGAAAGCCACCTACAATTCTGCCGACAAGAAAAGCCTAAACCAGGTGGGCCAACCACAACTGCACATTTACCAGCCAAAGACTTCAAGAACATAACTTCTGCCAGAAGACAACGGAATCATCCAACCCCACAGACTGTGTATCAATTTTTATTTGTTCTGAACTCTAATCCAACCACAAATCTACCCCTCCGCACTCTGTAATCTATTCGTGGGTGTGTGATTCTCATGTGAGTGTGTGCGTGAACGTGTTGCGTATTTTATTATTTTATTTAGATCAGGTTTAGATTGTTAAGTATAATAAACTTACCTCTTTCTTGTTTAAACTCAAGAAAACCTGTCTGATTGGTTCTTTTATGATCACCACAAAGGTAAAAGGTAAAACATTCACTGAAGTGGTAAGCACAACCATTATTTAAAAAGGAATAAACTCTGTTGCAGTCAAGTAAGAGGAAGGACAAGAGGGTGGGCCTTGCAATCTCTCCTCACCTGGCTGTAACAATAGTTTGAAGGAATCTTAATCCTCCTCCCAAACCTCACACCATGACTGGACTGAGAGGGTCGGAGAGTGGGTGGCAGATAAAAATGGAAAATAATTGAAACCCAAACCAACCTCGTTATGAACACTCCTACTTCCAGTTTAACCACGGTGGGTTTAGGTCTGTCAGAGTAATTCACTCTGGAAGGCTGGGTCCATTAGTAGAATATGTTAATAAGGCCCTGCTCCTCTGATTTTGCCTGTTGTTTGGACAGCTGGGTTTCCCAGGCTTTGGGAAACCTGGCAGCTAAAGGCAGGCAGGAGATTACAGTTCGAGAGTTAAGTGCTTTTTAGAGCACTGCTTGTGGGCTAGGAGAAGCAAGCATGCTTCCCCTCAAGAAAATCTTCCACCACAAGCTTCCTCTCTCTCCATTATCAGCATCAATCTCCTCAATCTCTCCCATCCTGATCTACAAATAACCTCACAATCTGTTGACAACCCAACGATCTGCCTCTCTCTCCATCATCAACCCCTCTCCCCATAATCTTCCTCTCTCCCCGTGATCTGCCTCTCTCCCATGATCTGCCTCTCTCCCGTGATCAGCCTCTATCCCTGTGACCATGTTAGAAATAGTCATTAACTGATTTTTTTGTTGTGAATTGAATTAAAGGACAAGTTTCACAAATATGTCAAAGATCAGTAACTGCAATTTGCATCATTTACTAACCAGTTTGAGGCAGATGACATGAGTGGCCAATATCATTTGAAAGTTGTCTGTATCATACAAATACATCACGTTGAAAGTGCACCTTTGCTGACAAGTAAGAGATTTGGCTTGGACATAAATTGGTTAGTCTGGAGTAGAGTCTTACAGGTAGTGACTAAACATTTTGTAATTGAATAATACATGTAGTAACAACGGCTTAACGTTTTGCAGAAAAGCTTTTTCTTAATAATTATCTTGTCAGAGTTGAATTGGAATTGACAGTGATAGACTGAGAAATAGACAGAAGTGAATTTAACAGAATTGCTTTATTGGAGGAACTGAAGGGCTCTCTTAATTTGAAATTGTGTTTATCTAATTTTGTCGCTCGCTTTGGTGAGTAAATAACATTTTGTCCTTGAGAAATTCTGTTGTTCCTGTATTTTAGAATCCAGGACCTAGTTTAACAGCTTGTCAAGATGAATAAACTAGTCTTGGCTACTTACCGTTAATCTCTCTGTCCCTTCCTGTCCCGTTTTGCTTTTCTGTTTTACATGACTCTTCTGAAGTACTGTCTGCTCCATCCTATAAAATTCTCCTGATTTGGAGATCACTGCCCTTTTGCTGGCTGCCCTGTCTTCAGACGCATATTACAAGCAGGTGGAGAAGTTGCACAAACATTGACCATCATGGGTTAAATTGTCCTGTGATAACAGCAGAGTGAGAAATGGTCCGTTTCCTATTGCTGATTGTTCTACTGCCTCACCTCAATAGCCACAATAACAATCCTCTCCTTGAGTTTTATGGTTTATTGGATGAATTTCACTCCTGACACAGTGTGAATACACAGAGGTCATCCGATAAGGTCCATCGACCACCCCGTGATCTGGTGTAGCTAGCTCTATTCAGTCAACAAAAGTAATTTGCATTGGCATTGCATATTATTTTGCTTACTAACTAACTAATGCAGTTGTGCTGCTCTCCATTGATGTTTGTACGCTTAGCTACTTTATTTAAAGGCAGAAATGTGTTTTAAATTGGATTCCTGTTACGACCAGGTGCGAAAGAGGTTTAGGGTTCCTTTTCAGCCTTCACCTGGTCTTATTATAACAGGGTTTAATTTTTAAACACACAGTGTTTTAGCTCCCCCTTGGTGAATCCTTGTTTACTGCTTTCCAATTATAAGGCAAAGCAACCAGCACAAGCAGGCTTTCTTAGGTTTAAAGAAGAAAAATTTAAATTTATTAAATTTAAACTCTAATTTGGTTGATGCCTACAGATACACGATGTGCCCACGCTAGCATGTATACACGATACACACATGCCAATAGAGACAGAAAAGAGAAGAAAAATAAAGTGCAAAGGTTTGAGGCAATATCTGAAGAGTTTTTGTTACGGTTCTTCGAGCCTCACTGTAGAGTCCTTGATTGTAGTTAGATCTTGCTTTTAGTTGGGGCCCAGTTTTCTTCTTAAATCTTGTTCACTGTAGGAGAATTTTCTCTCTTGGGGCTCATGTGTGTTTTAGTTATTTTTTCTTCCTTGTTTTTACATTCTTTTTTACATTTTTTACAATCTTTTTTTGCATTTATTTCATTTCATCTTAGTTTGTTCAGTTTGCTTACCCACTTTTTTTTTAGGTTTGCACTTGCTGCTGTTCAATATTCAGTGTATTAACACCTAATCTGTACTAATGCTTTGTCTTTCAACACACCATTAACATATTGTTTGCCTTTGCTCCGTGACCTTTTGGTCAGCTATGTGGCCTGGTCCAATCTAGACCTCCTTTGTTATCTCTTGCCCCACCCCCACCTCACTTCTTATAACCTGTGACTTTTCTAATATTTGTCAGTTCCGAAGAAGGGTCACTGACCCGAAACGTTAACTCTGCTTCTCTTTTCACAGATGCTGCCAGACCTGCTGAGTGGTTCCAGCATTTCTTGTTTTTATTTCAGATTGCCAGCATCCGCAATATTTTGCTTTTACTCATGTGTCTTCAGTGTATTCAGAGGCTTGTGAGAAAGAGCTGGGAGCAGACAGGAGTGATCTTCTCAGTCCAGGAGCTGAGTTCAAACTGTTTGGACAATTCAGAAAAACCCAGGTTGCCCAGTAGGTTAGACATGTGACAAACTGGTCTGACCATGTTTTGGATTGTATCACCTTAGCAGTCTCTAGACTGCTCCTCTTACACACAATACCTGGTTATCAAGGTCCATTGTGGATTGAATGTGTCAGGGAATGGTCCTTTGTCCTTCCAATCATCGTCTGTTAATATGCAAATGTCTTTTCCAGCCACGGATGATCTGTTTAACAAGTCCTTTCTTCACTCCAGTAACAGTTTAAAATCAATGTTCATGACAAAATCAAGGGGCGCTCATTCTTGGCAGGTGGGGGCCTAGCATGACATTGCATTTTGAATGCATTAGATTGGCTTTACTCTTTATATTCAGATTAATTGCCCCCATGTCTATGGCTGAGTCAATCATTTTGACAAATGTCCATGATACAACATGTAGGTACCTATCCCTCATGATCTGTCTCTCTCCCTGTAATCTGCCTCTCTCCCCATGACCTGCCTCTCTCCCTGTAACCTGCCTCTCTCCCCATGATCTGCCTCTCTCCCTGTAATTTGCCTCTCTCCCCATGATCTGCCTCTCTCCCTGTAATCTACCTCTCTCCCCATGGTCTGTCTTTCTCCCCGTGATCTGCCTCTCACCCCATGATCTACCTGTCTCCCCATGATCTGCCACTCTGTCTGCAATTTACCTTTCTCTGTGATCTGCCTTTCTCTCCATGATCTGCCTCTCTCCCTGTAATCTGCCTCCCTCCCCATGGTCTACCTCTCTCCCCGTGATCTGCTTCTCTCCCCATGATCTGCCTTTCTCCCCGTGAGCTGCCTCCCTCCCCATGGTCTACCTCTCTCCCCGTGATCTGTCTCTCTCCCGATGATCTACCTCTCTCCCCGTGATCTGCCTCTCTCCCCATGATCTACCTCTCACCCCATGATCTGCTTCTCTCCCCATGATCTACCTCTCTCCCCGTGATCTGCCTCTCTCCCCGTGATCTGCCTCTCTCCCCATGATATGCCTCTCTCCTCGTGATCTGCCTCTCTCCCCATGATCTACCTCTCACCCCATGATCTGCTTCTCTCCCCGTGATCTGCCTCTCTCCCCGTGATCTGCCTCTCTCCCGATGATGTGCCTCTCCGTGATCTACCTCTCTCCCCGTGATCTGCCTTTCCACCCGTGATCTGCCTCTCACCCCATGATCTGCCTCTTTCCCCATGGTCTACCTCTCTCCCTGTAATCTGCCTCTCTCCCCATGACCTGCCTCTCTCCCTGTAACCTGCCTCTCTCCCCATGATCTGCCTCTCTCCCTGTAATTTGCCTCTCTCCCCATGATCTGCCTCTCTCCCTGTAATCTACCTCTCTCCCCATGGTCTGTCTTTCTCCCCGTGATCTGCCTCTCACCCCATGATCTACCTGTCTCCCCATGATCTGCCACTCTGTCTGCAATTTACCTTTCTCTGTGATCTGCCTCTCTCTCCATGATCTGCCTCTCTCCCTGTAATCTGCCTCCCTCCCCATGGTCTACCTCTCTCCCCGTGATCTGCTTCTCTCCCCATGATCTGCCTTTCTCCCCGTGATCTGCCTCTCTCCCGATGATCTACCTCTCTCCCCATGATCTACCTCTCACCCCATGATCTGCTTCTCTCCCCATGATCTACCTCTCTCCCCGTGATCTGCCTCTCTCCCTGTGATCTGCCTCTCTCCCCATGATATGCCTCTCTCCCCGTGATCTGCCTCTCTCCCCATGATCTACCTCTCACCCCATGATCTGCTTCTCTCCCCGAGATCTGCCTCTCTCCCCGTGATCTGCCTCTCTCCCGATGATCTGCCTCTCCGTGATCTGCCTCACTCCCCCTGATCTGCCTCCCTCCCCATGGTCTACCTCTCTCCCCGTGATCTGCCTTTCCACCCGTGATCTGCCTCTCACCCCATGATCTGCCTCTTTCCCCATGGTCTACCTCTCTCCCTGTAATCTGCCTCCCTCCCCATGGTCTGTCTTTCTCCCCGTGATCTGCCTCTCTCCCCATGATCTGCCACTCTGTCTGTGATGTGCCTCTCTCAATGTATTCTGCCTCTCTCCCCATGATCTGCCTCTCTCCTCATGATCTACTTCTCTCCCCATGATCTGCCACTGTCTGTAATCTTCCTCTCTCCCCATGATCTGCCTCTCTGCTCATGATCTGCCTCTCTCCCCATGATCTGTTTCTCTTCCCCGATCTGCCTCTCTCCTTGTAATCTGCCTCTTTCTCTACGATCTTCCTCCCACCTCATGATCTATCTCTCTCCCCTCAATCAGCCTTTCTCCCTGAAATCTGCATCTTTCCCAGTGATTTGCCAATCCACACCACTCATGTTATTCCTTGATCTTTCCCTCTCATACTCCATCCTTGTTGCTGAACTTCGTGTCCCCACACCATTCCTGATCTTTTCGATTGCCAGGGAGTGTTCCCAGTGGTCCTCGGCTGTGCACTCTTTCCCTCACTCTCTCAATCTGGCTGGCTGCCAGGTGGGGAAAGAAGTAAAAAAAAATTCTAATGAGTTTCTGCTGTTAAATTGAAAGCATTTCTGGGATTTCTCCCCATCCCCTCCGCAACAAACTCGTGCCTACTATATTTGCATATTTTCTTTTTAATTTACAGATTTCTGCTGCTTTTTTAAAAATACAAATTGATGTTTTTAAGAGAAACTGATTGTAATTGCGTGTGATAAACCAATCAATGTGAGGTTGGTATTGCTTTTACAGATGAATCCCTTGTTCAAATGTAAAAACAAAAACAAATTCTTAAATGCAATGTTGGTCTTTTATTACCCAAGCAAGCGACATACGTATGGGTTTAAAAGACTCACACAAGGTGAGTTTTAATTTAATGCACTGTTAGATCATCACTACACAAAAGACCAGGAGCAGGAGAGAGTTTCATTTAAGTGATGAATTAATAATGCGTTTAACTATTCCGTTTATTATTACAGTAATGGACTGTTTGATTCCCCAAATAGGTAATTAAGGCGTGATGATATTTAAGAATTGCCAAATCAGCATCTGAGCTAACTGCCTATGTTATGGAAGCTTCAGAGGACAGATGCCACATTTCAGGATAACTGCTTGACTTCCAGAAAAATGTGTTTTCCACTAATTAACGTAGACCATGTTATAAGACCCAGTAAGACTACAATTTATACTGAGTGTCATGCAGGCCCCCACCTTCCAAGAATGAGACATATTAATTTCGCCACATGGACATTAAATTTCAAATTGTTGCTGGGAAGAAGAGAAGGCCTGTTACAAGGACTGCCAGACCTTGGCTGAAAGAAAACATTTACATACTAACAGACATTGAAGTGCATTCCATTCCCTGCTAAGATGATACAATATACAGAGCCAAGACATGGTCAGACCAGTTAGTCACATGACTAGATGATAGCATAAAATTGCAAAGAGATATTGACAGGCTAGGTGAGTGGGTAACACTGTAGCAGATGGATTTCAATGTGGGCAAGTGTGAGATTATCCATTTTGGACCAAAAAAGGATAGAACAGGGTACTTTCTAAATGGGAAGAGGTTAAGTACAGTGGGTGTCCAAAGAGACTTGGGGGTTCAGGTGCATAGATCTTTAAAATGCCACGAGCAAGTGCAGAAAATAATCAAAAAGGCTAAAGGAATGCTAGCCTTTATATCTAGAGGATTGGAGTATAAAGACACAGAGGTTATGCTGCAGCTGTACAAAACCCTGTTAGACCCCACTTGGAGTACTGTGAGCAGTTCTGGGCACCACACCTTAGGAAGGATATATTGGCCTTGGAGGGAGTGCAATGTAGGTTTCCAAGAATGATACCTGGACTACAGGGGTTAAGTTACAAGGAGAGATTATACAAATTAGGCCTGTTTTCACTAGAATTTAGAAGGTTAAGGGGTGATCTGATCGAAGTCTTCAAGATATTAACAGGAAAAGACAGGCTAGATAAAGATAAACTATTTCCACTGGTTGGAGATTCTAAAACTAGGGGACATAGTCTAAAAATTAGGACCAGACCGTTCAGGAGAGATGTTAGGAAGCACTTCTTCATGCAAAAGGTGGTAGAGGTTTGGAACTCTCTCCCACAAACAGCAGTTGAAGCTAGAACAGTTGTTAATTTTAAATCTGAGATAGATAGATTTTTGTTAAGCAAAGATATTAAGGTATATGGGCCAAAGGCAGGTATATGGACTTAGGCCGCGGATCAGCCATGATCTCATTGAATGGCAGGACAGGCTTGAGGGGCTGAATGGCCTAGTCCTGTTCCTATCTTCCTATCTTCCTATAATCTGCTTGGAAACCTGGGGGGGGGGGGGGGTTTGAATTGTACAGTTTCAACTGAGAGCCTGCAGAAAGCAACATGTTCCTAGACTGAAGAAGACCTCCTGTCTGTCTCTCTGCTCCCATTTCTTTCTCACAAGCCTCTGAATACACACGAACCCCAAGAGGGAAAAGTCTCCTACAACGAACAAGGTTTAAGAAGAATACTGGGCCCCAACAAAAAGCAAGATCTACCTACAATCAAGGACTCTACAGTGAGCTCGAAGAACCGAAACAAAAACTCTTCACATATTGCCTCAAACTTTTCCACTTTGCTTTTCTTCTGCTCTTTTCTGTCTCTATTTGCATGTGTGTATCACGTATGCATGCTAGCATGGACGCAGCGTGTATCTGTGGGGGTCAACCGAATTAGAGTTTAAGTTCAAGTTTAATAAATTTCAACTTTTCTTCTTTACACCTAAGAAAACCTGTTTGTGCTGGTTTTTTTGCCTTATAATTGGAAAGCAGTGAACAAGGATTCACCAAAGGGGAGCTAAAAACACAGTGTGTTTAAAATGAAACCCTGTTACGGTAAGACCAGGTGACGCCTGAAAGGGAACCCTAGACCTCTTTCTCACTGGGTTGTAACATCAGTGAAAGGTAACAATCACCCTGTGCTGTTACTTCATGGCTAATGTATGTTTAGTGATGCCAGCTGCAAAAATTGGAAGAGTTCAGTTCTAAATTGATGTAGTGAGTTAAACTGTTTGCAGATCAGTGTCTTGCGTTGCTGTATATAGCTTCTTGCTGAAATTTTTATTATTCATTTAATTTTTACAGGTTTATGGTTTATATTGTTGCCTTGAACAATGAAATTCTATTTTTTTTATTTTCAATAACTTGCTTTTAATTGAACTATTTGAAGATAATCCCAATTTGGAAGACAAAGGTCAGCTTTCTCAACGTTGATGACCCCAATGACCATTGTAATTTGAATAATATAGATTTTGAGGGACTATTTGTTGTAATGACATACTCATGACTTTCAAGACTGTCCCTTCTGGGGTTCTTGGTTCTGTGGTGCATACATATAATATTTTTATTAAGCATTGGATTGCACATTACTTCTGTCGAGCAGAGAAGCATTTTAAAGCCTGTTTTTCCTCGGTGTTGGAATTGGCTGGTGATTGGACCTAGAGCACTAAATCAATGCTTCCACTTCCAGTGATAACTAAAGTGAATGTTTAAATGACTGAGGGCTTCAGTTCTACAAATGTTGATTGGTCTAATATGATGAAAAGGTGGAAGCTGAAATGTTGCTAATTGAACCGACAGATAATGTCGTACAGGAACATAAAATGAGGAAAAGCTGGTAAATTTGCAAGTTCAGCATTACCCAGATAAGACATCCTGTTGAAAGTGATAGGAACTCACTGTCAAGAGTCATATTGTTAGCGTGAAGTCTGACAACCTAATTACATAAAACTGCATGGCAACATTCAGAAATATCACATAGACCTTTGAGAATGACCTAAGGTTTTCCAGAAGAAATACTTTGTATGGTTTAAAATCTGTCAGACAATTGGAAAAACCTGTATGAAACTTTCAGGATCCTGTAAGATTTTGAATAGGATCTCTCATACTTCGATAAGGAACAAAATGGAGAGGAAACCTGTGTACCAAACATAGTCAATGATTTCAACTTACTTGAGTAATCTTTGAATAAGAATGATTGTGGCAGACAATCTGGGCTATATTTTTAGCATTTTAAATGAAGTATCATATTGTTGCTCATGCACTCGAGGGTATCTTTATACCACAGCTACTGGTCTGAGAGTGGTTGCTGCAGAATCATCTGAAGCCAGGCAATACCTTATTTATATTTCCTCAAGCAGAACTGACATCTCATGGTAGAGTTTCCGCTTTGGGCACAATCAGCAAATTGTACCCAAACTGTGCCTACATATGAGCTGGCTAGATTACAATTTAAGTTTCTATAAATATTTATTTTGCTATGATAGGCCCCCACCTGCCAAGAATGAGGCATATTAATTTTGTCATGAACATTGATTTTTAAACTGTTACTGGAGTGAAGAAAGGACTTGTTAAACAGATCAGCCATGGCTGGAAAAGACATTTGCATATTAACAGATTGTGATTGGAAGGACAAAGAACCATTCCCTGACATATTCAACCCACAATGGACCTTGATCACCAGGTATTGTGTGAAAGAGGAGCATTCCAGAGACTGCTAAGGTGATACAATCCAAGACATGGTCAGACCATTTAGACTAACCTGCTTGGCAAACTGCATTTTTCTGAAACAGTTTTGCTCCTGGACTGAGAAGATCTCTGCTGTCAGTTCCCATCTCTGTCTCACAAGCCTCTGAATCCACTGAAGATACATGAATCCCAAGAGAAAAAAGTATTTTACAGCAAGCAAGGTTTAAGAAGAATACTGGACCCCAACGAAAAGCAAGATCTACCTACAATCAAGGACTCTATAGTGAGCTCGAAGAACCGTAACAAAAACTCTTCAGATATTGCCTCAAATTGTTCACTTTATTTTTTCTTCTGCTCTTTTCTGTCTCTATTTGCATATGTGTATCGTTTATGCACGCTGGTGTGGGCGCGTCATGTATCTGTAGGCATCAACTGAATTAGAGTTTAAGTTTAATAAATTTCAACTTTTCTTCTTCAAACCTAAGAAAGCCTGTTTAAGCTGGTTTCTTTGCCTTATAATTGGAAAGCAGTGAACAAGGATTCACCAAGGGTGAGCTAAAAACACAGTGTGTTTAAAATAAAACCCTGTTATGGTAAGACCTGGTGAAGACTGAGAGGGAACCCTAGACACCTTTCTTACCTGGTCGTAACAATTTGCATAATCACAATCATAAAATCTTCAATGAACCAATGCAATTAGGAGCATAAATAAAATCCAATCTTGTTTTTTCTTTCTAAAATCAGCTTATCATCAAAAATAAGGATTTTTAATGAATGTGTCCAGTCTTCCACCTGTGACTAAGCTGAATTAAAATCACTGATAATTATTTTAAAAACCCATACTGGATGATTTAATAGCTTCATTGGTGTACACTAGTCAGTTTCATAGTAAATTAAATACTTTTTGATATGCCTGTGTGCCTAAGAAATTGAGTGCATTTTGAAGAATCTTCCTGAACCACAGCAATTGACGGAATCTTGTAATTTCGACCTGAGGACATGGTCAGTTATGTGGGTGGGGACTGATATGGCAAATTGAATCTTAAATCAGCATAAAAGATGGCATAAAAAATGAACATAAGTGGTTTGTACATAACTCGCATTTCAAATTCCCTGATCTTTCCTGTTGGTTAGGCTGGCACTCCCAGATTGAACTGATGTCACTTGTGCATTTGTGTTAACAAGCAGAAACTCTGTCTCCATATGTTTTGTGAGCATAGGTGAGAATTCCACAATCTGAAACTATTGCAGGAACTTGGTTTAAGTTAATCAATTGTCCAGGAGTTACCAGGATCAAGCTGATATCTGATATCTAGCTCAAGCAGTGTAACATTGGTTCCCCCAAGGGGATTTCACATCATTCCATTCTGTATTCAGGGTAGGATCTGATCCTAATGACCCCAATAAGACTGATCCTAACTACAGCAGAGGACTGCTACAATGAGGCACATGTCTCCACTAGACTGATCATCAAGCCAACAATCAGTCTGCGAAAAACATGTTTTTGCTGCCTGGACAGGCTGCGAGAGACACTGCAGCATTCTCCAGTTTGGGTGTTAAGAGAATAATTTGAGACTGCTGTACCCTTTACAGTTTTGCATTTGAGGAACCTCAGGAATTTGATACTGTTGTCAAGGAAGCTCTTGCTCAGTTGGAACAAGATCTACGTGGAACATACCATCACACTGACCAGCACTCAGAGCACCCCTCAGTGACTGCTCCCAGACCAACACTGAAATCTAATACAGTCCACATTTAACGTCAAAGACTTAACTCCTTCTTCATTATTTGTAGGTCAAGGAAATTCACTCAAATCACTGCCCATCCTATCACATGAAAACACACCAGCTCTCGTGGCCCCTACACCACCATGCCACTAACCATTACTTGAATAAGTCAGCACTAAATGAGTACAGCCTTCCCTGTATGACTGTAACCTTCATGAATAACAAAGTGGCATGTCAGTGCACATTCTATTTTAATATAATTGCAAAGTGCACACAATGACCATACTCCTTCAGAATATTATGCCTCCCTTGGATGCATACATGTGCCTGTCACCTACTCTAGTGTGTTTGTAAGTGCCCTCTAAAAGGTAGGAATACAGGAGGGTGGCTGGCTGTTCATGTTATACAGAAGAGTAAAGGGACTGTGGTGGCTCTTACTGAGAGGGAAACTGGGTATCCAAATTGCAAGATGCCAAGTTACAGCTCCCCTAAGCAAAATGCATTGTGAAGGATATCCCTCCCCATACTGTCA
Organism: Heterodontus francisci; assembly: GCF_036365525.1. Taxonomy (NCBI): domain Eukaryota; kingdom Metazoa; phylum Chordata; class Chondrichthyes; order Heterodontiformes; family Heterodontidae; genus Heterodontus; species Heterodontus francisci. The sequence goes on from NC_090379.1 coordinate 78,980,197, forward strand.
CTTCGTCACTTTGAAGCATAAAATTGGCAATATAACCGTCTCCAAAACACTGAGAATCACACAGGCAGAGTAACTAGTGAACATAGGAATTGCGAGATGAAAAAAAACCAATGAGCTTCTAATTTACCTTTCACCATCCTGGTAGTCCTATGAAAAAAATGATAATGGAGTTGTAGACTAATAATAGCAATCAATCTTTATCATTAATCTACAAGGGGGAGGTGGTGGCGTAGTGGTATTGTCACTGTACTAGTAACCCAGAGACCCTGGTTATTGCTCTGGGGAAATGTGTTCGAATCCCACCACAGCAAAAGGTGGAATTTGAATTCAATTAATAAATCTGGAATTAAAAGCTATGAAACCATTGTCGATTGTTGTTAAAAACCCATCTGGTTCACTAATGTCCTTAAGGGAAGGAAATTTGCTGTCTTTACCTGGTCTGGCCTACATGTGACTCCAGACCCACAACAATGTGGTTGACTCTTATATGCCCTCTAAAATTGCCTAGCAAACCATTCAGTTGTATCTAACCACTACAAAGTCAATTAAAAAATGAAACCGGATGGATCACCCGGCATCGACCTAGGCATCGGAAACGACAATGGCAAACCCAGCCCTGTCGACCCTGTAAAGTCCTCCTTACTAACATCTGGGGGCTTGTGCAAAAGTTGAGAGAGCTGTCCCACAGACTAGTCAAGCCTGACATAGTCATAATCACGGAATCATACCTTACAGACAATGTCCCCACCATCACCATCCCCGGGTATGTCCTGTCCCACCAGCAGGACAGACCCAACAGAGGTGGCGGCACAGTGATATACAGTTGGGAGGGAGTTGCCCTGGGAGTCCTCAACATCGACTGCGGACCCCATGAAGTCTCACGACATCAGGTCAAATATGGGCAAGGAAACCTCCTGCTGATTACCACCTACCGCCCTCCCTTAGCTGATGAGTCAGTACTCCTCCATGTTGAACACGCCTTGGAGGAAGCACTGAGGGTGGCAAGGGCACAAAATGTACTCTGGGTGGAGGACTTCAATGTCCATCACCAAGAGTGGCTCAGTAGCACCACTACTGACCGAGCTGGCTGAGTCCTAAAGGACATAGCTGCTAGACTGGGTCTGCGGCAAGTGGTGAAGGAACCAACAAGAGGGAAAAACAAATTTGACCTCATCCTCATCAATCTGCCTGCTGCAGATGCAGCTGTCCATGACAGTATTGGTAGGAGTGACCACTGCACAGTCCTTGCGGAGACGTAGTCCCGCCTTCACATTGAGGATACCCTCAATCGTGTTGTGTGACACAACCACCGTGCTAAATGGGATAGATTTCAAACAGATATAGCAATGCAAAACTGGGCATCCATGAGACGCTGCGGAGCATCAGCAGCAGCAGAATTGTACTCAACCAGAATCTATAACCTCAGGGCCCAGCATATTCCCCACTCTATCATTACCATCAGGCCTGGAGACCAACCCTGGTTCAATGAAGATTGCAGGAGGGCATGCAAGGAACAGCACCAGGCAAACCTCAACATGAGGTGTCAACCTGGTGAAGCTACATCACAGGACTACTTGCGTTCCAAACTGCGTAAGCCGCATGTAATAGACAGAGCTAAGCGATGCCATAACCAATGGATCAGATCTAAGCTCTGCAGTTCTGACACATCCAGTCGTGAATGGTGGTGGACAATTAAACAACTAACTGGAGGAGGTGGCTCCACAAATATCCCCATCCTCAATGATGGGGGAGCCCAGCACATCAGTGCGAAAGATAAGGCTGAAGCATTTGCAACAATCTTCAGCCAGAAGTGCCGAGTTGGTGATCCATCTCGGCCTCCTCCTGAAGTCCCCAGCATCTCAGATGCCAGACTTCAACCAATTCGATTCACTCCGCGTGATATCAAGAAACGATTGAAGGCACTGGATACTGCAGAAGCTCTGAGCCTTGACAATATTCCGGCAATAGTACTGAAGACCTGTGCTCCAGAACGTGCCACGCCCCTAGCCAAGCTGTTCCAGTACAGCTACAACACTGACATCTACCATGCAAAGTGGAAAATTGCCCAGGTATGTCCTGTACACAAAAAGCAGGACAGGTCCAACCCGACCAATTCCTGCCCCTTCAGTCTACTTTCAATCATCAGCGAAGTGATGGAAGGTGTCATCAACAGTGCCATCAAGCGGCACTTGCTGAGCAATAACCTGCTCAGTGACGCTCAGTTTGGGTTCTGCCAGGGCCACTCAGCTCCTGACCTCATTACAGCCTTCGTTCAAACATGGACAAAAGAGCTGAACTCAAGAGGTGAGGTGAGAGTGACTGCCATTGACATCAAGGCAGGATTTGACCGAGTATCAAGGAGCCCTGGCACAATTGAAGTCAATGGGAATCAGGGGGTAAACCCTCCATTGTTTGGAGTCATACCTAGCGCAAAGGCTGATGGTTGTGGTTGTTGGAGGTCAATCATGTGGGCTCCAGGACATCATTGCAGGAGTTCCTCAGGGTAGTGTCCTAGGCCCAACCGTCTTGAGCTGCTTCATCAATGACCTTCTTTCAATCATAAGGCCAGAAGTGGGGATGTTCGCTGATGATTGCACAATGTTCAGCACCATTCGCGACTCCTCAGATGCTGAAGCAGTCCATGTAGAAATGCAGCAAGACCTGGACAATATCCAGGCTTGGGCTGATAAGTGGCAAGTAACATTCGCGCCACACAAGTGCCAGGCAATGACCATCTCCAACAAGAGAGAATTTAACCATCTCCCCTTAACATTCAATGGCATTACCATCGCTGAAGCCCCCACTATCAACATGCTAGGGGCTAGCATTGACCAGAAACTGAACTGGAGTAGCCATATAAATACCATGGCTACAAGTGCTGGTCAGAGGCTAGGAATCCTGCGCCGAGTAACTCACCTCCAGACTCCCCAATGCCTGTCCACCATCTACAAGGTACAAGCCAGGAGTGTGATGGAATACTCTCCACCTGCCTGGATTGGTGCCGCTTGAACAACACTTAAGAAGCTCCACACTATCCAGGACAAAGCAGCCCGCTTGATTGGCACCCCATGCACAAACATTCACTCCCTTCACCACCGACACACAGTGGCAGCAGTGTCTACCATCTACAAGATGCAGTGCAGCAACCCACCAAGGCTCCGTAGACAGCACCTTCCAAACCCGTGACCTCTACCAACTAGAAGGACAAGGGCAGCAAATGCATGGGAACACCACCACCTGCAATTCCCCTCCAAGTCTCACACCATCCTGACTTGGAACTCTATCGCCGTTCCTTCAATGTTGCTGGGTCAAAATCCTGGAACTCCCTTCCTAACATCATTGTGGGTAGACCTACCTCACATGGACTGCAGCGGTTCAAGAAGGCAGCTCACCACCACCTTCTCAAGGGCAATTAGGGATTGTCAATAAATACTGGGCTAGCTAGTGACACCCACATCCCATGAATGAATTAAAAAAAAGACCCAGACATGAGGCAAGAAAAAGTCCCAGTGGTGGAGAGCTTTGGGAACTGTAAGCCCAATGCCACCTATTTCCTCTCAAACATGCTACACTTAGCAAATATCGTATCTCAAATTACTCATATACTGTATCCCAAAGTATAGTGAAGGGAAGGCATCACAGGATGGGATGTGAGCCTTTCTGCAGATATATTATTGACAACAAGATTTTTTTTGCTGGCTTAAGTACTAAGTAATAATTTAACAAATCAAATAATGTTCACACTAATCTCTTGAAGATTATTTTCAATTTCATGCCATGTGGCTGATCATATTGATTAAACCATAGCATGCAAGTTGTGTTGGACATCTGTTAAATCAATCAGATAGTTAAGGATAATGTATATTTCTGCTGGGCTCTGATCCTTGCAGGTATACACTTAGACTTGACGTTTGGACATAAAAATAATTTGTGTGTTTTTTTTATTGGCTATAAAATAAAGTTCAGTTTTAGAATTTTAGAGGCAGAGTTGAACATTTGGGAATGTTATACTTTGCAACTCATAGCACCATAGTTATTACAGCTTGGAGAGAAACAGAGGACCTAATACAATATTTAATAGATCTATTATTTTCCCTCTTATGTTGTTTTTCTTCGACCATGCATAGTGTATAAATAATTTATTTAAGTTCATTCCAAAATGTAGCTCATGAAATACAATGATAGTTAAACAGGCAATATGGGACAGGAGTCAAAATGAAAATCAGCACAATCTGCAACTGTTGGATTACAATACCAGAGGAAGCTTCCACATTCTGATAGAATTCTCGATAACTTTGTGTCCAAATATGAACACATGCCTGGTAACACAAAATTACAGCTCACTGATATCGCAACAAGTTGTTGCTGCCTTAAGATGGTTTGTCCAGAACAGGACAGATGCAACACAAAGGTGGGGGTGGGTAGCGGAAATCATTTCAGCTTTAATAAAAACAGAAAGTGCTGGAAATACTCAGCAGGTCTGGCAGCATCTGTGGAGAGAGAAGCAGAGTTAACATTTCAGGTCTGTGACCTTTCATCAGAACTGGAAGGATGAAATGAAACTGCAGAGCAGAACAGCTTTGAGATAAGGTGAGGCGGTGCTTCGGAAGAGAGAGGTCAAGTGTCTACATGTGGCGGCTCATGGCACTGAGTGTGGATCTCAGGATGAGGCTAGAGCAGCAATGCGAGGAACATTGTATTTCTGGGAAATACCTGTAATCCTGGATGGATTCAAAACATGAAGAATGGAACTTCAGTTGGAATCCATGTGGAATACGTCAGAGCTGGAGACGGTCTGTGGCTGTGAAAACGAGTTTTGGTAGACACCTTATCAAACACCAGGAGGGAAATAGAAAGCAATGAGAATGAACAAGGTAAAAGAGACAAACAGAAATCCTGTCGGAGAGAAGAACAGAACTTCTTTAAGGTAGGCATTCCTGGAAGAGAAGTGGCAGTCATTTCAGCTTTTCCTCAGTACCACATTCGGAAATCTCCTAATGAGCTCACAGCTCACTTCAATCAGTCGCAAAATGATTACAAAATTCTACTTTTGTTGGAATTAAGTTGGGTACAGACTTCACAGCATTGCCAGTTCATAAAAAAATTTAATAGCTACATTTGGCTGCTGCCCACAGGTTCCTAGGTAAGCTCCAGATCATTCAGACTTGCCTGCCTCGGGCACGGTTAACTCCTTCTCAAATTGGCTACTTTACAGGGCATTGGGACTGAAGGAGAAAGTTCCCAATATCGAGGACTGATATCAGTTGGCACATCAGGCCTGAAGGAGCATTCATAGTGGAAGGTGACCTATGAAGAAAAATTCTCTTTGGAACACAGTACCGATTAAGTGAAATGGATTTCTGTTGAGTTAATGACGGACTCTGTACTTTCCTCAGGGAATGGCTGTCACGGTTTTCCTCTCGCACATAGCAGTAGAGTAATTCCTGCTTTGCAGGTGTTTCATACTGATAACAAGAGCACTGCAATCCTCTCAGAACTTAATTTCTTCATGTATTTTCATTGAAACAAAAATATGTTAGAAGCAGTTAATAAAAATGGAAAATTCTTCACAGATACCGCAACTGTATTTGCCGAGGAATGTAAGGGGAATTGATTCATTCTGCTCAAATCTTTATGCAGAGTGAATTGTGGCCAATTATCAGAAGTATACATTATATTTAATATTTTTAATTGAGAATACTTCAAATTAGTAGGGGTGGCAGGCATGATATTGAGCCAATCAGCTCCCTCTCCACCACATACTGCATGACAAACTGATTTAGGCCATAAGTGCACAGATGTGATCACACAGTAATGCTGAAAATGGCAGCATTTATATAACTGCTGGTGTGCTTGAAATTAATTTGCCAAAAAAAAGGACTTCTTTTTATGAAGTATTTTTAGCATGCTGATGGCTGAAAGTCAGTACTAATGAATGCAGCACCAGCAGTGACACAACTGATAGAAAACCTGTGTGTTACCTATTATTTTAATCAAAGATTGAAGGAAACCACAGTAAACAGATTGCCAGTTGTTTTCACATTTACTGTTTAACATGCTGGTATGCGACAGTAGTTCATTATAAACTCTTTGTGCATTAACGGAGGTTTTTAAAATTCTTTTTACAAATTATTTCATAGGCATACATTTCAACTTTAGCAAGTCACAATTCTGTATATTAAGCATATTTTTTTGAATATTTAGAATTTGATCAGCAAAAAAATCTTTTCTCACTTTTTTCCTAAACAAATTAAAATTCTGTCAAAATACATGGTATATAGTTCAAAATCTGTTTGCTTTAGTCTCTTTCAAGCCGTTACATATAAATGTATGAAAGGTTTTACAGAACCAAGATAATTCAAGGGGATAAAAACAGAAAGTGTTGGAAATACTCAGCAGGTCTGGCAGCATCTGTGGAGAGAGAAACTGACTTAACGTTTCAGGTCAGTGAACGTTCATCAGAACTGGGAAAAGTTAGAAATATAATGAGGGGGAAGAAGAACAAAAGGGAGGGTCTGTGATAGGGTGGAGGGCAGGAGAGATTAAATGGCAAAAGGTTTCATGTTGCAAAGCCGAAATGAGTGGTAATGGGACAAGTAAATGCCAGTCTTCCCAATCCTGAATAGCTGCAATGCAAAGGAAAAAAAATGGAAATAAGAGAGAAATAGGAGAGAAAAACAAACAAACCAGCAAAGAAAAATGAAACAAAATGGGGCCAAATGTTATGGTTTGAAATTTTTGAACTCAATGTTGAGTCCAGAAGGCTGTAAAGTGCCCAGTCAAAAGATGAGGTGCTGTTCCTTGAGCTTGCTTTGAGTTTCATTGGGACACTGCAGTAGGCCAAGGACTGAAAGGTCAGAGTGGGGATAAAGTGGAAAATAAAAATGACGGGCAACAGAAATTCAGGGTCATGCTTGTGGACTGAAAGGAGCTGTTCCGCAAAGCAGGCACCCAGTCTGTGTTTGGTTTCCCCACTGTAGAGCAGACCACATTGTGAGCAACGAATACAGTATATTAAATTGAAAGGAGTACACATAAATCACTGTTTCACCTGGAAGAAGCGTTTGGAGTTCTTGGTGAGAAGGGTGGAGGTAAAAGGGCAGGTTTTGCATCTCCTGCGCTTGCAAGGAAAGGTGACATAGGAAAGGGATGGGATGTTGGAGGTGACTGAGGAGTGGACTAGGGTATCACAGAAGGAACATTCCCTTTGGAATGCTGAAGGTGGAGCAGGGGAAAAATGTGTTTGGTGGTGGCAACACACTGGGTGTGGCAGAAATGGTGGAGGATGATCCGTTGAATATGGAGGCTGGTGGGGTGGAAGGTGAGGAGAAGGGGAACTCTATCGTGGTTCTGGGAGGGAGGGGAAGGGGTGAGAGAAGAAGTGTGTGAAATGGGACCAACACCATCAGCGATCCAATCAACCACAGTGGGGTAGAATGTCCAGCTGAGATAAAGGAATACATATCGGAAGCGCTAGTTTGTAAGGTTGCATCATCCAAACATATGCAACAGAGATGGAGAAACTGGGAGAATGGAACAGAGTCCTTTCAGGAAGCAGCGTATGAGAAAGTGTTGTCAAGATAGCTGTGGGATTCAGCAAGATTATGGTGAATATTGGTTGATAGCCTTTCCCCAGAAATGGAGACAGAGAAGTCAAGAGCCAGAAATGGACCATGTGAAGGTGAGAGAAGAGTGGAAGTTGGAAGCAAAGCCAATGACGTTTTCGAGTTCAGGGAGAGAGCAGGAAATGGAACTGATAACAGTCATCAATGTACTGGAAAAAGAGATGAGAGTGAGGGCCTGAGTAGATTTGGAACAAACAGTGTTCCTTGAGCACAAAAAGGCAGGCTTAGCTAGCACCCATGCAGGTACCCATAGCAACACCTTTTATTTGGTGGAAATGAATGGAATTGAAGGAGAACTTGTTCACTGTAAGAACAAGTTCAGCCAGGTGGAGGAGGCTGGTGATGGATGGGGACTGGTTGGGCTTCTATTCAAGAAAGAAACAAAGAACCCTCAGAATGTCCTGGTGGGGATGGAGCTGCAGAGAGATTGGACATCCATAGTAAAAAGGAGATGGATAGGTCCAGGAAACCGGAAACTATTAAAATGATTGAGGACATTGGAAGAGTCATGGACGTAAGTTGGAAGAGACTGGACATATAATAGAGTCACGATAGGAAGAAAAAGGTTCAGTGACGAAAGAACAGGCTGAAAGGATGGGTCTACCAGGACAGTCTTGTTTGTGGATTTTGGGAAGGAGGTATAGTGTGTTGTTCAGGGCTGGGGGACTATATGGTTGCGGGCTGTGGAGAGAAGATCGCCAGTGACAGTCCTGGAAACAATGGCTTGACGTTCGGTGGTGGGGTCCTGGTCCAGGGAGAGACCAGGAAATGGGATATGTTCCACTCAGGCCCCGTCCCTCGCCTCTTTTTTCCAGTACACTGATGGCTGTATCGATTCCATTTCATTGTAGGGGGACATGTGAGAAATTTGGCATTCAGCCTCTGTTAGGAAGAGGTCAGACAACAAGAGCACTACCCTTGTCATCAGGATAGATGGCAATGTTAGGGTTGGACCTGAGAGAACAGAATGCTGCAAGTTCAAAGGGAGACAGGTTAGAGTGAGTGAGGGGAGCAGATGAAGTGATTTATAACTTTAACCCCTTATAGGGACTAAACCAGATCAGGAGTACATCCCTATGAATCTTTCTTGATTAAGTTCAAACTAGACATATCCTTATAGACACGTATTTGGGTCACACTGGCAGTTTTCAATGGAAAGATCTAGAGAGGGTAAGAGGCCCAAGGGAGGGGTCCAGGTGGAGGAACAATACTAGAGATAGGTAAAAGGGTCCACTGTGCTGGGGGAGGACTCCTGGGGCATAATGGGTTGACGCTCAGGCTTTTGCTAAAGACAGGTCATTCAGGGTCAGAGAGGGGAAGGTCGGTGGGTATTGTGAATACATGGCAATGGTTGAGATTGGAAGAAGGGATTGCCTCAGAGGGAAGTGAAGGGAAAGAAAGATCGAGAAGAGTGTTGGTACCCGTGAGTTGTTGAAGCTTGTGATCCTCCACACCTGAAAGGAAGAATAAAATTTTTTTCCTAAAGCACTGGTTGAGACGAAGGATGAAATGAAGCTGTGGACCAGGACAATTTTGAGATAGACTAAGTCAGAGCTGCTGACAGAGAGGTCGAGAGTGTGCAGGTGGCGGCACATGGCACTGAGTGTGGATCTCAGGATGTGGCAAGGACACAAGTTTGAGGAATGCTGAATGTCTAGGAGATATTCAAGGAGATATCTGACTTACTAATCATGATACCCTATGAATCTTGATAATTAACCTCCACCCAACGATGAATTCCAAAATTAGCATTAAAAATACAAACTGTAAAATAAGAGCCAATGTCTACATAATGTTGTTCTGATCTGACACAAACAGCTGATCATTCCATTTGCCACTGCAATCCTTCAGCTTCTCTCCAAATAGATAGGCAGTATTGAACTTCTATCATTTGTTTCACATACAGATGATAGAATCATATAATCATACAGCACAGAAGGAAGCCATTCAGCCCATAGTGCCTGTTCCAGCTCCTTGGCAGAGCTATCCGATTAGTCCCACTCCCTGCTCCTTCCATAAAGCTCTGAAAATTTACCTCTTCTAGTATTTACCCAATTTTGATTTGATTTTGAAAGTTATTATTGAATTTTCTCCCACCAGATTTTCAGGCAATGCATTCCAGATCATAACAAGTTGCTGCATAAAAAAATATTCACCTCATCTTCCCTCGGGTTCTTTTGCCAATTGCCTTAGATCTGAGTCCTCTGGTTAGTGACTATCCTGTCAGTGGAAACAATTTTTCCTTATTTTCTGTATAAAACCCCTAATAATTTTGGAAACCTCCGTACAATCTCTCCTTAATCTTTTCTGCTCTAAAAAGAACAATCCCACTTCTCCAGTCTCTCGATATTACTGAAGTCTTTCATCACTGGTACCGTTACAGTAAATCTCCTCTATACCATCTCCAAGGCCTTGACATCCTTCTTAAAGTGTAGTGCCCTGTATTGGGACACAATATTCCAGCTGAGGCCAAAACAGGGATTTATAAAGTTTTAGTATAATTTCCTTCCTTCAAATGTCCAAACAGAGCTCCACGAGGGAGGAAGTGCTGAGAAGGCAGCAACTAATTTGCAACAATTCCTTTTTAGCATAATACCTTGTGAAGAAAATTGTTAGCATTTATTATTTCAATTATTTTAGTTGTTCCGTCCAAGCTTGCTTTGTTGATTAATAGAACACCTATCTGTTTTCAGCTCATCACTTGATTATAACCTGAATTCAGAAAAAGCTAAAAAAAAAATTAGAAAGCTTGACAATGAAAAATATGCACAAAATGTAAATGCTGATAAGGAACTATATTTTTGGTGCAATATGACAAACAAAAGAAGGTTTTCCGAAATAAAAACAGAAAATGCTGGAAATACTCAGCAGGTCTGGCAGCATCTGTGGAGAGAGAAGCAGAGTTAACGTTTCAGGTCGATGACCCTTCATCAGAACCTGAGGGGTTGGTGGGGGGGTGCAAAAATCAGGTGGGAGGTGAGGGGGGATGCGGGCAGTGCCATGCCTGTCGCCTACTTGATCCCGCTGCTATTTTACCAGCGGCAGGGGAGGTGGCAAACGGCCCACCCACCCTTAGGTCACTTAAGGACCTCTTCCCGCCACCGCTGGCGCTGCGGCACCTGAAGTGGCTGCCTCGTAATACGTGACGGCCTCGTTGCGGGCTGGGGGGTCCCTTCTGATCAGGCATCCTATGCCTCATGCAGGCTCCCCCCCAGAAGCACGAGCTGCCTCACTAAAACAACCTCTCCCACCCTACATTCCGACCACCATTCCCCACCTCACTGGGGCCTTGCTAATTGTCCCGGGCGAGGCCTGACCCCCCCCCCCACTTACCTTTTTGGAGGCTGATGTCCATGGCCGTCTTCTTGATAGGTGCATTCCCAGCAGTGGCCACTGCTCCCAGTGGTACTACTGGGACTGAAGAGCTATCAGCTCTCTGACTGGCTGGCAGCTCTTGGAGGCAGCTCTTCCTGTATCAGAGGGGCAGAAGGCCTGACTGAAGCCAATTAAGGGCCTGAGCCACTGCTAAAATAGCAATATGGCTTTTGGCTCCCTCCACCAGCTTTTCAGTCGATGGGCGGGGCCATTGCCTCTGTTAAATTCCAGATTATATCTCGGTTTTTGTTTGCACAGATGCTGCCAGACCCACAGAGTATTTCCAGCATTTTCTGTTTTTATTTCAGATTTCCAGCATCAGCAGCATTTTGCTTATATATTAGGGGTTTCCGATATGTTTACCCTTCAGTCAGTCTATGTGGTGACACAGTAAGGTGGTGTGATGAGTATTGCCAGCAGCAACTGTATCCACAGAATTTTGACTGCAAGATTCAATAATCCCAAAAACAGGCGTGCAGATCATGATACAGGATTAACCTGTGTCTGTTGCTTCCTTCATGCAAAATTCATGCTGCCTACTAATTTAAATGATTGTTGCATGCAGCGGGCTCCTACTGCGCTGTTGAGTGGCTGTGTGCCTGAGTATGGAAGGTGGCAAAATAGTGAGACACGAGCATGAGTTAAAGTTAGCCTGTACTTCTTGAAGCCAGCCTGAATATTTTAAAGTGGAGGTGCATTTTGGCTGGAGCAGGTGTTCAAAGTCATTGTAAAAGTAAGTTTGACGTGGGAAAGAGACAAGAACAGCACAATATGGCAGGGAGCAGCCTCCAAGAATTTCCGATGCTGCACTGCAAACCTTGGTGCAGGAGGTGAAGAGGAGGTGAGATGTGTACCAACATTGGCTGGAGGCTCTCCAGAAAACTCTCAGGAGGTAGTGGGACCAGATAGCCATGACAGTCAATGCCAGGAGTCTAGCCCCGATGACCTGGATGCAGTGCCACATAATAGTCCCAGCTCCAACCTGGATGGAAGCAGATACATTAAAGTTGATCGCCACAGTCACCTACACAGCCACTGACAATGTCGTCTTCACCCTTTTCTGAGGCTGCCGTGGTGGCTGCAGTGATTGGCTGATTTCAGTGAGGCATCCTAAGTAAAGTGAGATTTCTGACACTGTTCCTCGCTGAAGTTCAGGTAGGAAAATTGCTCTCCAAGCACTCTGGGTCTATTGCTGAGAACCCTTCTCCCCATCCTCCTCTTCCGTCTTCCAGCAGCTTGTATCACCTTTGCTCATCCTCTCTGTCATGGTGCAGGCCAAGGGGGATACAAACTACAGGCCTCATGACTGGGAGAAATGGCTTGTGCAAAATCCTTGAAGTCAGGACAAAGTCCTTCAGCACGTGCCACACCATTCCCTGTAGATTACAGCAACTTCAAACAACTCTGAAAACCACAAAACACTTCTACAATAGCAGCAAGAGGCAGAAGAAATCAGCAACTAACCTAAAAGTAGTTGATGATCCTTTTAAATAGAGCTGGTGGAGGGTCCTTCCTGCTGCTGAATGCATGTTCAACTGTGCAAGATTAAGATAGGGCATTCGTTGGAGCATTGAGGTTGAAAATTGGAACGCTGGCACCAAATCAGTGTTACACACTGATTGATGTCATGATCTGCCTACCCTGCATACTGCTGAAAGACACTGTCTGTGCATGTGCTAACAACATCATCATAATGACATCCAGCACAGTTCACACCAGAAGTGCACTGCATGCCAGAGTCCCCCTTTTAGTACATAAGAATGTAAGAAATAACAGCCCCATCGAGTCCGCTCCACCATTCTGTAAGATCATGTCTGATCTTTTACATCAACTCCAATTTCCTGCCTGATTCCCATTATAAGAACATAAGAAATAGGAGCAAGAGTAGGCCATTCAGCCCCTCGAGTCTGCTCTGTCATTCAATAAGATCACGACTGATCTGATAGTGGCCTTAACTCCACTTTCCTGTCTTCCCCCCATAAGCCTTGATTCCCTTTTAGATCAAAAATGTGTCTAGCTCAGCCTTGAATATATTTAATGATCCAGCCTCCACTGCTCGCCGGCGAAGAGAATTCCAAAGATTAATGACCACCTGAGAAAAGAAATTCCTCCTCAACTTCGTCTTAATAGGGAGGTCTCTTATTTTGAAACTTTGCCCCTCGTTCTAGTTTCCCCCATGAAGGGAAACATCCTCTCAGCATCTACCCTGTCAAGGCTCCTCGGAATCTTATATGTTTCAATAAGTTCACCTCTCATTCTTCTAAGCTCCAATGAGTATAGGCCTAACCTGCTCAACCTCTCCTCATAAGACAACCCCTTCACCCAGGAATCAATCTAGTGAACTTTCTCTGAACTGCTTCCAATGCAAGTATATCCCTCCTTAAGGAAGGAGACCAAAACTGTACACAGTACTCTAGGAGCGGTCTCATCAATGCCCTAAACAGTTGTAGCAAGACTTCCCTACTTTTATACTCTTTTCTCCTTGTAATAAATGCAAACATTTCATTTGCCTTCCTAATTACCCACTGTACCTGTATACTGACTTTTTGTGATTCATCGACAAGGACACCCAGCTCCCTCTGTCCTGCAGCATTCTGCAGTCTATCTCCATGTAAATAATAGCCTGCTTTCCCATTCTTCATGCCAAAGTCGACAACTTCACATTTTCCCACATTATGCTCCAACTGCCAATTTTTTTCCCACTCACTTAACCTATTTATGTCTTTTGCAGACACATTGTGTCCTCCTCACAACTTGTTTTCCTATCTATCTTTGTATTGTCTGCAAATTTGGCTACAAGACACTCGGTCCCTTCATTCAAGTCATTAATATTGTCATGCTAGGCCTCCACCTGCCAAGAATGAGGCACATTAATTTTGTCATGAACATTGATGTTAAACTTTTGTTGGAGCGAAGAAATGACTTGTTAAACAGATCAGCCATGCCTGGAAAAAAACATTTACATACCAACAGACATCAAAGCGGAGGAAGCACAGTCCAGGGCCTGCTAAGGAGGATACAATCCACAAGGGCTAGGACTGGTTAGACCAGCTGGTCACATGACTAACTGGCTGTTCCAGGGTTTTATTTTGAACTGGCCACAGAGAGTTTGAACTCAGAAAGACTGTTTGCTCCTGAACTGAGAAGATCTCTCCTGTCTGCTCCCATCTCTTTCTCACAAGCCTCTGAATCCACTGAAGACACAGGAACCCCAAGAGAGAAAAGTCTCCTACAGCAAACAAGGTTTAAAAAGAATAAAAGCAAGATCTACCTACAATCAAGGACTCTACAGTGAGCTTGAAGAAGCGTAACAAAAACTCTTCAGATATTGCCTCAAATTTTTCCACTTTATTTTTCTTCTGCGCTTTTCTGCCTCTATTTGCATGTGTCTATCACGTATGCATGCTAGCGTGGGCGTGTCGTGTATCCGTAGGTGTCAACCGAATTAGAATTTAAGTTCAAGTTTAATAAATTTCAACTTTTCTTCTTTAAACCTAAGAAAACCTGTTTGTGCTGGTTTCTTTGCCTTATAATTGGAAAGCAGTGAACAAGGATTCACCAAGGGGGAGCTAAAAACATGGTGTGTTTAAAATTAAACCCTGTTACAGTAAGACCAGGTGAAGGCTGAGAGGGATCCCTAGACACCTTTCTCACCGGGTCGTAACAGAAATTTGGGTGCTAGGGTCTGGGATTGACCCATAGACAAACAAGAGAAATTGGAAGTGGGAAGCCAAATTGTTCCCAATCAAAACAAAGAGCAAGATTTCAATACAGGTTTTTTTGTGGTTGTGTGTGCTTGAGTCCTAACATGTCCGCAGCTGAAGCTAGTAGCTCCCCAAGCCAGGGTGAAGTAACTTGGGATAAGTTAAAAGCACTGTCTATGGAGGAGCTGAGAAAAATGGCTGTGGGGGATCACTGTACTTGGCAAGGCTAGGAAGTCTGAACTCCTAAGACTAGTGGCCAAACATTGTTCCCTTGAATCTAAAGAAGCAGAAACAGGGTTAGAAGTAGACCAGACAGGATGTTGCTAACAAAGATACAGATGGAACAAAGGAAACTTGAATTTGAAGACAGGGACAGAGAAAGAGAAAAAGAGAGACAGGAGAGGGAGAAAGAGAGGCAGGAGAGGGAGCAAGAAAGAGCCTTCCAGAAGGACCGTGAAGAAAAAGAAAGACAGGAGAAGGAGCGAGAGAGAGAGAGGAGGGAGAGAGAGAACGATTATTCTGGAAGGAATGTGAAGAAAGGGCACTAAGACAGCTTGAGTTAACTATGGGGCGACAGAGTAACCTCAGTGAAAGCATGGCATAAATGGAGGAGCATTAATTCTGGGCTGGGTACAGAATTGTTAAAACTAGCTCAACTAATTCCAAGATTCAATGAGGAGGATGTAGAAGCATTTTTTATATCTTTTGTGAAACTGGTAAGGCAGCTAAAATGGCCAGTTGAGACCTGGCCTCTTTCTGCAAAGCAAGCTAACTGGAAAAACCTATGAGGTTTATTCGCTGTTGCCAGATGAGAGTTCATCGATTTATGAACTGACAAAAAGTGCAATCCTTGGGGCATATGAATTAGTACCCGAAGCCAAAAGTTTAGAACCCTCAAGAAGCAAGCTAATCAAACTTATCTGGAGTTTGAAAGAAGTAAGCAGTTGGCTTTTGACCAGTGGCTAAGGGCTGTTAAAGTACAGCTCAGCTATGAGAATCTCAGAGAAGTAATTCTGTTAGAAGAATTTAAACACTCTCTCCCACTGTCCATAAAGACCCATGTAGAGGAACAGCGCGTTCAGAGGGCCTGGCATGTGGCCGTGCTAGCTGACGAGTTTGCTTTCATTTATAAATCGGTTTCCAAGGAGAGAACCTTTCCTAGTCACCTCCACAAATCTGAAAAGGTCAAAGGGTGGGAAGATGATAGGAGCCCAAGCAGTCCTGGCAGAGACAGGAAAGCAGGAGACACAGGGGTTAAGGCTTACATGGGTCTGCAAATGAAACCTGACCTGAGTCCGACAGAACAAAATCCAACCCGAGCCCGACCCGACCCGAGTCCTTTCATATTTTTCTGACCACCGGAATATAATCAACTTTATTGAAGAGGTTGTGTTCTACCTTGGATGGAATCGGTCACTGCAGACTAGTGCAGAGTGCTTCCCGCCTTGATGTCCTGGTTGTCACTGTGTCCGATTCAGCCCGACCCAACCTGAGCCTGAATACCGGACGCGGAAGAGTGACCTGACCCAAACTGAACCTGACACATGTCGTCGGGTCCCGTTGGGTTCAGGTCAGGTAACCATGCTCTAACAGGGAGCCCTCCTCTAGCGAAAAAGGAAGGTGCTATGAGCAAGAGTGAGACCCGGAGACCTGTGTGCTTCCATTGGAATAAAGCAGAGCATTTAAAAACTGACTGCTCTAAAGTAAAGGGAAAACCTGTAGGTTAATCAGGGCGCATCCGCTCGGTGAAGACGGAACCCTAATGGAAAGCACAGCAGAACAAGCTGTGGCTTTCACTGCAGTAAGAGTGCAAACCAGGAAGCTTACAGCTGCAAGTGCAGGAAAATAGGATTCCTGAAGGTTATTAGGGTTTTGTGTCTGAAGGGAAAGTAACCCCATACCCCTCGAGTGGGCCAAGCAAGCCCGTAGTGAATCTCAGGGACACAGGGGCCACTAGATCCCTTTTACTGGGAAAAGAACTGACCTTTCCCCCAGAGATTGCAGTGAACACCAGAATGGTGGTAAATGGTATTGGAGGGCAGTGTATGCCTATACCTGTACCTGGTGCACCTGGTGTGCGATCTAGTTTTGGGACCGGTGACCATAGGGATTGTGCCTAGTTTACCTGTGGACGGCAATGATCTGGCGGGGGCGAAGGTGATAGTCTCCCCAGTAGTGAAAGAATGACCACAGGACATCAGAGAGACAGAGCCATGGCAGGAGATGGACCCCTGCAGTTTCCCTGAATGTGTAGTGGATCAGGCCATGATCAAACTAGCTCCCCCAGAGGAGACTGAATTAGCACTGCAGGCAGATGACCAGGTCTGTCTGTCTGAGACTTTCTTTGGAAAGTTAGGAGACCCAGGGAATGAACTGAATAACTTTTCCCTAGCTGAGGCTCAGCGAGCCGACCCAGTATCGCGAGAGTTAGCACAGGCTGCCCAGTCTGAAAGTGAAGCAGAGGGAGTCCCTGATTGCTACTATTTAAAGAATGAGGTAATGATGAGGAAGTTGAGTTCTTCTCACAGGCCAAATTTGCAGATGACATTAAAATAGGTGGGATAGTAAGTTGCAATAAAGAAATAAGAAATTTATAAATGGATATAGATAGGTTAGGTGAATGGGCCAAAATTTGGCAGATGGAGTTTAACGTGATGAGTGTGAGGTTATCCATTTTGGTCGGAAGAATAGAAAGGAAAATTATTATCTAAATGGAGAGAAACTTCAGAGTGCTTCAGTGCAGAGGGATTCGGGTGTCCTCGTGCATGGATCACAGAAAACTAGTATGCAGGTACAGCAGGTAATAAGGAAGGCAAATGGAATTTTGGCATTTATTGCTAAAGGAATAGAGTATAAAAGTAGGGAAGTGTTGCTGTAACTGTACAAGGCATTAGTGAGACCACATGTGGAGTATTGCATACAGTTTTGGCCCCCTTACTTGAGGAGGGATGTAGTTGCATTGGAGACAGTTTAGAGGAGGTTCACCAGATTGATTCCAGAGATGAGGGGTTTGTCTTATGAAGAGAGATTGAGCAGTTTAGGCCTTTTAATTAGTAATGGGTTGAAGGGTTATGGGAATGGGCAGGAAAGTGGAGTTGAGGCCGAGATGAGATCAGCCATGATCGTATTGAATGGTGGAGCAGGCTCAAGGGTCTGAATTGCCTACTCCTGCTCCTAGTTCTTATGTTCTTATGTTGTTATCGAATGCCTTTTGAAAATCCAAATATACCACATCCACTGGTTCCTCTTTATCTACTCTGCTGATTACATCCTCAAAAACTCTAGTGAATTTGTCAAATAGGATTACCCTTTCACAAAACAATGTCGACGCTGCTTTAATTATATTCTGATTTTCTAAGCGTTCTGTAACCACTTCCTTAATAATGGATTCCAGCATTTTCCCGATGATTGATATCAGGCTAAATGGCTTGTAGTTTACTATTTTCTCTCTTCCTCCTTTCTTACATAACACCCGGGTTCAATTCTGGGTACTGCCTGTGTGGAGTTTGCAAGTTCTCCCTGTGTCTGCGTGGGTTTTCTCCGGGTGCTCCGGTTTCCTCCCACAAGCCAAAAGACTTGCAGGTTGGTAGGCAAATTGGCCATTATAAATTGCCCCTAGTATAGGTAGGTGGTAGGGAAATAGAGGGACAGGTGGGGATGTGGTAGGAATATGGGATTAGTGTAGGATTAGTATAATTGGGTGGTTGATGGTCGGCACAGACTCGGTGGGCCGAAGGGCCTGTTTCAGTGCTGTATCTCTAAACTAAACTAAAAACACTCTTACATTTGCTACCTTCCAATCCACTTGGACTGTTCCAGAATCTAGGAAATTTTGGAAGATCACAATCAGTGTATCCACTATCTCCGCAGTGACCTCTTTTAGAACCCTAGGACGTAAGCCATTAGGTCCAGGGAACTTGTTGTCTTTTAGTCCCATTAATGTCTCCATTACTTCTTCGTTGCTAATATTAATTACTTTATGTTCCTCACTCTCATTAGACTCTTGGTTCTCTACTATTTCTGGTATGATTTTGTGTCTTCTACTGTGAAGACAGACACAAAATATTTGTTTAACATCTTTGCCATTTTCTTATTCCTTTTATAATTTCTCCTGTCTCAGCCTCAAAGGGACCCTCACTTACTTCTGCTACTGTCTTCCATTTTTATATTTCTAGAAGCTCTTACAAGCTGTTTTCTGTTACTTGCTAGTTTGCTCTCATATTCTATTTTCTCCCTATTCATTAATTTTTGGTCATCCTTTGCTACTTTCTAAAACTCTCCCAATCCTCAGGCTTACTGCTCTTCTTGGCAATATTATAAGTCTCTTCTTTTAATCTGCTACTACCTTTAACCTCTTTAGTTAGCCAGGGACCAATCACTTTTCCTGTGGAGCTTTTATTTCTCAATGGAATGTATATTCATTGAGAATTACAAAATATTTATTTAAATATTCACCATTGCTGATCTGCCATCAGTTATACAGGGCCTTGGTGAGACCACATCTGGAGTATTGTGTGCAGTTTTGGTTTCCTTATCTGAGGAAGGATGTTCTTGCCATGGAGGGAGTGCAAAGAAGATTTACTAGACCGCCTCCGGGCTCACTTCTTTGACCAGGAGTCCTCCCCCCGACCAGCAGATCCATTCACCCGCCTCCAGCATTCTCCCTCTACCTGGACCCCTCCCCCTGGCCTCTTACCCGCTCTTGATCTCTTCATTGAAAACTGTCGGCGAGACATTGGTCATCTCAATTTCTCTGCCCCCCTCACTCACTCTAACCTGTCCCCTTCTGAACTTGAGGCACTCCGTTCTCTCAGGTCTAACCCCAACATGGTCATCAAACCTGCAGACAAGGGTGGTGCTGTTGTCGTATGGCGTCCCGACCTCTACCTTGCAGAAGCTCAACGCCAACTCACGGACACTTCTTCCTACCTCCCTCTGGACCATGACCCTACCACCGAACATCAAGCCACCGTCCAAAGGACTGTCACTGACCTCATCTCCTCCGGAGATCTTCCCTCCACAGCTTCCAACCTCATAGTCCCACAACCCCGGACAGCCCGCTTCTACCTCCTTCCCAAAATCCACAGAAGGGACTGTCCCGGCAGACCCATTGTGTCAGCCTGCTCCTGCCCCACTGAACTTATTTCTTCCTATCTAGACTCTATCTTTTCTCCGCTGGTCCAGTCTCTTCCCACCTACATCAGTGACTCTTCTGACGCCCTACGTCATTTTGACAATTTCCAGTTTCCTGGTCCCAACCGCCTCCTCTTCACTATGGACGTCCAATCGCTCTACACCTCCATCCCCCACCAGGATGGTTTGAGGGCTCTCCGCTTCTTCCTGGAACAGAGGCCCAACCAGTCCCCATCCACCACCACCCTCCTCCGCCTGGCTGAACTTGTTCTCACATTGAACAACTTCTCCTTCAACTCCACGCACTTCTTTCAAGTAAAAGGTGTCGCTATGGGTACCCACATGGGTCCTAGTTATGCCTGTCTTTTTGTGGGATATGTCGAGCATTCTTTGTTCCAGTCCTACTCAGGCCCCCTCCCCCAACTCTTTTTCCGGTACATTGATGACTGTATCGGTGGCGTTTCCTGCTCCCGCCCCGAACTGGAAAACTTTATCAACTTTGCTTCCAATTTCCACCCTTCTCTCACCTTTACATGGTCCATCTCTGACACTTCCCTTCCCTTCTTCGACTTCTCTGTCTCCATCTCTGGGGATAGGTTGTCTACTAATATCCATTATAAGCCCACCGACTCCCACAGCTACCTCAACTACACTTCTTCACACCCTGCCTCCTGTAAGGACTCCATTCCATTCTCCCAGTTTCTCTGTCTCCGACGCATCTGCTCTGATGATGCTACCTTCCATGACGGTGCTTCTGATATGACCTCCTTTTTCCTCAACCGAGGATTTCCCCCCACTGTGGTTGACAGGGCCCTCAACCGTGTCCGGCTCATTCCCCGCACCTCTACCCTCACCTCTTCCCCTCCCTCCCAGAACCGTGATAGGGTTCCCCTTGTCCTCACTTTTCACCCCATCAGTCTCCATTTCCAAAGGATCATCCTCCGCCATTTCCGCCACCTCCAGCGTGATGCCACTACCAGTCGCATCTTCCCCTCCCTTCCCCTGTCAGCATTCCGAAGGGATCGTTCCTTCAGCGACATCCTGGTCCACTCCTCCATTACCCCCACCACCTCGTCCCCGTCCCATGGCACCTTCCCCTGCAATCGCAGGAGGTGTAATACCTGCCTATTTACCTCCTCTCTCCTCACTATCCCAGGCCCCAAACACTCCTTTCAGCTGAAGCAGCGATTTACTTGTACTTCTTTCAATGTAGTATACTGTATTCGCTGCTCACAGTGTGGTCTCCTCTACATTGGGGAGACCAAGCGCAGACTGGGTGACCGCTTTGCGGAACATCTCCGCTCAGTCCGCAAGCAGGACCCTGAGCTTCCGGTTGTTTGCCATTTCAACACTCCCCCCTGCTCTCATGCTCACATCTCTGTCCTGGGATTGCTGCAGTGTTCCAGTGAACATCAACGCAAGCTCGAGGAACAGCATCTCATCTACCGATTAGGCACACTACAGCCTGCCGGACTGAACATTGAGTTCAATAATTTCAGAGCATGACAGCCCCCCATTTTACTTTCATTTTTAGTTATTTTTTCTTCCTTTTTTTTACATTATTTTTTACATTTTTTACAATTTTTTTTTTGCATTTATTTCATTTCATCTTAGTTTGTTCAGTTTGCTTACCCACTGTTTTTTTTTCAGGTTTGCACTTGCTGCTGTTCAATATTCAGTGTATTAACACCTAATCTGTACTAATGCTTTGTCTTTCAACACACCATTAACATATTGTTTGCCTTTGCTCCGTGACCTTTTGGTCAGTTATGTGGCCTGGTCCAATCTCGACCTCCTTTGTTATCTCTTGCCCCACCCCCACCTCACTTGCTTATAACCTGTGACTTTTCTAATATTTGTCAGTTCCGAAGAAGGGTCACTGACTCGAAATGTTAACTCTGCTTCTCTGCCAGACCTGCTGAGTGATTCCAGCATTTCTTGTTTTTATTTCCTAGACTGATTCCTGGGATGACAGGATTGACATATTAGGAGAGATTGGGTCAACTAGGCTTTTATTAACTGGAGCTTAGAAGAATGAGAGGGGATCTCATAGAAACCTATAACATTCTAACAGGACGAGGCAGGCTAGATGCAGGGAGGATGTTCCCGAAGGGTGGGGAATCCAGAACCAGGGTCACAGTCTCAAGATATGGGCTATGCCATTTAGAACCAAGATAAGGAGAAATTTCTTCACTCAGAGGGAGGTGAACCTGTGGAATTCTCTACTGCAGAGGCAGTGGAGGCCAAGTCATTAAATATATTCAAGAAGGAGATAGATATATTTTTTAATACCAAAGGGGTCAAGGGATTTGGGGAGAAAGCGGGCACAGGCTACTGAATTAGACGATCAGCCATGATCTTATTTGAATGGCGGAGCAGGCCCGAATGGCCGAATGGCCTCTCCTGGTCCTATTTTCTATGTTTCTATGTTTCTATCATATCTCTTACCTAATTTCCCAATCCGCCTTTGCCAACTTGCCCCTCATACCTACATAATTGGCTTTGTTTAACTTTAATGCTCTAGTTTCAGACTTACATCTGTCACTCTCAAACTCAATATGAAATTCTATCAGATTATGATCACTCTTCCCCCAAACGATCCTTTACTATGAGATTACTAATTAACCATGCCTCTTTACACAAGTAAAGATCTAAAACAGCCTCTTCCCTGGTTGGTTCCACAACATATTGTTCTAGGAAACTGTCTTGAATGCATTCCATGAACTCATCCTCCAAACTACTTATGTCTATTTAATTTGTCCAGTTTATATGAAGATTAATGTCCCCCATGATTATTCCATTGTCTTCGTTACAAGCCCTTCTTATTTCTTGATTAATACTCAGTCCAACAGTATAGCTACTCTTAGGGTTATGTTAGTGGTAACTAGTAATTCAGAGGTCTGGACTTATGGTCTGGAGACACGAATTCAAACCATGGCAGCAGGGGAATTAAAATTCAACTAATTAAATCAATCTGAAACATAGATAGTGTTGACCATGAAACTACTGGATTGTTTGGTTCACTAATGCCCTTTAGGGAAGGATATGTGCTATCCTTAACCTGTCTGGCCTACATGTAACTCCAGCACCACAGCAATGTGTTGACTCTTAACTGCCCTCGGAAATGGCCTAGCAAGCCACTCAGTTGTATTCATGAAAGTAGCTCATCGCCATCTTCTCAAGGGCAATTGGTGATGGACAATAAATGCTGACTTTGCCAACGATGCCCACATCCCAAGAAAGAAGGGAATAAAGGGCCTATAATCTACTCCACCAGTATTTTCTGCCCCTTGTTAATTCGTATTTCTACCCATACTGATTCTACTTCCTGCTTTTCTGAGCCAAGATCCTTCAACACTACTGTCCTTATCCCATCATTTATCATCAGTGTTACCTCCACTCCTCCTTTTCCAGTTTGTCTGTCTTTTCAAAATGTCAAGTATCCTGGAATATTTAGTTCCCAACCTTGGTCACTATGCAACAAAGGTCGGAATTTTACGCCATTCCAACGAGCTGGATGATGGGTGGTGGGGGGGGTGGGGAAGGGCTGGAGTAAAATGAAGCGGGAGGCTCTGGGAGGCTTTCCCAACCTGCTCCTGCCACTGCCCCCATTTACGTAGGGCGGGGGGGAGATAAATGGCCCGCCCACCACAGGCCTTTCAAGGTTCTTAAGTGGTCACATAACGGCCACTTCAGGGTCTTCGCTTGCCTCCACACAGATTTTATGTGTGGCAAGCGGACGTTCTGGAGCTGGGAAAAGCAGGCAGCTTCCGATCGTCTCGGGGGGTGGGCCCTGTTTATTGGGAACAGGGTGCCCGATC
This sequence comes from Heterodontus francisci, assembly GCF_036365525.1. Lineage (NCBI taxonomy): Eukaryota > Metazoa > Chordata > Chondrichthyes > Heterodontiformes > Heterodontidae > Heterodontus > Heterodontus francisci. Next base: position 79,003,855 of record NC_090379.1, read on the forward strand.
AAGGGCTGGCCCCGCTACACCAACCACCTCCAAGACTCAACATGCCCCCCCTTCCCCCAAATGACCACACTTGCCTCACTGGAGCCCGACTGATTACCCCTGGCGATGGCAACCGAAACGTACCTGGACTCCCGGCTCCATGTCTTCCTTTTGGATCGGCTGGGCTGCAGTCCCAGCAGTGGCCACCGCTGATTGGTCGGCAGCTCAATGAGGCGGGACTTCCTCCTTCAAGCAGGTGGAAGTCCCGCCTTGGAACAATTAAAGCCTGGAGACCTATAAAATGCAGGTCAGATCCCCAGGCGAGGCGAAAGCGGGTTCGCCACCGACATTTTAGTCGGTGGCCAGCTCCAGTCTGCCCAACGTGAAATACTAGCCAATGACTCTGTAATGGCTATTACATCAAACCAATTTATCTCTATTTGTGACATTCATTTGTCTATCTTGTTATGAATGCATAATGTATTCAGAAAATCACCTTTAATTTTAACTTTTTACCATTTTCCCTGATTTGACCTTATTCACTGATGCACTATTACCACTAAACTTTTTGTCTCATCCTGTCATACTCTGATTAGCTTTCCCCAAATTGCCACACTGTTGTATGGCCTTGACTTTTCTCTTTAAATTTATAAATTTACCCTCACCTAAACCTTTACCCCGTTTTTTAGTTAAAAGCCCTATCTACAGCCCTAGTTATATGATTTGCCAGGAAACTGATCCCAGCCCAGTTTAAGTGGAGCCTGTCCCAACAGAACAGCTCCTTTTTTCCCCAGTACTGATGCCAGTACCCCATAAATCTAAACCACCGTATTCCACACCACTCCTTGGGCCACATCTATTTGAACCTATGCCAATTTGCACATGACTCAGATAACAAGCCAGAGATTATTACTTTTGAGGTTTTGCTTTTTAATTTCGATCCTAGCTTCTCCAACTCCCTCAGCACAACCTCATTCCTAGTTCTACCTATATTGTTGGTTGCAATGTGGACCACGACAACTGGATCCTTCTCCTTTCACTCCAAGTTCTTCTCCAGCCGCAAGGAGATGGCTTTAACCCAGGCACTGGGCAGGCAACACAACCTTCAGAACTCCTGGTCATGGTTGCAAAGAACAGTGCCTGACTATACTGTCCCCTACCACTATCAGATTCCTTTATGCTCCCCCCATGTGAATTAACTCCTGCATCCTGGTGCCCTGGTCAGTTTGCTCATCCACCCTGCAGAATTTTCCCTCATCCACACAGGCAGCAAGAATCTCATACCTGTTGCATAAGGCTAAAAGCTGAGGCTCCTCCAGCACTGCACTTGGGCCCCTCTTACCTACCTGACTGGCAATCAGATGCTCCTGTCCATAATCATTAACAAGACCTATGCCACTTCCTAGCCTAAGAAGTGTCGAGGTAACTCTCCCACTTTAGGGCAGCACAGTGGCGCAGTGGTTAGCACCGCAGCCTCACAGCTCCAGCGACCCGGGTTCAATTCTGGGTACTGCCTGTGTGGAGTTTGCAAGTTCTCCCTGTGACCGCGTGGGTATTCGCCGGGTGCTCCAGCTTCCTCCCACAAGCCAAAAGACTTGCAGGTTGGTAGGTAAATTGGCCATTATAAATTGCCCCTAGTATAGGTAGGTGGTAGGGAAATACAGGGACAGGTGGGGATGTGGTAGGAATATGGGATTAGTGTAGGATTAGTATAAATGGGTGGTTGATGGTCGGCACAGACTCGGTGGGCCGAAGGGCCTGTTTCAGTGCTGTAAACAAACTAAACTTTCTGATGCCCCTCAATGTCTACAGCTCAGATTCCGGCTTAACAACGCTAAGTTCAAAATGCAGATGTGGCTGCCCAGGATCACACTAGCCACAAACTCCCACATGCTGAAGTTGTGGCACATCTCCTACACTGCCATCCCCATCTAACCTTGTTTTATTCATTTAATTAATTAAAGTTTTTGAACATAATCAACTTAGCTTATAGCTATGGAGCCAATTTTCACAGCCATACGCTGGCCACAACTCATACACTGGCATACAAGGAATATACATTGGTATCTAACTAATGTACAGAGATGTATTCTTGGTCTATTTGAAAATATAGTTCTCAAGATATTCAAAGACTCTGAATAAAATTGCACGACAAGCCCACTTATTGCTTATCCTGTGTTGGTCCACTCTTCACCCTGCTAGCCTTCAATGCTTTTTATATAAGTATATAATGCTGGTAAGAAAGGTGTTTTCACTTTCCCATGTGCTACACGAATGTGAGGTATCAGCTTGATAGCCATTATTTGACTAATTATGTTTTTAGATACAGTTTCCACAAGTGGGCATACTCTCCTTCTCTGAGTTGAACGATATGAGCTTTTAAAAAAAAATGCCTTCTTTACATCTTAGCACCATTTAATCATGGAGACCACATTAGTTTTATTGTGAATATTGTTCCAAAGCAGGTCTCGGTGATTTGATTCATCTGGCCACGGTTATTCAGGAGCATGGTTACAATTTCTAAATGCATTTTAAAAGCCTCATTATCTCAACAACAATTGTTGGCCCCACTGATGCTATAACTACCTCAAAGGTTTTTTTGACTGTGCTATTGCAGTGGAGTTTTGCAGTGAGCTCTGTGCTGGCTTAGTCCATCAGCCTTGTATCTTGCAAAGCAGCTCAGCTGTCTGTTCAATACAACGCCATCTTACGAATTTGTCCGAGGAGTATTGGTCTATGCAGTAAGGGATATTCAAAGCAAGAATTATCAATAAAAGATTTAGTCTTAAAAATCATAATTGTTGACCTGACATTTACATCACGATTTTAACTCAGGGTGAGAGGTCGACGGGGGCTTATGGGGTGATTGGCAGGCTCCCCTGTACTCACTAATGTGAGGCCTGGGCTATTGTAACATACCCCAGCCGAACTTCTACCTGAAGCTGGAGCAATGATCTGGAGGGTTACAAATGGAAATGTGCGAGTATGGCAGGAGGCCATTACCGGGGACTATAGGAAATTTTCCCCTACAGTTAGGTAAGTGCCCCAGGTGTGAGCCAGATGAGATCTCTATTGTGGGAAGGGGGAAGCAAGTAATTCTGCTCCTCCAGCCCTACAAGGAAACTTAAAAAAAAATTAATTCATCTACATTCTCTTCTCAGTCTCCTGCTCCTTAATGCCTGGTGTTCCTGGCGAGGCTGTTACCAGGTGATAAAATGGTGTTGATGTTTGAATGACATCATTAAAACCCTGACTTTTGCACTTTAATGAAGCCCTCACCTGTCTGTGGTGAGGGCCTCAGAGGCATCCCTGAACCCAGGAGTAAAATACCAGCCACCATGAGTACAGTGGAGAGAAGGACAGTGCCACTATTTTAACCACTGCACGCCACGTTCTCATTGTGTAGGGGATTAAAATTGACCCTTCAGTCTTCCATTAGCGAATACTGTATTTTTACCTGCTATACAATGAAAATTTGGTTTAAATATTTTTCCTCTTATCTTTTAATAACATTAGCTACTACATAAAGCAGAGGTTTGGACAACAAAAGTAAGTGTGTTCAATCTGATTCATGTTAGTTATCACCTATCAGTTTTGCGGAATTAAAAAGCCACTTGGAAATTCTGGTTAAAATGGTGCTGCAGTAAGATTGGTAAACTGGGATAACATAAATCAGAAAGTTTAAGATTACAATGCACAATTATAGCTCAGGCAGGAGAGATCTCATGTTGCTGTAAAATCTAATTATTAGCATGAAACGTTTGACTTTCCAGACCTGTCATCTTGCCAAAGCCCTGCAGTGAAATATCCTGCAGCTGTTTATCTGTGCTTGTCTGCAGTGTGGTGCTGCTGTCAAAATGTACAGTTGGACTGGTTATGATAGATGGCAAATCTTGCTCAAGGAATGGTTGCACCTGATGGAACAATTGTACGACTGTGAACAAATGGCATGAAGATTTATGATGCAATAAGGAACAAAAAATGCCCGGCAGAAGGATGAACAATTGCAAACCAAATTGTGTGTGTGAATGACTTGATGTGGTTCTGCCAAAACATTTTCCGTGGCTGCCATTGTGAAAAACATACAGAAGGAAAATGAATGGTCCTGAAGGTTTTGCAGACCATGATTCTGGCACATGCATTGGGATTGCACCTGCTGGCGCCCTCTAGTGCTGGCCTCTCCAGAGTTTGCAGGATCATTTGGAGGGCAACTAATTTGCATGGGCCCGGGGGCGCTCCCGTCACTATGGATGCGTCTCCAGTAGCCACCTTGCCTTTGCAGCTGGAAAGTCCAGGCCTTCCCACCATAGCAAAGATGGCGAAGGTGCCACCGCCAGGCCTCATTGAGTGTCCTCTGTTGCCTGGGTAAGGAGCCCACCTGGATGCCAGTACACTTCACCTCTGTTGGCATACCTGCCTCCAGTCCTATGTCAGGTCTTAGCTAAGGTGGAGAAGTGGGAGATCTGAGTGCAGGGAGGTTCCATTTCTCAGCTCCAGCCTAGTACCACTGTCTATGCCTTATAAGGGGCAGTTAGAGGTTGCAGGGAGTGGTGAGGATCCTGCACAAGTGGCTGTCTTCTGATGACTGTTGCTCTTTTCCAAATTATTATCCAATTTATGACTGACATAATGGTAAATATACCAGAAAAGCAGCTGTAAATAAAACAGATGGAAGTTGTTAACGTTATCTTCTGTTATTTTCTCTATTCAGACTCTTGCTCTCATGCTAAAATGTTTGTTGAGGCCGTTAATCTTTGTTAATCTTTGTTAAAGGGGATTCAGGAGAAACCCTTGTAATCTTTCTCAGGGTAAGATGAATAAGACGATTAATTTCATTTCTCACAGTCAAACCTGTGAATTAGTTTAAGAAAGGAAGGGCGAGATAGGAAAGATTCAACCCTATATCATGGGTGCAGCAGTCATCAGGGTTTTTATATAATACAATGGAAGGATAGGGCAGCTTTTGAGAGCAGAGGACATTGAAGGTGCTCCATTTGCAGAACAAAGTACTCAAGGGAGAGGATGTATAACATCAGCCACTGCTACCTGGGCCTTATAGCAACTCAGTAGGGGTACTGTCACTGAGTTTGGCCATCTGTTTGTAATAACCTAGAGGGACAGTCAACCATCTGCAAAGCATTCTCAGGTCTTAGTGTTTATGCCACAGTATCCTTCAGGCACCAACTGCGAACTATATAGGAGTCAGTTGCAATGCTCTCCTTTGTTCCATGAAGCTTTGATTCACCAATCACCCACCTAGATGCACTTCGGCAGGGACTACAAGCAGCAGCAGCACAATTTTACGAGATTGCCTGCTTCCCGAAAGGAGGCATAGATAGGGTAGATAGCCAGAGTCTGTTTCCCATGGTAAGGGTGACTAAAACTAGAGGGTATAGATTTAAGGTGAGAGGGAGGAGGTTTAAAGGGGATCAAAGGGGTAAATTTTTCACACAAAGAATAGTGGGTATCTGGAATGAGCTGCCAGAGGAGGTGGTGGAGGCAGGAACAGTCGCAATATTTAAGAGGCATCTGAACAGGTACTTAAATGAGCAAGGCATAGAGGGATATGGAATTAATGCAGGCAGGTGGGATTAGTATAGATAGGCATTATGGTTGGCATGGACGCGGTGGGCCGAAGGGCCTGTTTCTATGCTGTACGACTCTATGACTCTATGACTTAGATGAAGAACAAGCTTCAAAATCTCCCAAACTATCTAACTAGCTATGCTTTGCCCATTTTATTAGTTTATTCTCAAGTTTATTGGGAGCCATGAAAATTGCACAGTCATGAGGACTTCTGCTTTGAGTTCTGTTACAAAACTGTTCTGTGGCCTTTATTTCATTGTGCAATCTATTCATAAAGTCTATTCACGGCACAGAAAGAGGCCATTTGGCCCATTGAGTCCAAGCTAGCTACGTGTTCCAATTTTGTGTCTGCAGGGACTACTACTGTGAGATCGCCCTCTTGTATTATTGAAGGTGTTTCTTCTGGTATGTGATTGTTTTCTGATGCAAGAGTCACTTCTGCACTCATTGCACTTTCTTACTCACCACTCTTTCACCCCATTCTGCCAGTCTATTCACCTCACTTCTTGAATATCAGCCTGAACATTTACCCAATATTTAAACTTGCAAGTAGTTTTTCCTGCACATCCCACAATTGTCTCATCCCTCTATTCACCAGACCCCTAAGGAATATATCACCCGCGTATCTGGGCAATTGGCCTTTAGATGTGATAGCTCTGTCATGCATGCCATAATCACTCACATTACCACTATCCAGCCCTTGATTTACTGCATTCTGTTCCTCAGGACCCTCATCACAAAACACATAAGCATCTGAAGTTCAAGGTGCCTCATTTACTTCTACCAGCAGCTCACAGTCGAGATTTTGTAATTAATTCTAATTAATTGTGAGGAATGAACCTTAGCAGTTTTATTACCATGTTTGATAAGTATTTTCTTACCATCATGACCTATTACCTTAGCAGGACCCTTCCATTCACTGTGATCCTCTCTTTTATAGTATACTAAATCTCCTGAATTGAAGTCTGTCTCAGGTGGTCTTGAATGATACCTCAGTGATCTCTCAATTGTCTCAGAGACCTCAGCCTTGATAAAACCCTGTCTCCATGCATGTATAGTATTCAAATGTGCAGAAGAAAAGAAAGTAATTGTAGTATCCACTAGAGCAGGAGGACTATCGCACATCACAGAAAGCAATTTGGGATTTCACCAATACACTAATTGATAGAACCTATACTGTCTAATCATGTGGAGTGAATTCTTTGCATGAACCACCCATATTAGGGTAGTTGCCAACTTGCTGTCTAGTTGATCAGCTAAAATTGCAGCTTTTCATCGATCCTTTCACAAAGTCCATTGCTGAAAGGACTTTCAGCTACAGTATTCATGGCCATGATGTTCATATTTTTTCGCATGTCTCTGAACTTGTCATTGGCAAATTGCCCTCCATTATAGAAACATAGAAACATAGAAAAATAGGAGCAGGAGTAGGCCATTTGGCCCTTTGAGCCTGCTCCGCCATTCAATACGATCATGGCTGATCATTTAAACTCAGTACCCTGTTCCGACTTTCTCCCCGTATCCCTTGATCCCATTAGCCCTAAGAACTATATCTAACTCGTTCTTGAATATATTTAATAATTTGGCCTCAACTGCTTTCCGTGGTAGAGAATTCCACAGGTTCACCACTCTCTGGGTGAAGAAATCTCTCCTCATCTCAGTCCTAAATGACTTACTCCTTATCCTTAGACTGTGACCCTTGGTCCTGGACTCCCCCGCCATCGGGAACATCCTTCCTGCATCTAATCTGTCTAGTCCTGTTAGAATTTTGTAGGTTTCTATGAGATCCCCTCTCATTCTTCTAAACGCTGGCGAATACAAGCCTAATTGACCCAATCTCTCTGTCAGAAACTTCACTGGTGTCTCAAGTCTGGTCCCTATCTCTCCATGGCTTTGTTTATAATAGCCCTCTTGTCCTTATTAAGTATAACTGTAGAAAGACTAAATCGGGTCACCAGGTCTATAAAATGTAGCATGAAAATATTTCTGTCTTTGTCCCATACCTTTAGATCCATGGTAACTACCTTGTTAAAGTCACGTGCCAGTAGAAGGCTTACAATGGGACTTGGTGGCATCCTCCGATACTTTTTACAGATTTCACATCTCTCAATAATCTCTTCTATTAGCCTTGTATATTCTTTATCAACCACATCTACCATCTTTTAGCAGGATTTTACACCTTTGACAAGTAGGGTGAACAAATTGTCCATGTAACTTTAAGACAATTTTAAAAAAATCTCTCTGTTACTTACCATCTGATGCCAGTAATACTTGTCTAACACTTCGATGAGAAACATTAGGTTTTGTTAAGGGGATACAGTAATGCCCTGGTTGGGTAAACAGCTGATCAACTGACCTTCCAAAAATAATCACCTTATCAAACACCATGTCAAGTTTCATTTATGCCTTTAGATTTATGCCTTGAGGTTCACTCAGTAACATAGGTACTTCAGTGGAGATTACATGAGTACTTATCAAATGGCTTACTCCAGCTATTTTACATTGAATTACAATTCTATTTAGTGACCTCAATGTGTTGTCATTACCAAGTACTAAAGCAAGTAATACTTTTATACCCCTTAATCTTGTGTTGATCTCCATTACTTAGTGAATCAAGATAATATTTTAACCAAGTTGTTCCACATACTGTTGAAGTACAAGCACTACCTAGTACTGCATAGTTAAAGGTGTCCACATCTAACACATTCGTCACAGGATTAAAACTCCTTGTGTCCAATATATTTTGTTCAGATTAATCATTATCTTCATCCTCTTCCTCAGAATTCTCTTTGTCATGTGTCATTTTGGCGACCCTACCTCTTTTCTTTGGACAGCTCACCACATCATGATACTTTGAGTCACACCGAAAGCACCTATTAACTGTACTTTGGGCATTCCTGGGATTTATCTGCCTATTATTGTTATTCCAATTTTGACTTCAGCTGTAATAGCCAGTTATTCCAAAGGTGCTTTCATCCTCATTTTGCCTGTGTTTAACCCTGACAGCTGACAGCTGCATCCAGTTTCTGGACTATTTCAAAATCTGGCAATCATTGAGTCTTCTGCTCTTTGTGTCACCATGGAATGTCGCATTTGTGCCATGAAGGATGAAGGAAATGATTGTTTCTCCGGGGATTTTTTTTAAGGCAGCAGACTTTTGATCAAACAGGGTCTTCTTCAAGAAAAGAACACCAATTAGAACCAGTAGCCTGTCCATACAAGACACCTTAGCACAATCCAGCAATTTAAATGCTAGTACCCGTTCAGGGATCCCCTATTTGAATGTTGTCAATCTTTTAAACAATCTGTTAAAGTCTGATATATTCTTGCATGGAATAACCATGTTTTCCAAAATCTATCAAGTTTTGACTATGCCTCATAGATCATCTTTCTTGTAGATTTCATCCAAGAACTCTAATAGAAGGTCCATACCATCATCACCAACTGACGGGCATCCATCACACAAAATACTTTACTTCTGATTTCACTTCTTGTAGGAAGCAATATGCCAAGGCCATACCTTGCTTTCTCTTTGCTAAGGATGGAGCCTGTATCTACATATCCATTACATTCTTCCACTGATTATATGGTTCAGACTTTGAGAATATTGGAGGGTAATCATACCCTAATAACTTACACTTGCCTTCTGCAATTTTCCACAATGGCCAATAGAATTTCAGTTTTCTGTCTGAAAAAAAAATTCTTAGTTTCCAACCTTTACCTTTAGGCAGCCACCACTGCTACCATATTATATTCCAGAAAGCCAGGTGGTAAAGGATGGAACTGGAACCGAACTTTACACACTTTTATAAGTATTTATTTACAGATATACACATGACAAACATGCACCTCCTCACCCAACAACCATAGTTTCAGTTTGTTCCTTTTTATAAGATCAAACCAGTTAATGTCCACCAGCTGCATACAATTAAATACAGTGAATATACAATTAACAGAGAGGTCATTAAAATTATGAAGGACTTTGAGAGGATAGAAAATGCTTCTGCTTGTGGGGGAATCCAGAACTTAGGGTCATAAATAAAATCACTAATAAATTCAATAAGGAAATCAGAAGAATCTTCTTTACCCAGAGAACGGTTACAATTTGAAACCTGCTACCAAATGGAGTAGTTGAGGCCAATACCAAAGATGCATTCAAGAGGAAGCTAGGTAAGTATATTAGGGAGCAAGGAATAAGAACATAAGAAGTAAGGGTAGGCTATATGGTTCTTTGATCTGCTCTGCCATTCAATGCGATCATGGCTGATCTTCTGCCTGAACTCCACTTTCCTGCCCTCTCCCCACCCCTAATTCCCTGAGACCCCAAAAATCTGTTTATCCCAGCCTTCAATATACTCAACAAATAGAGCATCCACAACCCTCTGGGGTAGAAAATTCCAAAGAGTCACAAACTCTGCATGAAGAAATTTCTCCTCATCACAGTTCTAAATAATTGACCCTTTATCCTGAGACTGTTCCCTCGTGTTCTAGATTCCTCAGCCAGGAGAAACAACCTCTCAGTCTCTGCTCTGTCAAAACCCTTCAGAATCTTGTATGTTTCAATGATATCACCTCTCATTCTTCTAAACTCCAGAGAGTTGAAGCCAAGTTTACTTAACCTCTTACCATAGGACAACACACTCATCACAGGAACCAATCTAGTGAACCTTTGCTGTACTGTCTCCAAGGCAAGTATATCCTTCCTTAGATATGGAGACCAAAGCTGTGCACAGTACTCTGGGTGTGGGCTCGCCAAAGCACTACACAATTGTAATAAGACTTTCTTGTTCTTGTACTCCAATCCCCATGCAATAAAGGCCAACATGCTATTTGCCTTTCTAATTGCTTCCTGCACCTGCATGCTAACTTTTTGTGTTCCTTGTATGAGCACACCCAAATTTCACTCAACATCTACATTTTAAAGTTTTACACTTTTAAAAAATATTCTGCTTTGCTATTCTTATTATCAAAGTGAATAACTTCACACTTCCCCATATTATATTCCTTCTCCCACCTTGTTGCTCAAAGACTTAACCTATCTGTATCTCTTTGCAGCCTCTTTGTGTCCTCCTCACAGCTTATATTCCCACCTAGTTTTGTGTTGTCAGCAAACTTAGAAACATTATTATTGGTCTCTTCATCTAAGTCAGGGGTCACCAACCTTTACTTTAGTAACAGCTACTTCTGATAAACAAAAAATATCACAAGCCACTTAAACATATATTGAAAAAATATGGATAGATAAAAATAAACTAAATAAGTAGCTATTATAATTACATTATAATATTATATTTAATATAAAGGAAAACTGACCTTAACATTATTTCAATGTGATACTTGACAATGCATGCTGTCCAACAGTCCTGTGAAATTCAGTTTGTAATTGGAGAGGGCAACCTGATGGAATTGTTCAGAGGCTCGTTGGTCAGTCGGGTTCGAAATTTCAGCATCCATGATTTGAATGTACTGTGATGGAAATCACACCTGCCAAATGGAAACATATTAATTTTGTCATATGGGACACTACTTGAAACTTTTTACTGCACATTGCAAAGATCTTGTTTAAAAAAAACAGAATTGAGCGGCTGAAAACATAGTTGCACATTTCCATTCTGAGAGACATGAATAGAGAGATAATGGGGGTGCTCCTTGATTCAATTAACAAGGTTGGTCTGGACAATAGTGATGATCAAAAGACACCAACAGCCTTTGACTTTGTCTCCATCCCCCCACTGAGTATGTCTGGGAGGCTCTGAAATCCAACCACCCTCCAAGAAGTGGCTGTTTCAAACAAGGAGGTAGTCACATGACCCAGCTGCTGGTAAGACTGGAGCTTTTTGAATTGTGTCACACAGAAAGTAAACAGACTGCAATTTGAAAACCAAGGAGAAGATCTCACTCTCTCTCTCTCTCTATCTCTCTCTCCAGCAAAGTCCCAGGGAACCCACGGTGGCGGTGTAAACTGCAAGACTACAGACAAAGCATATCTTCGGCCTTCTGGTACCAGAGAAGCAAGTCTGAAATTGTGCACCAGGTCCCAACGTTACCTCCAAGACCTTAATCAAGGATATTACATCAAAGACACAAAAGACAGTACCTGTATTCCATTTATTGCCAACTCTACTTCAACCCTGCCCCAAACTCTTTCTTCCCTTCTGTATCTATTTGTGTGTGTGTCTCTCTCGTATGCGTGCAAGCATGGCTGCGTCGGGAGTTTTAGTAACTTTAACCAGGTTAGACTGATAAGGCTAATAAACTTACATCTTTATTGTTTAAACCGAAGAAAACCTGTCTGATTGGTTCATTTGCAATTACAAATTGGAGTGTAGTGAGCAAGGGCTCCCTGAGGGGGTAGGCTAAAAAAATCACTGTGTTTTAAAAGATGAACCCTGTTACTGCCAAACCAGGAAAGGGGCAAGAGTGGAGCATGAGACCCCTTCCTCACCTGGTCGTAACAGAAATGTAGGGGCTCTAATCCAAGATTGGACCCAATGACAAACGATAAATTGCAAATGGAAAAACAAATTGATCCCAATCAAAAAGAGAAAAAACTTCAATACATGTTTTCCTGTGGTTTGTGTGCTAGAATGCTAACATGTCCGTGACCGAAGCCAGTACCTCCCCAAGCCAGGGTGAAGTAACTTTCAATAAATTAAAGGCCCTATCTATGGAGGAATTGAGGAATATGACTGAGCAGTGTGGGATCACTTTCCATGCTAAAGCTGGGAAATTGGAACTCCTTAAACTAGTGGCCAACAATTTTTCCCTCAAATCTGAAGAATCAGAGGCAGGGTTAGAATAAGAGTCAGACAGGTTAATATTAGCAAAGATACAATTGGAACAGAGGAAAATTGAATTAGAAGACAGGGAAAGAGAGAGAGAAAGGGAGAGAGGAAAAGAAAGATAAAGAGAGAGAAAGAGAGAGCGGGGGAAAGAAAGACATGAGAGGGAGAGAGAAAGAATTTTCCAGAAGGAACAGGAGGAAAGGGAACTGAGATGGCTTGAATTAACTAGGGGGCGACAGAGTAATCCTAGTGAAAGCATGGCCAATATGGAGAATACAAGTAATTTGGGGCTGTGCGCTGAGCTTTTGAAATTTTCCCAATTGATTCCAAAGTTCAATGAGGGAGACGTGGAAGCATTTTTTGTAACTTTTAAAAAGCTCGCAAGGTAATTAAACTGACTGGCTGAGAGCTGGACCCTCCTGCTGCAAAGCAAGTTAACAGGAAAAGCCCATGAGGTTTATTCCCTGTTGCCAGACGAGAGTTCATCAGATTATGAACCCACTAAAAATGCTATCCTTGGGGTATATGAGTTCCTACCGGAAGCTTACCACCAGAGGTTCCGAACCCTCCGGAAACAAGCTGATCTAACTTACTTGGAGTTTGAGAGGAGTAAGCAATTGTCTTTTGATCAGTGGCTGAGGACTCTTAAATTGCAGCTCACCAATGAAAACCTCAGAGAGATGATTTTATTAAAGGAATTTAAAAACTCTTTCGCCCTCTGCATAAAGACCCATGTGGAGGAATAAAAAGTACATAGAGCGAGGCAAGCCGCAGTCCTGGCTGATGAATATACAAGTCGTTTTCCCCAGGGAAAACCTTTTCTAGTCACCCCCACAAATCCGAAAAGGACAAAGGATGGTAAAGTAATAGGAGCCAAAGCAGTCCTGGGAAAGAAAGAAAATTTAGACACACAGGGGGCCCTGCTCCAGCCAAAAAAGATAGTGCTGAAAGTAGGAGTGAGACCAGGAGGCCTGTGTGCTTCCATTGTAATGAGGCAGAGCTGACTGCTGTAAACTACAGGGAAAGCCTGTAGGGTTAATCAGGGCACACCCGCTCAATGAGGAAGAAAAAACCCTGCGGGAAAGCACAGCTGAGCAGGCTCTGGCTTTGAGTGCAGCCACAGTAAGACCTAGGAAAAATACTGCTGTGGGTGCAGGACAAATTTAAGAAGATCCTGAAGGTTAACAAGATTTTGTATCTGAACGGAGACTTACCCTATACCCCTCGAGTGGGGCAAGCAGGCCCATAGTTATCCTCAGGGATGCAGGGGCCACCAGATCTCTTTTGCCTGGAGAAGGTATGACCTTTCCCCCAGAGAGTGTAGTCAATACCAGAATGGTGGTAAGTGGAATTGGAGGGCAGTGTACGCCCGTACCTTTACACCGGGTGCACTTGGAGTGCGACCTAGTTTCGGGACCGGTGACCATAGGGATTGTCCCTAGTTTGCCTGTGGACAGGGTTGACCTAGATCATGATCTGGCAGGGGCGAAGGTAGTAGCCTCCCCAGTAGTGAAAGAAAGAACGCAGGAGGCCAGAGAGACAAGGCAGTGGCAGGAGGTAGTCCCCTGCAGTTTCCCTGCATGTGTAGGGAATCAGGCCATGATCAAACTAGCTCCCCCAGAGGAGACTGAAATAGCACAGCAGGCAGATAACCATGCTGGCTGTCTGTCTGTCTGAAACTTTCTTTGGAAAGTTAGAGGATGCAGGGAATGAATTAAATGGATCTTCCCTAGCTGAGGGTCAGTGAGCCGATCCAGTATTGAGAAAGTTAGCACAGGCTGCCCAATCTGTAATTAAAGCAGAGGGAGTCCCTGATTGCTACTACATGCAGAATGAGGTGCTGATGAGGAAATGGAGTTCTTCTCACAGACCTGAGGACAAAGAGTGGACAGTGATGCTGCAGAGGTACCAGAGAGAAATATTAAGAATGACCCATGAGCTTACAGTGGTTGTACATGTCGGTATACGAGAAACCAAAGTCAAATAAGACTGACCAAAAGTCCACAATGATGTGTGGGAGTACTATAGGAGTTGCCACATGCGCCAGGTTGTGGGGAATCCCCAACCTGTAGTGAAATCTGCACCCCTAAGTCCTGTATCGGTGTTTGGAGGATCCTCCAACATAGGGCTGGTGAACTGTAGGGGACCCCTGCCGAGAACAAAAGGGGATAGACAGGCACATGTCTGGCAGACAGCTAGTGAGGAAGGGGACAAAAAGGACAAAGAGGACAAGTTATAAGAGGTGCGGGAAGATTCCCACATGAAATCCCTTACGGTCCGGTCAGCCAATCCTGAAATGTTGGAATAACTAGACCCCACATCCTCCTATGTAAATGCAGACAACAGAAACACCCTACTAGGGCTGCTAACAGCATTTGCAAAAACATGCAGGGACAAAGAAAGTCTTCAAGAGGGCAGAGAAACCATGAGGGCGATGCCTCACCTAGTCGAGGTGTCGCAGGGGAGTGCAGTGAAATTTGAACAAATACCTTCTGAGCAGGAGTGTTCCAGAGGACATAGGGAAGATTAGTAAATAATCCTCCCTCTCAGTCAAGAGGAAAGGGAACCAACAATGCCCTGAAGTGAGCAGCATTTGCATGACTCATCAAAGCACTGAAAGTGAGATCAGAGTGCATCCACCCACTGCAGACTCCCATGATCAGAGCTCAAACTCAGTGCTAATCTAACAATCTCCCAGTAGATCCCAACAGGAACAAAGGTACCCTCGACAATTAAGGAAATGTACAAACATCAAACCTCCCCAAAAATCATATGTGTATTGGGATGCCCATTCCCAACTGATTGCAAGCTGATATTGAAGAAACTTTAAGCCCCTTGGGTGACAAATAACTATCTTAGACCCAGCTCAAGAGAAAAGGGGCAGTTTAAAGCAGCACTGCTCCAAAGAAAAGGACAGGCTGGAACTATTTTTTAAGATTTCTGAATGGATGAGAATGAATGAGAGAAATGCATGTGTGCTTTCCTGTATTTTCTATTCCTTTTAACTTATAATGAAATGCTCCCAATATCGCATTTTATTCGGCAAGGGGTGGAGGTGTGACAGAAATCACACCTGCCAAATGGAAACATATTAATTTCGTCATATGGGACACTACTTGAAACTTTTCACTGAACATTGCAAAGATATTGTTTAAAAAAAAAGAACTGAGCAGCTGAAAACATGGTTGCACATTTGCATTCTGAGACACATGAATGGAGAGCCAATGGGGGTGCTCCATGATTCAATTAACAAGATTGGTCTGGACAATAGTGATGATCAAAAGATACCGACAGCTTTTGACTTTGTAAGAGACAAAACTCCACCCCCCACCGAGTATGTCTGGGAGGCTCTGAAATCCAACCACCCTCCAAGAAGTGGCTGTTTCAAACAAAGAAATGGTCACATGGCTTACCTGCTGGTAAGCCTGGGGCTTTTTGGATTGTGCCACACAGAAAATAAACAGACTACAATTTGAAAACCAAGGAGAAGATCTCTCTGTCTCTGTCTCACTCTCCACCAAAATTCCAGGGAACCCACGGTGGCAGCATAAACTGCAAGACGACAGACAAAGCATATCTTTGGCCTTCTGGTACCAGAAAAGCAAGTCTGAAATTGTGCACCAAGCCCCAGTGAGACCTCCAAGACCTTAACTTCAATCAAGGACATTACATCAAAGACACAAAAGACAGTACCTGTATTCCATTTATTGCCAACTCTACTTCAACACCTCCCTCCAACTCTTTCTTCCCTTCTGTATCTATTTGTGTGTGTGTGTCTCTAGTGTGCGTGCAAGTGTGGTTGCGTTGGGTGTTTTAGTAATTTTAACCAGGTTAGAGTGATAAGGCTAATAAATTTCCATCTTTCTTGTATCAACCTAGGAAAATCTGTGTGATTGGTTCATTTGCAATTACAATTAGAGTGCAGTGAGCAAGGGCTCACTGAGGGCATAAGCTAAAATCACTGTGTTTTCAAAGATAAATCCTGTTACCGCCAAACCAGGAAAGGGGCAAGAGTGGAGCCTGAGACCCCTTCCTCACCTGGTCGTAACAGTACAGTAACCTTTTCCCATGAAAATGATTAGCTAGCTAGCTGCCCCCTTCCCTACGTATGCCTGCTCCCTCCAGGTACAGACTCTTCCCCAGGTCCAGTTGCTCCCTCCAGGTACAGACTCTTCCCCAGGTCCAGTTGCTCCCTCCAGGTACAGACTCTTCCCCAGGTCCAGTTGCTCCCTCCAGGTACAAACTCTTTCCCGGGTCCAGCTGCTCCCTCCAGCACAGACACTTCTTCGGGTCGGGCTGCTCGTTCTAGGTATGGACTGTTATCCGAAGACGTGCTCAGCTGGGCCTTGCTAAGAAACAACGTGTCTAATTGGTTTGCCCTGACACCACCGGATGTAAGGTCTGCTGTGATTGGTTGAAGAGCACAGGGCAGTTGGAACGGTGCTCAGTGTGAGCCAATTAGAATCAAAACAAGTGGCACGAGGACAGCGTCAGGTGCAGTGTCCAGGCCAGGTATAGGTCAAAGAGCAGTGACACATCAAATATTCTCCATTATACAGAGGGGGGCATTGTAATATACTACTGATAGATTCTACATTTGCTCACGTGTAGATTTTTTTTCTTTTTTCAAAGGAAACCTTTCTTTTTGAGTGCAATTTTTCAAAGCTTTATGCAAGCTACTCAAAGACCAACAGTGAACTATCAGTAGTTCATGATCAATATGTTGGCAACCCCTGATCTAAGTCATTCATATAAATTGCTAATAGCTGAGGCCCCAGTGCTGATGCTTACTGCACTCCACTAGTTACAGCCTGCCAACTTGAAAATGCCCTGTTTATCCCTACTCTCTGCTTCATGTCTGTTAACCAATCCTCAATCCATGCTAATGTAGTACCCCCTACTCTATAAGCCCTTATCTTGCATATTAGCCTTTTGTGCGGTACCTATCACATGTCTTTTGGAAATCCAAGTATATTACATTGACCAGCTCCCCTCTATCTACCTTACTAGTTACATCCTCAAAAAGCTCTAATAAATTTTGCAAGCACAATTTCCTCTCATAAAACCATGTTGACATTATCTGAACATACTATGATTTTCTAAGTGCATTGTAAATTCCTTCAAAATTGATTCCAGCATTTTCCCAACAACTGATGTCAGGCTAACTGACCTGTAGTTCTGTTTTCTCTTTCCCTCCTTTCTTAAAGGCAGTGTTACATTTACTGACTTCCAATCTGCTGGGACCATTCTAGAATCTAGGGAATTTTGGAAAAACATAACTAATGCATCCACTATCTCTGCTGCTACCCTTTATAGAACCCTAGGATGTAGGCCATCAGGTCCTGGGGCTTGTTAGCTTTTGGTTCCTTAAGTTTCTCTAATATTTTTTCGCTGCTGGTATTAATTACATAAAAGTTCCTCACTTTTATTAGCCCCTTGGTTATCCTCTATTTCTGATATGTAATTTGCAAATATGTTGTGAAAAAAACACAAAATATTTGTTCAATATCTCTGCCATTTCCTCTTTCTTTTTATTCATTTCATGGGATGAGGGGGTCGCTGGCAAGGTCAGCATTTGTTTCCCATCCCTAATTGCTCTTGAGAAGGTGGAGATGAGCTGCCTTCTTGAACTGCTGCAGTCCATCTGTGCTGCTAGGGAGGGAATTCCAGGCATTTGATCCAACGGCAGTGAAGGAACGGCAATATGTTTCCAGGTCAGGATGGTGTGTGGCTTGGAGTGGAACTTGCAGATGGTGTTGTTCCCATGCATCTGCTGCCTTTGTCTTTCTAGGTGGAAGAGGTCATGGGTTTGGAAGGTGCTGTCAAAGGAGCCGTGGTGAGTTGCTGCAGTGCATCTTGTATATGGTACACACTGCTGCCACTGTGCATCTGTGATGGAGAGAGTAAATGTTTAAGGTGGTGGATGGGGTGCCGATCAAGCGGACTGCTTTGTCCTGGATGGTGTTGAGCTTCCTTTCCCCATAAGAATTTGATGAATAGAATGAATAGAAGGTTATGCTGATAAGGTTAGGTGAAGTAGGGTGGGAGGAGGCTTATGTGGAGCATAAACACTGACATAGACCTTTTGAGCTAAATGACATCCTTCTATGCTGTAAATTCTATGTAATTCCATTCCTCTATCGCAAATGTGATATTCCGTTGTTAGTAACGGCTTCCTGCACTGTTGTATTTCTACAGAAAAATATTTGTCTTATTGAACTTCTTTATTTTTGTGCATTGGTATTGTTCCAGCTCTTGAATTTGTTGTGTAAATTTTATGTTTTTGAACCATCAAACAATACTGATTGAAGTAGTGGGAGGCAAACTACAAAACATCAGCATGTTGCAGTGGACTGTTGCTAGGAGCTGAAGTGAGGTGGCTGCACACAGTGTAGAGAAAACAAATTACTTAACACGGAGGAGATGAGAACAATAGGTTCAGTGCAGACAAGATGGAAAGGAACAGAAAAAAAGGATCAAAATTGGATTATCGTATACGCTTCAAAGGAAGTGGAAATGTAATAAAGCAGATCTCTCTCAGACTATTTGGAATAGTGGCATCATTTAGTTTTAGTATTAGTATGATTAGTATTGGGTTTTTTAAAGGCCACCACATATTACTGTTTATATGTGTTGAGGAAACAAAACACAGAAAGTTATCGGCCCAGAATTTGCAGCGGTAATGATGGCCAAATAGTCAGTGTTCGCCATCATTACTCCACTGAAATGGACAGTAATTTCTGGAGTCTGCACGTGTGCAGAATAATGTGGAAATCCAGAAGTAGCTGTCAGTGATTCCTTGATTCTCCGCATGGTGTGCTGTTGAGGCACACCCAGATTACAATTGATGGAAAATCTTATGAATAGAAGAGAACTTCCACTCTTATGCTATTAATTTTGTTTTAAAAACCATTTAAAAAGTTATATCTTGTTGAATGAGGTGTAACTGGGTTTTAAATGCATATTAAGTTCATAATTATTGCTAATAATCACCACAGGCCCCCTAATTTTATATTTGCTGAACATCAAATTTCTCGATAATGATGGAAAAGTCTACATATTTAAATCTTTTTATAAAGATTTGTTTAATGTTATTTTAGCTTCTATCTCACTCCAATCATAATCACTTAGTTCACTTTCTTAAAATATAAATTAAAAGTGATGGATATTAAGTGCTTTTACCTTGTCAGTTTGCTGTGAATATTTCAATGTGATTGGCTGCTTACCTCTCGCTGACATCACTGATGCAGCATGCCAAGACATCCTTTTCACTTGCAGCCAGATTTAAACTGCCATCGGGAAAGGGAAAGTCCCAGCCACAGAGATCACTAGATCTTTGTGGACAGCTTTCTTCGCAGTCAGTGATAAGTGCCATTGCTTCACTGCTGACCGCAAAATCGGGGTCATTACAAACATCTTGACAATTCATTCTTCTAATTAGTCAAAAGGTCTGCTGTATAGTAATGATGTACAGCCTGCCCGTGCAGGCTGCATGTCGCGAAGCTGCTGCAATCTTCCGTGCGGTGGCTCAATTGAATAGCTGGGGCAGGCTTCCCCACAACCCCCCGATCGTGCATGTGTGCAGGCACTGACGCCATTTTTAAAGGGCTCTCAGCCCTAGCAGGAAATTTAAATATTTAAAGGGAAAAGGAATTAAAATAAATAAATACATCTCTTTTGCCCCTCTCCCACTCCCCAATAAAAATTCAATTAATTACTTGCCTTTTCCCCCCAAAACACTCACCTTTACCATCTGACCTTCCCTTCCCCAAACTGCACACCATCCTCTACATCCATGACGCTAATTTGACCCCATTCCCACCCCCCCACACTGATAAACTTACCTCCTCCCCCCCTCCCCACAAGTGTTCCACCTCGTCTCCCTGGATGGGGATCCGAAGGGAGTGCTGGCTGCTAGCTAAAGAATGCGGCGGGACATCAGAAGGCAACGTGAGATTAATTAATTAACTTATTTAAATTTATTTAAATAGTTAAATTGTGGTCCCGTTGCCGAGCAGCGGGGGGACCGCCAAGAGGCCTTGCCGCTGCCGGTAATATTGGACTAGGCCCTCCCGGCATCGGGGTGCATGGCGGCATTCTCCCAGAGGCATTTTCCGGACCCCCTGCCCCAGAACCGATGTTGGGGGTTGCTAAAATCTATCCCAATATATTACCCAGTAAAATAGAACTGCTTTCACACCTAGTGGCCTTTCAAAGTTCATGACTGCTGTGCTGAGGGGCTGTAACCCTTTTACCTTTACAGAATCCAAAGCTTAGAACAAATCTCAGTTTGAATAGTGTCTGAATTTCTACTGTAATGAAATCTGCGCTACCACAATAAATTAAATTTAGTTTATATTTCATACTCTTGGGATGACAGTAACTGTGTAAGTCAAGCTATTTCTTTCATCATTAAAGTCTGACTGAGATATTTGACATTAGTAATAAAATTGGGAGAACAACATTGACAATTTACACTGCCACAAAATGAAATGCATTGATTTGGCTTTGATTTTTCATATTCTCATAAATTCTTGCCCAATGATTACTCTTATATAAAGCAAAGAGAGTGGAATAAGAAGAAAGGACCAACTTTCATAGAACAATGAACTGTGCCAAGCAATAAAATATACCAATGTCACTCTCCTGTCAAAGCCAGAGTAATTTCTGCTTGGCTGGCATGGCTACCCTGGAGGATTCCCGTGACACTATAAGTAATTTAAAGAAATATGGGAGCATGGATGCTGAAGATGGTTCAAGGTTTGCTAAGCTTGAAGTTGATGGACACACGCCATTGGCAGCTATCAATATTGGATGGAGATTGGTTGCAAAGCAGTGAAACACTTCACCATAAGGGTAAAATTTAAGAAAAGTGTGCTGCTTCAGTGCTGAGGTAGACAAAAGAGACTATCAGCAATCTTGTTTTTTTTTTAAATAAAATGGCAGTATAGGCAGTGATAAATTATAAAAGGATAGCAGTGGGGAAAATGAGGAGAGGAGCTAAATTGTGAGATCATACCTCTGTGCAAAAAGCTAAAAAAGAAGCCCATGAAGGCAAGCTAATATTAGAAAAGATATTCCAAGCAAAAATCAAAAGGATTCACCAGAGATGTTGAAGTAAAACTAAAAGAAAACAAATAGGAAAAAGAAAACTAAAAGTATTTGGCAGAAATAAAATTATGTCCGAGGTTTGTGAGGTGTCTGCAGTGAAATGTTCACAATAGATACATTAAAATAGCAGTGAGATGTAATACCTGTCTGTTGATCAGTAAGCTTAAAGAAAGAGTTAAAGAGCAAGATGTGGGCACTTACAAGAGCAGACAATAGTATGGGTATCGGCAACTTAACTGGATCAGCCACATAAATACTGTGGTAACAAAGCAGATTAGAGGCTGGGAGTTCTGCAGTGAGTGACTCACCTCTTGATTCCCTCAAGTTTTTCCACCATCTACAAGGCACAAGTCGATAGCATGATGGAATACTCTCCTCTTACCTGGATGACATTCAACACTCAAGAAGCTCAACACCATCCAGGACCAAGTAGTCCAATTAATTGGTACCCCATCCACCACCTTAAACATTCACTCCCTTCACCACTGGTGCACAGTGGCAGCAGTGTGTACCATCTACAAGATGCAGTGCAGCAACTCTTCAAGACTTCTTTGACAGCACCTTCCAAACCCATGACTTCTACCACCTAGAAGGACAAGGGCAGCAGGTGCATGAGAACACCACACCAAATCACACACCATTCTGACTTGGAACTACATTGCCGTTCCTTCACTGTCATTGGGTCACAATTCTGGAACTCCCTCCCTTACAGTACTGTAGAAGTATCTACACCACCTGGACTGCAGCGGTTCAAGAAGGCAGTTCAGTAATCCATTAGGGATGGGCAATAAATGCTGGCCTTGCCAGTGATGCCTGTGTCCTGTGAATGAATTCAAAATAAATTTGAGGATGAGTGAATATTCTTTGGTTATGTAAATGAGAAATCACATGTCAGTGAGTTGGCCAGGCATCAGCAAACCTTGAATTATCTATCAGGGAGTGTATCTGGAAACCAGTGTTGCTTGGGATAGGGTTATGATAGTATGGTGTTGAGTGCAGGAGAAAACCAAGGCAATGGAGATAATGAATGGATTAAGGTTGGGACAAGAAGCAAGAATGGTAAGAAAGAATGCAAAAATACCTAGTAAGATCCCAATTAAGATAGGCTACAGAAAGCAGGATCAAATTACACATTCCAGACAAATTGTTGGGTGTGTCTTGTGCTCCGAGGGAACCAATCAGAAATATGGTCCAATGCACTTGTGCTGCAAAAAAACCAACCAATTAAGAATAGATTCCAGGCACTTTCTATTGGCACTGAAGCTAACAAGGTCCTGGCAGAAACAGGAGCTAGAATATCTGCGGGTAACAGGGAGGCTGAGGTTATTGTGATTGTTCGCTCAGGATCCATGTTTGCTGGCAACAAAGGCCCACAGGACAATGAACTAGAACAGTACACATTGAGGAAAGGTTAGAAGGAGTTCTGAAGGGATAGGACCAGGCCCTGTAGTGGTAGTCTATGGAATGGCAAATGACACAGGAGAAATAGTTCAGGCAACTTAACTAGGAAGAATCACACAAGAATGGTCTCAAAATTCAAAAATGGGGGTGCAGTGTTCTCTGATACATTTTCAATGTCTGGGAAAGGAGAGGAGTTCATCAGTAAAATTAAGAATGTAAATAAATGGCTGATAACATGGTGACAAAACAATAATATGGGTATGAATCTAACAGTGGCAACGATATGCAAAGAGGACCATGCAAAATTGATGGCATGCTGTGGGTGCTCATCATGCCTCAAAAATCAGGGCATCAGTCATGAAGAGCGAGAAAGTTGGCTGGCGGGAAAGCCAACAATGGTCTGATAAGAGGGGGAAGGATATCATGAGCTGGTGGGTGTGGGGTGGGAAGAGGATGTGAGTGTTGCCCAGCAGCAGCCCACAGTTTCAATGTGCAGCAAAGAGGAGCTCTCCTGCTCCTCTTGGCAACATATTCAGGTATTGGTGGCAGCTGGTTTGGTTGCTTTAGACCCGAATAATTGAACTCAACATGCATAGTGTATGGTACATGCTTTCTTCAGTAGCGATATAATTTTCAAATTGAAATGGGCATTAGGCCCTCCATTTGCACAGGCTGTGTGTCTAACATCAGATTGAAGGAGGAATGTTAGATAACTCTGGGGCACCCAAATCTACTTGACATGTGGCACTCTCCTGGCGCGGACTGAGAGTCCCCATTCCACACACCATATTGGGCCTCAGTGCTTGATTTTTTGATAGAAAAGGTCAGTGCATGATTCAATTTCTGGAGCAGGATTTTCTCAGTACTACACTAGCAAGGGGACTGTCAGAGAAGAACTGAGACCATTATAAATCGTTTGAAACTGATGTTGAGGACAACTTAATAAATATTTTGAATGATTAGTTCATAAAAGTATTCACTTGGTAAGACAAGAAGAATATGTCCTCCTTAAAAAAAAGCATCAAGATATAATTCAGGTCTTCAGTATAAATGACTTTTAAGTTAGAGACAAGCTGCAAGTGCTTAAACAAGTGAATCCTCAAAGTTAGATAGTATATATGTGAGTGTTGACAGACTAGTTAGAATATTTGTATAACACTGATCTTCATTATAAGGAAACCAGTCGACACTGGGGAGGGCTGAGGATGAGCAGATTGGAAACAAGGCAAAATGATGGTGTCACGCTCACGCAATTCAAACTTATGAACTATAACTCTGAACTTTTTTAAATGTATTTTTTAATTTAGAGACACAGCACTGAAACAGGTCCTTCGGCCCACCGAGTCTGTGCTGACCAACAACCACCCATTTATACTAATCCTACATTAATCCCATATTCCCTACCACATCCCCACCATTCTCCTACCACCTACCTACACTAGGGGCAATTTACCTATCAACCTGCAAGTCTTTGGCTGTGGGAGGAAACTGGAGCACCCGACGGAAACCCATGCAGTCACAGGGAGAACTTGCAAACTCTGCACAGGCAGTACCCAGAACTGAACCCGGGTCGCTGGAGCTGTGAGGCTGTGGTGCTAACCACTGCGCCACCCTTATGAAGTATAAACCTGAAACAGACAGTTTTCAGTCAAATAAAATGGAGTTGAGAGGTCAGGTGACCTTTTCTTTCCTGCCAATATATATGCAACTGCAAGAACCCTGAGATAATTTTTATGTCTGGACAAGTCTTGGCAAAGTCATTAAAATGCAAATGGCTTTTCTGGACATATCTTTGAGAAGTCATTAAAATGCAAATGACCCTTCATGTGGTAATAGCTGCATTTCTCCAACTAATTAAAAAAACTGGATTCACAGTACTGTTGCAGACTCTTCGACTCCAAACTTGAAAACCAGAAAATGGGTGTGAAAGCTTTATTTTATCAAGATGGTATGTGGATGAGTGATACCCAGACTCCATTGTCTGCCAATGGCTTAACCATTCGAAACTATTTATGAGGACAATGGAGATGCTCAGGTTTCTGATAAAGGGTTTTAATAAGGCATATTGTGACCAGACAACAAAAAACATTTATGCCAACGAAGAGAAAAGACCCTGCCTAAGACCACCAGCTTTAAGCCACATGTAGGCAGACACTCAAGTTGGCCCTGAACTCTCCACCTGAGTAACCGTACCAGGGCTTCAGCATTGAACCTTGACTGGAGTATAACAAGAGAAATTGGCTACTGCAAACATAAAACAACAGTGAATCCATCCTCCTAAACATCCAGAGCTTCTCTTCATTGGACAATAAAAGGATTACAGACCTGCATTGTTTCAAGTCTGCACCCTAGGGAAAAGCAAGTGTAACAGAGAATTCTTGAAATCATAAGACCTAAACGCATGCTACTTTTACAATCGCAATCTTTTCTTGAGGGTGTGTGTATCTGTATCTGTGTGAGAATGGGTGTAGTTGCGTATATTCGGGTTTTGAACAATAAACAGTTATCTTTCTTTTAAAACTAATGAGAAAATGTCATTTGTCTGTTCCTGACAATAAAAGCGTTGAGAAGTGAAATCAAATTTTTTTTAACATGCTGTCTTCAATCAGTCGAGAGTGAAAAAGGGGGAGCCATCCCTATCATCACTAGTCTGTCCATAACAATGGCTATGTTCAACAAGGGTGTAAAACAGATTCAAAAAATGATGGACCCTTCAATTCTGTGTAAAATGGCAGAATTGATAATCAGTGGTAAGCTTGAAGATTGTACAATGATAGCCTAGTAAGCTGTAGTCAATGTGATTTTGGACAGGAAGGATCCTGTATGTCCAACCTCTACAGGAAGTGACAGTCAAAACAATAGTGGTAATCTTTATGATATTGTGTGCTTAGATTTCCAAGAGACAATTGACAAAGTTTCATGTGAAAGGTTGTTAATTAAGCTCAAATCTGTGGGGATTCACAGCAAAACCTGGGAAGGTTAAGGAAATGGCTGAAAGGTAGAAATCAATGGGTGCATGTTAGAGGAATGGTGTCAGGTACTGAGTGCTGGACCCATTCTTGTTTCTCATTTTTATCAAAGACTTGGATTCAGAAGGGTTAACTTTGAACTTTACCAGTTATTGGTATTGCCCACCCATTGTATACCTGCCTTAACTTCCTTTCTATTGCTATCCAGGCATTTCACTATGCACCTTTATCAAGAGCTGACAAAACTTTATATTGCTGATATGAGGAGCTGCAGGAAGTGAACCTATGGCATTAGAAAGTGAACACTTTTACCTTTACAGAGCTGGGCTTACAAGCAATGTTGTTAGCTTGCGGCCATTTCTCTTCAAACGTGCTATGAGCATTATCACTGAAGATCAGATGTGATAGGGCAATTGTTTTTATTACTTTATCTATGGAACAGTACAGAATATAATAGAAGGATTGACAGCAGAAACATTTCCATAGATTAATAATTCTGGAACAACTCAAAGCCATACAAAATTTGGATTTACAGCACTAATTTCAGTCTCTTGGTGTGGAGCTAGCTGACACAATGGCTTAGCACTTGCCCGATTCTGGGTTAAGCCTCATTAACATATGGCTGCAGGCATTAATCATGCCTCTGATTGGCAGATTGCCCATTTGTGGGTAGGAAATGATGTGCTGCTGCAAAAGTGGAAAAAGCTGAATAAGTGCAATTACTGCCATACTGACCATGTTATAGCGCTTAAAACCTATGAACTCTTTACGAAGCTTCCTCCCACCTCCTGCTTAGATTTTGATTCCCCCTTTGTGAAGCACTTTGGGATGCTTTGTTATATAAAGATAATAATTAATTGCTCAAACCCAAGTTAAAAGGTGTGAATAAACAGCACATTTTCAAGATGGCATAGATATGAGCAACATTCAAATCCATTGTCTAACAATGGCCACATAAGCTAACACCATTTATGAAAACACATGGGAGAGAAACTTGGGTCACCTGACAGAAACCAAGGCCGGGATTTTACTGAGTTCCCGACGCAGGCTCCACAGCGGGGGTGGGCCCGAAGATTGCTCAGGCAGCGGCCCACCACGGAGCCCGAAGCTGGGAGTGCCGGGCCCGATCTTCCCGGCAGTAGCGCGGCTCTGTGGCGGCACCCGCGCACCCCCCCTCCCCCCCACAATCCTACCACCCCCCGGCCGCTGGGCAATGGGACCTGGATCAACATATTTAAATTAACGAAATGAATACATTTAAATAAAATCAACAGTGATCTTACCTTCGGGCCACGATCTTCCTAGCGGTGGCCAGCGTTCACGCGCCTTCATTTTCCCGTCCAGGGAAAGCAGGCGCCACCGTGGTGGGGAAGGGGGGAATTTTAGTGCAGTTGTCGGGGGAACAGGCTCTAATGAAAATTACTAGTGTAGGGGAGGGTGGGAAGAGGAGACCTTTGCATTTTGATCGATTTGGGTCGGGGAGGGGGAAGGTCAAGTGTTGAAGGTACGTGTTTTGTGGGGGGAGAGAGGGAAAATGAATTTAATTGTTACCTGAGGATGAGGGGCGATAGATTTATTGGTGGTATATTGTGGGTGCTAGCTCTTTAAAAATTTAAATTTAAATGGCCCGGCAGGGCTGGCTGCTCTTCAAAAATGATGCTAGCACCTGCGCACAGGCAGCTGATTGCATTGCCAGCATTGGAGAGCCTGCCCCCTCCATGGGATTGTGGGGGTGGGGCAGCCTGACCGACTCATTATCCTGGGCTGCCACGAGGAAGTTCGCTGCGGTATGGTGACACGTGGCCTGCACATGTGGGCCGCCATTTTCTTCACCCGCTACTGGGAGTGGCGGCAGGAGAAGAAAATCCAGCCCCAAGTCTCTGATAAGGGGTTTTAGTAACAGACAGTTTCTGTGCAACGAGAGATAGTCCGAAGTTGGAAGGAAGAGAGAGACCCATCCCAGCAAACAGAAAGACACTGCCAGAATAACATCTTTAAACTACTTAAAGGCAGAGACAAAAAGGTGGCCTTTGCAACTTCCTACCTGAGAAATTGTAGCAGGACCTTTGCCAATGAACTGTGACTGAGATTTAACCAAAGAAGTCTGTGCCAAAGCTTCCGTCTGCCTGAAACTTTCCAAAGTTTGACGCCAGTGAACCAGGGAATAAAAGAAACAGGCCTGCACTGTTTGAAAGTTTTCCTCCTGGGGAAACAAAGAAAGTTTCACAAAGAACTCTTCTTAAAACCATCAGATCCAAATGCATGCAATCTTTTAACCTCCGTCATTACTTGCGTGTGTGTGTGAGTGGGAGAAGTGATGAATATTTTCGGGTATTGTTTAATAAATATTTATCTTTCTTTAAACCTACGAGGAAATGTGTCATTTGTCTGTTTATTCACCATTAAAACGCTCAAGGGTTAAAACACAATTCCAATAAAAACGCTGTCTTCAGTCAGTGAGAACCATCCTTATCATTTCCCACCTGTCTGTAACCAGAAACAGAACAACAAATAAAGATATGGAAAGAAAGATTTAATGAAGGATGAGAGAGAAAAAAGAGTCAGAAAGGAAAAGTAAAAAAACATTTTGTTAAAATTTAAGTTTTAAAAAATCTCCAACAATAAATAAAACTTGAAGGAATGAAACTGCACACTTGAAATAGTTAATTTACAGTGTCAGAGAGGTTGACAGGCAATTATTAACACTTATTACATTGTTAAAATGCAATTTAAATTGAAATGAACAAGGCTTAACTTTCTGTAGCTAGTTTAGTTCATATCTCGTGTAAATATAAATAAATATTTAAAGTAAATAATTGACCTATTGACAACCATTTTTCCAGGATGCCAGCATTTTATTGGTGTCAGAACGGCCTCCTGCTGCATGGGGAGAATGCCAGCTACATCGAGGTGGCGTCCCCCAGGCTTTCCGGGAGGCAGTTTAGATCTGATGAGGCCTTCCTTTCCGGAGGCTCCATATCCCACAGAGGGGTCCACTGGCAGCAATAGCCAACCCCATTGCCTCAATGCCGCTGCTGGAGGGTTCACCCCTCCAATCGCTGGGGCCTGCCTGCCTGACTTCAGCATATCAATACTTTTTATGCCAGCCCTTTGAGGGCGTTTCAATATCGAGATGCCTTCTATTTCCCCTTACAGCCAAAACAGCTGCCACCTCTATCAGTGGCACTGCCGAGGTTGCACAGCTGTTGGCCCTCTGATAGGGCCTGCAGCTTGGCAAGGCAGGCTGCCATCCTTAATAGGACAATAGTGCTGGCAGCGGCCTCTTCATTGGCTGCCACCAGTAAAATTGCCGCCGCAGTCCTGCCGTTCACCCGCGTAGGCTCGGGATCCACATTTGGTCCTCTACCCCAGAGGGATGTGGATGATCAATCATTGAGCATGTTCAGGACAGAAATCAATAGATATCTGGATAGTAATGACATCAAGGGATATAGGCTTAGCGCGTGAAAGTGGCCTTGAGGTAGATGATCAGCCATGATCTAATAGAATTGTGCAGCAGGCTCGATGGGCTGAATGGCCTACTCCTGCTCCTATTTTCCTATATTCCTATGTTCCATCGTCAGGATTCGCAGCATGCTGATTAAATCCCGTCACTGTTTTTACGAAGTTAATGGTCGAATGGCTCATTTCAGAAAGCAACTTATGGATTTCTACATTTAACTGCGCATCTGCCCCTTACCTGAAATTGCTGTAACATTCGGGCATAGATAACTGAGAGTGCTATTCGCCTCACTGTAATTTTAGGAGCAAAATATGGCCCAATATGCTTAGAAAATTGATTGTTAGAATTGTATCTCTTTTAGATGACTCTGTAGTTCTGGTAGAAAGATTTTTCTGGGATGCATGCAATGTTCATCGGGCACAAAATAATCTGCTTCACACGTAAGCACCATTTAGATTTTGGTGCATTACAATATATAAAAACAGCTTTTTTTAAGAACAGGAAAACATGGCTTCTGATAGTGAGAAGGAATTAATTGAAGGACTTGTAAGTTAAGCAACACAATGAGCACAACAGTCTTGGTTTTCTTTGTATTGTCACATTATCATCCCCTTTTGCCTTACACCATCATCCCTTTTTTCATTTAATCTCTCCTGTCCTCCACCCTATCACAGACCTTCCCTTTTGTTCTCTTTTGTTCTTTCCTCCCCTCCTCCTTTTCCCTGCCTCTGTACTTGCTTAAAACCTATTGCAGCTCTCAGTATTTCCAGTTCCGACAGTCAGTCATCCACCTGAAATGTTAAATTTGTTTTATTCTCCACAGATGCCAGAATATTTCCAGCATTTTCTGCTTTCCAGATTTTGCTTTTGTTTCTCTAGATTGTGATGCTCCAACTCAAGTAATTGATTCATCTGGCACACACCAGGGTTTTACATGGAGAACCATGAATGTGTGCGAATGATAACAAGGCAGCGGTCTCAGCAGAAATTGCATGAGAGGTACAGCAAGAACTGATTTTCCGGGCTGTCCTATGCCCCAGCCTGGACAGAAGCAGTATACCAAAGTGTGCTTCATCTACTCAGACCCTGGAGCACCAGGAATTCCTGTCCCAGACACCCCAGGAGCACCCCAAGCGCAGGCCAGACTCCTGGATGGGTCTGCCATGGACAGCGAGGCAGGAAACAAGAGGCAGTTGCAGACCTTAGGTCTGAAGATCAATTGAGAAGGGGTGATAAAAGCCACCTTGTTGGCTTCTTCCTTTGGGTTACCCCTGGGGCCCCATAGACCATTTAGCCTGCAGGATCCCTGATCTAGCAAGAGTGCCTTGTATTTTTTGGGCTTCACTAAAAATTGGAATTCAACTGTCAGGACATTGACCAGCATGATGCACTGCCTATGGTTACACATGTAATGAATTCCTTTTATGTTGTCTGAATCAACATAAATGAGATGTGTGGTGTCCAGTTGGTTGAAGATCTCAAAACAGGTTTATTAACAGCTAATTTATTATGGACAGTACAAAGCTAACTATTTACAGAACCTTATTCAAGGTGTTACAGTTACAGAGTGCCTCTGGCTCCAAGTCACATGACTGCATCCTGCTACTTAGTCATTAGCATACTAAGATCTTAAAGGGACATCACTCTTAAAGTCAATCGTACAACATCCCCCTTCTTTCCAAAGATAGGTCTTGTATGCTAATAGTAAAACACATAACATTAAAATTACTTACTCTGTTGTTTTTCTCAAGATGACCACTTTTGAGGTCTTAGCATTCTTGGAAAGTTCTGGCACCTCATCTTGAAGAACTGACAGACAATGCTTTAACACATTCCTCCTCTGCCTCCTCAGGACATTGTGTGCCCTTTGCCTCTCCTTATCCACCGCATCTGAAGGCCTGGGACAGAGTATTTGGTTTCATGGAGGTACCGGTCCATTCTGGCTCATTGCGGTGCTGGCGGTTCTCTAGAGAGCAGAACTGAAGGCGCTGCACAGTTGTGCTGTTACTGGGTTCCCAGACTGCACCATGTGATGTTGGTCAGAGTCTGCGAGCGGGTTCCAGTCCTTGGAGATTGCCCCTTGGCAATGCTCTCATGGATAGTTATGATGTTGTGGTTCTTACACGCTGGTAGTCCTGCCACTGCTGGTCCACACGTGCCTACTAACTAGAATATTTGTGGTTTCCATGCCGACTAGCCATATCTGCATTGCATTATTAGTGTGCCACTGCAAGGGATGGATGACCTGTTGTATGCGGATAACTTGACAGTTGTTGGTTGTATCATTGATCTTCAATGACTCCGGTACATATCTTTGAGGATTTGGACTGATAGGATATTTTCACTAGCTCCCGTGTCAATCTTGACCCTGAGTGTATGCTTGCCAGATTTCTTTGGGCACATGATGTTAATAGTGGTGAAAGCTTCCAGTTGTTTGACTTCATCAACATGGTGGGCTGAATTTTTCAAGCCGAGAGCGGTGGTGAGCTTCAAAAAAAGCGTGGCAAATGCGTGGAATGTGCACTGTGGAGCCGCCGCGATATCTGGCACGCTGTCTCATTTACATGGAGGAGGCGGAGCGCCCACCCCCAATGACATAGAGGAGGCGGGCACTCCGTCCCCGGGAACGGTGTCCGGCACCAAGGCACAGGCGCCGCACCATTTTTAAAGGGCTTTAGGCCCTTCCGTTTCATTTCAATATTTAAAGTAACAGTTTTCTGAAAAATAAAGTTAAACATTTATTCACAATGCCAATCACCTCTCCCACCCCCACCCCTCAATGATTAATCAGTTTATTTTTTGTACTTTCTTCGAGAGTAAACTCTTGATCCCGACCTTCCCCCCGCAAACTTTCTTTACATTACCCTTCAACCCCTTGCCACCATCCCCTCAACCAATCGCATTAGGTTTTGCGGTTCCCCGCACACCCACCAACAGCACCCCACTGCCCTGAAAACTTCACCCCTCCCCATCAGTGTTACACCTCGGATCTATGAACAGTCATCCGAAGGCACGGATGATCCAGCAACCAGCCAGAATATTGGCATGGGACTGCCATAACTGCCCAGTGTCCTTTTGCACTACATGCCTTGCATAGGTCTTGAAATGCAGGACAACGTCTCGCTGAGTAGGACCGAGCACACTTACCACACAAAATGCTTGCTCTTTTCAACCTGATTATGGTGTCGAAACTGTTGGCTGCATCTAGTGCTTGCAGGCGCTGCTGTCCAGTGCAATAGCTTCGTATTTCCTGCCATCTTCCAGCAGTGCATCAATGCTGTGACCTTCCTTTTCCCCCAAGAAGTCTCTCTGAAATTCTTCAATGGATGTTGATACAATCACACGCTCCATCATTCGGTCTGACAACTCAGCTTCTGACAAATTGCATCCGTTGCCCTTACTACGGCATCTATAGAGGAACTGATCTATTGATTCCTGTGGCTGTTGCCTATAGGGCATCAATTACAGGCGGTGAATTCTAAAAATCATTCATAATCGGAGTTGATCTTCCAGCACTTTTCATATCTTTGCAGGATCTTTCTGATCCTCCGCAGATAATCCAGAGAATTGATTATGTGTAAGCCCTCATTTCCAACTGCTATTAGTATTTTTACATCTTGTTTCTCTGGTTCTGTAATTACATGGTCTGTGAAGCATAACTGCATTTTCTGTTTGAAAAGTTGGAGCTCAGATAGGATATCCATGGCCTTCCAGTTCATGCTGGAAAATTTGGTATCCATTTTTCTGCTGTTCTTTTGCTTTAAAACTTGCTTTAATATTTGTTCTGTGACTCAGTACTGCTTTCCCTTTTAAAAAAACTCTCTTGCTGTTTTGATTGACAGGAGTAGATGTTTAGCAGTGCTTGTCTGTTTATCTAGCTTCTAGCACGCTAGTCTGTCTGTTTACGCAGCTATGCAATAGGCATTTCAAGTGTTTTTTTCTGCTAGAGTTTGTTTATACAACCATTCGATAGGCAATTCTTCACGCTTGAGTGGTTTTACGGGTTTTGTCTGTCTGAGTGAATTAAAGCTCTTCATGCTTAGTGATTTAATTTTTTTTAAACTTTAGCTGTGAGCTGCGAGCTGCATGAATGGAGAATTCCCACGCTTTTGCTGCACATAGTATTCAAGATGTGCTCTCACAAATGCCCTATATAACTGAAGCATAACATCCTTACTTTTATTTTCAACTCCTCTCGTAATAAAGGTTTGCATTCCATTGGCTTCCTTTATTATTTGCTGTATCTGCATACTAACTTTTTGTGACTCATGCATTGGAACACCTAGATCCCTCTGCACCTCAGAATTCTGCAGTTATTTTCCTTTTAAGTAATACCTTGCTTTTTCATTCTTCCTGCCAAAGTGAACAACTTCACATTTTCCCACATTATACTCCATCTGCCAGAGTTTTGCCCACTCACTCAACCTATCTATATCGGTCTGCAACCTCCCTATATCCTCTTCACACATACTTTCCTACCTATCTTTGTGTCATCTGGTAATGGTGCCACCTCAATCAGCGTGGGAGGAGAGCTTTTGAAAACAATCGATCAGCCTGAGAGAAGGATTGGACATTCCCTGTTTTTTCTTTTACTCTGTCTTTAAAAGAAGTTGACTTTGCAAGCACCTCAAAGCTTTTTTTTAATAGGGATTCCTGGACCATCGGGAAAATGGCTCACCCGATCGCAATGAATGATTTGCAGCACTCTGTCTTCTACAACTTAAGGTAAGTGTTTTTTTCTTTCCCTGTTTGGGACAATTATTTTTTTTTAACTTTCTCTCTTAGCTGTAGGAAGATAGCTTTTAAGCTGTTTTGCCAATGGTCTTTAATCTTACATTCTGACTTTTCATCACAACTACTACCATGTAATTAGTTCCTTTTTATGTTGTCTGATGCAACATAAATCAGACATGTGGAGTCCAGTTGGTTGAAGATCTCAAAACAGTTTTATTAGCAGCTAACATATTCTGTACAGTACAGAATTTACAGAACCTTACTCAAGGTATGACAGTTACAGAGTGCCTCTGGCTCTGAGTCACATGACTGCATCCTGGTACTTAGCTCATTAGCATACTAAGATCTTAAAGGGAATGGAATCCCTTTCAATCTTGATACATGGCAGAATTAACATGCAGCACCCACAAAGCCATGTGCATGCAATCAATAGAATCCAGCATCATGGGGGAGCCTGCAAACCTAGCAAAGCAGTGTGTTCATTCTGCCCTGCTTTTCTCTGGCAAGAGAGAACAAATTGTAAAAAAAAAACAGAAAGTAATAGAGGGATACAGCACCAAAATAGGCCCTTCAGCCCAATGAGTCTGCACCGACCATCAACCACCCATTTATACTAGTCCTACATTAATCCCATTCTTTCCCTCTCACATCCCCACCTTCCCTCAATTCTCCTACCACCTACCTACACTAGGGACAATTTTTACAATGGCCAATTTACCTATCAACCCACAAGTTTTTGGCATGTGGGAGGAAACAAGAGCACCTGGAGGAAACCCACACGGTCACAGGGAGAACGTGCAAACTCCACACAGGCAGTACCCAGAACCAAACCTGGGTCGCTGGAGCTGTGAGGCTGTGGCGCTAGCCATTGCACCACTGTGCTGCCCCTGTTGTTGTTGGAAGTGTTGAAAGTTTTGGAAATACTCAGCAGGTCAGGCAGCATCTTTGGAGAGAGAAGCAAAGTTAATGTTTCAGGTCCATGACCCTTCATCAGAAGTTATTTAAGAGAACAAAATGTAGTTAGTTCTTTTTGAATAGAGAGACTCAGTGGTCTCCCTTATGCCACAGGGGATGGCAAACTGCTAGATGTCGTTAATATCTCCAGCTCCAGCCTGGAAGGAACCAGGGACATAAAAGTTCATCACCACAGTCACCTTCACAGCCACTGGCAGTAAGGTCCTTGCCCTGCTGTGAGGTTACGGTTGTGGTTGTGAAGGTGGCAGACTTCATTCAGGACTTCCTTACTGAGGCACAGATATCTCACACATTGTTCCTCACTGAGGTTCAGGTAGGAGAATTTCTCCCCGAACACCCTGGATGGATATGACCTCCTCTAAGAGCCTATCACTCCCATCCTCCTCCTCCCTCTTTCAGCAGCTTGTATTTCTCCTTGTGACCTCTGTGCATTCTGCTGTATTCCAAGGGGAATGCCTACTACTGTACTTTTGTATGCAAGCAACAGGTTTCTGCAGAAGCCTTAAAGTCAGCAAAAAGCTCTTCAGAACCTGCCAAACCACTCCTTGAAACAACTATAGAAAGCAGCAAACACTTATAGAATTGTAGCAACTAACATGTAAGTAGTTGATGACCCCTTTAAATTGAGCTTGTGAGGGGGGGGTGGTGGTGTGCTGTCCTTCATGCTGCTTAAAGTGTGCTCAGCTGTGCAATCTTAAGAGAGGGTGTTGGCTGGAGTGTTGAAACCCAAATGGTAGCTCTGGCATCAAATCATCGTTGCATACTGATTGACTTCGTGATCTGCCAGCACTGCATTCTTCCGGTGGAAGTTCACTGCGGGCACCTTGTCACCATCAAGATGGCATCTGATGTACTTCAAATCACAAGTGTGCATACGTGTTGTGGATGCCATTCTGCAGCTCTGAGAGCACTCATTAGGCGCTACTGAGCCTAATTTCTTGCCCATGCATTCCATTTCCTCTTCTGTCCTTAAACTTTCTGGCAATAGAATTTTTTGGCACCTTTCCCCTTTCTGTGCACTTTTCTGATTTTGTTGCCCATTGCATAATGGAGTGGCTCCAGTTTTGAACATGCCCTGTGATTGGCAGGATTCTGCCAAGGCTCAAAGTAAGTGTTATATGTAAAAGGGGATACCAAAAAGATGAACGGGGCAGAGGAGAGGTTGTCAGGACAAACTAAATAATGAACAAAGATATAAATGAAAGCTGTAAAAGAAGAGTAGATGATACAGTGCTCCAGCCTGTCACATACTATTGCCAATGAACCAGTTCAAATAAAATGATTAATGTTGTGGATAAGCTCTTCTCCTTGATTAACGTACCTGAAGACTAGTAAAAATTTGAGACATACCAAGCTGCCTAATTATAAATGGGATAATGTTCAGCTAATTCCTACAGGCATCAATGGACAGAACGAAAGAGAGCTGCTCCCACAATATAAACCATTTGAATTGGAGGAAACAGTGGAAAAATACAAGCAAACAGGCTCCAGAGACTATGGTTTAGAACACTCAGTAGATGACTGCCACTGTCAACATACTACAAAATATTACCATTTTAAATTGGAAGATGCTGCCTTGAATGCTGAAAAAGTTTAATATTGATATTAAACATTTATTGTGGTAGAAATGCTCCCGGTGCATCGTGTGTACGAGCTGCAACCCAGATAATCCAATACATATCCCAAATGTATTCACTCAATCTATCCGAGATAAATACAATAGTTTGCAGACAGGTTGCACATTCTGCCTGCTGTAAAACTAAGATGGAGCCATAAAATATAATTCCAACATAGATTTCAATATAAATAATCATTTCAAAGTTCAATATTCTGCTATAGATCTAAGCATCATAAAGGTAGCCACAAACAACTTATTTTTAAAACAAGTTTTATTGTAATCAGCTGCAAGGTTTTATTTGGACTGACTGACAGGTATATCTTACTAAATGTTACTTACAGATGGGACAACAATGTAACATGATTCTGCAAAGTCTCTCAGGATTTTATTTGTGTTTTGGGGCTGAATTTTGCAGAGACGGCAGATGTCCCACCTCCAGGGCTGAAAGCACAAGGTGGCCCCTCTTTGGCCGGCGGTGGGACCCAGGGCAGCATATGACCAGCAGCCTGTCCCAAGAGCTGTCGGCCCCAATCAGAGGACCTGCAGCTCAACAGCCACAGCAGCATCACTGCTAGCGGTGGCCATTGCTGAGACTACAACACCAGGGAGAGTCACATCAATGGCTGAGCGCCCTCAATGAATGGTAAGTGGGGTTGGGGGACGCCAGGGCCAGGCAGGCAGGCCCCAGTGATCAATGGGGGGGGGGGAACGGGGCGGTGTTGCTGAGCGCCGGCTGTGCTGTTGCCATAAGGGAGGCCATTGTGGCTGGCGTGAGGGCCTCTCTGCAGGTTTCACCTGGTGATCTCCCCACACAGCTGCGGGCCCTCCCAATATGAGCAAAATGCCTGTGAAGGCAGGAAGTGCCTTTTATTGGCCACTTAAGTGGCTTAATTGGCCTTCCAGCGGGTGTCCAAGCTGCCAACTTTCCCAGCTGGCAAATTGGCATGGCAGCAGAAAGCCACCAGGCTCCCCTCCTTTGCCTTCCCCCACCATTTTACCAGTCTTCCTGCCTCCGAGCCCATCCCTAAAGGGCCTGGAAAATTCTGGCCTTGGTTTCTGCTTCCTTTCATTCCCCTCCTCGAGGTGTTGGTCTTTGCTAGTGTACATTTCTGTGGTCAGTAGTCTCTCTCTGCTAATCCAATTAATCAGTCCTCCTTTACAGCAGACTTTAGAAAATGAGTGATAGAGAATTCACCGCTGAACATATCACAGC
Organism: Heterodontus francisci; assembly: GCF_036365525.1. NCBI lineage: Eukaryota > Metazoa > Chordata > Chondrichthyes > Heterodontiformes > Heterodontidae > Heterodontus > Heterodontus francisci. The sequence continues at coordinate 79,041,689 of NC_090379.1, forward strand.
TTAATGCAATTCTGTTGTCAGTTACTTGCCACATGTATGAATTTCCCAGCAGGGCTCGGTAGATGGTGACCAGGAGAAGAACGCAGGTGATTTTTTTTCTCTCCCATACCATCTCAAGGACACTGAGCCCAATTGTTGCACCTTTACAGTCACCTCAGCTGAAATCAGCATGAAGTATGTTTTTAAATTAATTCTTAGAATGTGAGCATCACTGGCACGGCCAGCATTTCTTTCCCATCCTTAACTGCACTTGAGCAGTTGCTGGTGAAGTGCCTACAGTTGAGTGTCTTGCTACATCAATTCAGAGAGCAGTTAAGATTCAACAATGTTGCTGCAGGTATGAAGTCACATGTAGGCCAGACTAGGTAAGGGCAGCAGATTTTCTTCTCTGAACTGCATTAGTGAACTAGTTGGGTTTTTACAACAATCCAGTTGTTTCATGATCATTATTTATGAGACTAGCATTTTATTCCAAATTGATTAATTGAATTTTAATTTCACCAGCTGCTATGGTGGGCTTTGAACTCACGTCTCCAGAGCTTTATTCTGAGCCTCTGGATCACTAGTCCAGTAAAGTTGCCACTATGGATGTAAATGTAGGGGACATAATCAAGCAGTTTGCAGACGACACGAAAATTGGCCGTGTGGCTGATAGTGAAGAGGATAGCTGTAGACTGCAGGAAGATATCAATGGACTGGTCATATGGACAGAAAACTGGCAAATAGAATTCAACCTAGAACTAGGCAAAGGAATACACGATTAATACTGAGAGGTGTAAAGGAGGTGAGGGACCTTGGCGTGAACATCCACAGATCCCTGAACACAGCAGGCTAGGTCAATAAGGTGGTTAAGAAGGTATATGGAATCCTTTCCTTTATTAGCTGAGGTATAGAATATAAGAGCAGGGAGGTTATGCCGGAACTGTATAACTCATTGGTTAGGCCACAACTTGAGTACTGCGTGCAGTTCTCGTCACCTCATTACAGAAAGGATGTAATTGCACTAGAGAGGATACAGAGGAGATTTACAAGGATGTTGTCAGAACTGGAAAAATGCTGCTATGAGGAAAGATTGGATAGGCTGGAGTTGTCCTCCTTGGAACAGAGGAGGGTGAAGGGAGATTTGATTGAGATGTACAAAATTGAGAGGGGCCTGGATAGAGTGGTTGGGGAGGGCCTATTTATCTTAGCAGAGAGGTCAGTGACTAGGAAACATAGAATTAAAGTGATTGGTAGAAAGATTAGAGGGGGGATGAGGAAAAGTTTTTACGCTAGAGGGTGGTGGGTGTCCAGAACTCACTGCCTGAAAGTGTAGTAGAGGCAGAAACCCTCAACTTATTTAAAAGATGTCTGGATATGCACCTCAAGTGCTGTAACTTGCTGGGCTATGGACCAAATGCTGGAAAGTGGGATCAGGCTAGGTGGCTCATTTTTCGGTTGGCGCAGACACGATGGGCCTCTTTCTGAGCTGTAACCTTTCTATGATTCTATGCTACCATCCTGCTCTGCATAGGCCAATAGCATACCAGATGGCGAATATACCCATTGAGCCATTGGAGGAGTCCTTTAGTTTCTTCTAGTGGTAAGCTGTGATGACATAGGCTGGTGGAATGGGCAGAGAAGTGACAGATGAAATTTAATGCATAAGTGTATGAAGTCATTCATTTTGGTAGGAAGAACAAAGAGAGGCAATATAAAATAAAGGGTACAATTCTAAAGGGGTTGCATGAGCAAAGGACCTGGGGGTATATGTGCACAAATCATTGAAGGTGGCAGGGCAGGTTGAGAAAACGGTTCATGCAGCATCACAGGCTTTATAAGTAGGGTCATAGAGTACAAAAGCAAGGAAGTTATGATAAAACTGTATAAAACTCTGGTTCAGCCTCAGCTGGAGTATTGTGTCTGGTTCTGGGCACCACATTTCAGGAGGATATGAAGGCATTAGAGGGGGTGCAGAATAGTTTCACAAGAATTGTTTCAGGGATTAGGAACTTCAGTTACATGGATAGATTGGAGAAGCTGGGGCTTATGCTCCTTGCAGAAGAGAAGATTAAGAGGAGATTTAATTCAAAATCATCAAAATCATCCAGACAGAGTAGATAGGGAGAAGCTGTTCCCATTGGTGAAAGGAACGAGATCCAGAGCACACCGATTTAAGGTGATTGGCAAAAGAAGCAATGGCAACATGGGGAGGAACTTTTTTATGGTTAGGATGTGGAATGCACTGTCTGAGAGTGTGGTGCAGGCAGATTTAATCAAGGCCTTCAAAAGGGAATTGGACAATTATCTGAAGAGAAAAAAATTGCGCAGCTATGGAAAACGGCAGCGATTGGGAGTGATGAGTTATTCTTGCAGAGAACTGGCACAGACATGATGGGCTAAATGGCCTCCTTCTGTGCTGCAGCCATTCTATGATCCTATGAACTGGAACCTGATGCAAAATACCACATAATGCAAGTAGCTTTCTGCACCTGCATCATTAATGTTTGTGTTGAATTGTTATGTTGCTCAAATTCCTTTGCTGGTAATTAAATAATCTTATTAAACTTGAAGCTTTTGATTAATAGCAGAGGCAGAATTGTACTTGTATCATGTGTCATGGAGATAACAGCTTATCAAGGCAGTTCAACATTATTGCCTGTATATTTAAATACTCCACTGGTCTGCTATCAACTGCTGCTAACATTTTGAGAAGGCATATCCGTATATGGTGCCAGTACCTAAAATGACTCTTACCCCATTGAACAGAAGTGAAAAATACATGGAGAACAGCATTGACTATCCAGTCCACGTCACCATTCCACTTTCAAGGAGATCTTATGTATAGCCAGAGCAAGGTCAGCTAGCAAAGATAAAAATATCCCACACAAATGGAATTTTCCTGTTCTATTAGTTCCAAGGCAGCACACTATTGGAACAATAAAATTAACCAGCTGCACAATGTTCAATCGACTTAGTGATGCATATCGTGGTGCTAGCCATATTTAGGAGCAAAACAGCAGGACGATCATTCTGCTCACAGGTTTATTATTGTAGGAAATTCTAATTAGTTTTTCTGTGAAAAGTCAAATTATGTTATCTTAAAAAGCTGATAAAGCTGTTTAAGATAAATAAAAACTATTTATTAACATTGTGAATTTAATCAGAAGCATTAGATTCAAGAACATTGTATTTTCTGATGCAAAACACAACCCCCCTTTCCCAGCCTTCTGAAATTGGAGAAACAGAGATATTGGAAAATATGGATTTTTCAGCTCTGAAAGAAGACATCTGAGAGGTGACTGTGTAGAGATTTTGATAGAAAGTGATATAGGAAAGGTAGTTCTGGAAAGCTGCTCTATATTACATTTTGAGAGTAAGCCTAGGGGACCATAGCTTCTGACCCAATTTTGAAAGCCTTAATATGCAAAAGAGATGTGTTCACCTCATCCTGATTTCCCGCAGTAGACCATGGGTGCTGCACATGGGTCTTAGATGTTTGTGGATTACTAAATGAGGTTGAGATAAATAGGTTGCTGTTTACAGCAAGACTGATGGAAGTTTAGACGGGGAAAGAAGTTCCAACAAGTCATTGGAGGACTGCAGTAAACATGCTTCATTTTATGCACAGCTTACATTTGTGCCACGATTCCAGCTAACCTGTATGTGCCATTAATTTGCAGATTAAAATATTCTCATCAATACTGAGTGGATACACAAGGCAAAATGCAATTTCTGCTCACCGAATGTTAGTGTACGTAGGGACACGGGATACTGTAAAGGCTATGGGCCCTGACAACATTCCGGCAATTGTACTGAAGACCTGTGCTCCGGAACTAGCCACGCATCTAGCCAAGCTGTTCCAGTACACCGACAACACTGGCATCTCCCAGCAATGTGTAAAATTGCCCAGGTATGTCCTGTACACAAAAAGCAGGACAAATCTAACCCGACCAATTACTGCCCTATCAGTCTACTGTCAATTATCAGCAAATTGATGGAAGGGGTCATGGATAGTGCTATCAAGTGGCACTTGCTCAGCAATGACCTGCTCACTGATGCTCAGTTTGGGTTCTGCCAGGGCCACTCAGCTCCTGAACTCATTATAGCCTTGGCCCAACCATGGGAAAAAGATCTGAACTCCAGAGGTGAGGTGAGAGTGATTGCCCTTGACATTAAGGCAGCATTTGACCGAGTATGGCATCAAGGAGCCCTAGCAAAACTGGAATCAATGGGATCCGGGGAAAAATTCTCCACTGGTTGAAGTCATGCCTAGCACAAAGGAAGATGGTTGTGGTTGTTGGAGGCCAATCATCTCAGTCCCAGGATATCACTGCAGGCGTTCCTCAGTGGAGTGCCTTAGGCCCAACCATCTTCAGCTGCTTCATCAATGATCTTTCCTCCATCATAAGGTCAGAAGTGGGTCATTCAGTGATGATTGCACAATGTTCAGCACCATTCGCAACTGAAGCAGCCCATGTCCATATGCAGCAAGACCTGGACAACATTCAGGCTTGGGCTGATAAGTGGCAAGTAACATTCGCGCCACACAAGTGCCAGGCAATGAACATCTCAAACAAGAGAGAATCTAACCATCTCCCCTTGATGTTCAATGGCATCACCATCACTGAGTCCCCCACTATCAACATCCTGTGGGTTACCATTGACCAGAAACTGAACTGAACTTGAGTAGCCATATAAACACTGTGGCTACAAGAGCAGGTCAGAGGCTGGGAATACTGTCGTGAGTAACTCACCTCCTGTCTCCCCAAAGCCTGTCCACCATCTACAAGGCGCAAGTCAGGAGTGTGATGGAATACTCTGCACTTGCCTGGATGGGTGCAGCTCCAACAACACGCAAGAAGCCCGACACCATCCAGGACAAAGCAGCCGCTTGATTAGCACCTATCCACCACCGTCAACATTCACTCCCTTCACCACCGACGCACAGTGGCAGCAGTGTGTACCATATACAAGATGCACTGCAGCAGCTCACCAAGGCTCCTTCGACAGCACCTTCCAAACCGGCGGCCTCCACCACCTAGAAGGACAAGGGCAGCAGGTGCATGGGAACACCACCACCTGCAATTTCCCCTCCAAGCCACACAGCATCCTGACTTGGAACTATATCACAACATCCAATTTTGCCGAGAGGCATCATTGAACCCACCAGTTTTGTGGCATCTAATTCAGCTGCTTTGCTTTTCTATTTGTATTCTCTCCACTCCTATGTTATCGCATGAATTCATCTCTTATCTTTCAAACAATCTCTGTTGATGGTTATCTGAGCAATTTTTCTTTGGCTATTCACTGTGTTTGCATTTAGTAGCCTTCATTTGATAGCACAAAATGAAAGTAGAGTTTAATTTCCAGGACTACTGTCAGGAAATCTTGTACTAATAGAAATGTCGGATAACCATGAGAATTTAGTGGACCAGTGACTGCTGTAAGTTTATTATTCAGAGAACTGTTTGTGATGTGCTGAATAGACAGAGGTTACAAGCACTTTTTGTTGTTTAAATAAAATGTTGCCCATTATCCAGTGATAGAAGTCTGCCATATTCAATTCTGACCTCTGCAGTAGGTGTCCTGGCCCAAATGATCATAAATATAGGGACAAAGAAATGTCATTCTTGCAGAGCTGTGCAAATCTCAGACAGCCTCATCATGATATAATTAATTAATTCTTCAGCCCTTTTGTTTTACCCATATCATCTGTGACAAAGCACTTTTGTCTTGCAAATAACAGTTAATAGGCTATCGCTGATGTTTTCTGCACCATTGCAGCCATTTCTGTAAAGAAAACGCACTCAGCACTTCAAATGTAAATGCAAATTTAGTGAGTTCAGTAATTGTATTTTAAGGATCCGAGAGGAAGGCAACAAATAAACACTGCGAATGTCTATTTGAATGCACTATAAAGTGAATGCAGTAGACTTCAGGCAGTTTAGTTGCCTCAAGGGGTATATAGGCCTCATACTAATGCACTGAATTATTATTGATGGCTGAGGCAGTTCTGCTCTGCTGGTGAACCAATAATGTCAAAGCTGTACCTGAAAGATTAATTATAGGAGAGAATGGGCTGTGGTTTCCTGGGACTGAGACATTAATAGAGACTGAGCATTGGTTTCCAGGGATTCTTCAGACAGGGTAACAAATGTACAAGATAATATAGCACATGTAACAGACCAATATTTAGCTGTTTCATATTAGTAAAAATACAAAACAAATGAAAGTGTACAAGCAAAATGTCTTTTTTTTACGCTGTGAATGCTTAACGATCCTCCCCTTCCCTAAATGTTTCTTAAGAAAGACAAGAGATTGAGTGGCTGCTAATTTTATACTTCTATTAACAATGTATTGCTCCATTTCCAAACCTGTCTTAAAGACGAAACCATGTAATATTCAATACTCAAGTCAGTTTTCTATTCGAATAAACTCATTTTCCAATCTCAAAACCATTCTACAGAATATTTTTAAAGTGCATCAACAGTTCAACATACCATTTATCCTATTGCCTTTTCGTTAATTAAAACTGTACTTACATTGAGGAAAATAACGCTCATGAAAATATTTTGTGAAAGTATTTGCAGATGGTCAAGAATTGCTTTCATGGAAATGCCAGTAGTATGGCCATGCCATTTAGTATTGCTAGAGGTGCTCTTGTGAGTTAAATATTACATTCAAATATATCCTGAGGATACACTTGAATAGTGTGGGAGTCAAACTAATGTTGTCTGAATGATACTCAGTTCTACTACTGCTGAAGCTGTGTTAATTTTGTCAAGCTTGTGATGTATTAACATAATATACCGTGGAGTGCAAGTGTATCAATTCTCACCCCATGTTCTCCAAGTTTTTTAATCATTCTCAGTTTGGCATTGCTAGCAAGGCCAGCGTTTATTGCCCACCCTACTTGCTCTGGAGAAGTGGTGGTGAGCTTTCTTGATGAATTGCAGTAGTCCTTGTGGTGAAGGTGCTTCCACAGTGCTGTTCAGTAGGGAGTTTCATGATTTTGATCCAGTGACGCACATGGAATTGTGATGCATGTCCAGGTCAGGATGGTGCGTGACTTGGAGGAGTACTTGAAGGTGATGGTGTTCCCATGCTGCCCTTGCTCTTCTAGGTGGTGGAGGTCTTGGTTTTGTGGGAAGGAGAGTGTAAAGAAAGAGCTTGCACTGAAGCAGAACAGAAAATTATACAACCACTCAATGAAGACCATTTTCATGCAGCTGGTCACAGGGGTTTGGGAAGAGGTCAATTGTCAGTCCTCTCCATTTAGGAATGATACACTGACTATGGAGCCTAAAACAGAGGGAGAAATGGAACTTTGAAACGGGGAGGACAGCACCATAATTTTCTTCCCATTATAACCCTAACTTTGGATCTTGGCGGTGCAGTGGTTAGCACCGCAGCCTCACAGCTCCAGGGACCCGGGTTCAATTCTGGGTACTGCCTGTGCAGAGTTTGCAAGTTCTCCCTGTGTCTGCGTGCGTTTTCGCCGGGTACTCCGGTTTCCTCCCACATCCAAAGACTTGCAGGTGATAGGTAAATTGGCCGTTGTAAATTGCCCCTAGTGTAGGGAGGTGATAGGGAATATGGTATTACTGTAGGGTTAGTATATATGGGTGGTTGTTGGTCGGCACAGACTCGGTGGGCCGAAGGGCCTGTTTCAGTGCTGTATCTCTAAATAAAAATATCAAGTGCCTTTTTTTAACATTTTGATACAATTCTTGTTAATTTTCTACCCTGCTATTTAAGAATGGCATACCATTACAAAATGGTATTATCTAAATGAAAACAAAAATTAAGATCCTACATTGAATTCAGAAGTCGAAATTAGTCAAAGTCCTACATTTATTTTTACCTGAACAATAGGTTTGTGTCACAGAAGAGTTCGAATGTATTTCCTGGCTGTACCCTGTGGTTTCATGCATGAGGTTCTATAACAGAAAGAACTGTAGCAAGGACAGTTATTTACCAACTTGGTTCTGTGGTAAGTGTCTGCAGTTTGAGTAGCTTCAGATCAGAGTCATTGAGCTGGAGGCCGAGCTGCAAACACTGCAATGCATCAGGGAGGGGGAAAGTTACCTGGACACTTTGTTCCAGAAGGCAGTCACACCCCTTAGGATAGGGTCATCTGTTTTGATCAGTGGTCATGGACAGGAGGGTGTGACTGTGAGTCAGACAGGTAAGGGGATCGAGTAGGTGGGAGTGGAGGAGCCTCAAACCTTGCAATTGAGCAACAAGGTCGAGGTTTTTACAGCTTGTAATAACAAGAGTGAGGGCTGTAGTGTGAATGAGCAGACTGATCATGACACCATGGTACAGGAAGCCATTCAAGTGGGGGAAGCAAAAAGGAAAGTAATGGTAGTAGGGGACAGTTTAGTGAGGGGGATTGACACTGTTCTCTGCAGCAAACAGCAAGAGTCCAAAACGTTGTGTTGCCTGCCCCTTGCCAGGATTCAGGACATCTGCTCAGGGCTGGAGAGGAACTTATAGAGGGGGAGGATCCAGTCATTGTGGTTCATGTAAGTAACAATGACATAGGCAGGACAAGGAAAGAGGTACTGGATAGTCAGTATGAGGAGCTAGGCACCAAATTAAGAAGCAGAACCTCAAAGGTAATAATCTCTGGATTATTACCTGAGCCATGTACAAATTGGAGCAGGGCAAATAGGATTAGAGAAATGAATGCGTGGCTCAAAGACTGATGTGGGAGAAGTGGGTTCTGGTAAGTGGGGCACTGGCACCAGCACTGGGAAAAGTGGGGGCTGTACCATTGGGACGGTCTACACCTGAACTATGCTGGGACTGGTGTTCTAGCGAGTCACTTAACTAGGGAAGTAGAGAGGGTTTCAAACTAAATAGTGGGAGCAAAGGATCACATTTGCGAAGATGTGGTAAATCAGAGAGTAGAGACAAGGCAAGAGAGAAAGGTATTAATATGGGAAAAGATAAACAAACCATGACAGGAAGGGACAGTGATTACAAATCTAAGAGTAAATCAACAGACAAGGCTAGAGGTTTCAAAAATAATAAAAAGACAAAACTAAAGGCTTTGTATTTTAATGCACGTAGAAACAAAACAAATGAACTGATAGTGCAAATAGAAATAAATAAGTATGATCTGATAGCCATTACAGAGACATGGCTGCAGGCCGACATAGATTGGGACCTGAATATTGAAGGGTACCTGGCATTTAGGAAGGACAGGAAGCTAGGAAAAGGTGGAGGGGTGGCTCTGTTAATTAATGATGGTATTAGCACAATGGAGAGGGATGACCTAAGTTCAGGAAACCAGGATGGAGAAGCGGTTTGGGTCGAGATGAGAAATGATAAAGGCAAGAAATCACTTGTGGGAGTCATGTACAGGCTCCATAACAGTAACCTGGGAGGATTGGGTATAAAGGAAGAAATAATGGGTGCTTGTCAGAAAGGTACGGTGATAATCATGGGGGATTTTAATCTACATATAAATTGGAAACATGAGATGGGACAAGGTAGCCTAGATGAGGATTTCATAGAATGTTTTTGGGATAGTTTCTTCGAACAGCATGTTCTGGAGCCAACCAGACAGCAGGCTATACTGAACCTGGTATTGTACAACAAGCTAGGTTTAATTAATGACCTCATAATGAAGGCACCCCTAGGCAGCAGCGATCATCATATGATTGAATTTTACATTCTGTTTGAGGGAGAGAAGAGTGGGTCTAAGACAAGTAAATAAGGGCAATTATGAGGGCATGAAAGCAGAGCTAGCAAAAGTGAACTGGCAAAATAGGTTAAGGGATAGGTCAATAGAGATGCAGTGGCAGACATTTAAGGGGATATTTCAGAATACACAGAATAGATACAATCCAACGAGAAAGAAAAGTTCTAAGGGGAGGACCCACCATCTGTGGTTAACTAAAAAAGTTAAAGATAGTATCAAACTTAAAGAAAAAGCATATAATTGCGCAAAGATGGGTGGCAGTTCAGAAGATTGGACAGAGTATAAAAAGCAGCAAAGAACGAATAAAAGATTAATAAGGAGGGAAAAATTAGAGTACGAGAGAATGCTGGTGAGAAATATAAGACAGACAGTAAGATTTTCTATAGATATTTTAAAAAGAAAAGAGTTAACAAAGTGAGCATTGGTCATATAGAAAGTGAGTCTGGGGAATTAATAAGGGAAAATAAGGGGATGACAGATGAATTGAAAAGGTGTTTTGCATCGGTCTTCAAGATACAAGTAACATCCCAGAAATAGCTGTAAATCAGGAAATGGAAGGGAGGGAGGAAATCAAGAAAAATACAATCATCAGGGAAGTCGTACTGAACAAATTGTTGGAGCTGCAGGCTGACAAGTCCCTGGGTCCTGATGGACTTCATCCTAAGGTCGTAAAAGAAGTGGCTAGTGAGATAGTTAATGCAGTAGTTTTGTTTTTCCAAAATTCCCTAGATTCGGGGAAGGTTCCATTCGACTGGAAAATAGCCAATGCAATTCCTTTATTCAAAAACAGAGGGAGACAGAAAGCAAGAAACTCCAGGCCAGTTAGCTTAACATCTGTCATAGGGAAAATGTTAGAAGCTATTATTAAAGACATTATAGCATGACATTTAGAAAAAGTCAAGGTAATCAGGCAGAGTCAACATAGTTTTGTGAAAGAAAAATTATGTTTAACCAATTTATTGGCATTCTTTGAAGAAATAACGTGCTGTGGATAAAGGGGAACTGATGGATGTACTGTACTTAGATTTCCAGAAAACATTTGATAAGGTGCCACATCAAAGGTTATTGTGGAAAATAAAAGCTCATGGTGTAGGGGGTAACATTTTGGCATAGATAGAAGATTGGCTAGCTAACAGGAAACAGAAAGTACGCAGAAATGGGTCATTTTCCGGTTGGCAAGATGTAACTAGATGTTACATTGGTTGTAGCAAGATGTGCCACAGGGATCAGTGCTGTGGCCTCAACCTTTTAACAATTTATAGAAAATGACTTGGATGAATGGATCCAAGATATGGTTGCTAAATTTTCTGATGACACAAAGATAGGTAGGAAAGTAAGTTCGGAAGAGGACATAAGAAGGCTACTAATGGATATAGATAGGTTAAGTGAGTGGGAAAAGATCTGGCAAATGGAGTATTATGTGGGAAAATGTGAAATTGTCCATTTTGGCAGGAAGAATAAAAAAGAAGCATATTATCTAAATGGTGAGAGATTGCAGAGCTCTGAGATGTAGAAGGATCTGGGTGTCCTAGTGCATGAATTGCAAAAGGTTAGTATACTGTACAGCAAGTAACTAGCAAAAATAATAGAATGTTATCATTTGTAGCGAGGGGAATTGAATACAAAAGTAGGGAGGTTATGCTTCAGCTATATAGGGCATTGGTGAGACCACATCTGGAGTACTATGTACAGTATTGGTCTCCTTATTTAAGGAAGGATGTAAAGGTGTTGGAAGCAGTTCAGAGAAGGTTTACTAGACTAATACCTGGCATGGGCGGGTTGACTTATGAGGAAAGCTTGGACAGGCTAGGCTTGTATTTGCTGGAGTTTGGAAGAGTAAGAGGTGATTTGATTGAAACATATAAGATTCTGAGGGATCTTGACACGTTGGATGTGGAAAGGATGCTTCGTCTTGTGGGAGAATCTAGAACTGGGGTCACTGTTTAAAAATAGGGAGTCACCCGGTTAAGACACAGATGAGTAGAAATATTTTCTCTCAGAAGGTTGTGAGTCTTTGGAGGCAGTGGAAGCAGAGTCTTTAAATATTTTTAAGGCCGGGGTAGATTGATTCTTAATAAGCAAGGGGGTGAAAGATTATTGGGGATTTGTGGGAATGTGGAGTTGAGCTTACAATCAGATCAGCCATGATCTTATTGAATGGCAGAGCAGGCTCAAGGGGCCGAATGGCCAACTCCTGCTCCTAATTCATATGTTCTTATGTTTGTATGTCCTTGTCACTGTGGGGAACACAGAATGACTTGTATTGCAATATTAACAGGTGTCATGAAGACCCCACCTGCCACGAATGAGGCATATTAATTTTGTCATATGAACATTAATTTTAAACTGTTGCTGGAGAGAAGAGATGACTTATTTAAATAGATCAGCAGTGGCTGGAAAACATTTGCATTCTAAGAGACCGTGCCTGGAGATAATAGAACGGCTCCCTGTTCCAATTAACCCAAATGGATTTGGATCACCAGACACTGAATGTGTAAGAAAGCCAACATTCCAGGGTGGCTGCTCAGATGGAAAATCCACAAACGCAGGAGTTTGTTAAAACAGCAAGTCACATGACTAACCCGCTGGCCCAGGTTTTGTTTGAACTGCTCACAGCACAGTTTGGATCAGATTACAACTGAACTTGGAAGAAGAGAGCCTCTCTCCTGGCTAGCTCTCTCTCTCTCTCTCTCTCTCTCTCTCTCTCACAAATCTCCAGATCCATTGAAGTCACATAAACCTCTAGAGAGAAAAGACTCCTACATCGAAACAAGTTTTAAAGCGTGCACTGAACCCCAACAAAACGGCAAGACTTACCGGCAATCAAAGATTCTACATTGAACTCAAAGGACCGTAAATAAATCCCAGCTATTGCCTCAAACTTTTCCCCTTTATTCTTTCTACTGTTCTGTCTCTAACTGTGTATGTGTTTATCACGCATGCATGCTAGCGTGGTCGTGTCGCATACTTGTAGTCGATAACTGAATTAGAGTTTAAGGTTAATAAGCTTCCACCTTTCTTGTTTAAATCTAAGAAAACCCTGTCTGGCTGATTTCTTTGCCTTACAATTGGAGAGCAGTGAACAAGGATTCACTGAGGGGAGCTAAAAACACGGTGTTTTTAAAATTAAACCCTGTTACGGTTAAACCAGGCAAAGGCTGAGAGGGAACCCCTAGAACCCTTTCTCACCTGGTCATAACACAGGGAAGTTGAAAATTTCCCACAAACTAAATCAAGCACATTCCAATGGCCCTTGTTCAGAACTCTGCATTTAAATTTCTGAATATAAAGAACAACCTTTGAGGTGATGACATTTTCAGGGAGACATTTCCAAAGGCAGAGCACCAGTGAATTTTTTACCTTCTGCAACCTTTTTGATATCATGGCCTGTTTCGTTGCCATGGAGTTGGAAAACAGGAGCCAGGTCTGTTTTTGGGTCTGAAACCCGACTCCGGTGGGAAACGGATTAAAGTTCTGAATATCATGGGGGTGAGCCCTTAATTGATATGGAGATGGGTTTCCTGTCCACTTAGAGCCAGTGGGAGTGGGAAATGAGGTGAGCCAGGTGTGGGACTCATTTAGACACCATACGGCGGCCATCACTGAGGCTGCTTGTTCTCCTGAAGGAGACATCTGCGGTTTATGCCAAAGACTTCCACTGCACTAAAGGGAAGTGAAATGACACAGGGGAGCCGCAGGCCTGGCACCCAGGGCTGAGCAGCCCATCGCCAATCTGGATTTAATGCTGGAGGCCGTGAGGGAAGGTCCTCTTCCCAGAGGGTGGCTGGAGGAGGCCAAATTGATGTGCATCAAGGGCACCCCTCTATTCAGCATCATCTCCCTCCACCTCAAATTCCTCCTCCTCTCTTACCTCCTGCTCCTGCTCCTCCCCCAAGGAGAAACCCAGGGCCTCACCGTCCTCCAGGTCCACACCTGTCTGAAGGGTCATGTAATGAGAGTGCAGCAGACCACCACAATGACCAATACCTTTGCAGGAGGGTATTGGAGGACACCGCTAACTGGTCCAGGTACCAGAATTGCATCTTCAGAAGCCCGATGGCCTATTTAATGGTTGTCCTACTGAGTAGGTGGCATTGGTTGTATTGCCTCTGTGCCTTTGTCTGGGGCTCCCATAAGGGGTGAGTAACTATCTCTTAAGGGATATCCTTTCTCCCCTTGGATCCATCCAGATACTTTGGGGTTGGGGTGAAGATCTGACGCAGCCTGGACTGCTGGAGGATAAAGGAGTCATGGCAGCTGCCAGGAAAGTGAGCGCACACATGGAGAAAGTCTTTGTTGTGGTCGTAGACCAATTGGACATTGAGGGAGCGGAAGCCCTTCCTGTTGATGGACCTCACTGGCCGGTCACTGGGTGCTTTGATGGCCACTTGGGTGCAATCCCCCTGCACCTGGGGGAATCCAGTGCTGCTGGTAAAACCCACTGCCCACTGTCCCTGGGAGACCGTCATTGTCATAAAATGAATGTGCTGTCCAGCACTGGCAAAGAGAGCATCAGTAACCACCGAGATACAGTGGTGCGTAGCCGTTTTTGAGATGCCACTAAGGTCCGCAGCTGATCCTTGGAAGGAGCCATAAGTGAAGAAGTTCAAGGCCCCAGTAACTTTGACGGCCACTGGTAGTGCACGGTGACTCGTGCTGCGAAGTACGAGGTCTTTGGTGATGAGGGCAGAGATGTCTGTGACCATCTGCCCGGAGAGTCGCAGTCTCCTGCTGCACTGGGTCTGTCATTTTCAGGTAGCTTCATCTTTGGCATTTGATCCTGTGTTGAGGGTTTTCTCTCTGTTGCCTTCCTGCCCTTCTTTCCTCTTCCATGCCCTCCTGTTGCCTGGGGTTCTGCCCTTCCTTCTTAGGATGTTGCCCTTCTACAACTGCACCCAAAATCTGACATTCGCATCCCTATTGCCAGCTGGAGCCTTCCTCTGGGCTGGTGGCCACCGAATTCGGTGCTCCTCTGCACGCCAAATCTGTTCCAAGCTCAGACACTGAGTGCCCATTCTCCCTGCCACCGTTGCAGCACCAAGGGCACCCCCTTCTCAAGTGCCCAGTCCCCCATTTCCCCATTGACCCTTTTATGGGGCCAGGGTGATGCCCTGGGGTATCCATGACTGGGTCCCCATTCTTTACCCCATTCTGCCTCAGCTGGTCAGTTACTGAAGGCGTAGGAAAACTGTTCGCTCTTTTAAAAATTAAAAGATCAGCCTCTGACAAGCTCTTAAGCTTCTGGATTGTGTTAATTGGATTCAATCGGAGGGAGAGCTGGATTCCTGTCCTGCCCTCCCCCTCCACACTGCTCATTATTGCTCGTGCTGGGATCAGCACCTTGAAATTGACACGCTGCCCAGCACTGGAATTTTTGGGGCCCCCCCTGCTCCAGTCCCATCTTCTGGGGGGGGGCCCAAAAGTTCAGCCCCATTTGTTGAGATGTATTTGTAACAGTTCTTGTGTTTCTAACGTCAATATGGAGGAGGTCCAACTTGAGCACCAATAGCCGCTCTGGTCATTTGCATTTTGACGACTAACAACCAAACCAGTCACTACAATGTTGTAAAAGAGGGTCTCGGACTATACCCTGCATTGTGTCTGCTAGTCAGCATGGCTAACTCCAAAAGAAAAATTAAAGTTTTCTTTGTAGTTTGCCCAACATAACTTCATCACTGAGCTATTGTCAGCATTGTGGTACATGATATTGCTAATGGTGAACACATGCAGTCAAACGTTTATGAGGCCTGCAGGTCCCCAATGATATTTTCCAACTATCTTAAACATTTGGTTGTTGCAGCACAAACCAGATGTGATTTCTAAAATAAGAAACTGACAGTTACTAGCAGAAAACCATTTGCAACTCTTAAAGGATGTAGGCAGGTGAATAATATCCTAGTCAATCTTCTTTGAAAGCCGTATTGACTTGGTCTTCTCCGTACTGAAAATAGTATTCCAGTTGTCTTCTTCTATATCTGTGCAGGGCTGCATTACTGTTTGGCCTTCTGTTGGTAAGTTACATAGATTATGGTAGTGTAGCGGTATGGTACTGGACAGAAAGAATGAAAGAAAAAAGAACGAGAGAAAGAAAGAAAGAAAGAACGAGAGAAAGAAAGAAAGAAAGAACGAGAGAAAGAAAGAAAGAAAGAAAGAAAGAAAGAAAGAAAGACTGTATATAACACCTTTCACAATCACTAGACATCTCAAAGCACCTTACAGCCATTGAAGTACTTTGAAAGTGTAGTCAATGTGGTAATGTAAGTTAGTAATCCAGACGATGTGGGCTCAAGTCCTACCATGGCAGTTTGAGAAATCAAACACAATATTAAAAATCTGGAAATAAAATACTGGAAATGTGACCATGAAGTTCATTAATGTTCTTTACAGTAGGAAACCTGCCATCTTTACTCAGACTGGCCTACATGTAACTTCAGTCCCAAGCCAATGTGGTTGACTCTTAACTACCTTCTGAAGTGGCCTAGAAAGCCACTGAGTTAATAGAGATGGGTAATAAATAACAACATTGTCAGTGAAACCCACATCCCAAAAATAGATGTAAAAAACACTTACTCCGTGTCGAATGATGTAATCTACAACAGGAATTTTGTCACGTTTAGCGGCAGGGATGAAAACAATGGGCTGCATGCATTTCCCTGCTTCAGTGCTTCTGTGTTTCCATCCAATACTGAGAAAGCATTCTTTAATTAGAACTTCTACTTAGGTAAACATTAACAACTCTTACGAGACAGCATTGCTGTAATTTACAACAAAGATTTACAAGCACTATTGCCCTTTGCAGCACTAAACAAAACTATATTAGTCAATATTTCACACATCTGTAATTAGTGACAGTAAAACTAAGGATTTGCCTTTAGTAATATGGATCAGTGATTTTACAATCCAGCCACAGGCTCATATGGTGCTTAAATGTTAGTGGCAAAATATGTTACCAAAAATAAAAAGGTACCAAAGATATTTATTTTTGTGGCCTAAGTTAATCACCATATCATATACACAGTATATTCTCATTCTCCCTGATATACTTTTCAAATTGGAGTTATATCATATTCTATATGAAACAGTGCAATCTATAGTATTTTAAATGAATCCATTGGGATGAGTAAAGATTTATTTTAACATCACTATCTAACCTTAGTTTCACAGGGGCTTTAGCGTGTTATCCTATGGGCTGCTTGGTTGTCAGATTTGCTTGGAAATCTTAAGGATTTTCTTTAAAATATCATGAAACAATATCAGTTCTGTGTGCTAGCTTAGTGAGGTCTTTTCCATTAGGATCTGTTGGCAACTTGTATTTGATCTGAACTATTTTTGAATGTTATAGAGCAACTCATTTATAATCACAAGTCACAGAATGGCATGCGACTTATCACCTTTTACAATTATTTGTCTGAAATAGTCCAAGGATTGATCATTTGTGCCAGCTGTCCCAAGTATAATTCATGTATGATTCTTTAGAATGTTGGTTATTTACTTTCCAACCCTATTACTTTTAATGCATCTGGCAATTTAGTTTGCTTTTACTGCTGTCACTGCAATAAATGTTAGGGACAATGGTGCAAATGTTTTTATTTATTCACAGGATGTGGGCAAGGCCAGCATTTATTGCCTATCTCTAATCGCTCTTGAGAAGGTGGTGAGCCAAGGTTGCGAATAATCTGGTTGAGTCCCAGACAGTTGCCAGGGAGAGAGATGGAGTTGGTAGCTGGGGAACGGAGATTGTAGCAGGGACCAAAAGCAATACTTCAATCCAGGTAGTCCAGAGGCCCGGATTAATGCTCCATCTGGCTCACTACCCTTCAGGGCAGGAAATTTGCTGTCCTTACCTGGTCTGGCCTACATGTGACTCCAGATCCACAGCAATGTGGTTGACTCTTAACTGCCCTCTGAAGTGGCCTAGCAAGCCACTCAGTTGCATCAAACCGGGACATAAAATAGTGGGTGTACCTACATCACATGGACTTAGCAGTTCAAGAAGGCAGCTCACTGCCACATTCTCAAGGGCAATTAGGGATGGACAATAAATGCTGGCCTTGCCAGCAATGCTTACATCCCAAGAACAAACAAAAAAACTCATAGGCAGCCACACATCATTGCATCACAGAGGTAATGGATGTGCTGTTTGAGAGGGCAAAGGATTATATTGAATTCCAGGTGGATAACGGCACTCACGCTCAAAGGACAGTGGGATTTGCCTCAGTCAGCAGATTCCCTCAGGGCAGCAGATCACCGATAGCGCCCATGTGGCCATCAAGACACTGACTATCAGCTAGGAAGATTCCTCAATAGGAAGAGATTCCACTCCCTAAACATTCAGCTGGTTCGTGACCACAGCAGCACCTTCATGCAGGTGTGTGCACACTATCCTGGAATCTGCCATGACACCTTCATCCTTCAGCAATCACAGGTGCTGCAGCACATGGTGCCGTTGGAATTCCATGGATGGCTGTTGGCGGATAAAGCTTATCCTGTGAGGAGATGGCTGATGACTCCGATGTGTTACCTCACCATGCAGGCTGTGAGACACTACCAGCCACGCCACCTGAGCGCAAGGGTCATCATAGAGCAGCCCATTGGCCTCATGAAGATGCGATTCAGGTACCTTGACCGGTTGGATGGTTCCCTCTAGTACACTCCCTCGAGGGTCTCACGCATCATGGTGGTCTGCTGCACTCTGCATAAAATGTCCCTCCAGAGGGAGAAGCACTGGAACAGCAAAGCTCCTCAGAGGAGGAAGATGATGAGGAGGAGGCTGAAGAAGAATTGAAGAATGGTCCCCATGCTTTCCAGGGTTGTCGCCATGGTAGGCTCAGGCGGTGGACACTTATCAAGATGGCAGGGATGCTAGGGCCACTTTGATCCAGACACGTTTCACCTGAGTGATACTCAGTCTGCAGGTCATTTGGAGAGGAGATTCTCCTTCATCTGAGTGAGAGCAAGCATTCGTTAAGAACAAAAGTCTGCAATCTTCCAATGGCACAAACACTGCAAGGCTCCAGACTTTCCACCTGACACACTCTTCCCCAACACACCCCTTTGTTCATCTAACCCTCATTTCCCCTACTTTCGCTGTGATGAAATGGAAATACACAAGTCTACCTTAGTGCAACAACATGCCCAGCACTTTATCAAATTACAGTGTGATATTATTGACAACAGGTGACCCATATAGTGACATTACCCATGCAGTGGCCTGTGCTAACGGCCACTGTTGCTGTGGCTGTGGCTGTGGCTGAGGATGAGGTGGAGGCAGACTGCTCGCTAGTGCTTGTCTGGGACTGAGATGCCCGTGGCCCTCTGCCTTGTCGTGGAGATGCCGGGGACATCTCCAAAGATTACTGCACCGGCATCACTACAGGGACAACCTCTGTCACAGGGCGTAACTCTACAGATGCTTAGTCCGTCGGAGGGACGATGGAGGCGGATGATGATGATGAAGGAGCTTCGTGAAGAGTGACTCCCTCATCACTGTTGCCACCTCAGCCCTTTCATGGTGCCCTTGATCACAAGAGGGAACCACAAGCTGGGGCACAGCTAGCATCCAGTCCATCCTTCGTTGCACCACTGGCTGGTCAATGCTACAGACTTCAGCGTGCATTTTGTGCACGTCAGTGCATTGTCCTGCATCCCTTCTGAGTGATGCCGCCTAGGTCTCTCCATGAGGTTGGTCACTCTCTCAAGCACTCAAAACACTGAGACATTGTGGAGCATATGAGATGAATGGACTCCTCCATTCTTATCCCATGACTGTGCAGTGCCTCAAGTAACTCCAAAATGTGGGCACACATGTGATGCTGGTTCTCCAGGTACAGCCACCTGTTTTGTCACTCCCTAGGCTCTGCATCTCTGCCGTGCTAAGCAGGGCTGTGTCTGTCCTCCAGCCTTCGTGAGGGACTGGCCACAGCTGACTCTGCCTCCCCCAAATCCTTCAGATCTGAAGTGATGTGCACTTCACCCTGTGCCACCAGTAGTATAAGGATGTAAAGGGTTAATACGGAAGACAGTGAGAGAGACCCTTCCCACTGTACATGCGATGATGTAACAGTTGCATGAAATAGGCTTAAGCCAGTAAGCCTTCTTCAGACAGAGCAAAACAGATGTAATGATGTAACATAGCTACATGGTGTGGGAAAGAAGACAATAGACATTCTTAAATCTTGTTTTGGGTGCTTCAAAATTCTAGTCGAGCCCTACAGTGCAGCCCAACAAGAGTCTACGGAATCATTGTATCTTTCTGTGTGTGGCGTAACATCACAATGAAGAAAGACTTGGTGCTTCTGGAACCTAAAGGTATTGTGGGGGGTGGGGGGCAAAGAATGGGGGTGAACAGGCAAAAAAGGGGAAAGGACACGGACAAGAGAACCAACAGCAAGAGAAAGGGCAACACAACTTATTGTCAGGTCTTTCAATGAATAAATGTTGACATACCAAATAAAGACACTTCACAACTTTCTTCCCTTCCCCTTTACAAAGCTCTTCACTTTCAAAGACTTCAGTTGATTTCCTTAGTATTACACAGGTCTATCTTTGTCCTTCTATCATCCAGTTCCCAAAGATCAGCCAGTATATACAGAAACAAATACTATTCTGCCTCTAAGAATGTATGAAAATGGTTAAATGGGAGTATCGCATTTCAAGATCTTATTCAACTTTTTTCCCCCACAAAAATATTTAGAAAAACAGTTATGTTTAAAGATTATTTTAAAATAAATCTTATTCACACAAGCTTTTTAAAAAAAGAAAGGTGATTAAGATGTTCCTTTCTTCCAAAGACTGTAAGCAATAAGATATTGTTAATCTGTCTCATTAATACATAAGCATCATATACCTGTTATGTTGTGAAGTCCTTGGTGGTCCCTGGCAATTGCTACAAAGACAGTCCTGCCACAGATACCTTCCTAAGTTCAAAGGTGTCAGCCGGTCCTGTAAGTATACCCCTGTCAGAATTGATTCACATTGTGCCATACCTACCTATAGAATACCATAACCCAGGATACAACAATTGTACAATGCACTCTCCAACCAGATCAATCCAAAAATGGCGATCGGGGTCCTATATACATCATATAGGCCCACAATTTGTATTTTAAATGGGATGCCTGCCTGACTCAGGGGGCTGCTCTAGCCAGCTAGCCAGCAGTAGGCCCAGAGGTACATTGCTGTGGTCACAGCTACGGTGGGTTTGCGACGGTTGCTGCCAGTCTTTGTGGTGCCACTGCACTGGTTCCACCAGTCAGGAGACCTGAAAATTGAGGCCAGCACTTTTATTCTTCATTATTCATCTGCGTTTTTTAAACAGAATACTTTACAAACATCAATAGGAAAATATTCTTTGACAAACTGCTATGCATGAATAAACTGGAAATACTTGAACATGCGAATAGAGAATGTAGAGCAGCAATGCTGAAGAATCAGAGGAAACCCATCAATCTCAGAAATTTGAATTTATTTGAACAGAACTTTCAAAGAAACATAAATAGGAGGAAAAGCTGGATAACAGGAATTGTAGAAAAGAAAAGAATGCAAGAACTTGCATTTCTTTTGTGCCATTTATAACCTCAGGACATCCCAAAGGACTTTACAGACAATGTTGCATTGTAGAAACAGCAGCAATCAATTTGCAAAAAGCAAGGTCCTACAAACAGCAAGAAGGTAATAATTGGACATACTGTTTTTTAGTGATGTTGGTTGAGGGATAAATGTTGGCCAGGCTACCAGGAGAACTTCCCTCCTCTCCTTCAAATATCGTCAAAGGTCCAGCTGGTAAACAGACCGAAAGACGGTACCTTCAACAGTGCAGCCCTCCCTCACTACTACTAGGGGAGGCGGTGGTGTAGTGGTATTGTCAGTGGACTAGTAGCCCAGAGACCCAGGGCATTGCTCTGGCGACATGGGTTCAAATCCCACCACAGCAGAAGGTGGAATTTGAATTCAATTAATATATCTGGAATTAAAAGCTAGTCTAATGATGGCCATGAAACTATTGTCGATTGTTGTAAAAACCCATCTGGTTCACAAATGTCCTTTAGGGAAGGAAATCTGCTGTCCTTACCTGGTCTGGCCTACATGTGACTCCAGACCCACAGCAATATGGTTGACTCTTACATGCCCTCTGAAATGCCCTAGCAAGCCACTCAGTTGTATCTAACCGCTACAAAGTCAATAAAAAGGAATGAAACCGGACGGACCACCCGGCATCGACCTAGGCACCGGAAACGACAATGGCAAACCCAACCCTGTCGACCCTGCAAAGTCCTCCTTATTAACATCTGGGGGCTTGTGCCAAAGTTGGGAGAGCTGTCCCACAGACTAGTCAAGCAACAGCCTGACATAGTCATACTTACGGAATCATACCTTACAGACAATGTCCCAGACACTGCCACCACCATCCCCGGGTATGTCCTGTCCCACCGGCAGGACAGACCCACCAGAGGTGGTGGCACAGTGGTATACAGTAGGGAAGGAGTTGCCCTGGGAGTCCTCAACATCGACTCTGGACCCCATGAACTCTCATGGCATCAGATCAAACATGGACAAGGAAACCTCCTGCTGATTACCACGTACCGCCATCCCTCAGCTGACGTGTCAGTACTCCTCCATGTTGAACACCAGTTGGAGGAAGCACAGAGGGTCACGAGGGCACAGAATGTACACTGGGTGGGGGACTTCAATGTCCATCACCAAGAGTGGCTCGGTAGCACCAGTGCTGGCCGAGCTGGCCGAGTCCTAAAATACATATCTGCTAGACTGGGTATGCGGCAGGTGGTGAGGGAACCAACAAGAGGGAAAAACATACTTGACCTTGTCCTCACCAATCTGCCTGCCGCAGATGCATCTGTCCATGATAGTATTGGTAGAAGTGACCACTGCACAGTCCTTGTGGAGACGAAGTCCCGCCTTCACATTAAGGATACCCTCCATCGTGTTGTGTGGCACTATCACCGTGCTAAATGGGATAGATTTCGAACAGATCTAGCAATGCAAAACTGGGCATTCAGCCATATACTGCACTTTTGTCACCACTGTCGGGAATGAATAGTCTCTCTTCCGATTTGATAACCATTAGCAAAACAGGGCCCCACAAAAAATAATGTGATAAATGAATGGAGAAAGCAAAAAGCAAGATTTGCATTTATAAAGTGCCTTTCATGAAATCAGGACTTCCCAGAGTGCTTCACAGTCCACGGGTTATCTTTGAAGTGCGGTCACTATTATTTTGCTAACAATACGGCAGCCAAATTGTGCAAAGGTAGATCCTGCACGCAGCAATGTGATGAAGGACTGGTTAATCTGTTTTAGTAGTTTTAGCTGAAGGATGAATGTTGGCCAGAAAACTGGGTGAACTCCCTCCTCTTCTCCAAAAAGAACCATGGGATGTTTTATTCTTCCTTGAATAGTGTAATGAGATCTTTAATATCCATTTGAGTCAGTGGGACAGGAAGATAGGCGTGCACTTTAATATCTCATCTGAAGGACAGTATCTCTACAATACAAAACTCCCGCAGTCATGCAAAGGAATGTCAGCTTTGGTTATGAGCTCAAGATTACTGGTATAGGGTGCAAACCCAAAGACTTCTGACCCAAAGTGCAAGACAGCTACCAACTGAACCAAAATGACACAATCAACACATTCTGAGAAAAGCTCTCTTTGTCCTATCAAATTTACCATAGCCCCATACTAAGAAGATTTTCCCCAACCCTTCATTGTTTGTGTATGAATGATTCATTTCCACACCAGCTATGGCCAAGGGCATTCTAAATAAGCATGCTAATATTTTTACAAATTTTGGACAATCTCATGCTGGGGCCCAATATCAGGAACTGGGTTCTCAAATGGCAAACTTATTTCACATTAGACTTTCAACCACCAGGGAGAAAAGAGACATTCATCCATGGCTGCTTCTGAACCCAAATTACAAAGGCAAATGGAAGTGTGCTAACAATGCCAGCTATTTGTTGGTCATTTTTGATTAATTTATCTGAAATTGCACAGCTTTATTAACAGTGCCTAAAATGTTGCTTTTTATCACCACCAATATCGATGAAGTGACTGTATCTATTTCTGCTTAACTTTGGGCTTTAAGCTTGTTTTTTTTTGGCCAAGTTCCTATAAGAATGTTAGAAAGTGTGGAATGAGAAAAGGTCATTTCCCTATTCAACCCATTCTCTCCATTGGTAACTTGCAACTTTCCTGTCATGGACTGCATCCAACTTACTTAATCTCCTGAGGGAGGTAGCGAATTAAAGAAGGCAAAGTTTTGTGATTGTAATTAAGGAAACTCCAAAATATCAGTGGACATTTAATGGTTTCCCTTTTAGTTAAGAGATAGGTTTTGAACTTGCTTTTTTTACTTACAGATTTTTACTCTTCATCTCGCCCACATTTAAGGAAAGGATATAGAATTTTTTTTAATTATTCATTCATGGGATGTGGGCGTCGCTGGCCAGGCCAGCATTTATTGCCCATCCCAAATTGCCCTTGAGAAGGTGGTGGTGAGCTTCCTTCTTGAACCTCTGCAGTCCATGTGGGGTAGGTACACCCACAGTGCTGTTAGGAAGGGAGTTCCACAATTTTGACCCAGCGACAGTGAAGGAACGGCGATATAGTTATGAGTCAGGATGGTGTGTGACTTGGAGGGAAACTTGTAGGTGGTGGTGTTCCCATGTATTTGCTGCCCTTGTGCTTCTAGTTGGTAGAGTTCACTTGTTTGGAAGATGCTGTCTAAGGAGCCTTGGTGCGTTGCTGCAGTGCATCTTGTAGATGGTACACACTGCTGCCACTGTGCGTCGATGGTGGAGGGAGTGAATGTTTGTGGATAGGGTGCCAATCAAGCGGGCTGTTTCGTCCTGGATGGTGTCGAGCTTCTTGAGTGTTGTTGGAACTGCACCCATCCAGGCAAGTGGAGAGTATTCCATCACACTCCTGACTTGTGCCTTGTAGATGGTGCATAGGCTTTGGGGAGTCAGGAGGTGAGTTACTTGCCACAGGATTCCTAGCCTCTGACCTACTCTTGTAGCCACAGTATTTATATGGCTACTCCTGTTCAGTCTCTGTCAATGGTAGGCCCTAAGATGTTGATAGTGGAAGATTCAGCGATGGTAATGCCATTGAATGTCAAGGGGAGATGGTTAGATTCTCTCTTGTTGGAGATTGTCATTGTCTGGCACTTGTGTGGCGCAAATGTTACTTGCCACTTATCAGCCCAAGCCTGGATATTGTCCAGGTCATGCTGCATTCCGACACGGACTGCTTCAGTATCTGAGGAGTCACAAATGGTGCTGAACATTGTGCAATCATCAGCGAAATTCCCACTTCTGACCTTATGATTGAAGGAAGGTCATTGATGAAACAGCTGACGATGGTTGGGCCTCGGACACTACCCTGAGGAACTCCTGCAGTGATGTCCTGGAGCCCACATGATTGACCTCCAACAACCACAACCATCTTCCTTTGTGCTAGGTATGACTCCAGCCAGCGAAGAGATTTCCCCCTGATTCCCATTGACTTTAGTTTTGCTAGGGCTCCTTGATGCCGTACTCGGTCAAATGCTGCCTTGATGTCAAGGGCAGTCACTCTCACCTCACCTCTTGAGTTCAGCTCTTTTGTCCATGTTTGAACCAAGGCTGTAATGAGGTCAGGAGCTGAATGGCCCTGGAGGAACCCAAACTGAGCATCACTGATCAGGTTATTGCTAAGCAAGTGCCGCTTGATGGCACTATTGATGACACCTTCCATCACTTTACTGATGATTGAGAGTAGGCTGATGGGGCGGTAATTGACCTGGTTGGACTTGTCCTGCTTTTTGTGTACAGGACATACCTGGGCAATTTTCCACATTGCAGGGTAGATGCTGTACTGGAACATCTTGGCTAGGGGGCGTGGCAAGTTCTGGAGCACTGGTCTTAGTACCATTGCCGGAATATTGTCAGGACCCATAGCTTTTGCAGTATCCAGTGCCTTCAGTCGTTTCTTGATATCACGCGGAGTGAATCAAATTGGCTGAATTCTGGCATCTGTGATGCTGGGGACTTCAGGAGAACGCCGAGATGGATCATCATATCGGCACTTCTGGCTGAAGATTGTTGCAAATGCTTCAGCCTTATCTTTTGCACTGATGTGCTGGGCTCCCCCATCATTGAGGATGGGATATTTGTGGAGCCACCTCCTCCAGTTAGTTGCTTAATTGTCCACCACCATTCATGACTGGATGTGGCAGGACTGGGATCACTTAGCTCTGTCTATCGCATGCTGCTTACGCAGTTTGGCACACAGATAGTCCTGTGTTGTAGCTTCACCAGGTTGACACCTCATTTTGAGATATGCCTATTGCTGCTCCTGGCATGCCCTCCTGCACTCTTCATTGAACCAGGGTTGGTCTCCTGGCTTGATGCTAATGGTGGAGTGGGGGATATGCCAGGCCATGAGGTTAGAGATTGTGATTGAGGTCAATTCTGCTGCTGCTGATGGCCCACAGCATCTCATGGATGCCCAGTTTTGCATTGCTAGATCTGTTCGAAATCTATCCCATTTAGCATGGTGGTAGTGCTAAATGCGATAGAGACTGCTGGAGTTGTGAACCTATCACAACCTCTGTATCACCAATTCATTCTTTCATACTAAACACTCCCACCAGGTTTCATGGAGACACCCAAGATCACGTCATTGGCACCAGCTGGACCTCATCGTCACAAGGCGAGCCTCTATAAACAGTATCCAAATCACATGCAGCTTCCACAGTGTAGACTGCGACACCAACCACTCCCTGGTGTGCAGCAAAGATAGACTCAAACCAAAGAAGCTACCTCACTCCAAGCAGACGGGCCGCCCATGCCTCAACACTAACAGAATTTCTTATCCACAGCCGTTACATAAGTTTCTAAATTCACTTGAAAAAGCCCTTCAAAACACTCCTACAGGGGATGCAGAGACCAAGTGGACCCACATCAGAGACGCCAACTATGACTGAGCAATGACCACCTATGGCAAAGGTGAGAAGCAGCATGCAGACTGGTTTCAATCTTACTTTGAAGAGCTGGAACCTGTCATAGCCACGAAGTGCATTGCACTGTTGAACTACCAGAAAGCCCCCAGCGAGTTAACATCCGTAGCACTTAAAGCAGCCAGAAGCACTGCACAAAGAACAGCCAGGCACTGTGCAAATGACTACTGGCAACACCTATGCAGTCGTATTCAGCTGGCCTCCGACACAGGAAACATCAGAGGAATGTATGATGGCATTAAGAGAGCTTTTGGGCCAACCATCAAGAAGATCGCCCCCCCCACCCTCAAGTCTAAATCAGGGGACACGATCACTGACCAACACAAGCAAATGGACTGCTGGGTGGAGCACTACCTAGAACTGTACTCCAGGGGAAATGTTGTCACTGATACTGCCCTCAATGCAGCCCAGTCTCTGCCAGTCATGGATGAGCTGGATAAATAGCCAACAAAATTGGAACTCAGTGATGCCATTGATTCTCTAGCCAGTGGAAAAGCCCCGGGAAAGGACGGCATTAAACCTGAAATAATCAAGAGTGCCAAGCCTGCTATACTCTCAGCACTCCATGAACTACTTTGCCTGTGCTGGGATGAGGGAGCAGTACCACAGGACATGCGCGATGCCAATATCATCACCCTCTATAAGAACAAGGGTGACCACGGTGACTGCAACAACTACCGTGGAATTTCCCTGCTCAGCATAGTGGGGAAAGTCTTTGCTCAAGTTGTTTTAAACAGACTCCAGAAGCTGGCTGAGCATGTCTAACCTGAGGCACAGTGTGGCTTTCGAGCAGAGAGATCCACCATTGACATGCTGTTCTCCCTTCGCCAGCTACAGGAGAAATGCCGCGAACAACAGATGCCCCTCTACGTTGCTTTCATAGATCTCACCAAAGCCTATGACCTCGTTAGCAGACGTGGTCTCTTCAGACTACTAGCAAAGATCGGATGTCCACCAAAGCTACTAAGTATCATCACCTCATTCCATGACAATATGAAAGGCACAATTCAGCATAGCGGCGCCTCATCAGACCCCTTTCCTATCCTGAGTGGCGTGAAACAGGGCTGTGTTCTCGCACCTACACTGTTTGGGATCTTCTTCTCCCTGCTGCTCTCATATGCGTTCAAGTCTTCAGAAGACGGAAATTTCCTCCACACAAGATCAGATGGCAGGTTGTTCAACCTTGCCCATCTTAGAGCGAAGACCAAAGTACGGAAGGTTCTTATCAGGGAACTCCTCTTTGCTGATGATGCTGCATCAACATCTCACACTGAAGAGTGTCTGCAGAGACTCATCGATAGGATTGCGGCTGCCTGCAATGAATTTGGCCAAACCATCAGCCTCAAGAAAACGAACATCATGGGACAGGACATCAGAAATGCTCCATCCATCAATATCGGCAACCACGCTCTGGAAGTGGTTCAAGAGTTCAAGAGCTCAACCATCACCCAGTAACTTGTCTCTCAATGCAGAAATCAACATGCGCATGGGAAAGGTTTCCACTGCTATGTCCAGACTGGCCAAGAGGGTGTGGGAAAATGGCACACTGACACGGAACACAAAAGTTTGAGTGTATCAAGCCTGTGCCTTCAATACCTTGCTCTACGGCAGCGAGGCCTGGACAACGTATGTCAGCCAAGAGCGACGTCTCAGCTCATTCCATCTTCGCTGCCTCCGGAGAATCCTTGGCATCAGGTGGCAGGACCGTATCTCCAACGCAGAAGTCCTCAAGGCGGCAAACATCCCCAATATGGGCGGCACAGTGGCGCAGTGGTTAGCACTGCAGCCTCACAGCTCCAGGGACCCGGGTTCGATTCCGGGTACTGCCTGTGTGGAGTTTGCAAGTTCTCCCTGTGTCTGCGTGGGTTTTCTCCGGGTGCTCCGGTTTCCTCCCACAAGCCAAAAGACTTGCAGGTTGACAGGTAAATTGGCCATTATAAATTGTCACTAGTATAGGTAGGTGGTAGGGAAATATAGGGAGAGGTGGGGATGTTTGGTAGGAATATAGGATTAGTATAAATGGGTGGTTGATGTTCGGCACAGACTCGGTGGGCCGAAGGGCCTGTTTCAGTGCTGCATCTCTAATCTAAAAATATGCACCCTACTGAGCCAGCGGCGCTTGAGATGGCTTGGCCATGTGAGCCATATGGAAGATGACAGGATCCCCAAGGATGCATTGTACAGCGAACTCATCACTGGTATCAGACCTACCGGCCGTCCATGTCTCCGCTTTAAAGATGTCTGCAAACGCCACATGAAGTCCTGTGACATTGATCACAAGTCGTGGGAGTCAGTTGCCAGTGATCGCCAGAGCTGGCGGACAGCCATAAAGGCGGGGCTAAGGAGTGGCGAAACGAAGAGACTTAGCAGTTGGCAGGAAAAAAGACAGAAGCGCAAGGAGAGAGCCAACTGTGTAACAGCCCCGACAACCAATTTTATCTGCAGTGCCTGTGGAAGAGACTGTCACTCTAGAATTGGCCTTTCTAGCCACTCCAGGTGCTGCTTCACAAACCACTGACCACCTCCAGGTGCTTACCCATTGTCTCTCGAGACAAGAAGGCCAAAGAAGTGCCACACAACACGATGGAGGGTATCCTCAATGTGAAGGCGGGACTTCGTCTCCACAAGGACTGTGCAGTGGTCACTCCTACCAATACTGTCAGGAACAGATGCATCTGCAGCAGGCATGTTGGTGAGGACGAGGTCAAGTATGTTTTTCCCTCTTGTTGGTTCTCTCACCACCTGCCGCATACCCAGTCTAGCAGCTATGTCCTTTAGGACGTAGCCAGCTCGGCCAGTACTGGTGCTAATGAGCCACTCTTGGTGATGGACATTGAATTCCCCCACCCAGAGTACATTTTGTGCCCTTGCCACCCTCAGTGCTTCCTCCAAGTGGTGTTCAACATGGAGGAATACTGACTCATCAGCTGAGGGAGGGCAGTAGGTGGTAATTAGCAGGAGGTTTCCTTGTCCATGTTTGACCTGATGCCATGTGACTTCATGGGGTAGGGAGTCGATGTTGAGGACTCCCAGGGCAACTCCCTCCCAACTGTATACCACTGTGCCGCCACCTCTGGTGGGTCTATCCTGCCGGTGGGACAGGACATACCCGGGGATGGTGATGACAGTGTCTGGGACATTGTCAGGTATGATTCCGTGAGTATGACTATGTCAGGCTGTTGCTTGACTAGTCTGTGGGACAGCTCTCCCAACTTTGGCACAAGCCTCCAGATGTTAGTAAGGAGGACTTTGCAGGGTCGACAGGGCTAGCTTTGCTGTTGTCGTTTCTGGTGCCTAAGTCGATGTTGGGTGGTCCGTTCGGTTTCATTCATTTTTATTGACTTCGTAGCAGTTAGATCCAACTGAGTGGCTTGCTCAGCTATTTCAGAGGGTATTTAAGAGTCAACCACATTGCTGTGGGTCTGGAGTTACATGTAGGCCAGACCAGGTAAGGACAGCAGATTTCCTTCCCTAAAGGATATTAGTGAACCAGATGGGTTTTTACAACAATCGACTTTAATTCCAGATTTTTTATAATTAAATTCAAATTCCACCTTCTGCTGTGGTGGGATTTGAACCCATGTCCCCAGAGCAATACCCTGGGTCTCTGGGTTACTAGTCCAGCGACAATATCACTATACCACCGCCTCCCCTTTCCTGTTTTTCAGTGACAGCGATTTTTCTTCAAACCTCACAGTTTGTGTCCTTTGTAATCAAGAAATAAAAAGTAGTGAATGCCCCAGATACTGAGTCAGGTCATCAGTTAGAAGATCATTCTTGTAGTGAGTAGGTTGAAGTGAAGAGGGTTTTCAACATTTTTGTAAGTGGATCTAGTTTGCTGAAGATGTGAAAATGTGTGATTTCTTCAGGCTTCCAGCAACAAAGGATTCCAAACCTGTCAAGTCTTGCTGCTTTTGTAGAGAAGAATGGAAATAACCTTTTTGTGTGCATTTCACTATTTAAAAAATCCAGCTCTATTAATTTTAATAGGTTTGCAATCTATCTCATTATATTTCTCATAAAATCTCATTGTTGGCAATGATGTGACCTTGGCAGCTTGTATCAAATTAAAATGTATTTTCCTGGCTTTTAAATATGCCATCACTAAAACATTGTTACATCCTCAACCCAGCTATTTAATGTGCGACAGCTGATAGTGAACATTAAGTCCATTCATGCTCCTCCCCCAATCTGCTTTAAATAAAGTGCAGAACAATAAGGATACTTGCAGGTTTTTTTTGTGGAGGTAGTCAGTTATTTTTGCTGGTCAAGGGTATTAAAGGTTATGGAGTCAAGGCATGTGGATGGAGTTAAGATACAGCTCAGACATCATCTTATTGAATGTCAAAAACAGGCTTGAGGGACTGAATAGCCTATTCCTGTTTCAACGTTCCTATGTTCCTATATGTCATCTTTGCAAAG
Source organism: Heterodontus francisci (assembly GCF_036365525.1). Lineage (NCBI taxonomy): Eukaryota > Metazoa > Chordata > Chondrichthyes > Heterodontiformes > Heterodontidae > Heterodontus > Heterodontus francisci. The sequence continues at coordinate 79,072,823 of NC_090379.1, forward strand.
TTGCAGCTACTCTGGAATTTCTGCATTCTTGTGAAATTGCTTAATGAGGACACAAATGCTATTTGCACTGCTTCTGGGAGAGCTAGAAGTATTTGCTAGCTGTGGAAGCTGCAACTTAAAGTAGAAAAAATTAACAATGAAATAAAATCTATGTGAGTGCCTCGGAGACCGATAGCATTCAAAGCTGAAAATAGGCAAATCTGCAAATGTTTTTCGAATAGCGAACACCCCATCATACCACCTTGAAGGATTGCAGTCTAGGCCATAGAACCAATGGGCAAGGGACTGCACAGGGAGGAACAGCAAAGCCTCGAAATGCAGTTGTTATAGGAGATTCCACATTTAGGGAGACAGAAAGACATTGTGGTGTGTTGACTCCCTGATGCCAAGGTAAAAGACATCACGGAGAGAGTGTAGAATATTCTGCAGGGAAAAGGGAGTGAGCAAGAAATTGTGATACATGTCGGTACTAACGACATAGTGAGGGAAGGTATTGAGATCCTACGGTCTGATTTTCAAGAGGTAGGGATGAAGTAAAAAAGTAGGACCTCAAAGATAGTAATCTCTGGATAACTCCCAATGCCACATGCCAGCAAGAGTAGAAATAGGAAGATATGTAGCTTGAGGCATGGTGCAGGAGGGAGGGCTTCAGGTTCCTGAGGCATTGGGACCAGTTCTGGAGCAGTAGGCACCTATGCAAAAGGGATGGGTTGCACTTTGACAGGACTGAGACCAGTGTCCTTACCAGGAGGTTCAATAATGTGGCTGGATAGGGTTTAAACTAAATTGGTAGGGAAGTGGGCAGCAGCATATAGAAGTAAAGAGGAATAAAGGAGTGAGTGTGTTTGATAGCACTAGAGAAGTTAAAAGTTCCATATTAGATAGGAACAGACTAAGAAAGACTATGAAGAATACAAAGACGGGTTCAGAATTCATGTATGTTAATGCACAAATTGTGGTGAATAAGGTTGGTGAGCTACAAGCACAAATAGCCGTGAGGGAATATGATTCAATGGCAATTACGGAAACGTGGATTAAAAATGGTGAGGACTGGGTGCTTAATATTCATGGATATAAAGTGTTCAGAAAAAATAGGAAAGGATAAAAGGGAGGTGGGGTAGCAGTACTGATCAGGGAAGACATTGTAGTGTTGGAAAGAGAAGATCTACTTGAGGGGCAAAGACAGAATCCATTTTGTTAGAGTTGAGAAGCAAAAAGGGTATGATCACACTACTGGAGGTATTCATTAGGCCTTCAAATCGTGAGAGAGATATAGAGGAGCAAATCTGCAGGGAAATCACAGCGATATGCAAGAATGTATGGTAGCTAAATTTGCAGATAACACAAAGATAGGTAGGAAGGTAAGTTGTCAAGAGGACATAAAGTGTTTACAAAGCGATCTAGATAGGTTAAGAGAGTGGGCAAAAATTTGGCAGATGGATTATAAAGTGGGAAAATGTGAACTTGTCTACTTTGACATGAAGAATAGAAAAGCAGAATATTATTTAAATGGAGAGAGACTGCAGAACTCTGCGGTACAGAGGGATCTGGGTGTCCTGGTACATGAATCACAAAATGTTAGTAAGTAGGTACAGCAAGTGATCAGGAAGGCAAATGGAACGTTGTCATTTATTGCAAGGGGAATGGAATATAAAAGTAGGGAAGTTTTGCAAGAGCTGTACAGGGCCTTAGTTAAACCACATCTGGAATACGGTGTACAGTTTTGGTCTCTTTATTTAAGAAAGGATAAAATTGCACTAAATGCAGTTCTGAGAAGGTTCGCTCGACTGATTCCTGGGATGAAGGGGTTATCTTATGCGGAAAGGTTGAACAGGTTGGGCCGATCCCCATTGGAGTTTAGAAGAATGAAAGGTGATCTTATTGAAAGATGTAAGATCCTGAGGGGACTTGACAGGGTCGATAGAATGATGTTTCCACTTATGGGCAAGACGAGAACTAGGGAACACAGTTTACAAATAAGGGGTCTCCCACTTAAGAAGGAGACGAGGTGAAACCTTTTCTCTCAGAGGGTCGTTAGTCTGTGGAATTCACTTCCTCAGAGAGCAGAAGAGGCTGGGTCATTGAATATACTCAAGGCTGAGTTAGATAGATTCTTGATAGACAAGGGAGTCAAGTGTTATGGAGGGCAGACAGGAAAGTGGAGTTGAGGCTGTAATATCCAGGTTACTACACTCTTTGTACTGAATAAAGATATTAGTTTGTGGGTTAAGGTAACTGGAGTATATTTACAAACATCTAGCATCTATGGCTTCCGCTACAATACTCCTCCACGAGGTCTGTATAATCCGTGACATCACATCTCGTAATAAAGCTTACAGTCAATTTACATAATCTACCCAGCAACAACCTACATCACATTATACTACATCTCCCCTTAAGTCTCTGACTTCATTCATCACGTTAAGTAACGCTGTCGCATTTTCACAACTCTGCTGTAGCACCGTCTCCTTTCACTTGTAGATATTTGAGGTTTAGAGTCTCTTAGTTCTTCCTCTTCACTTGTATTTGAGTGGAACTATTCAATGACTCAAATTCACTATTTCTGTTGTCCTCTGGGTTATCTGTTGACTGCAGCTTCACCGGTTCATCAACTCTCTCCGATGACTGATTCTCTTGCCTTTCTTCCATTTGTTTCTTCTGCGATGACAGTACCAATGATCTTCTGTTCCTTCTTATCATCCCCTGATCAGTCTGGACAATGTATGATCATGGATATGGGGGTTTCTCTATCACTGCTCCATAACGACTCTGGTCTTTAACCCAAACAGATTCTCCAGGTTGGATGCCTGACAGATTTCTCACTCAGTAGCATCTATCATAATTCACTGCTTGAATTGACCGCTTTCTATCCTCTCTCTCTCCCTCACTTTTTCCGAGTCTTCTCTGCTAATTTGTGGCTTTAATATACTTGGGAGTATAGGAAGTTGTGTCTTCAACCTTCTTCCCTCTAACAATTCGCATGGGGCTAACCCATTTTCAAGTGGTGTAGTTCGATAGCTTAACAGTGCCAGTTGAAAATCTTTCCTTTTCTTTAATAACATCTTCACAGTTCCTACACCTCTCTTTGCTTCTCCATTAGCCTGAGGGTACCTCAGTGAATTGGTGACATGAACAAGTCTGTATGTTTCAGTAAACTCTTTGAAATTTTTGTTTGCAAATTGAAGCCCATTGTCAGATATCACAATATCTGTAATGCCAAGTGTAGCAAAAATTTCTCTCAAAGATTTGATCACAGCTTCTGAACTCTGGCTATGTAGTGACTTAACTTCAACTAGTCTTGAGTAATAGCCAACAAAAATAAGGAACATCTTCCCATTACGCTCAAAAAATCCATGTCTAGATGCTCCCATGGTCTGGACAGAAATAAAGATGACCCGAGTGGCTCTCTCATCTCTTGTCTGGTAGTATGTGAATAATCTGGATATCATTTCTTTTGATATACCAGGTCACCATACTGAGGTTCTTGCTCTACATTTAGTGATTCATAAATAACCATGGTGGAATTTCTCCAATATATCCAAACTAACTGCTCTTGGGATGACCAATCTTTTGTCATAGACAAGCAAATCATCCACAATACCTAGATGATTCATTTCCTCCTTAAAACTGGGTTATGTGGCATATATTCTGGTGAACCATTTTGACAATATTCTCTTATTTAAACCATTTGTCCCTCTACTGTTCTTCATTTGCTTCTTGCTGTGACACATAGACTGGAAATGTCCCTTTTTTAACCAAGGAAACATTCCGTCTCCCTGGCTGAGCAATTTTCCTGGCAGTGCCTCTCTTGGCCACATCTACTGCAATCCAGTGCTGCTGCCTTTCTGGCTTTTTGGTTCCATTCCTTTCTATTTTTTTCACAAACTCCACTGAGTCTAATGCCTTTGAGATCGGACTCTCCTTGTCCCCTCGAACCACTGGTTGGTTGAACTTTCTAACCTCCACCTGCCTGCTCAACTGAATGGCTTTTTGATCTTGAAATACTCTTCTAAAGCTTTTATAACTGCAGCACAAGTAGTCTGCTTCTCATCGATTCCTTGGGTTATGAGAATGTCATCTGCACACTCCCCCATGGCGTCCAACAATGTATTGACATGCTTCTTGTCTGCTCCCTGTGCTAAACTTGATGCAGAATGGTACCTCCCGAACCTCCGGACCCACGTCGGTCGTGCCTCAGCTTAGTTCTGACCTGCTACCCATTCAAAGTTCTCTGGCAAGGGCAATGACTTTTCCATCTTCTGTTATTTGATGTTTTTGTTTCTTCTCTTCTACAATTGCTTTTCCACTGCCACCATGTAATATCCAGGTTACTCTATCTTTGTACTGAATAAAGATATTAGTCTGTGGGTTAAGGTAACTGGAGTTTATTTACAAACATCTAGCATCTATGGCTTCTACTACAATACTCCTCCACCAGGTTCTGTACAATTTGTGACATCACATCTTGAAATGATGCTTACAATCAATTAACATAATCTACCCAGCAACAGCCTACATCACATTATATTACAGAGGCCACATTCAGATCAGCCATGATCTTATCAAATGGCGGAGCAGACTGGAGAGACCGAATGGCCTACTCCTGCTCCTAATTCATATGTACGTGTGTATGTTCGTAACTATAGAGTGGTGAGTTTGGGGAACTTCAATTGCCCAAATATCGTCTGGAATGATGTTAGAATACAGGGAAAGGAGGGGGAGAAATTTCTGAAATGTGTTCAGGAGAACTTCCTTGACCAGTATGTTCTCGGTCCAACTCGAAAGAGGCATTGCTGGATCTTGTGCTGGGGAATAAGGTGGGCCAAGTGGACCAAATGTCTGTGGGAGAACAATTGGGTAAGAGTGATCATCGTATCATATGTTTTAGATTCGTAATGGAGAAGAGCAAGGAACAATCTAAAGCAGAACTTCTAAATTGGAACAGAGCTAACTTCAATGGGAAGAGAGGGGATCAAGCTAGGGTAAAATGGAACCAAAGTTTGACAAAAAAAATTGTAACAGAGCAACAGATGATCTTTAAGGAAGAGATGTTTCAGGTATAGGGTAGGTACATTCCAACAAGGGTGAAAGGTGGGGAACCAAAGCCAGCACACGTTGGATGACAAGGGAGATAGAGTTTATGATGAAATTTAAAAAAGAGGGTAAATGATGCATGTAAGATGAATTATTCAAGCAAGAACCAGGCCAAATATAATAAGCTGAGAGGGGAAAGAGGAAAATAATACTAGCAAAGAGAGAATATGAGTATAGAATGGCAGTTAACATAAAAGGTAACTCAAAAATCTTACACCAGCATGTAAAATAAAAGCAGGTAGAAAGAGCTGGGTTTAGGCTAATTAGGGACAAAGAAGGTGATAGATGCTTAGAGGTGCAGGGCAAGGCTTGAATACTTAATGAGTACTTTGTATCAGTGTTTATTAAGAGGCTGCTGACAAAATATCGATAGAAGTAAAGATGGTAGAGGTAATAAATGGGATGCAAATTGATCGACAGGATGTACTTGAAAGTCTGGTTATGCTTAGAGTGGATAAGTCACCTGGTCCTGATGGCTTACATCCCAGGTTGCTAAAGAATGTGGGGGTAAGGATCGTGGTAGGTCTTAGGTCTTGCCACAATATCTCAATCTTCCCTAGATACTGGGGAGGTGCCAGAGGATTAAAAAGTGGCAAATGTGTTCAAGAAAGGGTGTAAGAACAGTTCTAGCAACTACAGGATGGTCAGTTTAACATCAGTGGTGGGTAAGGGTTTTGAAACAATAATCAGGGAAGAAATTAACAGGCACTTCGAGAAGTATGCGTTAATTAGGGAGAGCCAGCACGGATTTGTGAAAAGCAGATTGTGCTTCACTAATTGAATTGAATTTTTTGATGAAGTAACAAAGAAGGTTGATGAAGGGAAAGGACAGAAAACAGCAAGTTGTGGTAAATGGTTGTTTTTTAGACTGGAGGATGGTAGATAGTGGTGTTCCCCAAGGGTCAGTGCTAGGACCACTACTTTTTACAGAGTAAAATTTCAAAATTTGTCGATGATACCAAATTTGGAGGTCTGGCAAACAGTGAAGATGGTACAATCAACTGCAACAGGACATAGGCGAGCAGAATGGGCAGACAAGTGGTAGATGGAATTTAATACAAAGAAATATGAGGTGATACAGAGGAATAGAGAGAGGCAATATATACTTAATAGCATAGTTCTAAAGAGTAGGCAGGGACAGAGAGACCTGTGCATTCATGTGCATAGATCTTTGAATGTGTCAGGACATATTGAGAGAGTAGTTAGAAAATTATATCGTATCTTGGGCTTCATAAATAGAGGTATTGAGTTCAAAAGCAGGGAAGTTATGCTGAATCTTTATAAAGCTCTGGCTTGGCCACAACTATAGTATTGCATCCAGTTCTGGTCACCACACTTTAGGAAGGATGTGAATGTCCTTGAGAGGGTGCAGAGGAGATTTATCAGTATGGTCTCAGGGATGAGGGAATTTAGCTACAAGGTTATGTTGGAGAAACTGAAGTTGTTCTCCTTGGAGTAAAGGAGGTTGAGGAGGGTTCTTACACAGGTACACAAGATTATGTCAGGTTTAGATAAGGTAGGCAAAGAAAAGCCTTTCCCATTAGCTGATGGTGCAATAACAAGGGAAAACAGATCTAAGGTTTTGGACAAGAGATACGGGGGGGTGGGGGGTTGGTGTGGGTGGGGCGGGGGGATGTGAGGAAGAGCTTTTTTACGTAGTGAGTGGTAATGATATGGAACTTGCTGCCTTTGAGAGTTGTGAGAGCAGAGACAATGATTTCAAAAGGAAATTGGATAAACACTTGAGGGAAATAAACTGGCAGAGTTACAGGGATAGAGTGGTGGAATGAGTCTGACTGGATAACTATACAGAGAGCCAGCATGGATTTGATGGGTGAAATGGCCTCCTTCTGTGCCATAATGACCATAACACTCTCTGGGCCGGATTTTCAAAACGGGGTCAGGAACCCAAAGCCCAGATAATTTTTGGGTTCCGAAACTGCACCTCAACTGAGTTGTTCACATGATACTATTTTAAAATGTAAGTGCTCTAATTGGGAAGGAAGCAAGCTTGGTGCCCAATTAGTGGCACCGAGTGTCTCCAGGAGGCAGTAGATCCTGCAGAGTGTGAGCAGCATGATGTGGCCTGCGGCTGCCATGCCGAAGCAAGCAGGCAGCTCCTTAGAGGGCCAGCAGGGTAAAAGAATATGATAAAACTGAGGTAATGTGCATGATCCCGTGTGAGATGCCCGAGGGCCCCATCATTTTCAACATCAAAAATAAAGTTTCTTTTCGTCCCACCATGAACCTGACAGCTGTGTATTAACATGCACCACTGTTCAGGCTCACCAGAACCCCATTTGAAAATTGCAGTCCCAGCCTCCCTGGCCCCTTAATAAGCTCCTCTAGGCTGGCATGCACTACCATGACAACCAGGGGCTACAGCAGCTTGGCAACAGGCGCCAATGCCGAAAACAACTCATAGCATCACTTGGCAGCTTTACATGCAGCACTCGTGGCCGAACCTGCCTCTTAAGGATTGGCCTTCAAAGCCATCAGCAAAAATGCACAAAGGGAAGACACCCCACCTAAATGGATTGTTTGCTGCATGTCGATCATCTTTCGTAGATGGAAGGATGCCAACAATCCAAGTGCTCAAGATGTGAAGAATCCCATCACAGGGTTCAAGAGTCATCAAAGTATCTACAATTGTAGAGTTTCTGTTTACCCAATATAAAGTGTGCTGTCTTTCTCCAGAGAGACACATTGCACTTAATTAAACCCAGAGAGTTTAGGCACAGGTTGACAAAGTCATTGCTAAGGAACCCCCAAATATGTGTAGGGGTAGTATGGGGTGTAATCAGCTTTAATGTAGCTTTACAGTACAGAGCACAGGTAAATTTCTCAATTACATGCAATGAATACAACACCTGAATGTAGATGTGTGCTTATGTCCTCATACTGCCTTATCTGCTCTTTCAATGAGTATGGACAACATAGTGGATCACCAATCACAACTAAAGAGCATTGCACAAAAGCATCAACTATCATTGCCACAAATTAAAGCAGACACCAACAAGGCTACACGCACCATGGGAGAAGATCACAAATAATTTGATTAGGAAGCAAAAGGTAAGACATGAAGCACTGATCAGGAGGGTTAGAAATATTAATGGTTGATGAAGGGTCAGGTGGTATAGGATGGATGTCCAGCTGAGTTATGTAGCATTGCAGACTTTAGTGGACTAACCTTCAAGCGAAGCCTATTACCTCTGTAGACTCACTTGCCTTCTTGAAGACAAAAGCAATTAAGGTAGTCTCAATACTGTTGAGAAGCCCTACACCCAGGCAATCACTGTCACCTCCCACGAGTGATATCATATAGCAACTCTTGCCAGTAGCGTAGTGTACCATTGAGCACATGCCAACACTGGTGACACCTTCACTATGGGCCTCAGTTATAGCAATAGGTATCAAGACGTCTGGGTCCAAACTGCAAGATACATAGGAACATGAGTGAAACGGAGTGCAGATTGCAAGCTGATTGTAGAGATTCGAGTTTGGTGAATGGAGATTTTAAGTGTTATCTTTTTAAAAGTCTGGTCTGCAGTTAGCATTTAACTGGGATTTACCCTCTAGATAAAGTAGCGTTAAGAAAGTAAAGTAAGTTTCTTACAGTCTTAAGCAGGGATGAAAAGGCCCTACTGCAGAGTAGCTGATTAGTGGTTGACCCTTAAAATGCCCTCTGAAATGGCCTAGCAAGCCACTCAGTTCAAGGGCAATTAGGGATGGGCAATAAATGCTAGCCAGCAACACCCACATCCCACAAAAACCAAGAAAAAAAAGGTTAAGTATCTGACCAGTCAACTCTGGTTGCTGCAGTTTCAGCTTCAAAAGGTATAAATACAGAGGTCTGGGTGCAGCCTGCAAACGGTGTGCAGATTTGCAAGCTGAGTGTGCAGATTCGAGCTTGGTGAGTGGCAAGTTCGGTGAAGGTGGGAGGAGGTGCTCCATTTTTCGACTTTTTTTTCTATATTTTTAACCCTCCAGTATTTGGTTCTTGTTTTGGTGCAGTGGAAAGAGCTGGTTGGTGAGTAACTGGTAATCTATTCTACTTATAATAAATAGTCTGTAAAGTTAAGGTATGGCAGGGCAGATCTACCAAGTGGAATATACAGCCTGTAGCATGTGGGAAGTCATGGATGCACCATGTGTCCTAGACAAACACATTTGCAGGAAGTGTCAGCGGCTGCAGAAGCTTGAGCTCTGGGTTTCGGAATTCGAATGGCGGCTGGAGTCACTGTTGTCCATCCGCAAGGCAGAGGACTATGAGGATAGCAGATTTAGGGAGGTGGCCGCACCACAGGTTAGGAGCATGCAGGCAGATAGGAAATGGGTGACCGCGAGGCAGTCTAAGAGAACCAGGCTGGTACAGCAGGAATCCCCTGATATGATCTCACTCGCTAATCAGTTTTCCATTTTGGATGCTGGTGAGGGTTATGGTTCCTCAGAGGAGTGCAGTCAGAGCCAAGTTTGTGGCACCACAGGTGGCTCAGCTGCACAGGAGAGGAGGAAGAAGAGTGCAAGAGGAGTAGTGATAGGGGACTCATTAGTTAGGGGAACAGACAGGCATTTCTGTGACAGTAAACATGACTCCAGGATGGTGTGTTGCTTCCCTGGTGCCAGGGTCAAGGGTGTCATGGAGTGGCTGCAGGACATTCTTCTGGGGGAGGGTGAACAGCCAGAGGTTGTGGTCCACATTGGTACCAATGACATAGATAAGTGGGGGGATGAGGTCCTGAAAGCAGATTTTAGGGAGCTAGGAAGGAGATTAAAAAGCAGGACCTCAAAAGCAGTAATCTTAGGATTATTCCCAGTCCCACATGCAAGTGAGCAAAGGAATAGGAGAATTGAATGATTGAACACGGGTCTGGAGAACTGGTGTAGGAGGAAGAGCATCAGATTTCTGAGACATTGGGACCAGTTCTGGGGCAGGTGAGACCTGTACAAGATGGACGGGTTGCATCTTAGAAGGACTGGGATGAATATCCTCGCAGGGAAATTTGCTAGTGCTGTTGGGGAGGGTTTAAACTAAATTGTCAGGGGGATGAGAACCTGAGAAGGAGCTCAGATTGGAGGGAAGCAAAACTGGTAACTTGTCAGGGGTGTGGGAACCAGGAGTAAGTATCAGAGAGGAATACCAAGGAGCACAGAATACTGGGGGAGATAGATAGCACTAGAATAGGGAATAGTAAGTTATTAAGTGGGGTCAGAGTAAGGGAGAAAGTAATAAAGTTTGAATCAGGGTTAATGTGCATGTATGTGAATGCACAGAGTGTGGTTAATAAGACTGGTGAGGTACAGGCGCAGATTGCCATGTGGAAATATGATGTTGTGGCTATAACAGAGACCTGGCTCAAAGAAGGGCAGGACTGGGTGTTAAATATTCCTGGATTCAAGAAAGATAGGAAAGGGAAAAAAGAGGGAGGGATGGTGGTATTGATTAAGGAGAGCATTGCAGTGCTGAAGAAAAAAAAAGTCCCAAAGGAGTTGAGGACAGAATCAATTTGGCTAGAGCTAAGGAACAAAAAAGGTATGGTTACATTGCTTGGTGTTGTGGGAAGGAACAAATTTGCAAGGAAATTACAGACAGGTGCAAAAATTATCGGAGGACTTTAATTATCCAAACATAGACTGGGATAATGGTAGTGTAAAGGACAATGAGGGGCAAGAGTTCCTAAAGTGTGTCAGGAAAATTTCCTACAACAATATGTTGCTAGTACAATGAGAAAGGAGGCACTGCTGGACTTGGTTCTTGGCAATGAGGTGGGTCAAGTGGATCAAGTATCAGTAGGAGAGTATTTAGGGGATAGTGATCATTGTATCATAAGGTTTAGACTGACTATGGAAAAGGACAAAGAGCAATCCAGGGTAAGAATAATTAACTGGGGTAAGGCCAACTTCAATGGGCTAAGAATGGAGCTGGGGTGAATAAATTGGAGTCAAAAGCTGGCAGGAAAACCGGTAGATGAACAATGGGCTACCTTCAAAGAAGAGGCAGTTCAGTCACAGTCAAGTTATGTTCCCTCGAAGGGGAAAAGTAGGGCAAACAAATACTGAGCTCCCTGGATGACAAAAGAGGTAGATTAAGATAATGAAGAAAAAGTGTGCTTATGACAGATTCCAGGTAGAAAATATTACTGAGATCCAGACTGAAGATGGAAGGTCCAGAGGGAAAGTGAGAAAGTAAATAAGAGAAGCAAAGAGAGAGATAGAGATAGAGAGGGCATGAAAAGAGACTGGCAGCTAGCATTAAAGGAAATCCCAAAGTTTTCTATAGGCATGTAAATAATGTAAAAGGGGGAGTGGGGCCGATTATGGACCACAAGGAGAATTTATACATGGAGGCAGAGGCATAGCTGAGGTATTAAATGAATACTTTGTCAAGGAAGAAGATGCAACCCAGGCAATGGTGAAAGAGGAGGTAAGTCAGACACTAGAGAGATTTAAAATTGATAAAGAAGAAGTATTAGATAGGCTGTCTGTACTTAAAGTGGATAAAACACTAGGACCAGGTGAGATGTGTCCAAGGATACTGAGGGAAGTGAAGGTGGAAATCACAGAGGCACTGGCCATAATTTTTCAGTCTTCCTTAGACTCGGGGGTGGTGCCAGAGGACTGGAGCATTGCAAATGTTACACCCTTGTTCAAAAAGGGTGTAAAGATAAGCCCAGCAACTACAGGCCAATCAGTTTAACTTCGGTGGTGGGAAAACTTCTAGAAAAAATAATTCGGGACAAAAGCAATAGTCACATGGACATATGTGAATTAATTAAGGAAAGCCAGCATAGATTTATTAAGGGAAAATCAAGTTTAAATAACTTGCTGGAGTTTTTTGAGGAGGTAACAGAGAGGGTTGATGAGGGCAATGGTGTTGATGTGGTGTACATGGACTTTCAAAAGGCATTTAATACAGTGCCAAACAACAGATTTGTGAGCAAAGTTATAGCTCATGGAATAAAATGGATGGTAACAACATGGATATGAAATTGGCTGAGTGACAGGAAGCAAACAGTAGTGGTCAACGGATGTTTTTCTGGCTGGAAGAAGGTTTGTAGTGGAGTCCCCAGGGATCAGTGTTGGGACCCTTGTTTTTCCTGATACATATTAATGACCTCGACCTTGGTGTACAGGGCACAATTTCAAATTTTGCAGATGATACAGAACTTAGAAGCATTGTGAACTGTGAGGAGGATGTGTGCTGTAGAATTGCAAAAGAACATAGACAAGTTGGTGGAATGGGCAGACAGGCGGCAGATGAAGTTCAATGCAGAGAAATGTGAAGTCATTCATTTTGGTAGGAAGAACATGGAGAGATCATATAGAATAAAGGGTACAATTCTAAAGGGGTGCAGGAGCAGAGGGATCTAGGTGTATATGTGCATTCGTCATTGAAGGTGGCAGGGCAGGTTGAGAGAGTGGTTAATAAAGCATACAGTATCCTGGGCTTTATTCATAGGGGCATAGAGTACAAGAGCAAGGAAGTTATGTTGAACTTATATAAGACACTAGTTCGGCCTCAACTGGAGTATTGAATCCAGTTCTGGGCACCCCACTTTAGGAAAGACATGAGGGCATTGGAGAGAGTGCAGAAAAGATTCACGAGAATAGTTCCAGGGATGATGGATTTCAGTTATGAAGATAGATTGGAGAAGTTAGGACTGTTTTCCTTGGAGAAGAAAGGCTCCACTTTCCCGCCCGCTCCACATATCCCTTGATTCACCGAGCAAATTTTACGAAACTGAGAGGTGACCTGGCGAAAGTGGACTGGATAGAGCTACCTGAAGGAAAATCAATGGCAAACCAGTGGGAGGCATTCAAGAGCGAGATACCATGGGCACAGTTTAGGCATGTGCCCTCAAAGATTAAAGGTGGTACTGCCAAATCTAGAGCCCCCTTGTTGGGGGTGAAATATAAAAGGAAAGTAGAAAAACAAAGAGAGGACATGAAAAATTATTAGCAGGTAAAATCAAGGAAAACCCAAAGATGTTTTTTCAATATATTAAGAGCAAGAGGATAACTAAGGAAAGGGTAGGGCCTATCAGAGATGTACAGGGGATGCAGAAGATGTGGGCAGGGTTCTTAATGAGTTTTTTGTCTCTGACTTCACAAAGGAGAGGGTTGATGCAGACATTGTAGTTAAAGAGGAGCAGTATTAGATATGATAAGCATAACAAGAGAGGAAGTGCTTAAGGGTCTGACATCCCTGAAAGTGGATAAATTGCAGGACCGGATGGATTGCATCCCAGGTTGTTCGAGGAAGCCAGGGAGGAAATAGCGGATGCGCTGAGGATCATCTTCAAATCCTCACTAGATACAGGAGAGGTAGCAGCTGATTGGAGGTCTGCAAACATTGTACCATTGTTTAAAAAGGGTGCTAGGGATAAGCCAGGTAATTATAGGCCAATCAGTCTGACCTCGGTGATGAGTAAATTTTTAGAATCTATTCTGAGGGATAGAGTAAACTGTCACTTAGCAAGGCATGCATTAATCCGGGATAGTCAGCATGGATTTGTTAGGAGAAGGTCATGTCTTACTAACTTGATTAAGTTTTTTGAGGAAGTGAAAAAGAGGATTGATGAGGGTAGTGCAGTGGATGTGGTTTACATGGATTTTAGTAAGGCATTTGACAATTTCCTGCATTGCAGACTGGTCAGTTAAATGAAAGCCCATGGGATACAGGGGAATGTGGCAGCTTGGATCCAAAATTGGCTCAGTGGCAGAAAACAAAGGGTGGTAGTCGACAGATGTTTTTGTGAATGGAAAGCGGTTTCCAGTGGTGTTCCACAGGGCTCAGTGTTGGGTCCTTTGCTGTTTTTGGTATATATTAATGATTTGGACTTAATTGGGAAATTTGCTGATGACACAAAAATTAGCCGTGTAGTTAATAGTGTGGAGGAAAGCAGTGGACTCCAGAATGATATCAATGTTTTGGTTGAGTAGGCGGAAAAGTGGCAAATAGAATTCAATCCAGAGAAGTGTGAGGTAATGCATTTGGGGAGGGCAAATAAAGCGAGGGAATACACAATAAATGGGAGGTTATTGAGAGGGGTAGAAGAAGTGGAGCGCATGTCCACAGTTCCCTGAAGGTGGCAGGACAGGTGGATAGAATGGTGAAGAAGGCATATGGAATGCTTTCCTTTATTGACAGAGGTATAGAATACAAAAGAAGGGATGTGATGCTGGAACTGTATTGAGCATTGGTTAGGCTACAGATGGAGTATTGCATGCAGTTCTGGTCACCATATTACAGAAAGGACATAATTGCTCTGGAGAGAGTACAGAGGAGATTTACAAGAATGTTGCCAGGGCTTGAAGGTTGCAGCTATGAGGAAAGATTGGATCGGCTCGGATTGTTTTCCCTGGAACTGAGGAGGCTGAGGGATGACTTGATTGAGGTGTACAAAATTATGAGGGGCGTAGATAGAGTGGACAGGAAGGTTCTGTTTCCCCTAGCAGAGAGGTCAATTACCAAGGGACACAGAATTAAGGTGAGTGGTAGAAGGATTAGAGGGGACATGAGGAAAAACGTTTTCACCCAGAGGGTGGTGGGTGTCTGGAATTCGCTGCCAGGAATGGTGGTGGAGGTAGAGACCCTCAATTCTTTTAAAAGGTACCTGGACATGTACCTGAGGTGCTGTAACCTGCGGGGCTATGGACCAGGTGCTGGAAGGTGGGATTAGTTTGGGCGGATAGTTTATTCAGCTGGCGCAGACACGATGGGCTGAATGGTCTCCTGTGCTGTACTTTTTCTATGGTTCTATGCTCTATCTGCCATCTGGTTACCCACTCACCTGACCTGTCTATATCTCTTTGCAGCCTCTTTGTGTCCTCTTCACAGCTTCCTACCTGGCTTTGCATCAGCAAACTTCGATACATTACTCTCTGTGTCTACATCTACGTCATTCATATAGATTGCAAATAGCTGAGGCCCCAGCTCTGATCCTTGCGGCACACCACTAATCACAGCCTGCCAACTTAAAAATGCCCCAGTTATTCCTACTCTCTGCTTCCTGTCTGTTAACCAATCTGCCTATCCATGCTAATATATCTCCCCCAACTCTATGAGCCCTTACCTTGTGTATTAACCTTTTATGTGGCATCTTATCAAATACCTTTTGAAATCCAACAGGAGGAGGCCATTTAGCTCCTCAAGCCTAATCTGCCAGAATTTGGAAATCAACTGAAAAAAGGGGGGACCTAACATAAGAAGGTCCCACCCCAAATTTCTCTTCTATCGACCCAGATTTCAAAAATTATTCTTCCTAGGAGGGAGAAATTTTCAGACTTAGATGCTTATATAAATTTTTGTGCAGTTTCTTGGGGATGTGGAAAAGCAAATAAGCATTTATCAAATTAATTATATTTTCTTGCACAGAAGATTGAAGTCACGCATGCCAAGATAAGGTTCACTGATTCAAATAATCACTGCATATTAAATTGGGGGAATACAGAGGTAATGAAGAGGAGCACTTTTAGATGTATCAATGGCCTTTTACCACTGGTTGACCTTTGGCAAGGAGAACAGTTCAATGCAGCATTTTGGGTTTCAGGATATCATTAAGTACAATATACAAAATTTTCAGATATAATTCATGTTGATAATGGCATCGCTGGCAACAAACAACACACATTTTTACTAAGGTGTTCTGCTTTTCCTCTGCCTCATAACATTTTTTGAATGACTGCTAAAGACATCATTCTAAAAGACATTAATTTTGTCATTCCTCTTCCAAGCATCCCAGAGTAACAGCTTATTGTTCTATAGAAAGTCTAATTGTTCCATAGAACAAATCACTTCATTGTCATCCAGAATTAATCACAAATCGAGATGCATCTGCAGAGTCCTAGATTCTGATAGTAATAGCCCATTGTATAAGCTGAAAGAAGCTAAGAGGGCTGATTGGTGTGATTGGACATTGGAAGCCAAACTCATCAATTGAAATCCTTGTGCATGAAGTTCATTCTGCTGAAGGCTTATTGAACACACGTAGCTGTCTGGATATCATTTATTCATGTCATAAGCCATTAGGCATTATCTGTACCATGAAGGGTAATTG
Source organism: Heterodontus francisci (assembly GCF_036365525.1). Taxonomy (NCBI): domain Eukaryota; kingdom Metazoa; phylum Chordata; class Chondrichthyes; order Heterodontiformes; family Heterodontidae; genus Heterodontus; species Heterodontus francisci. Next base: position 79,088,977 of record NC_090379.1, read on the forward strand.
ACATTCCATATTGCAGGTCTTTCTAATGATGTGGAAAGGATATCACAAATCTCCTTATCTACGTTGCACAGTAAGTTTTCTTATTCTCTTTGCAGAAAATGAAAACTGTTTGTCTTACTAGGAGATTAAATTTAATTCAATCACTTAGAGCTCCATTCAGATAGACAAATATTGTAAACTGATTTAGGTGGTGGGGATGTGGTAGGGAATATGGGGTTAATGTAGGATTAGTATAAAATGGGTGGTTGTTGGTTGGCACAGACTCAGTGGGCTGAAGGGCCTGTTTCAGTGCTGTATCTCTAAATAAATTTAAAAAAATAAAATCAGGGTTGTTGCATGAGTCAAAAAATTGGCTGTTGCTGAAAGATGAAATGCAACAGTTACTTCAATTTATCTTTTTGATATTTGCTCTTAAGAGAAAAAATAAATAAACCAGAATCAGTTATAGAGCAAAAATCTGAGCACCAGAGCTCGAAGGGACTAAACTGTGAGATTGAAGCTGAAATAATCTGCAGCTGTCATCTGAACCCTGCCATTAAGTTCAAGGGTGGTTTTAACTCTTAGTTCCAATAATTTTCATAAATATGTTTAATCGGAATTGAGGATGGTGGTGTCATCTAGTTTTGTGTGTTGGTCAAAATTTTTGGTGTATTCAATTTGCAGGGACGTTATGGTCATATTTAAGCTTTATTAATTGCGAGGGCTGAATTTGTATTGCTAGCAGGGAGTGGCACTGGCAGACAGTTCATTTTTTTTTATAGATACTGCACTGAATCAGAGCCTTCAGCCCACCGAGTCTGTGCCGACCAATAACCACCCATTTATACTAATCCTACATTAATCCCATATTCTCTACCACATCCCCACCATTCTCCTACCACCTACCTACACTAGGGGCAATTTATAATGGCCAATTTACCTATCAACCTGCAAGTCTTTTGGAGGTGGGAGGAAACCGGAGCACCCGGCGGAAACCCACGCAGACACAGGGAGAACTTGCAAACTCCGCACAGGCAGTACCCAGAACTGAACCTGGGTCGCTGGAGCTGTGAGGCTGCGGTGCTAACCACTGTGCCACTGTGCCACCCAATGTACCAATTTTGGTACATTAATTTTCTCAGGTACATTCCCGATTGGAAACACCAATGGTGGAATCACCTCTGCAAGACCATCAGTGCAGGTTTTCTGAGAATTGTAGGGAAATTCTGAAGAAGGCCATCAGCAAACACTGGATTATGGTCAATCAATCAAGTGGAGCAAGGCACATAACTCACTTGTGCCATAGCTTCAGTGACCATGTCAGGGTGATTTATTTTGTGTATCCATTGGTAGTCTATTTACTACAGTGGTGGGCAACTGTGAATTCAGAACAGGGAGTTGGGAGTACATATAACAGTTGTTACAACATGACTCCAGCAGTGATTCAAGACCTGTAACCCACATGTGCCATAGTTCTGTTGTGAAGAGGTTTTCATTTCTCAGTGATGCTCACGTTGAAATAGAAAACTGGGTTTGGCTTGATTCCAGAGCGAAATGGTGTGAAACTCCCTGGAGGAGTTAGTTTCGCATCACTTGGGTCTGATACCACATGCAACATAACCCCCATGTCGGTGTCAAATTAAGTGCAGAAGTGATCCTTTGAATTTTCTGGGAACTCTAAAACAAACCTCGAGTTAATTTAAATGTTATAGAAGGAAAGGAAACCAGCATTTTTAGTGTGCCTTATCATGTGTTCAGGACATTTAGACATAATTAATGCTGCTGCCTGAACTGTTTTCTTTAAAATAAATATTTAAGTCCCAGGAGTGGGTCTCCATTGGTGGTCATCTTCCAAGATTCTATAGACTCTGGAACAGTTCCTATAGATTGGAGGGTAGCTAATGTAACCCCACTATTTAAAAAGGGAGGTAGAGAGAAAGCAGGGAATTATAGACCAGTCAGCCTGATGTCGGTAGTGAGGAAAATTCTAGAGTCCATTATCCGAGGTTTTATAGCAGAGCACTTAGAGCACAGTGGTAGAATCGGGCAGAGTCAGCATGGATTTATGAAAGGGAAATCATGCTTGACAAATCTACTAGGATTCTTCGAGGATGTAACTAGTAGAGTTGATGAGGGGGAGCCAGCGGATGTGGTTTATTTGGACTTTCAGAAGGCTTTCGACAAAGTCCCACATAAGAGATTAGCATGTAAAATTAAAGCGCATGGGATTGGGGGTAGTGTATTGCAATGGATAGAAAATTGGTTGGCAGACAGGAAACAAAGAGTAGTAATAAATGGGTCTTTTTCCGAATGGCAGGCAGTGACTAGTGGGGTACCACAGGGATCGGTGCTAGGACCCCAGCTACTCACAATATACATTAATGATTTAGATGAGGGAACTAAATGTAATATCTCCAAATTTGCAGATGACACAAAACTGGGTGGGCGGGTGAGTTGTGAGGAGGATGCAGAGAGGCTTCAGGGTGATTTGGACAAGTTGAGTGAGTGGGCTAATGCATGGCAGATGCAGTATAATATGAATAAATGTGAGGTTATCCACTTTGGTAGCAAAAAAAGGAAAGCAGATTAATATCTGAATGGCTATAAACTGAGAGAGGGGAATATGCAGCGAGTTCTCGTACACCAGTCGCTGAAGGTAAGCATACAGGTGCAACAGGAGGTAAAAAAGGCAAATGGTATTTTGGCCTTCATAGTGAGAGGATTCGAGTACAGGAATTATACAGGGCCTTGGTGAGGCCACACCTGGAATATTGTGTGCAGTTTTGGTCTCCTTATCCGAGGAAAACTGTTCTTGCTATAGAGGGAGTGCAGCAAAGGTTTACCAGACTGATTCCTGGGATGGTGGGATTGAGTCGGTTAGGATTATATTTGCTGGAGTTCAGAAGAGTGAGGGGGGATCTCATAGAAACCTAAAAAATTCTAACAGGACTTGACAGAGTAGATGCAGGAAGGCTGTTCCCGATGGTGGGGGAGTCCAGAACCAGGGGTCATAGTCTAAGGATACGGGGTAAACCTTTCAGGACTGAGATGAGGAGAAATTTCTTCACCCAGAGAGTGGTGAGCCTGTGGAATTCGCTACCACAGAAAGCAGTTGAGGCCAAAACATTGTATGTTTTGAAGAAGGAGTTAGATATAGCTCTTGGGCCTAAAGGGATTTAAGGGTATGGGGTGAAAGCGGGAACAGGCTACTGAGTTGGATGATCAGCCATGATCATAATAAATGGTGGAGCAGGCTCGAAGGGTCAAATGGCCTACTCCTGCTCCTATTTTCTATGTTTCTATGTTTCCACTGATAGGAGAACTGAAGTGCCAGGTGTAAATGGGGTACTGTCCAACTGGAACTCGTACTGCAACTCAGACCTGCTGTATAAATGTAATATAAATAATTGCTCTATCAATTCTTGTGTACATGATTGTATTGTGCTATTATACACATAGCCTTCATGATCTCAGTTACACTGTTGACTGCATCTCACTGTAATGTTGTTAAACTCAACAACAGAAGAGCACTGTATGGAACCGAGGTGATCTCACACCTACTGACTTTGCAAGATTATAAAATAAATATGAATGAGGAAGGCCATTCAATCTATCTTTTTTCATCTATCCAGAAAGATTCTCCACTAAACTCATTGTAGCATTTAGTATTTTTTCTTAAATAATTCCAAAGTTTTCACCTACTGTTTCATCCAGAATCTTATTTCATGTATTTATCACTCTCTGTGGTTGAATTTGCATGGCTCCGTCTAGCTTAAAGGGGGCAGTAATGGCCTCAGAAGAAGGTTATAACCCCATTAACACCGATGATGCAGCCAGCTCCCTTTTAAAACGGAGCTACCACCAGTTGTCAAATGCAATATGTTTCAGGTGACAGGCCCTTTTTAATAACGAAGTCAGGGTGCTATGATGTAACTAGGACCCCGATTGCCATTTTAGCTAAGAAACAGTTGCAGCCTACGCAGTGCAGGCATTAGTCCCATGGGTGATAGAATAGGCCCTTTAAAGGAGCAGGTCTCTGTGCCACTGCCATCCAGAACCCCCAGCCAATGCAATTGAGATACCTCCACAACTGGCCCAATTTCCAGTGATCAATCTGGTGCTCTGCACCTCGACCGGTGAATTTAAATGAGACTGGATCCTCAAAATTGCAAGGGCCTCTTTGTTGCTGGATTGAGCAACTGACCAGTGCAGTAATGAGAAGCTTTTTATGTTGGCTGATGCAGCATAAATGAGATGCGTGGAGTTCAGTTGATCAAAGATCTCAAACAGGTTTGTTAACAGTTAACAAGTATATACAGTGTAGAGCTAACAATTTATAGGACATGCTTCTTGATGTTACAGTTAGTGAATCTGGCAAGTAGTCACATGATTATGTCCAGGTGCAACATCTTAAAGAGACATCACTCTTAAAGGCAATCACACAACATCCCCCTTCTTTCCAAAGATAAGTCTCATATACTAAAAATAAAAATACATAACACTGGATAACATCAACATTATTTACACAGGTATAGAGATTATGAACTTTACAAGTATAGAGGTGCAAAAGTCCATATATCATCTTGATGGTTGGATAACTCTTGCTTGGGGAGTTTGTGTCTCATCAGTTGCCGTTCTTTCTGAAGTTTTTCCCTCCCTGCATTCATTTTCTGTTGCTCTGCCTTCAGCCTACTAACATACTCTGTTGCTTTTCTCAAGATGACCGCTTTTGGGGCTTAGTCATTCTTGGAAAGTTCTGGCACCTCATCTCGAAGAGCCAATAGATAATGCTTCAACTCATTCCTCCTCTGCCTCTTCAGAGCATTGCATGCCCCTTGCCTCTCCACATCCTCTGCATCTGGGGGTCTTGGGCTCAAGGTCGAGGACTTGGGGGAAGAGTACTTTGTCTCATGGAGATACCTATGCATTCTGGCTTGCTGTGATGCTGGTGGTTCTCTGGATAGCAGAAGTGAAGGTGCAGCATAGTTGTGCTGTTGCTGGGTTTTCAGACTGCACTGTTGATGCTGGTTATCGTCTGCGAGCGGGTTTTGGTCTTTGAAGTATTCCCCTTGGCAATGCTCTCGTGGATGGTTATGATGTTGAGGTCCTTACACGCTGGTAGTCCTGCCACTGTTGGTCTGCTTGTGTCTACTCGGTAGAACATTTGTGGTTTCCATGTTGACTTGCCATAGCTGCATTTCATGGTTAGTGTGCCACTGCAAGGGATGGGTGACCCATTATATGCAGATACCTTGGTTGTATCATTGATTTCCAGTGATTCCAGTACATATCCTTGAGGATTCAAACTGGTAGGATATTTCTACTAGCGCCAGTGTCAATCTTGAGTATATGTTTGTCAGCTTTCTTTGAGCACATGAAAGCTTCCAGTTGTTGGACTTCATCAACGTGATGTATCATGTTCACAATGTGGAATGCTTGTTTATCTTTTGTCTGAGAACTGCTTCTCTCTGAGTCTTGTCTCAGGTCTGCTTCACTGTGGACTTCATGTATCGGTTTGTGTTTATACTGGTCTCTGGCGCTTTCATTGAGCCTCATGGTTCTTTGCTGCATTACCTCCAGGGCTCGAGTGTCTCCCCTGTGTCTCAGCAACAAGAATTAGACACTGTACTCGAGGTGTGTCCAGGGCATTAGACGGTTTAACCATTATTCCCTCTGACTTGTATTCTACTGTATTGGCTGTATAGATAGGCATTCTATTTGCTTTGTTAATTGCTGCGCTGTTGAGCACTGAGTCTGTTGAGACTGCTAGATCTTTCAATTTAACCCATAACTATTTCAGCATCGTTAAGAGTGTGTACATTGGCCTTTTTTTATTTTGACCACCCCCAGGCGCTTACCCATTGTCTCTCGAGACAAGGAGGCCAAAGAAGAAGAATTTTCATTAGCCTGTTTTAAATTGTTCTGCCAGACTCCCCTTCAACTTCTATTTCAAGTTAAGATTTGATCAATTTGCAAGGAATTTCTGACACCCACCCGAGTTTGAGTCCAAATCATTGTTAATGAGAAACTGCAATTCCTGGACATACAACTCCCCCACTGACCCTGACCTAACTCCGCCCTCTCCCTCCCCCCCACTACCGCACCCCCCCCCCCCCCCACCGACACTGACCTAACTCCTGTAACAAGTTGTCCCCATTGTTAACTCTTCAGCCAATGTCTTATCCATTCCTCAGATTTAGCCTGAATTTCCAGTTTTCAGCTTGAGGAGTAAACTTTCATCCAGAACTTTGTTGAATGCTTGTTCAAACTATAGGTATATCACATCATAGGATTTTGCAGTTCATGTGGTATATTGCTTCAGATTGACTTTTCCTCTTCAGACTATTAGCTTATTAATGTACAATTTGCTCCCGATAATCAATTCTATTATTTTATTGAAATAAGTCTAATACATCTTTTTCTTTTGGGTGCTCCCCTTTAACTCTTATTTCTTAATTCTCCCTTTTTTAAAATGTACTTCTGCTTGGTGCTGCCCTTTTAAGTTATCTCCTGAGTAATGTTTGCCTTTTTATTTCTTCAACTTCTCTTTCTGCTCCTATTTCACACAACACGGGGCTTTGGAGATTGGTGTTCTCCCAAAATGTGTTGCTGCACGTTTTTTTGTTTTTTTAATTAACCTTGCTTTTGAAATAGAGGCAGCACTTGATGGAGTCCATTTCTCTCGTTTGCTCTTTTGCCCTATTTTCCTTCAATGCCTCTGTACCTTGATGTTTCCGGATTGTCAAAGAACATCACTAGTGCACCTATGATACTCAAGAATCAGATTGCCACCTGTTTCCTTGGTTACAGTAATGCTTTATGTATAGATGCACATCTGAACTCTCATAGATGTCAAAGCTGTAGTATGATAGCATCTTTGAAGCTGGGATAGTTAGGAATGTCTTTCTATTGAGCAAGGATTTCTTTTTAAATTACCTTTTTTGTCTATGGCCAGAATTTTATGTTAGGCGGGAGGTCCCGCCCTCTGTCTCCGCCGGGCCTGGGAGCCATGATATGGCCTCGGGCTGGTCTTCCACCCCTCTGAGGCAGGAAATCCCACCTCCAAGTGCTGCCGGCCAATTAGTGGGCTGGCAGCTCTCAGTCCCAGCGGCGTCACCGGGAGCGGTGGCCACTGCTGAAACTGCAGCCAGAGAGAGGAGCAAAAGGGATTCCGGCCCTAGAAAAAAGGTAAGTGTTCCCGGTGAGGCCCCATGAAATCGGCCAGGCCCCGGTGAGGCAAGGGGAGGGGAGGGTTCAGTTGGGGAGGGGGGTAATGTAGTTCAATGGGGTTGGGGGGATCCTCCGTGGGGCACAGGGTGCCCAGTCAGGAGGCCCCACTCCCACTCCGCAAGGATGCTGCTGGTTTTTACTGGGCAGTCTCCTGGTGGGGGGGGTGGGGAGCTGTGTCGCCCATCCGTTACTGGTAATATACAGCTCATTGGCCGCTTAAGGGCCTTAATTGGCCTGGGATGGGCGAGCCATTTCTCGCCACTGCCTCCCCTCGTAAAATTGCAGTAGGGGCGGGAAGGTGACGAGTACAGCACCACCCCCCACACCTCGCACTCAATTTCACAACCCCTCCCCACCCCCTCCACCTCCAGCCCACTCCTGCAGGCCTATAATTCTGATCAGCTGTGCAGGCATTGTCCAAAATTATTAACAATTATATTGATGAGTTTTGAAACAACAATGTACATCAGCACTCCATAACCAGAGTCAAAATATATGATTTTGTTCTGGGAAATTTGGCCACTTCATGATTGATTGTGCAAAAGTCTTGTAGTCAGAGATCCACCAGTTAGAATCAATCACAAGTTCAGTTTCAATCTGAAACTAAGCTGTTCTTCCTAACCAATCATAATACAGTACTATAATATAACTAACCTACGCATACAAATGTGTATGTGTATTTATCTCATTGAGTCGTGATTTTTATGTCTGTTCTTTTGATGCTTTTAATTTTAACTGACCAGATAGAAAGGGATTATGTGGATGCAGCTATACTGACAAAAGCAGATTTTTGACTCAAAAGTGGCTCCTAGTAAAACCTAATAAGAATCACTTTTTCCTTATCTACTTGCAGCCCAGATGGATGTTATAATAGAATTGTGCACAGGTATTGCTACCAACAGAGGAAGCCTTTTAGAAATGTAAAAGCTGATAACAGACCAAATCCAATTTTGTTGCTTAAATGCTTCAACGCTGATATCTGGGTAAGATGATGCTGACCACCAACACAATGGAGGAGGTGGGATAGAATTTCAGTCCTCCACTGTGCTGAGTTCCCAGTTTTAGTCGTGCTGCAATGGGGAGGTTATTGAGTAGAGGCAAAGCACTTTTCTGAAAATGGAATGGAGTCTCCAACAGAGTACTCTCACTTTAATACCCATCTGCAGAAAGTGCTGAAAATATCATTGTAATGCCTGGTTTCATCAGGCAGCCTGAAAGAAAAATTGATTAGCATTACACCTTGAGGAAATAGAATAACTAGCAGAGAATTTCTCTTCAATGTACTAGAGACATTAATAAGCCTTGAATTTTTTTGTTGCAGTTTTCATGTTGTTTGCCTTTCAGCCTTGAAGGAACCTTGTGAATAATGGTAATAGCACTTTTTTTTATTTCACTTTTGGTAACAATGTTTTTCCTGATAGTTAATATATTACAACATTCTCATTAGCCTCAACATCATAAGGAAACTATGCCCTAGTATTAGTAAGGCTAATCTGCAGTTACTGCTTACAAATGGAGATTCTTTTTGGCAAGCTAATAATTCTTGAGGATACAATGCCTTTAACTACATGGATGTGGATCTAAAATGCAACACAAGAATTACTTATGCAACCGATTCTTGTATAATTGGTGTGATCAATCATATGGAAACAGATATATCTGATAAATCCACACCCTAACTTGATTTTTATTCATTCATGCATTCATTCATGATGTGTGGGCATTGCTAGCAAAGCCAGCATTTATTTCCTGTCCTTAATTGCCCTTCAGAAGCTGGTTGTAAGCTGCCTCTTTAACCACTGCAGTGCATGTGGTGAAGGTACTCTTGGAATGCTAATGGGGAAGGAGTTCTAGGATTTTGACCCAATGGTGATGAAGGAATGTCGAAAAACTTCCAAGTCAGGATGGTGTGCGACTTGGAGGGGATCTTGCAGGTGGTGTTTCCATGCACCTGTTGCCCTTGTTCTTCTCAGTGGTCAAGGAGGTTCTGTCAAAGAAGCCTTGGCACGTTGCAGCAGTGCATCTTGTAGATGGTACACACTGCAGCCTGCATAATCTTACTTTACTGAATTACATCTCTTTATTTCGGAATCTGCTTTTATTCAAAATCATGACAGATTAAATCTTTATTACACAAGTCCCCTGTTATGAAATCCTTATTGAAAATGATTATCTTTAGTTAGTCTTAATGGTCGAACACAATGAATAGTATTATAAAAAGTACATGAGATTTTGAGGCATTCTATAATGTGGATACAAATCAGTTTATATTTTATCAGTCCAGAGTATAGTAAAGCCAGGATAGAAATGAAAAGGCCAAACACAAAGGAGAGTTATAGGTGTTGGAAAATACTTGTACTGTTTTCAATTGATTTGAAGGGATATAAACACAAATTATGTACAATTTTATTATGTCTGCTTATTTATTTATATAATTGGTGTGTTTAATATTACTGATGTATGTATTATTAGATTAGTTTGTATAATTCCAATGTGCATTTGATTGGCATTCTTGATTAACTAGTCAGCTTGCAGTGAAGTTGAAGGTACAAGTGAGCAGTCAAGTGCCCAGGAATGGCTCTGTAGGAACAGTCAATGTCATCAGGACAGAATAGGGTTAAAAAGGGTAGAAAAACTGCCTGCTGATAGGGACAGGAGAATGAAACCAATGCTCATGGCTTCAATGGCCAGTATTGTTATGAAATTTGTTGAATTCAAGTTTACAAGAAATATACCCAAAATCTGTGGGGTCATCAGAAAATGCCTCCATGTATTTTGTTTATTGACTCTGGAGATGTTCATTTTCACCTCCAACTGAATGGAATTGTCTGCAACATTTCTGTAAATTTCTAATTAACACTGTAGAATCGGTTGGCTGCTGTTGCATTATGAGTGGATGTGTTTAGGCTTCGCATGCAGATTTATATATGTGATTGCCAGCAAGCAGTTTAAAAGGCTTCAATTTAATTGTGTAGGTTCTGATTATCATATAGTCATTAGAACCAGACCCAGGGTTAACTATAACCACCTAGCCCTCAAGTATTTGCTTTTTTATATAATGTATACCATAGAGAATTTTTGTGTTTCAAATTGTAGTTCAGTACTTGATACATTAGACCTGGTGCTATACAATATATCATGCATTCTCCATATTCTTTTTAAAATTTGGATGCACCATGTAATGTTTCACCGCTAATGCTTCTCTTCTCACCAGTGTAAAAAGAATGGATTGAAATTACTTAGATCTCTTGCAATTAACTTTAACTTTCAAAAAAAAATCTGATGGGAAGTAGGGCTTTAAAAAGCTGCAGTATAAATGAGCTGAGAGATAAAGGGGATGAGCCATTGGTGCAATTGTGTCCCAGTGATTGAACTCTTTATAGAAGGGGCACTGAAAATCATAGAAGAAAATGAAAGAAGTCTGAAGTCATGGTTGGATAGTGGGAGGAATATTAAAAGTTCTAATATACATCAGAAAAAGATTAGATAGTACAGACTTTAATACGTTCATCATCAGTGGTCCCTGCATTGCTTTGATTTTTCGATCACTTCCCTGAGAGAACTGCTTGCAGGATTTAACAAAAATGGGAGAAAGCCTGTTTTTATCGCTAATAAACAGTGGGCTAACAAAATTGCATTTTGCATTTCCAGAAATCATAGGCTCAATTTTAATTCTGCGCACTCAATGAAATGGGGAAGATTAAGTTAGTGATGAAGCATTTACCACTGCATCCCAATGCTCTCCCAACTACTAAGGGCTGAATTTAGTGTTCTCATCGCAGTGCCTGGCGGCGGACCCGGAAGCAGGTGCCATTGCTGCCTGTGATGCATGTGGTGGCTGATCACGATTGCGCAGCTGGCAGCCACTTAACATAATGGAGCTGCAGGGCCCATCCCAATTAAAGGACGGGGGCAGGCAGCAAGATGCTGATGGCATCGCCAGGGGAAACAAATGCAGGTGCTGACACCACCTTTTAAAGCACTGCTAGTCCTGTTTAAACTGCTGCTTCTCTTACTGACTTTGCTGCTGCTTTGTTTTTGCTGCTGCTGTGCTGCTGGCCCCTTCTACCTGAAGTCCCTGTACAGCTGTGCTGCTGACTCCCTGCCAGGAATTCCTCTGCTGCTGACCAAGACCTCAAAAGACCAGGAGTTGTCTGGAAGCCAAGAGGAACCAGGTTGGGCAGAAGAAACTGGGTGGCCCCACCATTCAGTGATGCTTCCCTGAAAATTCTCCTCCAGGCTGCAAGGGAAAGGTGGGAGGTCCTTTTTTCCAAAGGATGGCAAGAAGAGGTTCTCCTGCCTGACCCAGCAAGCCTGGATGGTGATCACAGAGGAGGTCAGCAGCCGTGCGGTCACCCAATGCAACTGGGTCCAGTGCAGGAAGAGAGTCAACGACCTCCTGCATTCTGCCAAGGTGAGTGTTCCATACCCCTCTCCTCATTGGCGCTTGCATGTGGCTACGTGGGAGTCAGCGCGACATGGAGAGGGAGTTTCCACAAAAGCAATGGCAAGGGGGTTAGGCATCACCACATCCTGGCAGACGCATGAATGCATCTCGGTGACAGGCAGCCTTCTTTCACAGCTCAGTCCAATTACATTGGGTGAAGTCATGTTGGAAACCCAAGCAGGGGACAAGAGGCTGCCACAAGCAAAACTGTTCTCTTGCTCTTCCTGTAAGGTCTCACTATGTAAACGGGCCCAAAACACCAGGGAGACCTCGCAGACTGGCAAAGGAATAGCTGGTATTTGGCGGCACTGGAGCTAGCTCAATGGCAGATAGTGAGACTGGAGTCTCCGCACAAGAGAGTGAGGATTGTCTTCATTTGGTATCCACCATACTTCTGGAAATACACATTACGCATGGTCGTCAAGAAGAGATCTGCACAAACTAACCCACATGTTTTTGTTCTCTCCTGCAGGTTATCACCCGCAGGAGGCGGCAGCTGAAGGGGGGCGGGGGGGGGCAGCATCAACCTCTGAGGAGGAGCAGCAGTTAGAGGGTAGTTACGGCCATGTGGTGATGGGTGTGGATGGTCCGCAATGTTCAATCCCAACTGACCGCAACAAGTGTTTTTGTTATTATGGTTTTAACCCCTCGGTGTTTTATTTGACAAATCAACAGACAGTGCCAGGTTTTCCTGTAGCTTTAATACTGAAGGTTATCGATTTATTGAGCAATATTCACTCCCGAAATGGTTGCATGCACACGCGCACACACAAGAAGAGATATATAAAGAAGAAAAGGGGTAAGTGGTTTCATGTGAGGTAGGTTTTCGGGGTTCGGACAGTAAGTAAGTTTGAAGATACAGGTTTGATGTTTGGCAGCCATTTTTGCCAGCACGTTGTCCAGCTTTTAAAAAAAAAAGTCAATTTTTATAACTCTTCAGTTTGAGTTCCTGCATTTTCAATCGCTGCACGTCACATGAACATAACAGAATGCACCATCACATAATTCTCCTGCACCTTCCACCAGCGCAGATACTTTCACCTCAATAGGTTTGCACTCGGCCTTAGGATCAGGGTCACAAGCTGCTGAGAGTGCCCACTGCATATGTGCCCAAGCAACACATCCAGACCTCAGAACCGGATCCACACAACCCATCCACTCTGAGCAAGAACAGAAAAATCACATTGATTACATTTAGCTCAGTCCCTGCTTTGCGCAACTCACACTTTTCCCTTTCCCACCAGCATGTGAGGCTCTCATATAGAATATGCAAAATCCTAATTATGGGCACAATGCATCCAAATGTGGGCACTAAGGTCACTATATATGCTGTGTTTTAGGTGGAAAACTCACTGACAATCAATGAATTAAAGGAAGTCTGAATTATTGTACTTGGGAAAATAGAGCTCTTCAATAGGCCGGAATCATTTTTATTCAAAGTAGTTTTTAACAATGCTGGGGTTTGTTTTTAGGAACTCCAACAACTATTTTAACATTTGAAGTGGTGGAAGATGATATGCCAAGGAGATCAGCTGGACCCTCCATTATACCATCAACCACAGCTCCAGGCCTTACCATACGGACCTGACAATTACAGAAGGAAACCGTTTCTGAAGCTGTAGGCCAGCACTAAAACAGGTGCGTAGATGTGTCATTTTCAATAAGGACGCCTGTAGAAACATTAACCATCAGGACAACACTGCCGGTATCAATTGAGGTCACCTTCCTTTGCCTGTTTCCAGTTTAGCGAAGGGATTAGCTGCAATATTGGTCAGTGTGATGTTGGTGGATCCATCAACCAGGTGATTGAAGCATCATTCGACAAGAATGTTACCGAAAACTTTGTTTCACTAAATATCAACAGCTGCAAACTTTCTGCTGCCAATAAAGGGAGTTGGGGACCAAAGAAAATTACTACTGGCACAAAGTCTCAGGAAAGTCTTATTGTCAGAAGGAAAGAAACAAACCAAATTATAAAAAGGATTTTATTAAAAGGCCTGAAACACTTGCCTTTAAAATCTGCAGGCCTTTTAATGGTACTCCAGTTTGAGGCCCCCTTCCCATAAACTTTTCCTGGGCATGTAGGAGATGTGGTGTCTAGCACCAAACTAATGTAATCATATACTATCCTCCTTCGCCGTTGAATAGATAAATAAACCCGTCGTCTGCATTGGACACAACTTCCATGTGCCCACTTCAGGCCCGACTGAAAGATGGAACAGGCTCCCCAAACCTGCAGGAACACCATGGAACTGATTTATCCTCAGATTTTACAGCCATCTACCCATTTTCACCTCAATGACACTGAATCTGGCTCCATTGTTCCATTTTAGTTTGAGAATAAGCATTTGTGCACTGTTCCTTTAATATTTAGTATCTGACAATGTGTGAATTGAGCAACTGGTAGGAGAAGTCAGTCAGTCTGCAAGATAAAATTAATCCTTTTTCTTTGAATCATATGATTTAATGAATCCTACAGCAAATTCAGTGAAGAACTAAACGAGGTGGCTTGTCTATGAAAAAGCTCTCCTGATTCAGGAATTGTCCCTTTTTTTTTTTAAGATTGGAAAATTGCAAATGTAAACTCCATTATTTAAGAAAGGCAAGAGAGAGAGGGTGGGTGGAGGCTTTGAATCATTCTGGTGTGCTGGCCTGCCAGGCCGCCTCCTTTCACTGGCTATGTTTTGGCCACTGCGCAGGGCCCAACTGCTAACTGCAAAATTCCAGTTTGCACGGGAGAAGGGCCTTAATAGGCCCCTTAATTGCTTCAATTGGCTAAAGGCGGGTAGGCATTGTGCCTCTGACCTGGCCATCTTGAAAATGGCCCAGAGGCGGAAAAATGCCGCCAAACCAGCACACTGCTTTCCCATGGCAAATTTTTTGACTGACCACCTCCAGTCCCGCCTCCATGGCCATTTGAAAATCCGGCCTCTGGTGTCTCATAGGGATATGTGCTGGGGCCTCGAATATTCACTATCATTATTAATGACTTTGATAACTCATAAAGAGCCACAGATTCAAATTTGCAGATGACCCTAAGGTTGGCGTCCTAGTAAGTAGTGTAGAAGGAAATATAAAACTGCAGAGACATTGATAAATTAAACAATTGAGCAAAACTTTGGCAGACTAACCAACACATTTGAAGTTACGTTTGAGGTCATCCACTTTAGAAACAATAGATCCATTTTTTTTGAAATGTTGAAAAGCTAAAACGAGATGTAAGGATCCATGTAGATAAATCACTGAAATGTAGCAGTCAGGTACAAAAAATAATGAAGCTATTGGAATGCACTGCAAATTCACCTCCAAGGAACTTAGGAACATAGGAGCAGGAGTAAGCCATCGAGCCTGCCCCGCCATTCAATACGATCATGGCTGATCTTCCATTTCAATGCCTTTTTCCCACACTATCCCCTTTTATGTCATTTGTATTTAGAAATCTGTCAGTCTCTGCTGTTACGGCCAAGTGCGAAAGGTGTCAAGGGGTCTGTTACTATCTTCACCTGGTCTTATTGTAACAGGGTTTAATTTTAAACACATTGTGTTTTGAGCTCCCCCTTTGTGAATCCTTGTTCACAGTTTTTCAATTATAAGCCAAAGAAACCAATTCACACAGGCTTTCTCAAGTTTAAAGAAGATTACATTTTTTTAAAACTTAAAACTTAAACTCTAATACAGTTCATGCCTATGATATATGATGCACCCACGCTAGCATGCACACATGATACACACATGCAAATAGGGACAGAAAAGAGAAGAAAAGATAAGGTGGAACAGTTTGAGGCAATATCTTGTTACGGTGCTTTGAGCTCACTGTAGTCCTTTTGTAAGTAGTCTTGCTTTTCGTTGGGGCCCAGTAGGCATCGTAAAGCCTTGTTCACATAGGAAACTTTTCTCTCTTTGAGTTTTATGTGTTTTCACAAGATTCAGTTCCATGGGAAGGAGATGGAAACAGGCAGGAGAGAGTTCTGCTTCAGTTCCAACCAGGATCACACTGCATTCTCTGTTCCAATTCCTTTGTTGGGAGTTCAAATTCAAAAAAACTCCCAGGTTGCCCAGCAGGTTAGTCATGTGACTAGCTCCTTATATGGAACAGTCTCTCCTGTGAGGTTTGTGATTGTACCTTAGCAGTCTCTGGAATGCTAGCTCCCCCCGCCTTCAACGTCTGGTAATCAAAAGTTCATTGTTGGTTGAATGAGTCAGGGCATGGCCCATTGTCCCTTGTTCCAACAATGTCAGTTACCACGGAAATGTCTTTCCGGTCAGCCGCTTGCAATTTAATGTTTTAATGTTCATGTGGTGAAAGTCCTGTGTGCCTCAATCTTGCAGGTGGGGTGTGGGGGGGGGGGGGGGGGGAGGTTGCCTGACACTGCTTTAAACATACTCATTGACTGAGCTTCCACAGCCCTCTGGGGTAGAGAATGCCAAAGATTCATATCCCTCTGAGTAAAGAAATTTCTCCTCATCTCTGTCCGAAGTGGCTTCCCTCTTATTTTGAAATTGTGTCCCCTGGTTCTAGAATCCCCAACCTACATCTACCCTGTCTATCCCTTTAAGTATTTTGTAGGTTTCAGTGAGAGTACCTCTCATTCTTCGAAACTCCAGAAAAATACAGGCCCAGTTTCCCCAATCTCTCTTCATAGGACAGTCCTGCCATCCCGGGAACAAGTCTGGTGATCCGTCGTTGCACTCTCTCTATGGCAATAATATGGGCGGCGCAGTGGTTAGCACTGCAGCCTCACAGCTCCAGCGACCCGGGTTCAGTTCTGGGTACTGCCTGTGCGGAGTTTGCAAGTTCTCCCTGTGTCTGCGTGGGTTTCCGCCGGGTGCTCCGGTTTCCTCCCACAGCCAAAGACTTGCAGGTTGATAGGTAAATTGGCCATTATAAATTGCCCCTAGTGCAGGTAGGTGGTAGGAGAATGGTGGGGATGTGGTAGAGAATATGGGGTTAATGTAGGATTAGTATAAATGGGTGGTTGTTTGTCGGCACAGACTCGATGGGCCGAAGGGCCTGTTTCAGTGCTGTATCTCTAAATAAATAAAATAAAATAAAAATATCCCTCCCAAGGCAAGGGGACCAGAAACGCACATAGTACTCCAGGTGCTGTCTAACCAAGGTTTTATACAATTGAAGCAAGACTTCACTACTCCTGTACTCAAATCCTCTTGTGATAAAGGCTAACATACCATTAGCCTGCTTAATTCCTTGCTCTACTTGCATGTTAGCTTTCAATGATTTATTGACAAGGACACCCAGGTCCCTTTGTACATCTACACTTTCTAATCTCTTACCATTTAAGAAATACTCTGCACATCTATTCCGGCTACCAAAGTGAAGAACTTCATATTTTTCCACATTATATTCCATCTGCCATGTTCTTGCCCACTCACTAAGTTTGTCCAAATCCCCATGAAGCCACTTTTGCATCTTCCTCACAACATACATTCCCATCTAGTTTTGTGTCATCTGCGATCTTGGAAATATTACATTTGGTCCCCAGATCCAAATCATTGATAAATATTGTGAACAGCTGGAGCCCAAGCACTGAACCCTGGAGTACCCCACTAGTCACAGCCTGCCAACATGAGAATGACCCATTTATTCCTACTCTCTGCTTTCTGCTTGTTAACCAATCCTTAATCCATGCCAGTATATTACCTCCTATCCCATGTGCTTTAATTTTGCTAACCAACCTTCTGTGGGGGACTTTCTCAAAAGTCTTCTGAAAATCCAAGTACACCACATCCACTGACTCCCCTTTATCAATTCTGTTAGTAACCTCCTCAAAAAACTCCAACAGATTCGTCAAAACATGATTTCCCATTCATAAATCCATGTTGACTATGCCCAACCAGATCATTATTATCCAAGTGTCCATGTATCACCTCCTTTAGAATATATTCTAGCATTTTCCCAGTGACTGATGTAAGGCTAACAGGTCAGTAATTCCCTGTTTTCTCTCTCCCTCCCTCCTTAAATAGTGGGGTGACATTTGCAACCTTCCAATCTGCAGGAACCACTCCAGGATCTGTAGAATTTTGGAAGGTGATCACCAATGCATCCATTATCTCCACAGCTACCTCTTTCAACAGTCTGGGGTTGTAGAATATCAGGTCCTGGGGACATAACATTCATCCCCAGTAATTTCTCCAATACAATCTTCTTACTAATACTTATTTCCTTCAATTCCTCATTCCCCCTGATCCCTTGGATCTCTAATTCTGGGAGATATCTTGAGTCTTCCTCAGTGAAGACAGACACAAAGTAATCATTTAGCTTCTCTGTCATTTCTCTATTCCCCATTATAAATTCTCCTGACTCCCTGGCGTGGGATGCCTGGCTTTCTATTCTGAAGGGTTCAATCTCTTGTCCGGTGGTCAGTGGTTCCTTAAATTACAGACAGCATCAAAATTTGCTGATCCTTCCCTACGATTTCATAATTTGTTCTCTACTTGGAGAGGCAGGGATTAATCAGGGATAGTCAGCATGACTTTGTCAGGGGGAGATTGTGTCGAACTAACTTGATTGAATTTTTTGATGAGGTGACTAGATGTGTAGATGAGGGCAAAGCAGTAGATGTAGTCTACATGGATTTCAGTAAAGCTTTTGATAAGGTCCCACATGGGAGATTGGTTAAGAAGTTAAGAGCCCATGGGATCCAGGGCAATTTGGATCCAAAATTAGCTTAGTGGCAGGAGGCAGAGGGTAATGGTCGAGGGCTGTTTTTGCGATTGGAAGCCTGTGACCAGTGGTGTAGCACAGGGATCGGTGCTGGGACCCTTGCTGTTTGTAGTGTACGTTAATGATTTAGACATGAATAAAGGAGGTATGATCAATAAGTTCGCAGATGACATGAAAATTGGTGGTGTTGTAAATAGTGAGGAGGAAAGCCTTAGATTACAGGGAGATATAGATGGGCTGGTAAGATGGGCGGAGCAGTGGCAAATGGAATGTAATCCTGAGAAGTGTGAGGTGATGCATTTTGGGAGGACTAACAAGGCAAGAGAATATACAATGGATGGTAGGACCCTTGGAAATACAGAAGGTCAGAGGGACCTTGGTGTACTTGTCCATAGATCACTGAAGGTAGCAGCACAGGTAGATAAGGTGGTTAGGAAGGCATATGGGATACTTGCCTTTATTAGCCGAGGCATAGAATATAAAAGCAGGGAGGTTATGATGGAGCTGTATAAAATGCTCGTTAGGCCACAGCTGAAGTACTGTGTACAGTTCTAGTCACCACACTATAGGAAGGATGTGATTGCACTGGAGAGGGTGCAGAGGAGATTCACCAGAATGTTGCCTGGGCTGCAGCATTTCAGCTATGAAGAGAGACTGAAAAGGGTCGGGTTCTTTTCCTTGGAGCAAAGAAGCCTGAGGGGGGACATGATTGAGGTATACAAAATTGAGTGGCATTGATAGGGTAGATAGAAAGAAACTTTTTCCCTTAGAGGGGTCAAGAACCAGGGGGCATAGATTTAGGGTAAGGGGCAGGAGGTTTAGAGGGGATTTGAGGAAAAGTTTTTTCACCCAGTGGGTGGTTGGAATCTGGAACGCACTGCCTGAAGTGATGGTAGAGGCAGGAACCCTCACAACATTTAAGGAGTATTTAGATGAGCACTTGAAACGCCATAGCATACAAGGCTACGGGCTAAGTGCAGGAATATGGGATCAGAATAGTTGGGTGCTGGATGGCTGGCACAGACCCGATGGGCCGAAGGGCCTGTTTCTGGGCTGTAGAACTCTGACTCTGCCTGTAATGGTCCCAAGTTTGTCTTAGCCAAAAATTTCCTTTTTATGTACCTATAGAAGCTTTTATAGTCTGTTTTTATATTTTTTGCTAGTTTACATTCATATTCTATTCTCCCTTTCTTTATCAGTTTCTTTGTCCTTTGCTGTATTCTAAAATCCTCGCAATCCTCAGGTTTACTACTATTTCTGGCAACTTTATAGGCCTTTTCTTTTAATTTTATACAATCCTTAACTTCCTTTGTTATCCACAGTTGACTTCCTTCACTTTTGGGGTCATAGAATCATGCAGTTATACAGCACAGAACCAGGCCCTTCGGCCCATCGTGTCTGCGCCAGACATCAAGCACCTAGTTATTCTAATCCCATTTTCCAGCACTTGGCCCATAGCCTTGTATGCTATGGCGTTTCAAGTGCTCATCTAAATACTTCTTAAATGTTGTGAGGGTTCCTGCCTCTACCACCATTTCAGGCAGTGTTTTCCAGATTCTAACCACCCTCTAGGTGAAATTTTTTTTCCACAAATCCCCTCTGAACCTTCTGCCCCTTACCTTAATCTATGCCCCCTGGTTCTTGACCCCGTTTCTTACTATCTACCCTATCAATGCCCTTCATAATTTTGTATACCTCAATCATGTCCCCCCTCACCCTTCTCTGCTCTAAGGAAAACAACCCTAGCCTGTCCAGTCTCTCTTCATAACTGAAATGCTCCAGCCCAGGCAACATCCTGGTGAATCTCCTCTGCACCCTCTCCAGTGCAATCACACCCTTCCTATAATGTGGTGACCAGAACTGTACACAGTACTCCAGCTGTGGCCGAACTAGCGTTTTATACAGCTCCATCATAACTGCCCTGTTCTTACATTCTATGCCTCGGCTAATAAAGGCAAGTATCCCATATGCCTTCCTAACCACCTTTATTTAGGTTTAGAGATACAGCACTGAAACAGGCCCTTCGGCCCACCGAGTTTGTGCCGACCATCAACCACCCATTTATATTAATCCTACACTAATTCC
The DNA here is from genome assembly GCF_036365525.1 of Heterodontus francisci. Lineage (NCBI taxonomy): Eukaryota > Metazoa > Chordata > Chondrichthyes > Heterodontiformes > Heterodontidae > Heterodontus > Heterodontus francisci. The sequence continues at coordinate 79,109,400 of NC_090379.1, forward strand.
CTATTCCTAACACATCCCCACCTGTCCCTATATTTCCCTACCACCTACCTATACTAGGGGCAATTTTATAATGGCCAATTTACCTATCAACATGCAAGTCTTTGGCATGTGGGAGGAAACCAGAGCACCCGGAGGAAACCCACGCAGACACAGAGAGAACTTGCAAACTCCACACAGGCAGTACCCAGAATTGAACCCGGGTATCTTCCTGTGCTGCTGCCTTCAGTGATCTATGGACAAGTACACCAAGGTCCCTCTGACCTTCTGTAATTCCTAGGGTCCTACCATCCATTGTATATTCCCTTGCCTTGTTAGTCCTCCCAAAATGCATTACCTCACACTTCTCAGGATTAAATTCCATTTGCCACTGCTCCGCCCATCTATATTGTCCTGTAATCTAAAGCTTTCCTCCTCACTATTTACGACACCACCAATTTTCGTTTCATCTGCAAACTTGTTTTTGCGCCTTGAAGGAATGTATAGTTAGGTTATGATTAGGGTTAGGTTATTTTTGGAGATGATGTAAACTAGGCTTGTAATCCCTGGGTTATAAAAGATTAAGGGGTGATTTTATTGAGGTTTTTAGCATTTTGAAATAAATTATTAGAATCAATAAAGGGGATCCTTTTTCTGCTAGTAGTCTGAACAAGGGGATGTAACCTTAAAAATCAGAGGAGGGCATTCAAGAGAACAGTCCGGAAACACTTCTTCCCACAAATGTGATGAAGTGTGGATTTCTCTCCCACAAAAAGCAGTGGATGCTAGCTCCACTATCAATTTTAAAATGGAGATCAATGGTTTTTTGGTAGCCATGGGATATGGAGCCAAGGCAGGAAAATGGGGTTCGGATGCAGATCAGTCATGATTTCATTGAACGGTAGAGCAGGGTTGTGGGGCTGAATGGCCTATTCCTGTTCCTATATTTCTTTTTGTTGATCTTCTTACTTCCCAAACCACCTTTTGCTGTTTTATACTTATTGAAATAAAATGCACAAGTTTTAAGCAGAAGACCATTTGCTTCCATCATCAAACCAGATTTTCTCATCTTGCAAAGGATTACATTGCACATTATTTGTTGCTGGAGGATATTGGGGACATTTTGCTGGTAAACCCATTGATTCATTCTCAAAGTATAATGCCATACTTTCTGTTTTCAATCTGATGTTAAATACACCAGCAATAAATCTCTCTCTCTGTCCAGTGAAACACAAACAGAATCAAGAAAATTGGATCAACTGAACAGGTCAGAAATGAGTTGTTTGGCATTTTCAAATAAATCTAATCTTGCTGCCACTGGTGATGAGCTGGGAAGTGGCACAAACCGCATGCCAGGGAGAAAAAGTATAGTTTGTCATCGAAGAAACTTTTCTAGTGGCTTGAATATAGAAGGTAAATTTTCTAGGACTGTGCGGATTGGTGAGGTACCTTGCCTGCTGCTAATGTGTATTGGAAAATCATAGATTACACAACTTGCAACTTTTAATCCTTTCAGGGAGAAAATTGCAGGAACATGCTTGCAATTATTTGTGCATTGGAGTATTTACCCAAGGTATTGTGGGACAAGTTAGTTAGCTTGCAGCCTTGAGCATGGTACTGCTTAGCACAGGCAATTAGCCTGACCAAGGAGGGCCCCTCATATCAGTGTATAAGACAGCTGCTTTGTGTAACTGAAGACTGCACGAAGCAATCAGGAATGCAAGCTTGATAGAGGTAGAAGGATTCATTGTGAAGACTCAAGGATAGTTGATAAGGGGGTCTGGGAAACATCACAAGATGATCGGGGGCTTGCTATGAGCTGATCACGTAGCCACATGATGCCTAATGAGTAATCTAATTGGTAATATGTGTGCTGTATGCAATCAATAACCGTTATGATTGGATTATGTCCAGCCGGGATGGGCTGAGTAACTGTATATCTGTTGTGGATTTTCCTTTGTTCAGTGGAGAGGCATCTGGACAGACCAGTGACCTGCTCCCCGCTGGCGTAATAAACTGTTTGACATTGGAGCAGACCTGAGTGTCGAGTGATTCTTCTAGATTCATTCCCACTAACAGCACATATTTGGAACATTTAGCTTTAAATCTCGTCTCAACAAAAACTTGCATTTATACAGCACCTTTTTCATGTAGTAAAATGTCCCATGGTACTTCACAGGAGTGTTATCAAACAAAATGTGACACTGAGCCACATAAGGAGATATTGGGACAAAAACTTGGTTCAAGAGGTAGGTCTCGCGTGAATAGACAAATGGAGAGTTGTCTTGGGCATCTCAGTGGCTTCTACAAAGCTGCAATAAACTGCTATGTCACAATCACAATGTGAGGCATGTCGCTGGAATTTGTTTTAATGAATTCACTAGTTGAGCATATATTTTGCAATTCTTCAGAATACTAAGTGGAGAGAGAGGAGGGAACTAGAGTTGCAAATTTCAGCAGATTATCTGGAAGGGGGTAACAGGAGTATTGTAAATTTTGTAACATTTCTAGCATCATTATTTGTACTGCAGATGTTATATATATGGGCACTAACCTTGTTTATACTGCTGAATGTTTCTTGAAGTCTGTGCTTCTATTAGAAAAACAAAAAGATTTTAATTCATTTAAAAATCCTTATTTTCAAAGTAGACCCACAGTATCTTGATTATAATGCTGTAAATTACATACTGTTGTGTATAATTTGAAATACTCTGTTAACTATTACATCACATGCAATAGTTGGAGTGGGTGGCGAGACAATTTATTAGAATTATACCAGGGATGAGGGGCTTCGGTTATGTGGAGAGATGAGAGGAGCTGGGATTGTTCTCTTTATAGCACAGAAAGTTAAGGGGACGTTTAGGAGCTGTTCAAAATTGTGAAGGATTTTGTTAGAGTGAACAAAACACCACTGGTAGGAGGGACAGTAACCAGAGAATGCAGATTAAAGATAATTGGCAGAAGAACTGGAGGGGAGTTGAGAACTTTTGTTTTTATGCAGCAAGCACTGCCTAAAAGGGTGGTCAATGCACATTCAACAGTAACTTTAAAAAAAGAATTAGATATGCACTTTAAAAGCAAATATTTGCATGGTTATGGAGAAAGAGCAGATGAGAGGACCTAATTGGGTAGCTCCTTCAAAGAGCTGGTACAGGCACGATTGACTGAATGGACTCCTAAGCTTTATGATTCTATGATCACATATCTAATTGTATCGTTTAATAATGTGTAATTGTCATTTAGATTTGAGTCAAGGGTCTGTGGAGCATCACAGTTCACAGTAATAGGCCAAGAGTTGTCCTTTATAATCCTTTTGATGATGAGATACCAATGTGTTTGCAGACATCTAAAGCAAACAAAAATTGCAGCACCTGAGCAGAGTAAACACATGCTGGAAACACTCAGAACCATCAACCAATTAAAATCAGGGCAGGAAAAATAAATCATTTTTGTACATAAAAGTTGAAAGTATATGCAAATATTTGCTGGGACAGTGAGAAAATAGAATTGATGTCACTCCTGTAACTAAACTGTTAACTTATGAAACAACTGATAAACAAAAACTGGAAGCACATTTCATGAGTGACTGAAATGAGGACAACCTGCTGCAAGAGGAATAACAGAAAATGCAGTGGGTGATAATGAAAAGTTGAGTGAAGAGATTCAGTAGTTAATATGATAAAGGACTGAACAAGATTGCATGGCTATGAATAATTTAGTTGGAATAGAAAAGCTAATATGTAAGAAAGCTAAATTAATTTCTTCAGCATCAAATATTTAGATGTGTTGTGCTCTGAAAAAACTATGCTGACTATTATGCACTGTTTTATGTCATATATAAAATTCTTTCTTTTCTAATAATTTTTGCAGTTTTTAAATCAGATTGGTTGTTAATTAATGAGAATTGTGAATAGTTTGTATCCTGTACATTTGCCCTGCGACTGGGAAAGCCAAGTAAAAGATACTAGAACTATTAAACCCTTATCTCACTATTACATTTTTTAGTGTAAGATTGAAGTTTAATATGTCCCTAGATGGTGGTAACTTGTTTTTAATATAATTTTCCAAACATTTTAAATTGCTGTATTCAACTGGATTATGGAAAAAAAATACAAGGGAAACTTGTTATATGCAGAAATCTCTTTCGATTGTAAAATATGTGGATGCACTTAAGAACAGTTTATTAAGTCAGTTTCATATTTAGAAATAAAAGTGGGCAGATTTAGAAAGAATGTTGCACTGAAATATTCTACAGAACATCCCAATTCAAGTTTTCTTGCTGCACAACAATGCCTTGCATTATATTCATAGACCTCCCTCTCCTCCCTTTTAAAACAGTCCTTTAAAACTCACTTCTAAGTGAGCTTTTGGTCACTCCTCCTAATCTCTTTACTCAGCTCAATGTCTTGGAATGTTTGTTGTTAACCACAAAACATAAAATTGTTGTTGTAAAACACCATTTCACACTACAACCTGATCTAGATGATGCCTAGGGTTTCATGCTTATAATACATGGTTAATTGTAAAAATATTAAAAGAAAAAATGGAACCTTTCAATAATTGCATTGACCTAGAATTTCCTCAATGAGTTACATCACTGTTGTCCCTTTTTAAGAAGGTAAATGTACACCTGCCTGTTATATATTTGGTTCTTTATGCTGCCACTGTATAGAGTCTAGCCAGAGAGGTTCTTAGACTGTACTGTTTACTACACAATAAAGGTTAATGTTTAACTATATACACTCCACACTAGCCTGTGTGTCTCCTTCAAAAGTTACCTTGTAACTGTTCTTCAGTCTCTCCCACTTGATCTCTTATCTCATCCTGGTGGGTGGTAATCTTTACATTCTCTCAAGATTAACCCTTTGATGCCCTTATACTACACTGCCCATGGCCTGCAGAGGAAGTTAGATGCAGGTTTACTGGATCTTTTCATTGACATTCCCATTGATGCAAGCATTGGTCTAAAATCCATGTAAGCAGTTGAGCTACCTGGAAACCTCAGTGCCGCCTTTCAATAAATTCGTTCAGCGCGTGCTCTTCAGCAGCAGCCTGGGGCCACACACATAGAGAGGAGCAGCGCTTGTCTCTTTTATTATCACATAACTTCACTGCATGACTTTGTATGTTCTCTTAACCTCTGTGTTAGCTGCTACTAAACACAAAGCACTGACCACTCAAGATGGGATCAGTAACACAGAGATGTGGATTCCGCATTTAAGGATGGTTCTGCATGTGCACACAGGTCTTCACTGTACAGGTACAGCTGCCCTTCACCCAGAAGTCACAGGTTGTGTTACATCACAGCTCTTACATTGCTCACATGGTAGCAAAGCCACACCTCTTAAAGGTGTACACACAACAACCCCTTTTCCAAAACAGAAACATGTCCCCCACAACTAGGTAAAAGTTTAAACAATTCAACGATAGTAATAGGAGATAAACATACATCTAGTAGTAGAAACTTGAGTACATCAGTCAAGGTAACGTAAGGGTGGTTTGATCAAATGGCATGAATTAGAAACAGGATAACAGTTCTCTGAATCCGGAGCAGATGTGTGTGGACTCGGCTCTGTGGAAGTGGAATGTGTAGTCCCCACCCGGGACATCATCTTCAATCTCATCTGATTTTGAGTCTTCCATGGATCTGGGATCATGGACTGTTCTGATCTGATCTCTATTCCTAAACAATGTCGCACCAGTAGAAGTAGTAACCTCATACGAACGTGGTTCTGGTCAAACCCTGGAGACTTGTATAGTACTCCATCTATCAGTAACAGGATTCTGTATCATGCCCTGTTGTGCTACCATCAATTTTGAAACTCAATGGAGTTGCATGTAGGTGCAGCATAGCAATATGCAAATTTTGACCCATCTGCTGGCATTTGATAATCGGTGATTTGACAGTGCGAATCATACATTCTGCAAGACAGCTGGAATGCAGATAATGGGTGAAGATGTATGTGTAACACCCCATTTCAGCCACATGTCACAAACGATTTCCATGTGTACTGAGGCCTGTTATTGGCAAACACCTCAGGTGCTTCGAATAGGCTGAAGAGCTGAGAGGGCTCGCTACCGTAGAACTGGATATGCCATGTAGCTGGTGAATGATTGGCTATTTGGATAAATAATCTGTGACAATGAGGTAGTCGGTACTATTAATGTGGAAGAAATTCGTGGCAATCTCAGCCCATGCCACTGCAGGAATCTCGTGAGGGATGAGAGGTTTTTGACGTTGACTTAGCTGGTGAGCCTGATATACCTGGCATGTCTGAACAACGGATGCAATATCATCATGAATACCCGGTCGGTAGACTGTTCCCCTGGCGAACCACCTGGTACAGTCAATGCCCATGTGTGATTGGTGAAGCTGTTGCAGTACGTCAGCCCATAGCGATGCAGGGATCAGAACTTGTCTGCCCTTGAAAATGACACCATGTGCGAATCCGCTCATCTCTGAAGGTCCAGAATGACCTAATGAATTCAGTCACGTCCTGAGTGGAGTCCAACCAGCCATCCACGATGGTTTTCCAGAGCTTCTGGAATGTGAGATCCACTGCCGTCTCTCTGTGTAGCTGGTTATGCTTTCACTGCCCAAAGTGGACCAGGTCGATGTACCTTACATCATCTAGCACCACACCGACAAGGTCAACCTGCTATTCGATTGAAACATCTTCAGCCTTCGCTGGATTAGGCAACTGGCCCAGCGTGTTGGAGGTGCTCATCAATTTGCCTGGTTTACACTTCACCTCACAATCATACCATTGTATCTTCACCAGCAATCGCTGAAGACGCAGTGGTGCACTGAGCAACGGCTTCCGCCAAATTATCTCCAAAGGTTTGTGGTCGGTTTTGATCACAAAGCATTTACTGAGGAGATATGTGTGGAAATAAAAGAGGGCTAAAAGGGGTCATGAAAAGTCATTGGCAAACAGGATTAAGGAAAATCCCAAGGCTTTTTATACGTATATAAAGAGCAAGAGGGTAACCAGGGAAAGGGTTGGCCCACTCAAGGACAGAGAAGGGAATCTATGTGTGGAGCCAGAGGAAATGGGCGAGGTACTAAATGAGTACTTTGCATCAGTATTCACCAAGGAGAAGGACTTGGTGGATGATGAGCCTAGGGAAGGGAGTGTAGATAGTCTCAGTCTTCTCATTATCAAAAAGGAGGAAGTGTTGGGTGTCTTGCAAAGCATTAAAGTAGATAAGTCTCCAGGGCCTGATGGGATCTATCCCAGAATACTGAGGGAGGCAAGGAAAGAAATTGCTGGGGCCTTGACAGAAATCTTTGCATCCTCATTGGCTACAGGTGAGGTCCCAGAGGACTGGAGAATAGCCAATGTTGTTCCTTTGTTTAAGAAGGGTAGCAAGGATAATCCAGGAAATTATAGGCCGGTGAGCCTTACATCAGTGGTAGGGAAATTATTAGAGAGGATTCTTCGGGGCAGGATTTACTCCCATTTGGAAACAAACAAACTTATTAGCGAGAGGCAGCATGGTTTTGTGAAGGGGAGGTCCTGTCTCAATAATTTGATTGAGTTTTTTGAGGAAGTGACAAAGGTGATTGATGAAGGAAGGGCAGTGGATGTTATCTATATGGACTTCAGTAAAGCCTTTGACAAGGTTCCTCATGGCAGACTGGTACAAAAAGTGAAGTCACACGGGATCAGAGGTGAGCTGGCAAGATGGATACAGAACTGGCTCGGTCACAGAAGACAGAGGGTAGCAGTGGAAGCGTGCTTTTCTGAATGGAGGGATGTGACTAGTGGTGTTCCACAGGGATCAGTGCTGGGACCTTTGCTCTTTGTAGTATATATAAATGATTTGGAGGAAAATGTAGCTGGTCTGATTAGTAAGTTTGCGGATGACACAAAGGTTGGTGGAGTTGCGGATAGTGATGAGGATTGTCAGAGGATACAGCAGGATATAGATCGATTGGAGACTTGGCGGAGAAATGGCAGATGGAGTTTAATCCGGACAAATGTGAGGTATTGCATTTTGGAAGGTCTAATGCAGGTGGGAATTATACAGTAAATGGCAGAACCCTTAGGAGTATTGACAGGCAGAGAGATCTGGGCGTACAGGTCCACAGGTCACTGAAAGTGGCAACGCAGGTGGATAAGGTAGTCAAGAAGGCATACGGATTGCTTGCCTTCATCGGTCGGGGCATAGAGTATAAAAATTGGCAAGTCATGCTGCAACTATACAGAACTTTAGTTAGGCCACACTTAGAATATTGCATGCAATTCTGGTCGCCACACTACCAGAAGGACGTGGAGGCTTTGGAGAGGGTGCAGAAGAGGTTTACCAGGATGTTGCCTGGTCTGGAGGGCATTAGCTATGAGGAGAGGTTGGATAAACTCGGATTGTTTTCACTGGAACGACGGAGGTGGAGGGGCGACATGATAGAGGTTTACAAAGTTATGAGCGGCATGGACAGAGTGGATAGTCAGAAGCTTTTTCCCAGGGTGGAAGAGTCAGTTACTAGGGGGCATAGGTTTAAGGTGCGAGGGGCAAAGTTTAGAGGAGATGTGCGAGGCAAGTTCTTTACACAGAGGGTGGTGAGTGCCTGGAACTTGCTGCCAGGGGAGGTGGTGGAAGCAGGTATGATAGCGACGTTTAAGAGGCATCTTGACAAATACATGAATAGGATGGGCATAGAGGGATACGGTCCCCGGAAATGCAGAAGGTTTTAGTTTAGGCAGGCATCAAGATCTGCGCAGGCTTGGAGGGCCGAATGGCCTGTTCCTGTGTTGTACTGTTCTTTGTGCTTTGAAATGTGTAATACCGAAAACAAGAGCTGGGGTTTCCATCTTGATGTTTGAGTAGTTAGCATGGGCTGCTGACAAAGCCTTGGATGCAGAAGCAAATGGCCTCCCCTTTTGTAGTAAACAGGCACCCAACAATCACCCACTTCAAGTGTGGTAGCCTCAGCTCAGTCATAGAACTGGAGAATTAAAGTGTTCTCTGTCAGCAAGGTCTTCAACTGGTCTTCATGCCAGAGCTAATGGGGTTCCTTTTTCAGTAGATCTCCCAATAACGCCACTTTCTAAGCAAAACCTGCATTGAATGGGGAAAGGAAATTGAAAAGCGCAAGGCATCGCCGGAGGTCTTCCTTGGCCTGCAGGATAGGCATCATACGGACATCATCCAATTTGCCCGGGTCTGGTCGAATATCCTGATCGGAGATATATCGAACTGAAGAAATTGATTTGTCGAACTTGTATTTCACACTTGCGACAGTTTAAAGACGAGGCCTTCCTTTGGTGCCGCTTGCAGCAGAGCATGCAGGTTGCAGTCGTGCTCTGCTCTGGTCCTGCACACCACAGTAATGTTGTAGGCAGTACACACACACCCTGGCACCTGACTTTATTTTTATTCGTCCATGGGATGTGGGCATCACTGGCTAGGCCAGCATTTATTACCCATCCCTAATTGCCCTTGATAAAGTGGTGGTGAGCTGCCTTGAACCACTGCAGTCCTTGGGGTGTAGGTACACCCACAGTGCGGTTAGGAAGGGAGTTGCAGGATCGCGAAGGAATGGCGATATATTTCCCAGTTAGGATTGTGTGTGACTTGAAGGGGAATTTGCAGGTGGTGGTGTTCCTATTCATCTGTTGCCCTTGTCCTTCTAGGTGGTAGAGGTCGCGTGGTTTAGAAGGTGCTGTCGAAGGAGCCTTGGTGAGTTGCTGCAATGCATCTTGTAAATGGTACACACTGCTGCCACTGTGCACCGGTGCTGGAGGGAGTGAATGTTGAAGGTGATGGATGGGGTGTCAAACAAGTGGGCTGCTTTGTCCTGGATGGTACAAAGCTTCTTCAGTCTTGTTGGAGCTGCATTCATCCAGGTAAATGGAAAGTATTCCATCACACTCCTGACTTGTGCCTTCTAAATGGTGGACAGGCATTGGGGATAGAGGAGGTGAGTTACTCACTGCAGAATTCCCAGCCTCTGACCTGCTCTTATAGTCACAGTATGTGTGTGGCTGGTCCAGCTCAGTTTCTGGTCAATGGTAACCCCCAGGATGTTGATAGTGGGGGTTCAGCGATGGTAATGCCATTGAACATCAAGGGGAGATAGATTCTCTTTTGTTTGAGATGGTCATTGGCTGGCACTTGTGTGGTGCGAATGTTGCTTGTCATATATCAGCCCAAGCCTGGATGTTGTCCAGGTCTTGCTGCATATGGACATGGGCTCCTTCAGTATCTGAGTCATGAATGCTCTTCCTTACACCTTCAGTGTCTCGTGATCAAAATCCATTGTGGGTTGAATGTGTCAGGGAATGGTCCTTTTGTCTCCACAAGCACTGTCTGTTAGTATGCAAATGATTTTCAGCTAAGTGTCTGACAGCCCTTGTAACAGGCCTTCTCTTCTTCCCAACAAGTTTAAAATCAATGTTCATGTGACAAAATTAACATGCCTTGTTCTTGGCAGGTGGGGGCCTGCATGACAACGGTTAATAAAAACAAGAAATGCTGGAACCACTCAGCAGGTCTGGCAGACTCTGTGAAAAGAGAAGCAGAGTTAACGTCCGAAGAAGGGTCACTGACCCGAAACGTTAACTCTGCTTCTCTTTTCACTGATGCTGCCAGACCTGCCGAGTGGTTCCAGCATTTCTTGTTTTTATTTCAGATTTCCAGCATCTGCAGTATTTTGCTTTTATGACAACGGTTAGTTGGGCATTCATCAGCATCATCATGGCTTGCCATTTATTCAGTTACATGCCTTTTAAAATGCGCAGAGGTAAAATATTTGCACTGGCAATCATGTCCACCTTCACCCAGACACATGCAGCCCTCCTTTTTCAGACATTGAACACAAATAGATGCAAGCGTCTCCAGAGAAGTAATTGAATTAGTGCGTTCGGTGACATTGACAATGTGAAACGACTGTTCCTCTTGCCCACTTGAACTTGGACTCACCCTCATCGCCACTAGTGTTGATGCCATCCTCAACCTTATGGATGTATCGTACGACTGCGAAGCTGGCCAGGGTATGAAGCCTTAATGCCTTCTGTCCGATTGTGGTCAAGACTCTTACCAGCAGCATCTTTGAGCAAGACATCCACTGTATACCCCTCGGGCTTCTCTAAAAGATCCCTCTGGTATGCCTCTATTGTTGTGGATGCAATAGCGAGCTCAATGAGGTGGTCTGCCAGCTCAGTCTCCATGAAGTCACACTCATGGCCCTTAGTGCAACATCGACTGACAAACTGGTCAATGGACTCAGTCAGCTGCTGTCGGAAGGACGTGAATTCGAGTCAATGGATCCAAAAATTGAGTCTAACATGTAGTTGCTCCTCTAATTGTGGACCAGATTTTCACAGGATCCTTCTACTCTTCTTTGGTAAGACCAGCACTGTTAAGGCAATGTAAGCCTTCATTGCCAATAGCAATGCATATTTTCACTGCCTGCTTCTGTGGTTCCCCGACTGCTAAATCGACAAAACATAGCTTGACTCTTTGCTTGGCGAACTGAAATTTTGATAGGTCAGATGCTTTCCAGTTGATGGTATGGAACTGTGCTGTCACCCTTGTAATGACTTCTGTCATTGCTCTTAACAAAATCTCCTGCTACACAGGCAAGCAGAAATAACTGCCTGCAGTTCCACTTGTGAACAAGTTTGGAGGGTGTGGCGCTGTCTCCTATACAAGCAGAAAGAAATACTATAGCAGGAATTGGCTGCAGTTCCACTTGAAGGATGTGGCATGCTTTTATTAGGCTCTGCTCATGAAGCAATGGCAGCCGCAGATTTTTTTTTTAAACTTTTGGCTGGGTCAGAATGGGTTTTGGATGGAATGAACTGGAATGCATTGAAATTGGACAGCGTAATACTGGACTGACCTGCTTCTTCTGACCACTGGTTCGGCAATTTTAAAATCTAGGTACTCATTGTGCTGCTTGGGTGCTCCTTTTAAAGAGACTTTGCCTTTTTCTGTGTGTGGCTTCTGCTCTTGCTGTGGATGGCTTGAGTGGTCCCAAACTACTTCTGTGGCTCTTCCTGACTTTAGGCTGGTTCCTCTCCACAATCTTGTGCTGAAGTAGAGCACCATGATCCTGATCTTCTGTTTCACTTCTTAACTTTAAATTTTTTAAAATTCTGCTATGTGGTCCAGCCTTCAAATGCACACTGCTGCCACCATATTGTGTGTTCTCTTAACTTCTGTGTTAGTGCTTTGTGTATAGTAACAGTTGACAACTCAAGATGGGATCAGTAACACAGCAATGCGGATTCTTCATTTTCAGATGGTTCTGCATTACTTCATTATACAGTACTTAAGACTGCTGCCTCCCCCCCCCACCCAGACGTCAGATGGTATGCTACATTACAACTCTTACATTGCTGGCATGGCAACATGTCACACACAAAAGTTTTAGCAATATTTTCAATTCTATTTATACTGAATTATGAACTTGACCATCTGAGCCCAGAGTTGTAGCAAAGGGTTGGCACCAATCCAGAGAAGAAGAATACACAATTTGACTCATTCGCTTGGTCAAAGCCTCCTGGAGGGTATTGAATGCAGGGCAAACAGACTCTTAGGTATGGATGCCACCAAACCATCCAGAGGTATCACTCATGCCACCTGGAAGATGATAATCCTGAAATTGAGTGATAACCAGGACTACAGAACAATGCCATTAAAACTTCCACATCCTCAGCAGAGCAGGCAAGGTAACACATGTGCAGGCTGCCCATTTGCTTATTTACCAAGCCTGGGCACCAGCCTGCTCTTGACCTTCTTAAAGCAATATTTGGTTGATTAACTCTTTCCCAGACTTTTTCATTAAGGGAATGAGGGTTGGGGGCTCTAACTTGGCATCTTGCACTATAGTTCGCCTTACAGCTATTACTTACATACAGAACTCTAAAATTCCTAACTCCGCTGCCTGCAAAAGTTTCATACCCCTACACCTCTTACTTTAGCTCTTCCAATTGGCACACAGTCTTCAACTTGCACTCAATCACTCTAACCTTGCAGGACATAGTGGCATAAAATGCCCATCAAAAGCAAGGCACCAAAAAGGACTTCTCTGTCATTAAAACCCTCACATTTTACATAAGAAAGCCATGTAGCTAATGAGCACTTACTTAGCTCATGCTCTGGGAGATAGTGAGATTGGCGGCATCTTGCTGGTGCCAGATTTCTGACTTGGGGCCTACAGTGGCAGCCTGGTATTTCTGTGAACCACTACACACGCTTAACCTTCCAACCCTTCTCTGTCTCCTTAATACCAAAGGCATGACCCTCAACCATTCTTAACTTCTATCCGCCTTTATTGCAGATCTACCACAGCAATGGCTAGCACAGGAGGAGAAAGATGTTGTTGATGGTGAAAAATGATGATGACCAAGCGATGTGTGAGTCACAGTGGAATTGTACTGCCATCTCTCCAGACAGCAGTACATTCCAAGCCTCGTGTTGACCCACCCCTGCCTCCTGCCATAGTGTGTGTGTGCATGGTGCAACATGGGAACAAGGAGTCATGAAATGAGGACCACCTCAGTCCCAGGAGCTTTTTAAACAGCAGAGCAGCCAAACTCATCCCGCAATCCTAACCGACAGATGGCATTTGGAAAAGGCAGGAGAATAGATCTTTAAAAAGATACATGTAGACGCACAGGAGAAGCACAATGTGAAGGAGCAGGTTGATTGATAAAATAAAAGACCATGTCAGTGTTCATTCTGTTATTGATGGAGTTTACAGTCATACAGGAAAGGGTGCACTCATTTGGAGCTGACCTATTCACTTTGGTGATGATTAATGGCACAGAGGGATAAGGACAAAGAAGGCTGATATGTTGTCATGTGTTAGGATGGTTTGAGGGAATGTTCTATTATTTAAAAGTGGGGCAGAAGGAGTTAAGGCTTTGGTGCCAAGGGAGACTGTGTTACATAGAAGAGAAAACTTTAGCGATGAGCTGTGCTATGATGCCTCTTGCAGTAAATCCTGCCTCCTTCGCTCCATGCTGTGGTGCTGCTCCCACTCCACATTAATGGCATTCAAGACTATATGGAATGTGAAACCTGCTCCTGACAAACCTTGAATATGGGTTGTGGAGGGGGTGGTTGGAAATTGTACCGATGTCTGACTCTGTGAGGAACTGTAAGAAGCAAATGCAGTTATCAGTACACAGAAGGGAAAATTAGAAGCTTTAAACAATGTTTCAGAAATCCATACACTACTCTTTTTTTCTGCCTGCATCAGCTGATCCTTGTAGCTGCCGTGTCTCATGACTCAGTGTATCTTACCCCAAATGTGTAATTAGGGTACACCCAGGAAACTTTCAGCGACTGCTTTAACAATATGCAAATGAGACCAGTGATAACTCAGCAGGTGGACTGCAGGAAGGCTCAAACATTGCGAGGAAATTTGCAGGAAAAGTTTTAAAGCAGAAGTGGCAGAAACAGCTTCCACATTTAAAAGAACTAAAAATAAATAAATGAGAGCAAGAACATTTGCCATTCTGCGACAGTTGGTGAGAGAATCAAAATGAGGAAAAAACCTACTTAACCTTGTCCTCACCAATCTGTCATAGATGAATCTGTCCGTGATAATACTGGTAGGAGTGACCACCACACAGTCCTTGCGGAGACAAAGTGCCGCCTTCACACTAAGGACACCCTCCATCATGTTGTGTGGCACTATTGAAGCAGATCTAGCAGCTCAAAACTGGGCATTCATAAAGCGCTGTGGGCCATCACCAGCATCAGCAGAATTGTAACCTCATGGTCTGGCATGCCCCTCGCTCTACCATCATCATCAAACCAGGGGACCAACCCTGGTTCAATGAGGAGTGTAGGAGAGCATGCCAAGAGCAGCACCAGGCATACCTAAAAATGGTGAAGCTATAACACAGGACTACATGCATGCTAAACAGCAGAAGCAGCATGCTATAGACAGAGCTAAGTGATGACACAATCAATACATCAGATCAAAGCTCTGCACTCCTGTCACATCCAGTTGTGAATGGTAATGGACAATTAACATACTAAATAAATAACCTACTCCATGAGCAACTCCATTTCAAAGATGGAGAAGCCCAGCATGTCAATGCAAAAGACAAGGCTGAAGTGTTTACAAACATCTTTAGCCTGAAGTGCTGAGTGGGATGATTCATCTCAGCCTCCTCCTGTGGTCCCCAGCATCACAGAAGCCAGTCTTCAGCCAATTTGATTCACTATACGGCTCAGCACACTGCATACAGTGAAGCCTATGGGCCCTGACAACGTTCCGGCTGTGCTGCTGAAGACTTGTGCTCCTGAACTATCAGCTCCCCACGCCAAGTTATTTCAGTACAGCTACAACACTGGCATCTACCTGACAAAGTGGAACGTTTCCCAAGTATGTCCTGTCCACAAAAAGCAGAACAAATCCAACCTAGCCAATTACTGTTCCATTAGTCTACTCTCAATTATCAGCAAAGTGATGGAAGGGGTCATTGACAGTGCTATCAAGTGGCACTTACTCATCAATAACCTGCTCACTGATGCTCAATTTGGATTCCGCCAGGACCACACGGCTCCACACCTCATTGCATCCTTGGTCCAAACATGGACAAAAGAGCTGAATTCCAGAGGTGAGATTGAGAGTGACTGTCCTTGACATCAAGACAGCACTTCACCAAGTGTAGCACCAAGGAGCCCTAGTAAAATTAAAGTTAATGGGAATCTCGGCTGTTGGAAGTAGTGGGGGATTATCCTTTGGCTGGAGACATGTCTAGTACAAAGGATGATGGTTGTGGTTGTTGGAGGCCTATCATCTCTGCCCCAGGACATCACTGCAGGAATTCCTCAGGGTTGTGTCCTAGGCCCAACCATCTTCGGGTGTTTCATCAATAACCTGCCCTCTAATATAAATTCAGAAGTAGGGATGTTTGCTGATGATTGCACAATGTTCAGCTCCTCAGATACTGAAGCAGTCCATACCCTTATGCAGAAAGACCTGGACAACATTCTGCCTTCACTGATAAGTGCAAGTAGCATTTGCACCACACATGTGACAGGCAATGACCATCTCCAACAAGAGAGAATCTAAAAACTATCTCCCCATGACATTCAATGGCATTACCATTGCTGAATCCCCCACCATCAACATCCTGGGTGTTACCATTGGCAAGAAACTTTACTGAAACAGCTAATATAAATACTGTGGTTACAAGAGCAGGTCAGAGACTGGGTATTCTGCAGTAAGTGACTCACCTCCTGGCTCTCCAAAGCCTATCCACCAACTACAAAGCACAAATCAGGAGTGTGATGGAATACTCTCCACTAGCTTGGATAAGTGCAGCTCTAGCACCATCCAGCAGAAAGCAACCAGCTTGATCGGCACCCCATCCACAACCTTAAACATTTACTCCCTTCACCATTGGCTCACAGTGGCTCCAGTGGGCACCATCTACAAGATGCACTGCAGAAACTTGTGAAGGCTCCTTAGGCAGCACCTTAAAAAACTCATGACCTCGACAACCTAGATCAACAAGGGCAGTAGATGCATGGGAACACCACCACCTGCAAGTTCCCCTCCAAGCCACACACCATTCTGACTTGAAACTATAACAGCTGTTCCTTTACTGTTGTTGCGTCAAAAGTCTGGAACACCTGACCTAACAGCACTGTGGGAGTACTTTCACCACATACCAGTGCAGCAGTTCAAGAAGGCAGCTCACCACAACCTTCTGAAGTGCATTTGGGGATGCACAATAAATGCTGGCCTTGCTCATGATGCCCACATCCCCATGAATGAATTTAAGAAAAAAAAAATCATCCTCACTATAAACTGGAAAATGGTCCATGAGAAAACATTTTCCACATTAGATTTATTACATTCTATTTCACAAGTACTATCTTACTCAGCAGTTTATAATCCTCACCTTCTAACCTGAATAAATTAAATCCTCACTGCATTAAATCATTACTGACATAATCTTGAATTATTAAAATGATTTTAGCTTTAAAGTGTGTAGATTTTGGTAAATTCTGCATATTTTTCCAATCAAGTCTTTGTATTTCTTAATGTTTCTGAATGACTAAATCCAAAGCTAGGTTTAGTATTCTGATCTTCCATGTTTCCATTTGAAAGTATCAGCTTCTGTTCTTAGCCTAAGTAAATTCCAGTTTTGAATATTGTTATGCACTTAATGATCAGATTATGTTAATCTTGACTTCAGCATTCATAATCATAAGAGTCTAAATTCAGAACACAGAGATCGGTTTTGGGATCCGGCTGGTACACATCAGGTGGGTGGCGAAGGTGGCTGCACCACCTGTCTGATTAAGTTATAGGAACACAAGACTTAGGAGCAGGAGTAGGCCATTTGGCCCTTTGAGCCTGCTCCGCCATTCTCTCAGATCATAGCTGCTCTAGTTGTGGTCTCAACTCCTCTTTCCAGTCTGGTCCCCCCCCCTCCCCCCCACCATAACTCTTGACTCCCTTGTCTATTAAAAATCTATCTAACTCAGCCTTGAATAAATTCAATGACACAGTCTCCACTGCTTTCAGGGGAAGAGAATTCCACAGACTAATGACCCTTTGAGAAAAAAAAAATCCCCATCCTCTCTGTCTTAAAAGGGAGACCTCTTATTCTTAAACTGTGTCCCCTAGTTCTAGACTCACCACAAGAGGAAACATCCTCCCGGTATCCACTCTAGCAAGTTCCCTCAGGATCTTATATGTTTTAATAAGATCACCTCTCATTCTTCTAAACTCCAATGGGTATGGGCTCAACCTGTTCAACCTTTCTTCATAAGATTAGCCCTTCATCCCCACAATTAGTCGAGTGAACCTTCTCTGAAATGCTTCTAATGCAATTATATCCCTTTTCATATAAGGAGACCAAACCTGAACACAGTACTCCAGATACGGTCTCACCAATGTCCTGTACGGCTGTAATAAAACTTCCCTACTTTTATACTTGATTCCCCTTGCAGTAAACGCCAACATTCCATTTGCTTTCCTAATCGCTTGCTTTACCTGCATACCTACGTTTTGTGATTCATGTACTAGGACACCCAGATCCCTCTGTACTACGGTGTCCTGCAAACTCTCTCCATTTAAATAATATACAGCTTTTCTATTTTTCCTGCCAAAGTGAACAAGTTCACATTTTCCCTCATACTCCATCTGCTAAATTTTTGCCCACCCACTTAATCTATCTATATCCTTTTGGAGACTATACCTCCTCTTGACAACTTACTTTCCTTCCTATCCTCGTGTCATTGACAAATTTAGCTACCATACATTCAGTGTCTTCCTCCAAGTCATTGATATAAATTGTAAATAGTTGAGGCCCCAGCACTGATCCCTGTGGCACTCTACTAGTTACAGCTTGCCAAATCAAAAAAGACCCATTTATTCGTACTCTCTGCTTCCTGTTAGTTAACCAATCCTCTATCCAAGCTAATATGTTACTCCCTACACCATGTGCTGTTATCTTGTGAAGTCACCTTCAATATGCACCTTATTGAATGCCTTTTGGGCATCTAAGTACACCACATCTACAGATTCTCCTTTATCCACCTTGCTTGTTACTTCCTCAAAGAACTCTAATAAATTAGTTTAACATGACTTCGCTTTCACAAAACCACATTGATTCTGTCTGATCCCATTTTGATTTTCTAAGTAGCCTGCTATAACTTCCTTAATAATGGATTCTAGCAACTTCCCTATGACCTATGTTTGCTAAATGGCCTATAGTTTCCTGCTTTCTGTCTCCCTCCTTTCTTGAATAAAGGTGTTACATTTGTGATTTTCCAATCCATTGGGACCCTTCCAGAATCTAAGGAATTTTTTGAAAAATTATAACCAAAGCCTCTGCTATCTTTGCAGCCACTTCTTTTAAGACTCCAGGATGCAGGCCATCTGGTCCTGGGGACTTGTCAGTCTTTAGGTCCAATAGTTTTCCCAGCACCTTTTACCTGGTGATGATGATTGTTTTAAGTTCCTCCCTCCCTTTCACCTCTTGATTTTCAAATATCTTTGGCAGGTTTTCTAAGTCTTCTATAGTGAAAACAGACATGAAATACGTGTTCAACACCTCCGCCATTTCCTTGTTTTCCATTACCAATCCCCAGACTCTCACACTAGAGGACCAACACTAGCTTTAGTTACTCTTTTCCTATGTAAGTACTTGTAGAAACTCTTACTACCTGTTTTTATATGACAAGCTAGTTTTCTCTCATACTCTACTTTCTCCCTCTTAATTATTTTTTTTCATCATTCTTTGCTGGTTCTTAAAATCGGTCCAATCATCTGACCTGCCATTAATCTTTGCAGATTTGTAGTGTTTCTTTTAATTATATACTATGCAAAACAATTTGTCCTTGGTGCCCAAACAGTCCATTTTAACCTTGAGATCCATCAGTTTGTACATTTCTGGCGAGTCTCATTCTGCTTTTCTGTTGCATTTTGATAACAACTTGTTACATAGTTTTCGATACCTCTTCTTTTCTTTCCCTTTATCTGTTCATGTTATTAGCCCACGTCGCAATGTGATTCCAGTTAACTCAAACTGTACAGGCAATATTTTTTTCAGTAAGTCACTCATCTAAAATTAACTCTTCATTGACCAAGAGCTTATACAAAGCATATATGAAAGTACATAAAATTTATAATGGAACGAGATATGAAAAGTCCATATCCATCCTATACCATGTCACTGTTAAATTCTGGCCCAGGCAGCTCCTCCTCAGAGCTCAGGCAAACACTTCTTACTATGGGTGAGGGGCCAGTAGAAAATTTGACAGTGGATGGGAAGGTTGCTGTGGGGATAGGAATTTTCATGCTCCTCCTGACCCCTACCACTCCACTCTTATACAAACTGGACAGGGAGATGAAAATTGTTCCCATAGATTCACAAAATTCAATTGAGAAATTTGTAAAGTTTGATTTCAGGCTTACTAGCACTAAACATATTACATGGATGATTTTGTTTCTGGTACAAAGAACATATGATTTGAACTTAGGCTAATATGTAACAGATTGAAAAACTAGAGAAGTGAGGATTAATCAATAATCGTCTGATTATTTTTTCATCCTATATATCACATATATATTTACTGCTATTGTTCTAGTCAAGATTGTTAAGGTTTTTGCTGTTTTACATTTTTATCTAAATTCATGTTATGTGTGCATTTAACTATTTTAAACCTTATTCAGAGGGATCTGTGGAGTTTGTTGTAATTTATGAGAATTGTGCAACTATTTATTCAGTTGCCAACACTGTTCTCCTTTTTCTCCATGTCATTTGAATCTACAGTTGCGAGTTTTTGTAATTGTGACGACCTTCTTGTCAATATTCAGTCTCTCATTGGTGCAAAACCTTTTCAGTATCACTGATGCTAAATTTTGGAGTTTGAATTGAATGTCAAGGTATGTGCTGACTCCAAAATAAAATGGAGTTGGACTGCAACTTCCAGGGAGTCTCATGTAAATGCTAGCTTGGCATGATGGTAGAAATCTTACCTTTCAGAGAATTGTGAGTTCAGATCTCCATTTTTGAGTTTCAGAACATAATCTAGGCTGATAGTAGTGAGGAAATGTTGCATTGTCAGAGGTGCCTTCTTTCAGATGAGATTAAAAATTGAGGTTTTGTTTACCTGTTCAAATGGATATAAAAGATTAATGGCACTTCTTCAAAGAAGAACAGCAAATTATTCTGGTGCACTGGCAACACTGAGCCCTCAGCCAGCACCACAAAAATGGATAACTTGGTTGTTTACCTAACTGCTGCACCTGGGTCCTTGCTGGCACAAATGGGCTGGTGTGTTTACCTAGAAACAGCTTTTAGATGAGATATTAAACAGAAAGCCCAACTTCCCTCTCAGTTGATCATAAAAGATCCCATGGCAATATTTTGAAGAACAACAGGGGAGATCTCCCTAGTATCCTGGTCAGTATGTATACCTCAACCAACAATTAAAACATGTTTAATTTTGTCTCGGTTATCCCTTAAGTTCACCATTTGATTTTATTCCACATCCCACTTGGTGATTCGTTTTCTACATGAACATTCTCCAGTTTTTTTCTCCCTTCCCAATAGCTGATCCTGGGTGGCTTTACTTTCCTGGCCCCTTTACCGTTCCACCTACTTGGGCTAGTGGCAATGTATTTAAACTAGGTAACAATTTTGCCAGTACATTAGCACCCTCCCTATTCAGATGTTTCCTTTCCTTGTGGAATAACTTCCAACTGTTTCAGAACTGATGTCAATGCTCAATCCCATGGAATGCCTATTCCTGGCATCATTCCTTTGGCCATGCATTAATTTCCCTAATCATCCTGTTCTCCACTATTCTAGCACATAGCTGTGGAAGTAATCCTGAGATTATCACCTGCAAAGTGCTGCTCCGAAATCTGTTTTCTAATTTCCTCATTTAATTTTACAGGACTTGGATAGCTCTTACAAAGGACCAGCACAAGAACAATGGGTTGAACAGCCTCTTTCTGTGCTGCAAGATTCCATAGCCAGGCTGTTCTTTACCTATGTCATAGGCTCCACATGGAAATGATGAGTAATTGCTTATCCTCCCTTTGAAAAATCTTTGTTAATCTATTTGATATGCCCTTTATTCTAACTAATGAATCTCCTATCACTGTTATATTTCCAGATATGTTGCTGAACTACTGCCCCTTGAGCCATCTGTACAACTAGTATTTATTTGATGGCTCTGCCTTTCCCAGAGTCCCCTTGTACTCCACAGGAAAAGAAAGCTTCAGATGTGATTGAGAGAATTAGTTGCTCTGTTTGGTCCTGTTCTAACCTTTCCCTTCCTGCCTTTTCCCACTATTCAGATAGTTGCCCATCTTTTCATCTCCACTACCTACTTCCCTATGTCTTATTGTGATTACTCTCTCAAACACTTGCTCCAATACCAAGTTGGCCAGCTGCTATTTGTGCTGGCATCTCTCTGATTTAAAGGAATCAGGGCAGCCATTACTGAGGCAGCCGTTTGAAAGAAGAAATGCAACAACCAGGGGGTCAGGAGGAGAGGCAGAGACCTGACACCCGGGGCAGGGCTGCCCCTCACTTCTCAGGTGCAGACCCTGAGATCCTCCTGGAAGCTGTGAGGGGGAACAGGGAGGTCCTCTTTCTGGAGGGTGGGAGGACAAGGCCATCTAGTCAAACAAAACAGGCATGGCTGGAGGTGGGTAAAACGGTCGGTAGCAGAAGTGTGGTCTGTAGGAATTTGGTGCCGTGCCATAAAAGGTTCTTTGCTCTAGCAAGGTAAGTGCAATGTTAGAAGCTCAGGACAGGCCTCTGGGTATTCATCCACCAGCAGGCACACCAGCTGAGCAGTCTGAGGGCACCTGCTGCTCCTGAACATGGGAGTAATGTGTCCAGTGTACTTACTGACCCCTCAGCAAGGCCCAGAGCCCTAGCACTGTTGAGGACCTGGCAGCATGGATTCATGCAGCTTCTGATGTCAAGGAGCCACTGACATTAGTCAGAGGACAGCAGTGCCTTATCTCTCTCATTCTTGTAATTGCAGGAGAAAAGGGCACATTATGCCAGAGAGAGGTCTCTAACTGGAGGAGGAGTGCCCCATTTGCCATTGTCACTGCCATGGAGAAAGGAGCCATGGAAATCGCCAGGTCCTGCAGGAGCAAGTTGGGGAAGGAGAGATGGGCATACCTGGAGGAAAGGGTGAGAAAATTATAGATAAAGGGGGTTGGGTGTACTCCGCCTCGCCTGACAGCATGCCAAAGACTCATCTGCATTGGGAAGCCTCAGCACTGCAGAGAGTCCTGCTGGTAAAGGCTTGTTCACATGATCTCCTTGTGCCTCCCACAGGTTCTGTCATGGAGGGTGAGTGCCTGAGTTCTGTCATGGCACCAGGGCCTTCACAAGAATCCGAAGCAGCAGCACTGTCACATCTTACAAACACACCCTCCTCCAGCACAGATACTCTCACATCAGTGCGTCCTCACCTGCTTAGATAGGGTGGCACTGGGTGAAGATCACTGCCCTAGTGAGCAGGATCAGCTGAGAGAGGCAGAGGCAGCTGTGGGCAATCCTTCTCAGATAGAGGACAGATAAAGCCATGCTCAGCTGGACAGAGATGCAGGGCCTCGGGAGTCACAAGTAGGCTGTACTTAGATCAGCAGCAGCAGATGTGTACCCCTGTATCGGAGCTCCCTGAGGCAGTGCGGGGTCATAGGCTGAGAATGGAGGAGCCCGGTCGGCTCGTGTGCACGACCCTGGCTCAGGGCTTTGAACACATGGGCTCCTCCATCAAGAGTGGCCACCTCATGGAAAGCCATATGCGGCAGCACTCTGAGTCGAGGCAGGAGCAGTGCACTGATGTGCACAGAATGCATGCAACACTCTGTAGCATTGACCAGTCAGAGGCGCTGTTAGCACAAAGATATTTGGAGTAGATGCCAGGGATGGTCGCCTCCAGCCATCTGGAGTGCCAGCCAAGTCACCAATGAGGATGAGGGAGCCTCCCCTCAGGGAGTGCCATCATCATTGGTCTCCTTAGCCCATTTGACTGAGGAACCAACTATGCAGCAGAGCCCTGTGACGGAGGCTGCCCCTGCATTGATGCCAGTGCCAGCAGCCTCTGGATGTGCCCCCATGGTCAGCTCCACAACGAGGACAACTGCCTCATGCATCTCAGCCTCAAGCAGAGATAGGTAAGGAGGCTGCCTCCAACGCATCCAAGGCCACAAGGGGAGCATCGGGAAGAAGTGACTGAGAGCAGAGACCGCCGTGTCGGTCAGAGCACTGAGTGGTTGAGTGTGGTTTTTTCACTTGTTAATGTGCACTTTGTTACTTTTGGAACACACTGTAAATATTGACACATGAAGCCAGATATATGAGCGTCTGTTCTTTAATGGCAAAGCCAAAATGAGAGAAGAAGTGGTGAAGAGAAGCAAAGGTCTTTCATTGGCAGTAAGAATAGATCCATTCAAGGCTGCGACATCATTGGAAGTATTTTCACAGGCAGCTCAAAGCGAATTCCAGAGCATGCAGACTAGATCAGATATTCCCTGACATTGATGGCATCCTGACAAGACACTAGAGTCCTGGGATGGTCCCAGTCACCTCTCTGCGCAGCTGGGGAACCTCTCTCTTCTGCATCTTCCTCTTCTTCCTTCTCTTTCCACCTCCTGCTCCTCCTCTTCCTCCTATGAGCTTTGTGGTTCCAGGGCCTCACCCTCCTCAAGGTCCACATCTCACTGGAGGGCTGTTATGTAGAGTGGAGCAGATAACCACAATGGCCGAGGCCCTTGCAGGAGTGTACTGCAGGGCACCACATGACCGGTCCAAGCACCAGAACTACATCTTCAGAAGCCCAATGGCCTGCTCGATGGTCCTTGTGAGCAGATGGCTTCAGTTATAGCGTCTCTGTGGCTCTGAATCAGGGTCACCTAAAGGGGTGAGTAGCCATCTCTTCAAGGGATTTCCCTTGTTCCCTAGGATCCATCTACATATTTTGGGGAGTGGAATGAAGGGCTGCGGCAGCCTGGACTGGCAGAGGATGAAGGAGTCATGGCAGCTGCTGGGAAGGTGAGCGCACACATGGAGGAAGATCTTGTTGTGGTCACAGACCAGCTAAACTTTGAGGGAGTGGAAGCCCTTCCTGTTGATAAATCTCACTAGCTGCACACTCTGTGCCTTGAAGGCTACATGGGTGCAATCAATGATGCCCTGAACCTGAGGGAATCCAGTGAAGGAAGTGAAACCCACTGCCCTGCGTGCCTGGAAGGTTGCATCTGTCAGAAATTGAATGTACTGTCCAGCTCTCACAAATAGGGCATCAATGAAATGCGAGATGCAATGGTGTGCTGCTGCTGCTTGAGTGACACCAACAAGGTCAGCAGCTAATCATTGGAAACTGCCAGAGATGAAAATCAAGGCCACCGTGACTCTGACGGCTACTGGCAGGGCATGGTGAGCAGTGTTGCGAGGTGTGAGGTCTTCTGCAATGAGTGTGCAAATCTCAGTGACCATCTGCCTGGAGAGTTGCAGCCCCCTGCAGCACTGGCTCTCCAACATGTCCAGGTAGTTTTATCTTCAGCGATATTCCCCATTCTGAGGGTATGGCCTCCATTGCCTTCCTGCCCTTCATTTCTCTCCTCTGCCCTCCTCTTGCCCAGGGCCCTTCCTCTGCTGTTGAGGATGTTGATCCTCCTTGATACTCTATCTGAGAATCGTAATCCCATCACCAGCTGTTGCCTTACTTGCATTCAGCTGCAATCACAATAATTTTTGGAACGCTAACCCCCTCCTCTTATGTCCCCATGATGCCAGGAGGGTGACAATTCCCTGCGCTGCCTGAATGCAACAGACCACTCTCTCCGCAACCTGTGCAGACCCGATGGCATCTGTGTGCCAATGGCTGAATGTACCTCACAGCAATGCTCCCTCTTATTTGCCCACCTAAGTTGATGTTGCGGCCACAGCTGGCTCCCCACTGTGTTGCCACCTCCATGCACTTGGAGTGTCCCTAATCCAGAGTGCAACCCGTACATCCCCACCAAAATTTTAAACTGACCCTTAATGAGCTGACAGAGCTCGTTAACTGGATGAATTGGCCTCATTTCCAAATTGGGTGGGTTTCTATGGCCCACCTTCTCCCATATTGAGAAAAATCACTGGCGGCAGGAACAGCATCATAAAACAGGCACGCTGGCCATCAGTGCTAATTTTCCTGCCGGCCTGCGTCTGTGCCTGTCCTCACTGGGACATAAAAATCCTGGCCTTTTTACCTTCACCCGTAGATATGGAGAAATGTTGAGGCCTCAGTACAATTCCCTGGGGAACACATCCTGCCAATCAAAGAACAAGCTCTTTATTCTTATTCTCTGTCTCCTATCTCCTAACTAATTACTGACCCATGTCACAAGGTTAGCTCAAAATCTGCACACTTTCAATTTTGCTGATAATTAAACACCTTCTGGAAGTCCATTTAGACAACATCCATGGACACTCCCCTGTCCACCATGCTAGTGACCTTCTCAAAAAAATTCAACTAGATTAGTCAGATATGACCAACCTGCCAACAAATCATACTGACTCACTTTCATCAACTACTCAGTCACTCTGTTTTTGATAGATTCCAATAACTTCTCTGTATTTTCCTGGTTTCTCCCCCCTGCTTAAATAATGGAATGACATTTACAATTTTCCAATTCAAAGGCACAATTCTTGAATCTAGAGAGCTAGAAATTTGTTTAAGACTTATTATTTTCTCCATTACCATGCTTTTTTTTTCTTACATGGGATGTGGGCGTTGCTGACAAGGACAGCATTTGTTGCCCAGCCTAATTGCCGTTGAGAAGGTGGTGGTGCGCCACTTTCTTGAACTGCTGTCCATCTGGTGTGGGTACACCCACAGTGCTGTTAGGAAGGGAGTTCCAGGATTTTGACCCTGCAACAGTGAAGGAACAGCGATATAGTTCCAATTCAGGATGGTGTGTGGTTTGGAGGGGAACTTGCAGTTGGTGGTGTTCCCATGCACCTGCTGCCCTTGTCTTTCTAGGTGGTAGAGTTTGCAAGTTTGGATGGTGCTAGCGAAGGAACCTTGGTGAGTTCTTTAAGTGTATCTTGTAGATTGTACGCACTGCTGTCTCTGTGCGTTGGTGGTGGAGGGAGTGAATGTTTGTGGATGGGGTGCCAATCAAGCCGACCACTTTGTGCTGGATGGTATTGAGTTTCTTGAGTGTTGTTGGAGCCGCAAACATCCAGGCATGTGGAGACTATTCTATTGCACTCCTGTCTTGTGCCTTGTAGATGGTGGACAGGCTTTTGGGAGTCAGGAGATGAGTTACTCGCTACAGAATTCCCAGTCTCTGACCTGCTCTTGTAGCCACAGCATTTATATGGCTGGTCCAGTCCAATTTCTCATCACTGGTGACCCTCAGGATGTTGATAGTGGGGGATTCAGTGATGGTAATGCCATTGAATGTCAAGGCGAGATGGTTAAATTCTCTTTTGTTTGAGATGATCATTGCCTGGCACTTGTGGCGTGAATGATACTTGCTACTTATCAGCCCAAGTCGGAATGTTGTCCAGGTGTTGCTGCAAATGAACACAGTCTGCTTCTGTATCTGAGGAGTTGAGAATGATACTGAACATTGTGCAATCATCAGCAAACACCCCACTTCTGACCTTATGATGGTATCAAGGTTATTGATGAAGCAGCTAAAGATGGTTGAGCCTAGGACATTACCCTGAGGAACTCGTGCAGCGATGTCATTGGACTGAAATGATTGCCCTCCAACAACCACAACCATCTTCCTTTATGCTAGGTATGACTCCAACCAGCGGAGAGCTTTCCCCTGATTCCCATTGACTCCAGTTTTGCTAGGGCACCTTGATGCCATACTCGGTCAAATGCTGCCATGATGTCAAGGGCAGTCACTATCACCTCCTCTCTTGAGTTCAGCTATTTTATCCATTTTGGACCTCGGCTGTAATGAGTTCTGGAGCCAAATGCTCCTGGCTTCAATGAGCAGGCTATTGCTGTGTAAATGCTGCTTGATAGCACTGTCGATGATACCTGCCATCACTTTGCCGATGATTGGAAGTAGACTGATGGGGCGGTAATAGGGCGGATTGGATTTGTCCTACTATTTGTGGATAGGACATACCTGGGCAATTTTCCACATTGTTGGGTAGATTCCAGTGTTGTAGCTGTACTGGAACAGCTTAGCTCGTGGCGCAGATAGTTCTGAAGCACATGTCTTCAATACTATTACGGGGATGATGTCAGGGCCCATCGCCTTTGCAGTATCCAGTGCTTTCAGCCATTTCTTGATATCACGTGGAGAGAATCAAATTGGCTGAAGATTGGCATCTGTGATGCTGGGGACTTCAGGAGCAAGCTGAGATGGATCATCTACTCGGCACTTCTGGCTGAAGATAGTTGCAAATGCTTCAGTTTTGTCTTTTGCACTGATGTGCTGGGCTCCCCCATCATTAAAAATTGGGTTATTTGTGCAGCTTGCTCCTTCTGTTAGTTTTTAAATTGTCCACCATCATTCAGACTGGATGTGGCAGAACTGCAGAGCTTTGATCTGATCCATTGATTGTGCGATTGCTTAGCTCTGTCTAGTGCATGCTGCTTCCCTGTTTGACCTGTGTTGTAGTTTCACCAGGCTGACTCCTCATTTTTAGGTATGTCTGGTGCCGCTCCTGGCATGCCCTCTTGCACTCCTCATTGAACTGGAGTTGGTCCCCCAGCTTGATGATAATGGTAGAGTGAGGGATATGCGGGCCATGAGGTTACAGATTGTGGTTGAGTGCAATTCTGCTGCTGCTGATGGTGCACAGCACTTCATGGATGCCCAGTTTTGAGTTGCCAGACCTGTTCTGAATCTATCCCATTTAGCACTGTGGTAGTGCCACACAACATGATGAAGGGTATCCTCAGAATGAAGATGGGACTTCATCTCCACAAGGACTGTGCCAGTGGTCACTCCTACCTATATTATCACAAGCAGATGCATCTGCAACAGGTAGATTGGTGAGGACAAGGTCTGGTAGGTTTTCCCCTCTCACTCATTCCCTCACCACCTTGCCGCAGGCCCAATCTGGCAGATCTGTCCTTCAGGGCTTGGTCAGTAGTGGTGCTACTGAGCCACTCTTGGTGATGAACATTGAAGTCCCCCACCCAAAGTACATTCTGTGCCCTCATTACCCCTTCCAAGTAGCGTTCAACATGGAGGAGCAGTGATTCATCAGCTGAGGGAGCACAGTAGGTTTCCTTGCTCGTGTTTGACCTGATGCCATGAGACTTCATGGGTCCAGAGTCAATGTTGAGGACTCTCAGGGCCACTCCCTCCTGACCGTGTATCACTACCTCTGCTGGGTATATCCTGCCGGTGGGACAGGACATACCCAGGATGGTGATGTCCAGGACATTGGCTATAAGGTACGATTCTGTGAATATGACTATGTCAGGCCGTTGCTTGATTAGTTTGTGGGACAGCCTTCCTAATTTTGGCACAAGCCCCCTAAGGAGGACTTTGTAGGATTGGGTGTGCTGTTGACACTTCCATTGCCTACCATGATGCCAAGTGGTCCATTCCTTTTGACTTTTCTGTGGCCATTTGGCACAACTGATTGGCTTGGTAGGCTATTTCAGACGGCAGTTAAGAGTCAATCACATTGCGATGGGTCTGGAATCACAAGTAGGCCAGGTAAGAATAGCTGATTTCCTTCTCTGAAGGACATTAGTGAATTGTTTACAACAATGATAGTGTTTGGCACCATTACGGAGACTATTTTTTAATTCCCCATTTTTACTATTTAATTTAATTTAAATTCCACCAGCTGCCATGGCAGGATTTGAACCCATGTCTCCCAGGTATTAGCCTGCATTGTTGAATTATTAGCCCACATTACCACTACGCCATTGTCTTCCCAATGTTGTTATATTAAATAAATTAAGTTCCTATCCTTGACTTATTTTCTGGTTCCCTTGTTATTTATGTCGGCGGCACAGTGGCGCAATGGTTAGCACCGCAGCCTCACAGCTCCAGGGACCCGGGTTCAATTCTGGGTACTGCCTGTGCGGAGTTTGCAAGTTCTCCCTGTGACTGTGTGGGTTTTCGCCGGGTGCTCCGGTTTCCTCCCACAGCCAAAGACTTGCAGGTGATAGGTAAATTGGCTGTTGTAAATTGCTCCTAGTGTAGGTAGGTGGTAGGGAATATGGGATTACTGTAGGGTTAGTATAAATGGGTGGCTGTTGGTCAGCACAGACTTGGTAGGCCGAAGGGCCTGTTTCAGTGCTGTATCTCTAAATAAATAAAAATGTCCTCTTCCTCCACTATGAAAACTGAAAGTCTGACATTTTCTTATTATCCATGCTAGCAGTGATTACACTTGAAAAGTACGTCATTGGCTGTAAAGTGCTTTGGGGCATCCTGTGGTCATGAAACCCTCTATTTAAATGCTGATCTTTTCTGTCTACCTCCTCCTTTATCCTAATATTCACATAAAAGCATTTGCTGTTAGCTTTGAAATCCCTTGTACGTTTTTCTGGTACTTCCTTTTCCTTTGTGTCTTGTAACTGTCCCTATCTGCTGGATTTCTGCTCAGTAATGACTGTTAAGAGGCAAGATAAACAAGACAATTGCATGGTTAAACAGTGTTTTGGAACATTAATTTGTGGCACCATCAATGTGCTATGATATAGGATAATACTTCCCATCTACAACAATTGATAGAGGAGTACTGATTCAACTAGTATTGGACATTTCTTGGATGGGGGCTGGTGGGGAAATAGGAGGTAGTTAATTCCTTGTCTCCCTCTGAGATATTTGGTAAAAGAGCAACCTTTTGATTTCCTGCTTTTTCTGTCCTGGCATTAACAGAATTGATCATGCCAAACCTGCATGCCTGTGCAGATAAATCAAGAAATACTCAATTAAACAGTAATAATTAGTTTTTAGTTGATCAAACTGCCATATTTCTGCCTCAATAAACTAATTTATTCCTTGTTAAAATGTTGCCGTTTGCCTCAGCTAAACTTGATGATGGGGAGTAATTGAAAGAGCAGTGTGAAAGTGAAATGTAAAAAGGAGGCCCGTTTTGTAACCGTAAGATTTTGCTACACTAATTTAAGTCTTCATCACATCATTTAAGACTCCAGCTGTTGCACATTTTACTATTATTTGGCATTCAGGGAGTCTATTAATACTGGTAAAGAGAGGACCTTACTTTGATGACAAGAAGATACCATTCTTCTTGCATATCCATTGATCTCAAAAGAAGCTATTAAAGCTTTGATCATTTGAAGACCCACCTCAGGTAGCCAAAATAAAATCAAGAAATTCTGCATCATGTAGCATTCTTGCTTCGTGTTAAAACTAGGATCTGCAGTCCCTGGAGGTTACTGGAACACGGGGAGCCTTTTAATAAGACCAGATGTGCACTGCCACTGATGGTCTCTGATGTCTGCAAAGTCCACTTCTGAAATCCTTTATTTACTGAGGCTAAAACTCACTTGAAAAGGTCTGCATCTGACATTTTACAGGCCTGACAGAAAAACAATTTTCTATATTTACACTGGTTACATGGTCCTTCTTTGTCATGGTAGCCATATCATATTCAAAGTTATTAAAGTAATTGAATCGGACTTATTTTATGGAATTATACTTAATTCCCATTTTTGTTTATACTGTAGTTTCAATCTTGCAGTAGTTTATTTTATATTAAGTAGGCATAAGTCATCGAGAAGTCCACATTACAATCAGGGGCACTGCCCTCCTGTTAAAATTAGTTGTCTGTTGCACTTTCAAAGTGTTCTAACAGGGTATTAATTTTCATCATTGCCACATTTGTCTGTCTTTGCTCCCATGTCTTGTGAAGATCTTGCTATGTGACTGGCTGAGCAACATAAATGTAAAGATATTTGTTTCACATTTGGTCATAACTTTAAAGCACAGACTATTTGACATTTGTATTTATCATCTGTGATCTAATGAGTTTTGTCAGTTCTCAACTGATGATCCCTGAGAATTTGCCAACAAAGAACTGCCTTAATTAATTACCTCCTGTGAAAGAAAATTGACACTGTCTTTGAAGTCATCATCACCTTGTGAACATGGGAAGGAATGGACCAAACAACAAATCAAATTGTTGCCCAACCCCTGTGCCCCAAATTTGAGGAAGTGTCCTTATTGAATTTAGTGCTTCTGGAATGCTATGGGGGGGAAATTGCATGTTATGTGGAGTACTGGGGCTCAGTTGGCTAGACGGCTAGAGTATGATGCAGAAAGACGTCAAACGTGCAGCTTTGATTCCCCATACTGGCTCTGGTAGTTGCCTTGCCCCACACTTGAGGAGTGGTGACCCTCAAGCTATACATCACCACTGTCTCTCTCTAATGGGGAGAGATGTCTATGTTCCTTTGGGACTATGGGTAGAGCTGGTATATGGAGTAGTGGTAGCTCTATGTGGGACAGGAGGGCAGTATGTTTATTACCTGAGTCATTTTTGTGATGTCAAATGACCCTGAGTCATCTGGAGTTATGACTGTCAGGGGAGCATTGCACTTTATAAATTTTCCTCAAAAATGATTCAAATGTGTGGTGTAAACAGAGGACAGCATGAGTGGGAGCTCCTGAGAAAGTAATCATTGTGCATCAGCACTACAAAATCCCATTGCCCATCAAGCTTGATTATGATGACACCATGACACTACTTGGAGAGAGGATTATTTTGGGGAAAATATCTCCTTCTGTGCTTTTGCTATCTTTACATCACTATGTAGAGCAAGACCTAATGTGTAATTGCTCTTTTAATCAAGTCCACATGATTCTGCTGCTGATTGGTTATGAGAAATATGGCAAATGGAAGTCAACTGCTACGAAACCTGGATTTTATGAAAACTGCGTAAATTGTACTCTGCAGCAAGTTTACTTCTTGTCAGTGCGGTACAGGGAAACATTAGCTTTGGAATCTCGGAGAAGACAGCTTAAAAAAGGCTACATGGAGGCAAAAATCCTCAAAGGGAAAGTCATGGACACAAAATGTAAATGGAAAATATAAATGAAACTAAGAGACCTCACTAGACAAATTAGGATCTTGTCCAAATAAATCTGTAAGGCTAACAATTCCAGATGACATATTATGGAGTATTTTTCACAGCAAGAGCTCAGACGATAGAAAGCGTACTCTACCACTTTGGTAACAACATCTCACTAAGCTTATTAATAATGGACACCTTGTGCTGTGATGATTGACTTAATAGTATTTCAAGAGGATCTAATGTGAGATTTATTCTGCCTTCCAATAACAGATCACCCCCAACCTCCACTTCAATACTATTTAAGACATTCAATTCAATTGTATCTAGAGGTTCCAGTACATTGCTTGGAAAATCCCTCTGGTTCAGAGTAAACTGTGTTCTGAAAACTAATTTGTGTTATATTCCAATCCAATAACTGAATGCAACATTAAATATAATAAATAAGAAACCAAGATAAAACAAAGCATTTTTTGGAATTCTCTGCTAAAACACTTTTATTTAAAGTTGAAAAGTTATCTCAGTTGAAAGTTATTAGCGATAGTCAGCACAGTTTTGTGAAGGGCAGGTCGTGCCTCACAAACCTTATTGAGTTTTTCGAGAAGGTAACCAAACAGGTGGATGAGGGTAAAGCAGTGGATGTGGTGTATGTGGATTTCAGTAAGGCGTTTGATAAGGTTCCCCACGGTAGGCTATTGCAGAAAATACGGAAGTATAGGATTGAAGGTGATTTAGAGCTTTGGATCAGAAATTGGCTAGCTGAAAGAAGACAGAGGGTGGTGGTTGATGGCAAATGTTCATCCTGGAGTTTAGTTACTAGTGGTGTACCGCAAGGATCTGTTTTGGGGCCACTGCTGTTTGTCATTTTTATAAATGACCTGGAAGAGGGTGTAGAAGGGTGGGTTAGTAAATTTGCGGATGACACGAAGGTCGGTGGAGTTGTGGATAGTGCCGAAGGATGTTATAGGGTACAGAGGGACATAGATAGGCTGCAGAGCTGGGCTGAGAGATGGCAAATGGAGTTTAATGCGGAAAAGTGTGAGGTGATTCACTTTGGAAGGAGTAACAGGAATGCAGAGTACTGGGCTAATGGCAAGATTCTTGGTAGTGTAGATGAACAGAGAGATCTTGGTGTCCAAATACATAAATCCCTGAAAGTTGCTACCCAGGTTAATAGGGCTGTTAAGAAGGCATATGGTGTGTTAGCTTTTATTAGTAGGGGGATCGAGTTTCGGAGCCACGAGGTCATGCTGCAGCTGTACAAAACTCTGGTGAGACCGCACCTGGAGTATTGCGTGCAGTTCTGGTCACCGCATTATAGGAAGGATGTGGAAGCTTTGGAAAGGGTGCAAAGGAGATTTACTAGGATGTTGCCTGGTATGGAGGGAAGGTCTTACGAGGAAAGGCTGAGGGACTTGAGGTTGTTTTCGTTGGAGAGAAGGAGGAGGAGAGGTGACTTAATAGAGACATACAAGATAATCAGAGGGTTAGATAGGGTGGATAGTGAGAGTCTTTTTCCTCGGA
The DNA here is from genome assembly GCF_036365525.1 of Heterodontus francisci. Classification (NCBI taxonomy): domain Eukaryota; kingdom Metazoa; phylum Chordata; class Chondrichthyes; order Heterodontiformes; family Heterodontidae; genus Heterodontus; species Heterodontus francisci. The sequence continues at coordinate 79,143,390 of NC_090379.1, forward strand.
TGGTGATGGCAAACACGAGGGGACATAGCTTTAAGTTGAGGGGTGATAGATATTGGACAGATGTTAGAGGTAGTTTCTTTACTCAGAGAGTGGTAGGGGCGTGGAACGCCCTGCCTGCAACAGTAGTAGACTCGCCAACTTTAAGGGCATTTGAGTGGTCATTGGATAGACATATGGATGAAAATGGAATAGTGTCGGTCAGATGGTTTCACAGGTCGGCGCAACATCGAGGGCCGAAGGGCCTGTACTGCGCTGTAATGTTCTAATTCTAATTCATGTTGGTGTATTTGGTAGAGATTGGATTCAGAAAGTAATACAGAAATGTACAGATAACTCATTTTAAGGGTCTTATGTTTGGGGCCCACCAAGTAACAGGAATAAATTCTCATCCTTTCCTAAACCATTAGTACTTTTCAATAACTTCAGTTTGAAATAAATTGCTCAATTAGATTGGTAAATGCTTCTGAATAAGTGGTTACTAAGCAATGTAAACAATTTATTTGAACTTTGAAAACACCAACTCGAAATGTAAAGTGTAGTTTCTCTAAATTGTTACTCAGACTTCAGCACCTGCAATGATCCCCCTCCAGCAGAGTGCAAGAAGTTACTCATATTAGTGATGGGTTTGAAGGGATGAGTAGGAAGTTTAATTATTGAGCAACTAGCCTGTGGAACAGATGGGCTGGCTGGCCAATACCTGCAGAGGGTGCCCCTTCCATTTTGAGGGCCAAGCCTCATTATCTGGGCCAATGCTATATCGTGTGGCTCAGAGGCCAACCCAGTTGGCAGAAAAGTACGACCACGGGTGTTGTGGGATGACCATAAGAGGATCACCTTAAGAAGCTATAAGTGAAGGTCACTGGAGGAAGTGTTGTCATGTCACACATGACCAGGGAGTTATGGGTGTAGCCTGACAGAGTAAAGTGTATGTTGGTGTGGCTCTGCAGTAGCTATATATATGTAGGTTAAAGTATAATTTTTAAAAATATGTTTACTTTTGATATTACTTGCAGTCCTATGAATCATATAATAGTTCACATACCAAAGGAAAAAGTAATATTATATGGTGGCAATGTTTGCGATTTATTTTTTCTGAAGACTACCAAATGTTACATCATGGCAATGTTTTTTTTTCTGAAGAACACACTAAGAGAGAACAAGGATCAGCAGATTGCCTACCTGGAGTGGCTGAAGATTCAGGCAGAAAGCAGTCAGCAGGAGACCCCACAACAGTTCTGTGAGCTAGGACCACAGGCAGGACCCAGGAGGTGTTGAAACTCTGAGTATAGCAGGCAATTTGCCAGGAGATTGGAGATTTCAACTATTTTGGCAGTAGACCGAAAAATTTGAAAAGAGGTTGTACAGCCATAACTGCTTTAGTTTTTCCATTTTTACTCATTTTGTGGGTGGGACCTAAGCCAAAATAGAGCAGGAAGAACTCAACAGCAACATTGGAGGTCCAGCACAAAGTAAAAGTCTGGTTGTGGCAGCTGCCAATACTGCAAACTGCAGCCCTCTTTAAAAAAACTGCTCTCAGTTTTTAAAAAAAATTGAACAAGCTGTGTAAACCCAAAAATGCTCCTTGGTTTAAAAAAAAACAAGCAGTGTAAACAAAGCAGCTGCAGTCTCACATACTTAAAAGGGGCAGGCCTGCAAAAAAAACAAAATGTTTTCAAAAAAAAAGAAACAGGAAGAAGTGTGCCTGTGAAAAAGAAAACCTGTGCAAAAGCCTGAATTTATGAAACAGTAGGATCATCCAGAAAATGGCTTTCAGGTATCCAGTTATGGACTGGAAGGTATCAGACATAGCATTTGAATTTAAACTGTTTTGACAACAGTTGGAATTGTGTTTCATGGATTAAGAAGTGAGTGAACCAGAGCAACAAACCATAAAAATTAAGATCACACTAGACAATGAGGGCTTGCAATGGATCAACACAATAGGATTGTCAGCTGAGGATCAAAAGGACCCTAGCAAGTTATGAACATTCCTAGAGGAGCAACTCAAGATGAAGTTCAATTTCAGAGTACATAGACTTGAGCTTATGACCTACCGGCAAAGGCAAAATTAGTCCATTGACCAGTTTGTTGCAAGGTGCCGCGACAAAGCTCAAGAATGCAACAGAACTTTTGGAACAGGTTACAGAGCTAGTAATCGGATCTACTCCACTACAGACCTTTCAAAAGACCTGCTAGAAAAGAAGAAAGGGGACAGTATAGATACACTACTCAATGATGGAAGGAATTTTGAAGCCATGATGGCTGGGCGCCAACAAGTGTGGGAGCAGCTACGACAATTGGTATGGTAATCAAGGTTCAGATGTCTGCTAAGCCTTGTGGCAAATGTGGCCTGACTCGTCCAAGTCGCAGTTGGCCGGTGTACCAAGACCAGTGCAAAGCTTGTGGCATGCGAGGACATTGGGCAAGGCTGTGCAGAAGGCCGAGCTCAGCTACTGCACACAGGAATAGTGGCAGATCACATACAGAGTGAATATCCGCAGGACAGGATGGCAACCACAACAAAAGGTATGCCAACACACAACAAAAGCCCAAGGAGGTACATCAGGTCAGCAGAGAGACAAATTGTCTAGAGGAGACGGGTGAAGAATACACTCATGCAAACAGTGAGCAAGCATTTCACATAGTTAATTTGGATCAAAATGTCAATGCTATTATGCAATCTGAGGCATTTGCCATGATCAGGATTATTTGTCCACAGAAGAGTGACAAGCATAAGCTCAGAGTAAAAATTGACACCAGAGCAGGTGCAAATATTCTCCCATCCGTATACTGAAGGAAATGTACTTAGAGAAATGGTAATCTATCTACCACCAACCCCAGCTAGGCTGACTGCCCACAACGGTTCTCCAATCAAGTGCATTGGAACGATAACCTTACAGTGCAGCTATGGGAGCTCCGAATGGCTACCACAAACGTTTTATATTGTAGACACAACTGGACCAGCTGTTGCAGAACTTCCAGTATGCCAAGATTTACAAATTGTCACAATACATGAAGTCAATAATGCACCGATGATGACAGGAAATATCCAGTTTGAGTTTACTGGGTCGATCCATGTAAAGGATGACACAAAGGCTGGAAGTCTTGACACAAAGAGACGAAATGATCGGGAGTCTCTCCTTGGGCTTCAGTTCATTGCAGCAATTACCCAGAGGCCAGAGGGATTGCCGGTGATTGGTAAGCTTTCCAAACAAGGGAAGATGAAGGCAGCGTATGACAGGCAAGCAGGACCAGAATTAGCTCAATAGCGAGTAGGACAGAAAGTCAGAGTCCTCAATCATGTGTCGGGAACTTGGTATCCTGCAGCGGTTGCTAAGATATTTGACCAGCCCACATCCTACAAGGCCCAGACACCCAATGGTGTGATTCTCAGACAGAAGCAAAGTCAATTCAGAGAGCTGTATGACATACTACATGTGACAACCCTACGGTGTTGTGGACACATTCAAAGACAAAGTCTGAAGATGAATGTACACAGGTTATGAGCGCAGAGGAAGTACATGCTAACCAGAGGTCTGAGTCACCAGGGTCTCAGAGGAATCATCAAGCCAAGCTCAGCTCTGGGAAGAGGTTTACCATAACAAGATCGAGATGAATAAGCAAACCTCCTCTATATTTTAGAGAGTGTTAAACTTGCTTACTTGTAAATAACTTTTTGTTTTTATCATGCACAGCTAGTCCAAACTGCAACATCATTGTATATTGTAAATATGTTGTTATCTTTGGGAAAAAAGGGGGAAGTTGTCAGATGACCTTAAGAGGGCTGCCTTAAGAAGTTGTACGTGGTCACCAGAGGAAATGATGTCACATCACACATGACCAGGGAGTTGTGGGTGGTGTGACTCCAGCAGTAGCTATATATGTTCTAGTTTAAAGTATAATAAAAAGCCACATTTCCTTTGGATAATACTAGTAGTCCTGTGAATCTTACAATAGTTCCCATACCAAAGGAGCAAGCAATATTACAAGGGGTGGGAGAGGAAGCATGGAGTGTGCTCAGAGTGGGGGAGACAGAGGTGGCAGGTCATGATATTTTTTGGACTACGGAGGAGCACTCCTAATAGGCCCACAAAAATAACTGTAGATTTAGCTTTATGGGGCCTCTTCCTCTTGCCCACCAGACTTTATTGGGCAGAGCATCAATGGCGTATATGTTGTGCCCATTGTGTCCTATGTATGTTATTTTAACCCTGCTGCTGCCCCATTTCCACCAGGCGGAGGAAGTTAATCCCCTTTCATATAAATCTGCTAGGTGTGGATCAGTTGGTAGCACTCTCAACGCTGAGTCAGTTGGTCGTGGGTTCCAGTCCCATTCCTGAGACTTGAGCACAAAATCTAGGCCAACTCATCTGTGCAATATTGAGGGAATGCTGCACTGTTGGTGGTGGCATCTTTGAGATTCGATGCTAAACAGAGGCTCCATCTGTCCTCTCAGTGGATAGATCTAACCTTGGCCCCTTCCTGTTATTCATCTACATGCTGCCCCTCGGCGACATCATCTGAAAGCACAGCATTAATTTTCACATGCACACTGACAACACTCAACTCTACCTCACCACCACCTCCTCCCTCAACTCCTTCTCTGTTGCTAAATTATCAGACTGCTTATCCAAAATCCAGTACTAGATGAGCAGAAATTTCCTCCAATTAAATATTAGGAATGCTGAAGTCATTGTCTTCATTCCCTAGTTACGGACTCCATCCCTCTCCCTAACAACAATCTGAGATTAAGCCAGTCTGTTCACAAACTTGGTGTCACATTTGGCCCTGAGATGAGCTTCCAACCTTATATTCACAGCATCACTAAGATTGCCTATTTCCACCTTCATAACCTTACTCCTGTCTCAGCTCATCTGTTGCTAAACCTTTATTCATACCTTTGTTATCGCTAGACATGCCTATTCCAATGCAATCCTGGCTGGTCTCCCATATTCTTCCCTCTGTAAACCCGAGGTCATCCAAAACTCTGCTGCCTGTGTCTTAACTCACACCAAGTCCCGATCCCCTAGCACTCCTGTTGCTCACTGGCCTATATTGGCTCCCGGTCAAGCAATGTCTTGATTTTAAAATTCTCATCCTTCTTTTCATATCTCTCCATGGCCTCACCCCTCCCTATCTCTGCAATCTCCTCCAGCCCCACAGCCCTCAGATATCTGCACTCCTCTAATTCTGGCCTTTTGAGCATCCCAATTTTACTTTTTCTGCCATTGGTGGCCGTGACTTCAGTTGCCAAGGCCCAAGAACTTGAATACCCTCCCTACACTTCTCTGCCTCTCTACCTCACTTTTCTCCTTTAAGACACTCCTTAAAACCTACCTCTTTGACCAAGCTTTTGGCCATCTGATCTGATATATCCTTATGTGGCTTGGTGTCATATTTTGGTTTATAATTTTCCTGTAAAGTGCCTTAGGACATTTTATCATGTTAAAGTCACTATATTGAATATAAGTAGTTGTTGGGTTCAAGAAGTCCCATGGCACTATTTCAAGGAACAACAATTGGTGCTCTGGCTAATATTTAGCCCTCAACCAATGGAACTACAATAGATTATCTGGTCATTATCATATTGCTGTTTGTGGGAGCTTGCTGTGTGCAAATTGGCTGCTGTGTTTCCTACATTACAACAGTGACTACACTTTAAAAGTACTTCATTGCCTGCAGAGTGCTTTGGGATGTCCTGAGGATATGAAAGGCACTGTAGAAATGCACATTTTTCTTTCTTTCACTGCTTGAGGCTTAGGATCAATAGCTCTCAGTGCCTTTTGGATCAACAACGGTGAACACGGAGACAGTTACAATGTTAAATTCGGCATGGATAAACAAATCAGAAAATGTTGCACTGATAAAGGTGATGTAAGAAAAAGAAAGGCTTTGATTTCTACATTGCCTGTTCTGACCACAGGATGTCCTGAAGTGCTTTTTAGCCAATGAAGTACTTTTGAAGTGTAGTTACTCTTTTAATGCAGGAAGTATGACAGCCAATTTGCACACAGCAAGCTCCCATAAATAGCCATGATCAGATAAGCTGTTTTTGTGATAAATACTGGCCAGGACACTGGGGATAATTCTTCTGCTCTTCTTCGAAATATTGTTATGGGATCTTTTAGGTCCACCTAAGAGGCCTCAGTTTGATATCTCATCTAAAAGACAGAACCTCCAACAGCAGAGTACTCCCTCAGTACTGCACTACAGTACCAACCTTGATTTTTGTGTTTAGGTCCTTACGTGGGACTTGGTCACACAACCTCCTAACTCAGGAGCATGAGTGCTACCAACTGAGCCACGGCTGACACTATACCACGGCATTTTGAAAAGTTTGGAAATATTGTTGATTCCAGGGAACTAAGCAGAGCGTTATGTCACTGGTTCTGAATGGTACATATTAGTATTGATCTGTGTGCATCCACCACCGTTCCTCTGGTGACAACAGGTTGATGCTGGTGTACTGGTGTACCAGTCAATGTTAAGCTGTCTTTCTTCTCCCCCATAGCATAAGTCACAGAAATGAACTTAAACAAAAATAAGCCATTGAAAATTAATAGGCATGCTACTGGGGAAGTCCATTTAGTGCCAATAATAACAGCATCAAAGGCTCAGGGACCCCATTACCAGTTTGTAGCAAGCTGCCTCAACATTCACCACTGAGCATCGTCATGTCAGGCTGCCTGAGCTCTGCTGGACCAGATAAAAATGACCACCAATGGTGCTGAAGTATTAGTCTTCACAGGGTGTGATATTGCCCTGGCACTGAAGGAATCATGTGCCCCAGCATCAATTTACTTGTCAACCTTGGCTTGATCCAATAGTTGAAGCCAGCATGCCGAATCCTTTCCAAGCATTAAAAGCAGTCTCTGTGGGGCCTCAATGAAAATCTTAGGCGGATTTGACAGGCCTACATATCATCCTTCAAGAACAAATACCTCTGGCACCGCTGTGACCTTCAGTATTAACAAAGGCTTTAGAATAGTTCATGCAGTATTTAAAACCAATAATATGGGAAGACATTCTATTAGATTGTGGTTGATATCTAAGTAAGAATGTTAAACAAGTAAAACCTGATGGAAAAAATATTTTAAATGTTTTAAAACAGACCCACAAGCCCTTATTTTCTGCTTCTCCAAAATCTGTGCTAGGAGTGGCTGACTGCCAGGTCCAAGCTAGCCCACAGCCTACTCAGCTAACAGTGCACAACTTTGCAGAGTCAGGCCTTTTGAATAATTAGTATAAGCTTCAGCACAGCTTTGGCCTTATATTGACAACTAACCCAATGGGACAGATGCAAAATGTGGCTCCTAACTCAAATTTATATGGGTGTACTCATTAAAAGTAAGTTGCTGCTTATGGAGGCAATTAACATTTCAGTCTTTGTGAAGCTTCAAAATGGACTTGTGATATTTGCCAGCTTTTACCAATGCTATGGATGGGAATGAAAGTAGGTAATGACAGTGAAAAGAGGGCCTCATGTGAAAACATGAATTAGAGTCTGTGGGCAGGTGATGGAAACACTGCACCTAAACCTTTTTTGATGGATCATAGCGTGCATATCTCACCTAGATGAGATAGGTGAAGATAGTCACCCTGTTTGGCACTTGAGGGCAGTGTCCTCAGAGACAGCAGTGCACCTTGCCTGTCAGGAGGTGGCAGCACGGCTCAACAGTCTGTTTGTACATGGGGAGAATCTGTCTGCGAATCAGATCCACTAGCCTGAGCATCTGATTTTATGATTCCGGTTTCCAAATTAGCCTTGCAAAATCAGCTAATTCAGAAGAGACTCAGAGTAATTGACCCTTAAAGTCATGACATCAGGGTTAAAAATATGTGGAACGGATGAACATTTGATTTGTCACATTGACAATGTGCTGAATCCTGCAATATGCAGAGGATGGATCAGTGCTTATAGATAGCCTGGGAGCAGCTATTTTTTTGTGGAACTGCCCCAATACAACACATTACATCATACTCCTGCAGTGGGCAGCACGCCCCATTCATGACAGCAATGAAATGGACTTAATTCTGTCACATGTACAAAATGACTTCTCTGAGTCTGCTTCCATCCATTAGTTTTCAAGCATCAAACACAGAAGAAAAGTTAAGAGATACTGTGAAGATAGTCCCCATCAGCACATTTGGAATTACGCAATGGATCAATCGAATACAGTTCCTTTTTGATGTGTCCATTTCTGTACACTGAATGCTAGCAAGATTATTGAAACTGTCTGTTTGATCTGTTATATTTTCAAGCCACTTTGGAGAAGTGCAAGCTCTTCCCTTCTTGTTGCTTTCAAGAACTTTCAGGCCTAAAATCTACCAGTGAATTTTGAATATCGTGGCCATAAAATTAGGCTCCGCAGCACTGCTAGTGCTGGTAATAAGGAAGCCCTGAAGTCTGGAACAGCCCACTTCCAACATGGCAGACAAGGTGCCCCAAGCCTTGTTTGCATCAGAAGGGTCAGGAGTGGCTGATTTGTGATGTCAAACAACCATTGTGGCTGATTTGATGCACATTTGCAAAACTTGAAATGCCCAGATCCATTGAACATTGTGTTAATCACTCACAGCTTAGCATGCGTTCAACAGCAATAGGGACCTACCCCATCCCTTCTGCTAGTGCTATTAAAGGGTCAGCCACCCAACTTTACAGGTGAAATAAAAACAGGAAATGCTGGAAATACTCAGGTCAAGCAGCATGTGTGGAGAGAGAAAAAGAGTTAACGTTTCAGATCACTGACTTGTCATCAGTACAGCCAGAAGAAGTGCTTCTGACTTACTTCTGCTGTGTCAAAATTTGTGGAAGTAGAATGGATTATTTTTAGAGGTCCTTTGGTGAGTTGGTGCATCCATTTAGGGAGGGCAGAGGGTTTGGTCACTGTGCGCACAAAGTCTGCAAGAAGTATGGGCACTACAGTTGTAGTGACTCTTGGATCTGCAACAAGACCAACAAATGGAGCAGAGATTGCAGAGGAGGGAAGCTCTGTGAAGAGGGAGGAGGAGAAGGGCTCTCAGCTGAAGGCCCTACCCACCACTGGTTTTCAGACAGCCCTTCTCCTATCTCCACCTCACACAGGAGCAATGCCTGAAGTGCTACCTCCTTCGACAGAACCTGCAGACTCACACCAGGGGGGGGGGGGGGGAAGGATGGCATTGCCAGTGGCTGTAAAGGTTCCAGTCACATTAAACTTCTACACGACTGGATCATTCCAGGCGGGAGCAGGGAACATTGCAAATACCTCCCAGATCATCCATCGCTGCATCCAAGAGGTGACAGTGGTCCTCTGTGAGGAGAGGCAATTTCATCATGTTCTCTCTAAGTAGAGAGAATCAGGATTAGCAGCATGTGGATTTGCCAGGATACTGGAATTCCCAATAGTACAAGCCATCAACTGCATGCACATGGCTCTGTGGCACCATGTCAACAGGAAGAAGTACAGAAACTGCAAGAGCAACCATTCCATGAATGTGCAGTTGATGTGTGACTATGTGTAAACCATCAGGTTGGTGAATGCCCATTATCCTGGCAGCAGCCACAATGTCTTCATTCTGAGGCATTCAGCCATTCCTGCCATCTGTGGGCCTCCAAGAACAACCAGAAGATGGCTGCTTGAATGCAAGGGATACCTCTCTATACTTGGCTTAAAACCCTCCACGCTACCCAACCATGCGAGGACAATAGGCATATAACAAAAACCATGCAGCCACAATTGGTGTGCTTAAGCAGCAGTACCCCTGCCCAGACCACTTGTGGGAGTCTCCAGGTTCATGGTGGTCTGCTGCACCCTCCACAACCTTGCCATCATGAGGGCTCAATCATTGTCACCTGGCATCCAAGGCCACCTCAGGAGGAGGAAGAGGAGGGGGCAGGGAGGATGAGCCAGGACCCCTTCACTCTGTCCAAAAGAGCCTGCTCAGACTCTGTTTCCCTTAGCTACCATGGCTCAGTCATTCTCCTCCTTGCCATCCAAATGGGATGCCTCATCACAGTGTCCCCTTAGCCAAGATCCTGCAATAAAAACCAGATAATCTTTCCATGATAAAAACACATCCACTTAGCAAATAAAAGTAAACTAATCACCCTTGTGCATTCCCTTAGTTGCTGTTTTATGCATACCTTTACCTGTTCTAGTGCTCCCATACAGTACAATCCCAGTAGCTGCAGCATGGCTGCTGACTTTCAATGGAGTGAGAACTGTAGATAGCCTTGCAGGACTCCCTAAAGCAGTTCTGGGCCTTGAGGCCAGGCTTCAAACTGCCCCACTGCTAAACTCCAGAAAGCTCATTATGGAAGGCTAATGTTGGAGCCTATCTTTTCTCAGTTTCACATATACCATACAGAGTAAAAGAATTACAAACATGTTGCACCTCACTCAAAAACCCTCCACCAATCTCACTAAGTGGCTGCTTATAAATGCTCAAGTACATCCCCAATTAACACCCTCCACCTGCATATAATCAAACAATTGATACACCAATTAACAGAATTAACAACATTTCAAAATAAATTCCATATCATGCACAAATTATTAACATGCCCAAAGACCATTTCAAAATAAATCAAAATAAATTCCATATTGGGTACAAATTATTACATTGTGAGATGCACCGCCTCTAGCACCCCTAACAATTTCTTTGTACCAGCATTTCTTTTTGTGAAACAATCGGAAAACTGATGAATTGCATCTACCCATTTAGGTTTGGAGATTTCCTTTCTCTCCAGCATTTGTTCCAATCCTGCAAGGTCAATACATAATACATAATCTTTTCTCACTCACACTTCTTGTAGAGTGTACATTGTCCCACAAAGAACAATTATCCACATAGCATTGAATGGGTATCCTATCATGTCCCCTCTCAGCCTCCTTCGCTCCAGGGAAAACAGACCCAGCCTATCTCTTTATAACTCAAGCCCACCAAACCAGGCAACATCCTCGTGAATCTTTTCTGCACCCTCTCTAGCTTAATCACATCTTTCCTGTAGTGCGGCAACCAGAACTGCACACAGTACTCCAAATGCGGCCTAGCCAACGTTATGTACAACTGTAACGTGACGTCCCAACTCTTGTACTCAATGCCTCGGCCGATGAAGGCAAGCATGCCATATGCCTTCTTCACCACCCTGTTTACCTGTGTTGCCACTTTCAGGGAACTATGTACTTGCACCCCAAGGTCTCTCTGTTCAACAACAGTCCCCAGGGCCCTGCCATTCACTGTCTATGTCCTGCCCTGGTTTAACTTCCCAAAATGCATCACTTCGCACTTGTCTGCATTAAATTCCATTTGCTAATCCCTTGCCCACTTTCCCACTTTATCTATATCCTGTTGTAACCTGAGACAACCTTCTTCACTGTCCACTATACCACCAATTTTGGTGTCATCTGCAAACTTACTAATCATGCCCCCTACATTCACATCCAAGTCATTAATATATATGACAAACAACAGAGGGTCCAGCACTGATCCCTGCGGCACACCACTGGTCACCGGCCTCCAATCTGAAAAACAACCCTCCACTACCACCCTCTGCCTCCTATCACCAAGCCAATTTTGTATCCAATTTGCTAGCTCACCCTGGATGCCATGTGTTCGAACCTTCTGGACCAGCCTACCATGTGGGAGCCATGTCTGCAAAGGATAGCCCTTATCTCCAAGAAGCCACCTCTCCATCTGAGCCAGTTCAGTGACCAGTGGTGGCAGCTGGGACTTGCGCAGGGCCCCGGTGTCATGGCAGCTGTCTGAGAGGCGGGCACAGATTCACTGAAAGCATCTGCGGTGATCACATACCAACTTCACCTAGATTGACAGGATTCCTTTAATGATGATGTCTGCAGGTGGTAACCTGGCAGGAGGCCTGCTGGTCACATGAGTGCAGTCTATGAACATTACAACCTATGGTTCTTCGGCAATGGTGCCGAAACCAATGGCCCACTGGGCCTGGCTGTGAGAGTCCATCCTGAAGAGGAGATACTCACTGGCCCTCCAGTGCAGGGCATTGGTGACCTCCCTGATGCAGCGGTGCACTGCTGACTTTGTGACCCCACAAAGGTCTCTGGTGGGCCCCTGAAAAGCTGCAGAGGCGTCAGGCTTGAGAACCGTTGCCACTATGAGGAACAAAGGCACAGGATGTCCACCGGAGCCCATGGGCTGCAGGTCATCTTTGAGCAGGGCACAGAGACGTGTCACCATCCTCTCTACATGCACAATCTCCTATGACACTGGTGCTCTCTCATCCGATGGCATGTCATGTGGGGCCTCTAGATGCACGGCAATCGTAATGGCGAACTCCCCTTGGAGGCTGCTGCTCACAACCGGGGCCTCAACGTGGATCACACCTGCCTGTTGATTTTGCCTCTGGCACATACGGATCCTCAAGAGCAGAGGATCACACAATGTAGGATGAGCCATGCCTATTTCCATGTGATAAATAAAGTTGAACCCTTCATGTATTCGAAGGTTCATAACAAGGCAGGGATTGGTGTTGACAGGTACATCAGCTGATTTCATGGATCAACTATGTGGCGTGCCATGGCATTGCCCATGTTGGCCAACACTCAGAGTGGCACTGCATGACCACATCAAGATCCTACCAGCTGAATCGATTGCCCCCACCATCCACATAACCTTCATGCTCCTACCCTTTCTGGCACCCTCCCCACACACAGGATGACTAGTGTGCCATTGCTCCTTCACAAACACAAACAAACGCAGAGCGTACACTGTTTATGGAGGGAGGGTACACAGTACCTCCCTTCACACCTGCAGAGCTTTCCCTCCAGTAATCCCAGATCCCCTCCCTCCTCCCTTTAAGAATGCAGAGCTGCGCCCCTTGTAATCCCCCCTTCTCTCTTCCAGTATGCAGAGTGAGACCCCTGAGTACTCCCCCGTCCCTTTACGAATGCAGAGTGAGACCCCCTGAAAACAGAACTTACCTTCTGTCGCGAAACCTTCTGCCTCCGATGACCCGCCAGCTTTTTAAATCGTGATGGCACGTGACGACCACCCATTCAAAGTAAAATCAGGAAGTGTTCATGGAGAGGCGGCGGGCTGCATAATCTGCAGAGGTAATTGGGGTGCCGTCGCTGTGCAGCAAGAGGTGGGCCTCTCCCCATGGAATTTTACTGGGCCCCTGCGCCGCAATCTGTGGCATTGAGGGGCCGGTAAAATTCAGCCCCAGGTTTTGTTAAGGGTATACAATAATGCCCTGAAACTGAAAAGTCACTGACTTTCCAAAAACAATTGCCTTATCATGCTCCATATCAAGTTTCATTTGTGCCTTTTTCATTGAAGGCTTACTCAACAGTAAAGGTATCTCACTAGAGATTACATCAATACTGATAAAGTGGCTTACTCCAGGTGTTTTACATGGAATTACTAATCTCTTCAGTGACTTCAATGTGTTGTCATCACCAAACCTAAAGTTGGTAGTACTTTTATACTCCTTAATCTTGCATCAATCCTCACTACAAAGTGAATTCAGATAATATTGTAACCAATCAGTTCCACATGCTGTCGATATTGCAAGTACTATCCAATATAGCACAGTTGAACAACTTCGCAAATAACACATTCATCACAGGACTAAAACTCCTTATAACTAGTACAATTCTTTTAGATTCATCAGTATCTTCCTCTTCTGCCTCAGAATTCTCTGTATCATGTGTTATTTCAAGGACTCTGCCCCTCCGCTTAGGGCAGTTCATTGCATAATGATACTTTGAGTCACATCTGAAACATATATTAACTGTTCCTTGGGCATTCCTGAGATTCATTCGCCTATGATTGCTATTTCAATTCTGTCTTCTACTGTAATATTCAGACCTGCTAAAGGTGCTTTCATCCTCATTCCTCCTGTCTTTAACTCTTTTATGTACTTATGCATGCTTCCACCATCTGGAACATTTCAAAGTCTAGTAAACATTGAGTCCTTCATTCTTTGTGTCACCGCAGAATGCCCTGGTGGAATTTAAATAAGGCAGCAGACACTTGTTCCAACAGGGAGTCTTTGTCCAAGAACCAAACCCCTGTCCATATGCGACACCCTCGCACAATCTAGCAATTTAAATGCTGCCACTGAACCAGGGATCTCTAAATTGAATTTCCTCAATCATCCAGTAAAGTCCATGATATATTCCTCTATTAAATAACCATCTGTTTTCTGAAATCTATCACAGTCTGACCATGCTTCATATGCATTCAATAGGTCATCTTTCTTATAAATGTCATCCAAGAATTCTAACAGAAGATCCAACCCTTCATCAGTATCCAACTGACAGGCATCCAGTTCACAAAACACTTTACTTCTGATTTTACTTTCGGTAGGAAGTGAAACACCAAGGCCATACCTTGTTTCCTCTTTGGTAGAGATGTAACTCATGTCCACATATACACTTCATTCGTCCACTGGTCATATGGTTCAGACTCAGAACATCAGGGGGTAATCATACCCTGATAATTTACACTTGCTTTCTGCCATATTTTTCACAATAGCCTGTGAGATTATAGTTTTATATGTAAAAGCATTTCCTAGTTTCCAACCTTCAGCTTTAGGCAACCTGCTACCACGTTTAAAGTCCAGAAAGCTTATTATGCTGGAACCTATCTTTACTCTGTTTCACATTTATTGTATAGAGTAAAAGGATTATAAACATGTAGCTCCTCACTCAAACCCTCCACCAATCTGTTTTTAAGTGCCCAAGTAAGACCCCCTAATTAACACACACTACCTGCATATAATCAAACAATTGATACACAACTAATGGATTAATACCCACCTTAGTGTGGGTGGCAGTGGTCTGGGGTGGTTGGCTGACAGGCAACAACAAAAAGCACTGGTGGAGTGGCAGTTGTGGGAGCACAAATGCTCTCATCCTGAGAGACGACAGCAGGTTTGTGCTTCACAGACCCATTGCCACTCCACTGGGGCAGCACCTCTCAATCCTAGTAATTTGTTGGAGTATAGATTGCAGGACTGCTTTGAGAGCTCGCATGCCTCTTTGAGCACTGCATCCACAGCTATTATGGCAGCAGTCTGAACCTGCATGGCAGCAAGCATGGATCTCATGACCTCCGACTGGGCTTCCACTGTAGCACTGAGACATTGGGTGACTTCCTTCTCTGCTGCAATGGAAGCTGAGACAGTATCCATCAGACTCTGTATCATGGCTGGGTCCACAAGTGCTGTCATAGAGTTGGCCATCGCTTTCATGCTGGAAAGAATGCGTTCCAAGACCTACCAATGCACCAAGCATCTCAGTGTGCATCCTCATCAGTGTTCTCCTGTATGCTGCCCTATCAAACTCCTTGTCTGAGACCCCTGTATCAGAACTCATGTACGACCTCTTCCTCCAGTGAGCTGGCACACGAGCTATCCTTTGCTGGCCTTGCTGCTGCCCACTCATGCCCAGTGACTCACCACGTGCTGATCCCGACTTTATACTAGCCTCTAAGTTTCATGCAGTGCCAGTATCTGAGCTGGTGCTGTGAATGTCAGCCAAGTGATGGTGCTTCTTCTTCAGTAGTGTGGCCGCTCTATCTCTTCCTCCTAAAGCTGCTGTGGCTGAGCAGGAGGCAGTTATTGGGCGTCTGAAAGCAGAAAATCAGAAGGGGAGGGCTGGACTGAGGGAAGGGGATGGGGTGAAATGCAGGAAGTCCATGGTCACACCATCTGCAGCTTGCACTTCATGCCAGACAGCAGGATGTGGTGAGGTGGGAACTATGAAGGGGCATAAGACAGTAACTTACCATCATGCTCAACATTCTCAGTGATGCCAGATGCAACTGGCTCTGGCTTAGGTGATGTAGGCATGCCTGTCCCCTATTGGTTCTGCTTTGCTCCCTTCTATTTGTGCCACCTTGTCCTGCAAGAGAGAGGGAAGGACACAGTGATTGTGTTACACTGTGTTTTGAGTGATGTGCCTGCCATAGCTAAATAGCTAAAGGTATGTGGAGGTGGGAGAGAGTGCCTGTGACTTTAGCATCATTGGAAGCTCTGTGAGGGTGAGGTGGAGCATTTGAATGTTAGGCTTGAGTCCTGAATGCTAATAGGTGAGTGATGGGTGTGTGGTGCACTGTGAGAGGTTGATGGTGTGGTGGGTAGGAGATATCATGTGAAGATGTATTCACTGACCTTGACTATCCATGTGAGGTCATTGAAACTTTTTTGGGGCCAGGCTCCAGGAGTTGACTTCTTTAGCCACCTGCTCCCATTCCCTTCAGAGGGCATTATTTGAGGGCCATTGTAACCCCCTGCAGAAACATGACTTCTCTATTGACCTCCATGACTAAAGCCTCCAATGCTGCATTTGTTAACCTGGGAGCCCATCTCTTCCTCGGTACCCCATTTGTTTTGTTTCTTCTTGCAGTCAATTGCCATACTTGGAATCAGCAGCAGCTTCCTTTCAGTCAGTGCAACTTCCCTTTAAGAGGGACAGACTGCCTTTGAGAGCTGGAGGCTAGTGTGCTGCTTGCCTCAACAGGACTAGCGATGGCAGATCCTGAATCATGACCCCCGTACCCAAAGACAGGGGCAGACCAATTTTTAGCCCCTTATCTTTCACTGATATTAGTCCATGTTAAATTGGAGTGAAGAGAAATGTTTTTATACTTCTCATCAAAATAGCATCCTCTTCACCCCCAACCACTACACTGGAATTGAGATCATCTTCCATAGGCCTATTTTCGAAGATAAACATGAACTGTGCTTATTTTGGAAAAAGTTGTCAATGGTTCATTATCTGCACACCTTAAGGATCGTGAACCATGTTGCTTCTCACAATAGAGGGAGGTCAGCTATGTGGAGGTGTGATCTAACTCCTGTGTCAAATCATCAAGAAACCATATTCTGTATCCAATGCTGCAAGGAATTACAGCAACGTTCCCAAAGCAACCAATGCCCAAATCTGATGGTTGAATATATTGTTTAATTGCAGCTGAAATCAGTGCACATTTCTTTGACTCCCATGCAAGGATAAATGTAACTTTGCCACACTCCGATAAATGTCAGAATCTCTAACATGAGATCATTTTAGCTTCTGGCAATAGTGTGAAACAACGATATTGGATTGGACTGGCTGATTTCAATGGAAGGGAAAATTAGGCGAGGTTTATAATGGGCAGCCAATGTTGTCAACTGTTTTATACTATTGCAAAAAGTTAAAATTAGCCAATGATGCTGTGGGATATATCTGTTTGGATGATGACTCAAATTGTGCTCAAACAAAACACACAAAAAATTATGGGAATTGTATCTGCACAAACAGGAGTGCTTGGCATGAGCTCAGGTTTGTTTTCTTTTGAATTATCAACTGAGGTGGTTAAATCTGGGGCCATCCCTTCCTGAAGTTTGCCATCACATGCACTGCATGATAATGAACAAAGGATGTGCTTGCTTAATGTAGGATATTGGCTATCACATGAATTATGTGTGTGTAGCATAAAAGGAACTTGGTTACTTATTTGTCCAAGAGCAGAATGTTGCAAATCAAATCATCAAACAAGTCAGAAAGACATTGGAAATGTTTTATATTAACATACTTTTTGGTGTGTTTTGAAGCAGTTCCTTCAGAAATAACATCAGTCCTGTCAAGAATTTCGTGAGAATTTCAATTGCATCAGTCTGTTACCAGTAATCTCTTTAGCTGGCAATATGTATTGGAACCATCTCCAGTGATCTTGAGTGTATACCCTCAATTTATCTATAGCACAGGATATGAAATCCATACATCTCTAGGATTACATTAAATATTTTTGTAACCTTCTCCGTCACGGCAGATACAGTGTTACTTTGGCCTGTGGATTTTGACTTTGTTACCAACCATTTGTCAATGACAGTTTACAGGCATCTTTTATCAGAGAAGTACTTTCTTCTGATTCCCCTTTGGTACACATCTGTCTTTTTAAAAATATTTGTCACATACAGAATTACACCTTTGATAAATACTTTTATAATGGCTCAGTGGGAGATTGTCATGGTGCATTAATGGGCTATTCCTTAGACTGGCAACATATATTTGGCTAATATCATTCGAGACTGACACATTTGTTCCTGGCTTAGGTAGGGACACTGGCATTAACTTTTCATGTAGATTCATAGCCATGCCTGTGATAAAAATTAAACATTTGTGTCTGTCGGGTCTAATAGTGTTCTTTCTCTTTCTTTCCTTTTTACTTTCTGTTCTTTCTGTTCCAGTAGATACCAAGTTAAAAGCAAGATTCGGTCGCAGAAAATGGTCCAGCTTGTTTTGATGCACCATGGCCAATATGAGAGGATGAATTTTGTGATTCCCAACTTGCATGTAGCAGGTGTGGGTCAGAAAATTTGGCACCCGACCTGGTTCACATCGTGCCCAATTTTTTGACAAACAGTTTGGAAAGGGGAAGGGACTGAAGCCGTGTTGCTACATGTACAGCTACAATTGTAGGCAAAAAAGCTTTTTAATGGTTCTGCTGAATGTCACGTCGTCAATCGAGGATACATTCACAGCATAGCCTCATCCATTTAAAAAAACGTGGGTGCAAAATCTTGGTTTCAGGCCTGTTCAAGTAGCATCTTAAAGCCACAAAATAATTTTTTGATGCAGGCAATTTTTGGGGGTATTATCATTTCCCCCTTATTGCATTTTGCTAAAAGGATTGGTTGACTTTCTGAGGTAGTATTCGATTTTTTAGTGTTTCTAGTATGTTGCCTCATTTTTCTAGGTCTATGCTAGCATTCAAAATGCACCCTTACAAAGAGGTATGATTTGGCCCTTCCATCAGGGTTCAAACACACTGCAAAATTGAGATGAGGAGGACAGATTGTGAGGGGACAATAATTCCCTGTGCAATAATCCATGACCCACTTTGGTCGCACCATCATGAATGCAGGATCCACACCTCACGCATCAGAGGATTTCTGCCTCTGCTGCCTCCACATAACAAGACAGGTTACCATAGAATAGTACCATCTGCTGCAAAGTAGCTTGCATTCAACATCTGGATCAAGGACAGCTTTTCCTTTAGAACTGAAGGTTATCCCAGCAAAAAGCCACTCTAATAGACATTGGAGCAACTGGCACACTGCGGTGTACACATGTATTGAAGTAACAACTGTTATATTTGCAAGGGGCAAGAACATCAATACGTTTCCTGAGGAAAGAAGATATCAGCTGGACAGATACACGACTTTTTCAGGTACTGAGTGCAAAGAGGTGCATGTGGTACCCATGTTCAGTTGGTGTCAACTGGGTTTCTGGGCACAAAACATCATTAAGGACATAAGTGGCTGTCATCCAGGACATAGCCTTGGATAACTTCATTGTGTGATACTCCACAGTGCTCACATTATTTGAAGGAGAAGCAATCTGGGTGGATATCCCTTATGCTCTGCATAATGGCTCGTGCCTCCACTGAGAAACCTCTAACAGAAGTGGACATTATGGCAAATCTAATTTTAAATGTGGTAATTGTTTCTGGTGAAGGTGACTGTTCAAAGTTGATGTCACCCAAAATCCTTGAGTATGCTATCTTGTAACATATTCTTAGACATCTAATCTGCATATAATGTGCACATATGCACACACACCCATACACAGTCACATGCACATACACATACAACGTGGAGGCGGTGGATGCTGCCAGAGAAGCACCTACCCAAGGCCCTGGAGCCAAGCTGGACCCAGGCCACAGGTAGGTCAGAGCAGGAGGGGCCTGCGGGTGGGGGTCAAGGTGGGGTGGTGTGGGGAGGTTGGTAGCAATGGCAAGGTAATGGCTCTCAGCGGGACCACCCCACACCCCCCCCACCTCCCGATGCCGGGTCCCTCATTCAGGCACAGTGCCTTTTAACCAGGGACCACCCTCCCCCAACCCGTTCCCAGAGCCAGGAAGCACAGTTTTTCATGCCATGCTTCCCGTGCGGCGACAGGGCTGCCTACTGCAAGGCTATTTGCAGCAATGGAATGAGGCCTTTAATTGCCCATTTAAGGGCCTCAAGTGGCAGCAGGGTGGGAAAGCCGTTCACGGGGGAGAGGATAAAATTCTTCCTCTCAGACAGAAGATTGTGGGCTGGATTTTACAAAATCCCAGATGCCGGGGCTAATGGTGGGGTGGGGGCGCTGGAAAATACCTCCGGGAGAGGCCCGCCATGGGCCTCGGCGCCGGAAGGCCCAGCCCAATATTGCTGGTGGCGGCGAGGCTTCGTGGCGGTCCCCCACTGCTTGGCGATGGAACCAGAATTTACATAAGCAAAGTTATTGAAATACCTACATTAATGAGCATCTCGCTCCTGCTGTACATCCTGCACCGATATTAGTGCCCATAGCCAACACTTCCACGCCTTCGGATCTCCGTTCGAAGATCCGAGGATGTAACACTGGTGGGGAGTTTCTCTGTGTGGCGGGATGGGGGAAGTGGGTTCAACCTATTCTGATTGGTCTAGGAGATGGTGGGAAGGTGTTGAAGGTAAAAGTTTGGGGGGGTGGTGGGGGTGAAGGTCAGGTACACGTGCTAAGTGTTTTGGGGCGGAGGAGAGGGCAAGGAATGAACTGTATGGTTATTGGGGGGTGGGAGAGGGGCTAGAAACATTAATGTAATGTTTCTAATTAAATTTAACATTGCTATATCTTTAAATATTTAAATTAAGTTGAAGGGCTCAGAGCCCTTTTAAAATGACATCAGCACCTGTGCAGTGTCGCCAGACATCGTTGCAGGGGTTGGACCACCCACCCCTTCCACGTCATCTGGGGGTGTGGTCCGCCAGGCCATTTAAATGAGCCGCCACGTTTAATATCGCAATAGTTTATGGCCGCTAGCTCCAAGCCTGTGTATTCAAGATGGATGTAAAAGATCTCATGGCACTATTCATACAAGAGCAGGGGAGTTCTCCCCATTGTCCTGGACAATATTTATCCCTCAACCAACACCTGAAACAGATCATTTGGTCATTTAACCCATTGCTGTGGGACCTTGCTGTGTGTAAATCAGCTGCTATGTTTCCTACATTTCAACAGTGACTACACTTCAAAAATACGTAATTGATAGTAAAGCAGTTTGTGACATCCTCCAGTCATGAATGGCACTATATAAATGGAATGTGCTTTTACAGCAGTTGCCATAAGTTGAACCCTAAAAATTTTGATTTCGTACTGTAAAATTGTTCTTGCTGGCACATGATCAAACCTGTTGTCAATGTCAATGGTTGTCAATATGTATAACTCTAATGACTATATATTTTCAAAAGTTTCAAAGCATTGCTCAAAGTGATAATTTATGCTGCTTCCCCTTTGCACTAATTACATGACGAAGCTTGTGCTTGGTTACCCTCTCAACCTCAGCATTTCACAATATAATCATCTTTTTGTGCCATATCCTTCCTTCTCTCCCGACTTTGCAACCTAATGCACCATGTCACAAGCTCTCAACTTTTAATCTTCTTTCTTCTTCCCAGTTCACCTATTTTTCTAACCTGTATACATATTGGCTGGATCGGCAGTCCTTGGCTGCTTGCCTCCCTCACAATCTCTACTTGAATTGGAATTTCATCCAATTGCTAGTTGTTTGACTCGCCCTGCTGGTCAACATTTAAGTTGGTCTTTTATTTTATTCTTTGGATTATACTGAGTTTTTGAATTTTACTTTTGAGATTTACTTTATTGTGCATAGTCTAACTTTATGGATAATCGGTACCCATCATTCCTTAGCTCTCCATGTTTTTTACTGTGAACAATACTTCCCTAGCAAGTCGCTGTCCTGTACACCAACCTTTTGTTCCTCTCACTAGCAAGGGAAAAGAGTATACCAAGGTCCACAAAATAAATATCTTGCCATCTAAATTGGATTATCAAAATTTTCTGCCATCAGCTTCTAGATTTTGGAATTCTCCACAATGCTGTGCGACATTGTTTAATGTTTTATAAATGTTGTGTGGTGTCAGCCTAAATCTTATTGTAGAAAGAATGCAGTATGTATCACTGTTTCTGGAGGAAGTTGCAATACTATTCTCTTTTTTTTTTGCCATCTATTCTTTTTTTTGTATCTTGTGCTAACCTGATCAAAAGGAGGCTCAAGAAAGTCTATATATGTTGCTGGCTAGCTGAGGTCAAAGGTGAAACTTGCAGGAGTTGTTTGGTCTAGGGTGGTGTTGCTGTGGGAGTGATTTAAGCAACACATTTGATCTATTCTAACTGTATCTTTATTCCATACACACAAGTCACATTGCTCCAGCAGTACAAAACAAGCATTGTTGTCTTGTCCTGTTGATCAAGAAAACTGCACAAAGCAGTTCAATTCTAATTGTTTATCACTAGGGCATCAGAACCATGGCCAGAGTATATTCATTGAAACAGGTGAGAAAGCAAAAATGAAATTACTGCAGTCTTGACAGAACTAATTAGAATTCCATTAATATAATTTTAACATGTTGTTTTAATGGCAGTAAATATACTTAAAGGCAGGAAACATCGCTGCGTTCAATTCTAAATCCCTTCTGAGTACTACATAATATGTTTGATCTACTTCACAGCAAAAGGAAACGTATTAGCCTAATTATAATGCCATAATTAGTTCAAGTTATTTTTATCACTTCCTACATCTGATTTTTTTTTCTGATGAGTGTGATAGATGAATTTAATCAAAGAGGATTGGCTCTGACTTTAGAAAATAAGCCTGGCCATCAGCCACTGACCACTTCTGTAGTACCACAGCATGAAGCTGTCAAGGTGGTATTGTATAGAGTCAGGGAATAAAATGTCAAATCCATTTATCACAAAAGTCCCCATTTGCTGTGAAATGCTAAAGGTTAGATTTTGCTGGAACGGTGCATTTCACGGCATGCCCCGTTAGTTAAGCTTACAATTCCACACTTAGGTTTAAAAATACTAGACTGAAAAGTTGCCGGAAGTGTGAGTTGATAACAATGCCGCGAGAACAACACGGCATCAGGGAACTTAGTGAACAACAGGACAAGCAGTGTACCCTTTAACCAATGAGGTTTAAAAAATGAGAAAGGGAAAGGACTGAGAAGGAGGGCAATTAATTCAATGTTAAATCAGGTAAAGAAAGACAAATAGAGATGGAAAGAAAGATTGGATTGAGAGAGAAAACAAGACAGAATCACAGAATATTGACAGCACAGAAAGAGGCCATTCAGCCCGTCGTGTCTGTGCTGGAAGAGTAGTTTACTTAGTGCTGCTCCCCGGTCTTCTCCCCATAGCCATGGACATTCGTCCTTTTCAAAAAGCAATCCAATATCTCTTGAATACCTTGATTGAAGCTGCCTCCACCACACTCTCAGGTAGTGCATTCCAAATCCTAACCACTCGCTGCTAGAAAACATTTTTCCTCATGTCAATATTGCCTCTTTTGCCAATTACCTTAAATCTGTGCCCTCTTGTTCTCGATCCTTCCACAAATGGGAACAGTTTCACCCTTTCTACTCTAGTCAGAACCTTCATAGTTTTGAACACCTCTATCAAATTTCCCCTCAACCTTCTCTTTTCTAAGAAAAACAGCCCCAATTTCTCCAATCTATCCACATAACTGAAGTTCCTCATACCTGGAACCATTCCAGAAATGTTGGGGAACACAGGGCTTAGTGAGAGAGAGGAACTGAAAGAAATCAGTATTAGTAGAGAAATGGTGTTGGCGAAATTGATGGGATGGAAGGCCGATAAATCCCCAGGGCCTGATTGTATGCATCCCAGACTACTTAAGGAAGTGGCCCTAGAAATAGTGAATGCATTGGTGGTCATCTTCCAAGATACTATAGACTCTGGAACATTTCTTACAGATTGGAGGGTAGCTAATGTAACCCGACTATTTAAAAAGGGAGGTAGCGAGAAAGCAGGGAATTATAGACCAGTCAGCCTGACGTCAGTAGGGGGGAAAATTCTGGAGTCCATTGTCAAAGATTTTATAGCAGAGCACTTAGAGAACAGTGGTAGAATTGGGCAGAGTCAGCATGGATTTACAAAAGGGAAATCATGCTTGACAAATCTACTAGAATTCTTCAAGGATGTAACTAGTAGAGTTGATGAGGAGGAGCCAGTGGATGTGGTTTATTTGGACTTTCAGAAGACTTTCGACAAAGTCCCACATAAGAGATTAGCATGTAAAATTAAAAACACATGGGATTGGGGATAATGTATTGTGATGGATAGAAAATTGGTTGGCAGACAGGAAACAAAGAGTAGGGATAAATGGGTCTTTTTCCGATTGGCAGGCAGTGACTAGTGGGGTACCGCAGGGATTGGTGCTAGGACCCCAGCTATTCACAATATACATTAATGATTTAGATGAGGGAACTAAATGTAATATCTTCAAATTTGCAGATAACACAAAATTGGGTGGGAGGGTGAGTTGTGAGGAGGATGCAGAGAGGCTTCAGGGTGATTTGGACAAGTTGAGTGAGTGGGCTAATGCATGACAGATGCAGTATAATGTGGATAAATGTGAGGTTATCCACTTTGGTAGCAAAAACAGGAAGGTAGATTACTATCTGAATGGCTATAAACTGAGAGAGGGGAATATGCAGCAAGACCTGGGTGTTCTCTTACACCAGTCGCTGAAGGTAAGCATGCAGGTGCAACAGGCGGTAAAAAGGCAAATGGTATGTTGGCCTTCATAGCAAGAGGATTCGAGTACAGGAGCATTGTAGAAGGAAATAAATTGTGGCCAATGCAGCTAAATAAATACATATATATAAAAGATGAAAGTATAGCCACATATTGTTACAAAATGGAGTATTTACCCAAGGCATTGTGGGACAAGTTAGTTAGCTTGCAGCCTTGAGCATGGTACTGCTTAGCACAGGCAATTAGCCTGACCAAGGAGGGCCCCTCACACCAGTGTATAAGACAGCTACTTTGTGTAACTGCAGATTGCACGAAGCAATCAGGAATGCAAGCTTGATAGAGGTAGAAGGATTCATTGTGAAGACTCAAGGATAGTTGATAAGGGGGTCTGGGAAACATCACAAGATGATCAGGGGGCTTGCTATGAGCTGATCACGTAGCCACATGATGCCTAATGAGTAATCTAATTGGTAATATGTGTAATGTATGTAATCAATAACCGTTATGATTGGATCAGCCAGGATGGGCTGAGTAACTGTTTGAAAAATGTATAAGTATGGATGATTTTCCTTTGTTCGGTGGAGAGGCATCTGGACAGCCCAGTGACCTGCTTCCCTGCTGGCGTAACTAAATAAACTGTTTGACATTGGAGCAGACCTGAGTGTCGAGTGATTCTTCTAGATTCATTCCCGCTAACAATTGGCGTAGTCGGCAGGATCAGGTGTAAGTCAGCTCTTCTGTAATCCCGAAGGGGCCAAGTGGGAGTTGGCTGAAGCCTGATCCCGAACTTGAGAACAGGATTCGGCGGTCGCTTGATGCCATCAGGAATACCGGGTGAGTATCTTTAAAGCTTATTCCGGGGCCGGGTGGTGTTTCGCGACCGACGAATGCCAAGTTTGTGAACAGGATCTGAACAATGGTCAAACGGTGGTAGGTAGTTCATTAAGAGACGTAGGCACTGTCAAGGAGGGTTTGGAATATATGTATGCGTATATATATCATAAGCTTGTTGTATGAAATACGGACAGACTTGTGACCCGACAGTTAGCCAGGAGACGGTCTACTACAAGTTGCGCTAGGTTAAAAGCGGACCTCTGAGAGTAGATTCTAACGGTTCTAATCCTACCCAAGTATGGCCAGTGAAAAGATGATGCTCGAGTGGGGACTGGAGGGGTCCATTACTTGCCAGCTGGCAGAGAAACAAAAAGAAAAAAAAGCATTCACTAAGTTTATGGCAGAGTGACACAAAAGACTATGTTTTAGAGTAAAAACAAGTTACTGTGTCTTTGATTCGAATGTGTGATTGTTGGAAGCGTCCACAAATGAATTGAATGTCTGGGATGTACAGCTTGTGTTCTGTAGAACTGACTGTCGTTAACTCTTTGTTGTCTGGCTTTAATGTTGAAAGCATGAGTCTATTAATTGAATGAGTGTGAAAAGTGATTGTTGAGTGTGCTCAATTCGATTTAAGATTGTGCACCCAGGAATGGAATATAAACTTGAATTATATTTTAAGTTAAAGTTTTATTATTTTAAAGTTGGTTTTGCAACTGTGAAAAGGCAATGAACAATTTTCTAAGAGATAAGCTTCAGCCTTGAAGGTCTGAAGAATGTTGGCAGAAATCCAATTTGAAGTTTACAACTCCTGCTTTAATTGGAGTTCCAGTTTAAAATCTGTTCTAGTTTTTTTTGGAGTTTAAATTAAAGACATGTTTTACTGACTGTTTTAAGTAGCAAATGTCAGGAATTGGATATTGGTTTGAAGGGAGAGAAGGATAAGCAAAGGAGATAATGGGAAAGATTAAAGTTTGTGTAAGGAGCTGGTGTTAAGTCTTTTGTTACAATGAATGTTAAATAACTTTTTCTTTAGTTTTTGGTTTTATTACAGTCATTTGAAAAGGCGCCTGAAGAAAGAACAAGAAAAATGACGTAATTTACCTATCTTTTAAAATAAGCACGTGCTATTCTGTTCTGTGTGTAGTTAATAAGTATTATAAGTTAATAAGTCTGAATTAAATTAATACTGTTAAGGTTAATTGACCTGTTAAATTGAAAAAAAAAACTGGAAATGTCATTTGCAACCACAATGAACTTTCAAGTTTAGCATGTCAAGTTTTGGGGGAGTCTTAAGTTCCGGACATAAGACTCACTCATATAACATCGGCAGTTTTGATTTTTAAATATTTATTGCAGTGAATTGGAATTTGGAATCATCTTTGTTATAAAAAATCCTTGGATTAGAAACCTCTTACAAAAGATGCTAAAAGTTTGGAGACAATTGGAGTTTAATCTAAAATGCTGTCTTTCCTGATGGAGATGGTTTCCTTTGAAATTGATAATGTTACTAAAGATTTTGTTGTTTGAAAATCCTAAGGATACCAAAAAACATTTAAAATGGAGTTTAGTTCTTTTCCATTAAAAAAAAAGGGTTACGTAAAGCGACGCAGCGGAGAATGCTTTGCTCCGCCCATTTGGAGACAAGCAAGAAATTAACCTTGCTGCAACTATCTTTATCAATGAGACAAAGTGCTTGAGAAGGAGAAATAGTTGCAAGCACTTCTGTCTTTACTAAAAAAAATGCAATATCACCAAGTCTGGGCATAAGAAATTGGAATCGATAAACAAAATTAAGTATGAGTGGTTATTTAAAGCATTCAAAGGGAAATTTACTGTTATTTGAATTTGGAATAATCTGAGATGTCGAAAATCCAGTTTAATTTGGCAAGTTATTTAAGGAATTAAAATGTCATCTAAGGTAAAAAAAACAATATATAGTAAGTAATGCCTGGAATCAAATGGAAATGTTTGATTTCTGTTTTAAGGAATTATGAATATTGATTGTAAAGGTTCTCCAGGGCTCAAAATGAAATAGAATTATAATTAATAGGAATTGGCAATTAGATCTGGCTGATGCAAGAGCTAATAAAGGAATTCTGGGTATAAACAAATGGTGAAATTAGAATTCAAACAGCTAAATTAATATAGTGTGAAATTTCCAAGAAGTCTAGAATTTTACAGTGAAAGTCAGGAAAGTGTAGATAAGACTGGCAATTGTTAGTTTTCTCTTGGAGATATGAGTTGTTAGGAGAGCTACATTTGAAAGTCTGGCCATTTTTGATCTTTTGATAAGATCACCTGGCGAACGGGTCTCAAACATGTTTACTGACTTGAGAAACAGCATGGCATGAAATGTTTAATGCAGCCAGTGCAGTGAGACAACTCACATAGAAAAAATGACTTTATAATAATCAGGATAAATCAAACACCTTAATAATGACAGGAAGGACAATGAGGTTGCCAGGGGATGTCATAGCAGGTAGTGAGGAAATAGGACCCGCAAGAGAAAGGGTTAAAAGATTTTTGAAGGAGTTGTGCAGACAACTGCACAAGGTGAGGCAGGAGGTTCTATAGAAACATGATAGAGGAACAAACAAAGGTGCCTGTTGTGGGAGACAAAGTAATGGTAAAGGGAAGGGCCGATGGAAACATAGGTCCCAACTGAAGGTATATAAAGACAACAGCAAATGATAGACTCCGAAATAAACACCACCTCATACGCAAAGAGATACCGGGAATGGAAGAATACACTTGAGAATGGACTACTCGGGGGGCTGGGAATAATGGTAGTGTTGATAGGCATTTGGATTATTATTAGATGAGCTACTAACTGGGCAAGGATTGTGGGGAACGAAGCCCGAGCCTGATGGGACCATATAGATAATTTTGAAAGAGTAGAGATGATAAGAATATAAATTAACTCCTGGATTCCCCAGGACATGTTCGGTCCCCACAGGTAGACATGAATCCCTCATCAGGGGATACTTAGAACATGGACAAGTACTAACACCTGGTGACCACCAGGGCAGTGTGTTTAAATTACAGATATAACCACTAGTGGCGAATGGGAAAGAACCGGACTGCAGTGGCTGTGGGGGCCGGATGCTAATATCCGGAGAGGAAGAACAAAGACCCGGTAATGGATGCACACGGATTAATGAAAGGTGTATTAATATGGACTATATGAACTATGGGGAATTGCACAACATGTTGGATGGGAAGTGTATAACGGCAAGTAAACCTACTTGACTGCATGGCTTACGGTGAATCCGGGCAAAGATGCAGTATGTGTACAGTGTTCCACAGATGACCGTGCTAACTGCGTGACCAGACAGAAAGGGGAAGGGGTAACTGAGAGCTGTGTCTTTGGAATTGTTTGTGCCCCTCCCATTGGGCAGCAGATGATAAGGAAAGTTGAAAGGAACATGGATGTGTGTGGGTACATCAAGCCCAGGGGAAGCGTTGTATGATAATGTAAAACATGAAATTATGCCTGTGTTGATCAATGTCTCAGGTATCCGGATGCCAGAGTATTGTTCAGAACAGGCTAAGACTATGTATCGTATGTTAGCCACTGTAATAGTGTGACAAGCTGCTGACGCCACAGGGACCACAAGGATAAGGGGGCGTAACCCATTTCATAGATACAAGAGAAAAAATATTAAATGATGAAGTAACAGGGATCAATACTGGGACTTCTTTAATTAATTCTTTACATACACAAGCGGTAAACGAGAATGTGGAACGACTCTGGAGGGTTATAAGGGAGCTCATAATTCAAGCTGAGGGGGCCCAATCAACCAGGTCTGGGGCAGAGAACAATGGAAATACAATTAGATGGAATGGCAGTGCTGGAGGCCCATGCCAAGACTATTAATCACTTTGGATGCCGTACCCGGCAAGGACAATTGTGCCACACTTATGGGCTGTGGATGGTGGAACAAATGAGACACAACCTCGATCAGCTCCAAAGGGGGGAGGTACCAGATTGGATCGACAGGGCGATACCTCCCTCCGATATTATCTGACAGAGATTTTGCAAGGTCGGGGTACCAGGGAAATGGAAAGTACTGCGTTTCCACCATCGAAACATCATACTGCTATGGACGTTGATGCTGTCCCATACCATACCCAGACTTCTGTTTTACCCCTCAACAACCAGTCACTATAGGACTAGCCTGGATAGTTTATATCCAACAGCGGGGGCTGGAAACCATTAATGCAACTGATCAGCTCCACGATCACCTCCAGCATTATAAAGAGTCAGAGCAAGCCCCAATCCCACACATAGATGAGAAATTGAGCGGATTACGGGACAAAGTAGGTCACTCAGTGAAGCTTTACCATCAGTTAAAAAGAAAGTTAAAGGTTCTCAAGGAAAATAATGAGCAGGAACTTCAAAGTACAAGCTGGCGGGGAAGAGTTTGGTATTGGGAGATGAACGTCAATATTCACCCTTGAATCAGGATAATATCACACGTGTTGGTGGGAGTGCAATTGGTACTGGCTCCCACCGGGGTAATATTGGCTTGTAGATCATGCGGACAATATACTAAGCGAAAGAAAGCAAAGGCTTTGGTAAAGGAACAACACAGGAGGTTAACCTCAAAGGGACACGATAATTTGGGTCATATTGATTTGATTTAAGTGACCGGGATTCCTGAAATCACGTGACTGGCCAGCACATAGAGGCAGGGAATACCGGACAGGGTTAAAACGGGGATAATGAAGTAGGTATGTCGGTTAACAGGACTAGGGGTAGTCCTTTACCGAAAGGGGGGATTGTAGAAGGAAAAAAATTGTGGCCGATGCAGCTAAATAAATACATATATATAAATATATATATATAAGATGAAAGTATAGCCACATATTGTTACAAAATGGAGTATTTACCCAAGGCATTGTGGGACAGGTTAGTTAGCTTGCAGCCTTGAGCATGGTACTGCTTAGCACAGGCAATTAGCCTGACCAAGGAGGGCCCCTCATATCAGTGTATAAGACAGCTGCTTTGTGTAACTGCAGACTGCACGAAGCAATCAGGAATGCAAGCTTGATAGAGGTAGAAGGATTCATTGTGAAGACTCAAGGATAGTTGATAAGGGGGTCTGGGAAACATCACAAGATGATCAGGGGGCTTGCTATGAGCTGATCACGTAGCCACATGATGCCTAATGAGTAATCTAATTGGTAATATGTGTAATGTACGTAATCAATAACTGTTATGATTGGATCATGTCCAGCCAGGATGGGCTGAGTAACTGTTTGAAAAATGTATAAGTATGGATGATTTTCCTTTGTTCGGTGGAGAGGCATCTGGACAGCCCAGTGACCTGCTCCCCGCTGGCGTAACTAAATAAACTGTTTGACATTGGAGCAGACCTGAGTGTTGAGTGATTCTTCTAGATTCATTCCTGCTAACAAGCAGGGATGTTTTGCTGCAATTATACAGGGTCTTGGTGAGGCCACACCTGGAATATTGTGTGCAGTTTTGGGCTCCTTCTCTGAGGAGTTCTTGTTCTTGTTATAGAGGGAGTGCAGCAAAGGTTTACCAGACTGATTCCTGGGATGGTGATGGTGGGACTGATGTGTAAGGAGAGATTGAGTCAGTTAGGATTATATTCACTGGAGTTCAGAAGAGTGAGGGGGGATCTCATAGAAACCTATTAAATTCTAACAGGACTTGACAGGATAGATGCAGGAAGGATGTTCCCGATGGTGGGGGAGTCCAGAACCAGGGGTCATAGTCTAAGGATACGGGATAAACCTTTCAGGACTGAGACGAGGAGAAATTTCTTCACCCAGAGAGTGATGAGCCGGGGGAATTCGCTACCACAGCAAGCAGTTGAGGCCAAAACATTTTATGTTTTCAAGAAGGAGTTAGATATTGCTCTTGGGTCTAAAGGGATCAAAGGGTATGGGGCGAAAGCGGGAGCAGGCTACTGAGTTGGATGATCAGCCATGATCATAATGAATGGCGGAGCAGGCTCGAAGGGCTGAATGGCCTACTTTCCTATTTTCTATGTTTCTATTCTTGTGAATCTTTTCTGCACTCTCTCTCTAATGCTTTCACATCTTTTCGAAAGTGTGGGACCCAGAACTGGACACAATATTCCAATTGAGGCCAAACCAGTGTTCCATGCAAGTTTAACATAACTTCCTTGCTCTTGAACTCTGTGCCCATATTAATGAAGCTGAGGATTCTATATGCTGTATTAACCGCTCTCTGAACCTGTTCTGCCACCTTCAATGATTTATGCACATATAAACTCAGGTCCCTCTGCCTCTGCATCCACGTTAGAATTGTACCCTTAATTTTATATTGTCTTTCCGCATTCTTCCTACCAAAATGAATCACTTCACACTTCTCGGCATTAAATTTCATTTGCCACTTGTCCACCCATTCCACCAACCAGTCGATGTCCTCTTGAAGTTTTACACTATCCTCCTCACAGTTCACAATGTTTCCAAGTTTCGTATCGTCCAAAAATTGTGAAATTGTTTTCTGACCCTTGGTGAACTCCACTACAAACCTTCCTCCAGTCCAAAAAAGAACCCTTAACCACTACTCTCTGTTTCCTGTCACTCAGCTAATTTCATATCCATGTTGCTGCTGTCCCTTTTATTCCATGAGCTAGAACTTTTCTCAGAAGCCTGTTGTGTGGCACTTTATCAAATGCCTTTTGGAAATCCATGTAGA
Source organism: Heterodontus francisci (assembly GCF_036365525.1). Classification (NCBI taxonomy): domain Eukaryota; kingdom Metazoa; phylum Chordata; class Chondrichthyes; order Heterodontiformes; family Heterodontidae; genus Heterodontus; species Heterodontus francisci. Next base: position 79,175,481 of record NC_090379.1, read on the forward strand.
CCACAACAACAGAAGTATCCTGATCAACCTTCTCTGTTACCTCATCAAAAAACTCCAGCAAGTTAGTTAAACACAATTTGCTTTTCACAAATCCATGCTGGCTTTCCCTAATTATCCTGCATTTGCCCAAATGACTATTAATTTTGTCCCGAATTATCCTTTCTAGAAGTTTCCCCACCACTGAGTTTAAACTGACAGACCTGTAATTGCTGGGTTTATCTTTACATCTTTTTTTGAACAAGGGTGTAACTTTGCAATTCTTTAGTCCTCTGGCATAACCCCTGAATCTAAGGAAGACTGAAAAATTATGGCCAGTGCCTCCGCAATTTCCACTTTCACTTACCTCAGTATCCTTGGTTGCATCTCATCCAGTCCTGGTGCCTTAAAACTTTAAGTACAGCTAGCCTATCCAATACCTCCTCCTTATCAATTTTAAACCCTTCAAGTGTCTGAATTACCCCCTCTTTCACTGTGGCCTGGACAACATTTTCTTCCTTGGTAGAGACAGATGCAAAGTTCCCTAATCGGCCCCACTCCTCCTTTTACCACCCTTTTACTATTAATGTGCCTATAGAAGAGTTTTGCTTTCCCTTTTTTTATTAGCTGCCTGTCTCTTTTCATACTCTCTGTTTGCTTCTCTTATTTGCTTTTTCACTTCCCCTCTGAACCTTCGATATGCACCCTGGCCCTCGGCTGGATTATTCACCTGTCATTTGTCATAAGCACACTTTTTCTTCTTCATCTTAATCCCTATCTCTTTCGTCATCCAGGGTGCTCTGGATTTGTTTGCCCTACCTTTCCCCTTCATGGTAATATACCTTGACTGTGCCCAAACTATCTCTTCATTAAAGGCAGCCCATTGTTTAGTTACCATTTTGCCTGCCAACCTTTGATTCCAATTTACCTGAGTCAGATCCATTCTTTCCCCACTGAAGTTGGCTTTCCCCAGTTAATTATTATTACCCTCGATTGTTCCTTGGCCTTTACCAAAGCGAACTTAAACTTATCATTGTCCCCTAATTGTTCTCAACTGACACAGAATCCACTTGGCCCACTTCATTCCCAAGAACCAGGTCTAGCAATGCCACATTTCTCATTGGACTGGAAACAATGCTGCAGAAAATCCTCCTGAACACAGTCTAGGATCTCTTGCCCCTCTCTGCCCTTTGCACTACTATTATCCCAGTCTATATTTGGATAATTAAAGTCCCCCCCCCATTACAACCACTCTATAATTCTTTCACATCTCTATAATTTCCTTGCAAATTTGTTCCTCTACACCTTTCCTGCTAGTTGGTGGCCTATAGACTACATCGAGCAATGGAATTTCACCTTTTTTGTTCCTCAGCTCTATCCAAATAGATTCTGTCCTTGACCCCTCCAGGACATCCTCTCTCTCCAGCAATGCAATGTTCTCCTTAATCAATACTGCCACTCCTCCTCCTTTCCTTCCTTCCCTATCTTTCCTGAACACCTTGTATCCAGGAATATTTAGTACCTAGTCCTGCCCTTCTTTGAGCCAGGTCTCCATTATCACCACATCATATTTCCACATGGCTATCTGCGCCTGCGGCTCACCAATCTTATTAACCACATTGTATGCATACATGCACAGTAATCCTCATTTAGACTTTATTACTTTCCTTCTTACTCTGACCCCACCTAATACTTTACTATTTCCTACTTTAGTGCAATCTGTCTCTCACAACACTCTGTGTACCTTGGTGTTCTTCTTATATTATCTCCTGGTTCCCATGACACAGCCAAGTTAGTTTAAAACATCATCAACAGCACGAGCAAATCGTCTCGCAAGGACATTGGTCCCAGTGCAACCTGTCCGGCCTGTACAGGTCCTATCTCTTCCAGAACTGGTCCCAGTGTCCCAGGTATCTAAAACCCTCTCTCCTGCACCATCTTTCCAGCCATGCATTCATCATTCATCTGCTCTATCCTTCTATTTCCGTACTCATTGCCACGTGATACTAGGAGTAACCTGGAGATTACTACTCCTGAGGTCCTGCTTGCTCATTTCTTACCTAGCTCCCTAAATTCTAACCACAGGACCACATCCCTCTTCCTACCTATGTCATTGGTACCAAAATAAACCATGACTACTGGCTGTTCACCCTTCCCCCCCCCCCCACCTCAGGATGCTCTGCAGCCGTTCAGTGACATCCTTGACCCTGGCACCAGGGAGGCAACACAACATCCTGGATTCACGTCTGCGGCCACAGAAATGCCTGTTTGTTCCCCTGACTATCGCATCTCCTAGCTTTATCGCTCTTCTAGTCTTCTTTGTGCCCCCCTGTGCAGCTGAGCCAGCCGTGGTGCCATGGCCTTAGCTCTAGCTACATTCCCCAGATGAACCATCACTTTCCTCAGTATTCAGAACTGAATACCGGTTGGAGAGTGAGACACACTCAGGGGTCTCCTGCACTACCTGCTTATTTCTTCTTGGTCGCCTGGTGGTCACCCATTCCCTCTCTTCCTGCATACACTTAAGCTGTGGAATGACCACATCTATAAATGTGCTGTCCACGAAGCTCTCAACCTCACAGATGCGCTGCAGTGACGCGAGCTGCTGTTCAAGTTCTGAAACACTGAGCTCGAGCTGCTGCAACTGATGATAGTTCCTGTGCAAGTGGTTATCTAGGACATGGGAAATGTCCTGGAATTCCCATATAGCACAGGATGTGCACTCCAGAGGTTGGAGCAGCCCTGTTATTTCACTCTTAGATAATAAACCTTGCTACTACAAATAAATACCCAAGTTTCGAGAGAAAGAAAAGGTAAAAAAAGAGAAAATATATTCACCAACCAGTCACTTACCTGCTTTCCAGTGACGTCACACTTGATTTTCTTTAGAATGTTGTTGGTCAGCTCTGAACCCACAGACTTATCTATCAGTCCACTGCTCTGGCTTTGCTCTCTCACAGGCCCCGTTCTGTTAAACTCCGCCATTCTGGCTCTGCTCTCTCACAGGCCCCGTTCTTTTAATCTCTGCTGCTCTGACAATGGAAAAGAGAAAATGAAATTTTAAATTTTCAATTTGACATTTTTAAAAATTTCTTTAAATCATTCACAACCTGAAGGAATTAGATTGAACACTTATAATTCTTTATTTTCTGGCAAGAGAGGTTGATTGGCAGCCATTAACGATTATCAGATCATTGAAAGGGTGCGTACACTGATAATTACTGGATTTGACTATGTCTAGCGAACTTAATGGGCAATAAATGGGCAAATGTAGCAACCTCATGAAAATCTCAGGCAAATTGGCCAACAACTTGTGGTGATTTGCAATTCATGGGGTAGCTCTTCCTGCTACAAGTTGCTGGTCTGTGTGCATCAATCAGACACTGGTATTTTTTTCAGCAGAATCTGGGCCATATCATGTGTCATCACTGAACACTGAAAGAAATCCACTTGACCACAAGACACTGAGCCAGAATTTATGGAACCAAAATTCCTTGCTTCCAAAAACAGAAGCAGCAAGGACTCTAGTTCTATCTAGGTCAACCCATTTCACTGCAGGGAAATAAAGAATAAGGAATGGAGCTATAGTTTACACCTGTATTTTCACTTCTAGTTTTTTAAATTTGGGTTTTGCTTCACAATTTGAAAGCTATTAGTAGTCTATTTACTCCCTGATTTATTGTCAGAGGAAACTAGTATTGTTAAAATGCATGAAGCTAATATTCATTAAATGTATAGTTGTACAGATCATGCACCCATGTTTACCAAAGCAAATGCTGATTTCTTAATTGTTTATCTAATTGGGTCAGTTTAACAATTCCTCTTACAGTATTCACTGGAGTAAAAATAGTCAAGTTCTGTATGAATATCAAAATCAAAAAGAATACTTACCAATATAAATCTGTTTTGTACTGGAGCACAATTTGAATGCACTATTCTTAAATAAGAATAATTGAAATGTGTACAGTTTAAGGGATATAGTTGGTTATTCCCATTCCCATTGACATCCCCATTCATGTCTCACAGTCCTTAAACATTCACCATAGATTTCATACCAGTAAATAACTTAAAACATGGGCTTGTATTTTTGCCTGTTTGTAATCTAACTTTCTTGACCATGCATTTCCAAAGTGCTTTACAGTACCCGAGGCAAATAAGTAAAGGCTTCTGCTGTAATGAGTACACTGGGGAGACTGGCCATGTGCAGAATGTGTAAACTCTGTGGATTCATCAAAGAAACAACTGGCACAATTGGGCTCAATTCACAATGGTGCTGAAAATGTCTAATTTATTGACTAGAGATGTCCTATTTGACAAAAGTGGAGTTCACACTTGTTCAACTTAGTAATCATTGAATGCTACAGTAAAGAAGGAGGCCATTCATCCCATTATGCCTGTGATGGCTTTTAAAACAGCATTCCAGTTAGTCCCTTTCCCCAGAGCCATGTATCCATTTCCCCTTCAAGTATTTATCCAATACCCTTTGGAAGTTACTATTGCATCTACTTCCACCATCCTATCAAGCAGTGCATTCCAAATAATAACAAATTATTGGTTGTAAAAAAACTGCTCACCTCACCTCTGCTTCTTTCACCTTTCATCTTTAAATCTGTGTCCTCCGGTTACTTACCCTTCATCAAAACCATTGATTATTTTGAATACCTCTACTAAATCTCATTTTAATCTTTGCTGCTCGAAGGAGAATGAGTTTAGTTTAGTTTAGAGATACAGCACTGAAACAGGCCCTTCGGCCCACCGAGTCTGTGCCGACCATCAACCACCCATTTATACTAATCCTACACTAATTCCATATTCCTACCACATCCCCACCTTCCCCTACCACCTACCTATATTAGGGGCAATTGCTAATGGCCAATTTACCTATCAACCCGCAAGTCTTTGGCATGTGGGAGGAAACCGGAGCACCCGGAGGAAACCCACGCAGGGAGAACTTGCAAACTCCATACAGGCAGTACCCAGAATTGAACCCGGGTCGCTGGAGCTGTGAGGCTGCGGTGCTAACCACTGCGCCACTGTGCCGCCCAGCTTCTCTAGTCTCTCCGTATAACTTGATTTTTTTATCCATGGTACCATTCTAGTAAATCTCCTCTGTACTATCTCTGAGGCCTTGACATCCTTTCTAAAGTTTGGTTCTCAGAATTGGCCATAATACTCCAGCTGAGACCTGACCAATGATTTATAAAGGTTGAGCATAACATCCTGCTTTTGTACTCCAGGGGCCTAATGTTATTATTGAGATGTAAGTCCGCTGTTGGGACCAGAATGAGGCACAAGGCACATTGGGGGCTGGAGTGGCCGGCCACAAGCAATTTAACAGCGGCCATCCTATTAAGCTGAATGAGCCGTAATACCCAACCAATTGCATGGGTTGGTGTCGAGCCGGGAGGTGGGAGTATGGTGTTTGGTGACACCTTAGCAAATGCTGCTGCCATTTTTACAGGGCTGCCAGCCCTGCATTGAGCTCTGTATTGTGAAGGCCTGTGAGAGGAGCCATTGACTGCAGAAACTGAAGAGATGGCCGAGAGGAGACCCCGGGCAGCCCCACGCTTCCCTGATGTCTCCCTCCAGGTGATTTTGCAGGCTGAAAGGGAGAGGTGAGACATTTTGTTCCAGGAGGATGGGAGGAGGAAACCTAGGAGCCAAACCAAGCAGGCGTGGCACCAGATCGCAGAGAAGGTCAGAAGCCGTGGGTTCATGCCGTGCACACGGATCCAGTGTCGTATGCAGATCAATGACATCATCCGGGCTGTGAGAGTGAGTACCTTTTTATGCATTCATTCTCTTGGGCCTTGCATCTGGCAAAGCAGGACAGTATATTGGGAGAAAAACAGCCCCGCAGACATGGGCAAAGGGTTAGGGGATGCAAGCTGACTGACATGGCGAGGTGGCCCTGACAGGTGGCCCTCTGTCATAGCACAATCTCGCGAGGTCCCTGGAAAGGGGACACATGCAGGAGGCATCTGTATGACCCCATCAGTGGCAGATGGACTGACACCAGCCTTTGTATTGGGATTGATGTCACTGGGGGACTAGCAGCTTCCTTCCCTCTGTCTGCAGGAGAAGTTACTGCACACTCAGAAAGAGTGGACCAAGACTGGTGGTGGGCTGCCCATTCTCCATATACTACCCCGGTGGAGGAAGAGATGATGGAGCTGGCTACGCAAAATGGCTACAGCATCATGGATGGAGAGGCAGGGGCAGCTTCCCAAGACAGTAAGGTTACCATGGGGCACAAGTCTGCATCTGCAGCGATGGAGACATGCTGCTCATCAGGCATCTGGTACCCGCAGGGTTCTGCATCATAGGGGTGTGTGCCATGGTAGGAGAGGAGGCCTTTGACCCTTACATGTCTCTGTTCTCTCATGCAGGTCAAGCAGTGCAAAATCAGACAGTCACTGAGTCCGCGGGGGAGCCTACCACCTCTGAGGAGGAGGAAGGACCCTCAGAGGGTCCATTGGCACGTCATACTCCTCCACCAGCGCAGATACTCACACCTCGGTGGGTTTGCGCTTGAGTTTAGATCTGGGCACACAAGCAGGTGAGCACACCATGCACGCGGCCAAGCAGCTGATGGATTCTGTGACAGCTCAGGCCTCTGACAGTTGGAGGAATGTGGGAGGCCAGACCCAAGCTGAGATCTAGGCTCATGACGTGCCTCTGGTGTAGACAGAATCACAAGAAATGCTACAACTTCAGCAAGAGGTCCGGCAACTTCTGGCAGAGATGTCAGAGGCAATTCATGCTCATGTGTGGACATTGGAGGAGTCCATACAGGCCCTGAGCTCAACATTGTCTCTAGAGTACGAGTGGCAACCTCCATTGAGAGATTGGTGACTCTGATAGAGAACCACATTCAACAGAATACTCAGCGTCTTCAGGATATTCATGCAGACCTGCATACCCTCGTCTTGACCATGGGCGCAAGGCAGCAGCGGCAAGGCGAGACAGAGACAGGGGACCTGGAGTCACCAGCTGGTCCTCTACACTCTCAAGTCAGCAGGGAGGCAGAAGTCTATCTCTGAATAATTAATGAATATACAGCTAGAGAATTGCATGGTGAAGACGTGACTCTCTTCGCATCAATGAGCTTTTTTTTAAAAAGCCATTAAATTTAATGATCGATGTTGGGATGAGAGCTTTTTAGGCATCATTATTCAAATACACAATGAGTAGATGGTAATTAATGGTGAATTAAAACAAAAACAGAAACAGCTGGGAAATCTCTGCAGCTCAGTCAGCATCGGTGCAGGGAACAGAACTGGTAAGATATTACAGCTGAACAGCATTTAAAGAGTGGGGGGAGAGGAAAAACACACAACAGGCACACTCTAAATGAGGGTTCCCCACCTTAGCCAGCTGCCCCCACCTTCCCTGAATAATACAAGCTCACCCAACTCACGTCAACAGCACTTCCTGCTGAAGAGACAGTGGGAGCTGTAGTTAAGATCTCAAGTTATTAATGTCAATATTAGGGCCAGAGAGCTGCAAAGTGCCTAATGGAAAGATAAGATGCATTTTCTCGAGAGTGCATTAAACTTCATTACATCAGTGTAGAAGGCCAAAGATAGACAAATCAGAGTAGGAATGGGATGGGAATTCAACTCGCAAATTTCTGGGAGCTCGTGATCACACTTGTGGACAAAATGGAGACATTCAGCATATAGGCACCTGATCTGCATTTGCTGTCTCCACTATAGAGGAGATGTCACCCTGAGCAGTGAATACATGGCACCAAACTGGAAAAAGTACAAAGAACAAAGAACAAAGAACAAAGAAAATTCCAGCACAGGAACAGGCCCTTCGGCCCTCCAAGCCTACGCCGATCCAAATCCTCTATCTAAACCTGTCGCCTATTTTCTAAGGGTCTGTATCTCTTTACTTCCTGCCCATTCATGTATCTGTCTAGATACATCTTAAAAGACGCTATCGTGCCCGCGTCCACCACCTCCTCTGGTAATGCGTTCTATGCACCCACCACCCTCTGCGTAAAGAACTTTCCACGCATATCCCCCCTAAACTTTTCCCCTTTCACTTTGAACTCGTGTCCCCTTGTAATTGAATCCCCCACTCTGGGAAAAAGCTTCTTGCTATCCACCCTGTCTATACCTCTCATGATTTTGTACACCTCAATCAGGTCCCCCCTCAACCTCCGTCTTTCTAATGAAAATAATCCTAATCTACTCAACCTCTCTTCATAGCTAGCGCCCTCCATACCAGGCAACATCCTGGTGAACCTCCTCTGCACCCTCTCCAAAGCATCCACATCCTTTTGGTAATGTGGCGACCACTTAAATTGTGTCTCACCTGAAGAATGGGGTGGGAGGAAATAAATCTCCTGTACTTACACAAGAAGGTGGCATGGAAAGGAAAGCAGGTGGTAGGGGTGGTGGAACAGGGAGAATGGTTATTTCAGAAATAGAGGAGAGCAGAGAGGACACTCGGAGGGAGATACATTTGAGTGAGTGAGGGGAGTGGAGAAGCTGAAATAGCCAATATCATGCCAGCTGTTCTCAATTTATAAAATCACAAAACAGGGTAAGAGGCCAGAGGGAGTGATCCACATGGATCGGGAGGTGGAGGGCAGGAGAAATAGTTACATTTGCAGGTGGAAGCCTCCTGACCTAAAAAATGGACACGGTGGTGAAGATAATAGGAGAGCTCAGAATCATGCCAAACTCGGAATTCATTGAGGGTATGAAGCCCCTGCTGAGGACAAATCATTCAGGTTCAGAGAGGAAAGGTCAGAAGGGATAGTGAAAATATGGCACGGGGTCAGATTGGAAGGTGAGACAGGGCTGGAAGAAAGTGAAAGGGAATATGGATCAGGACCTGAAATCAAAGCAAGAAATGCTGGAAAAACTCAGCAGGTCTGGCAGCATCTGTGGAGAGAGAAGCAGAGTTAATGTTTCAGGTCAGTGACCCTTCATCAGAACTGCTGGGCTGGCTCTAAGAGTTGCTGAAGCTTGTGGTCCTTGCCACAAAAAAGGAAGAAAAGTAAGTTTTTTTTGTTAAAGCACCGAATGAGGCAAAGAATATGGAATTGAGGGCCAGGACCCATTGAAATAAAATGAGTTGATGCTGTTGAACTGACCCTAACTAACATCTTACACCTCTAAGAGCAATGATGCGTTAACATTTAAGTGAGTGCAACTGACAAATGTAAAAGGAAAAGGTCACAGCTAGGGCAAAGGCCTGGTACCACCATTGTTAAACCAGGTGTTAATACTGTCCCTCAGAATATTCTTCCCATACGTGCAGACTTAAAACTATTTCAGTATTATCTGTTTCAGTATCAAGATGACACCTTCATGTAAATAGGGCCACTGTAGAAAATACTGCTCCACTTTCAGAAAGTTTTCCCTTTGGTGGCACTGTGACCCAATTTATCCAGTACAAAGTCATGAGCAACAAGGAAAAGCTGTTCTGGAATTATTACCAGTGTGCAAGGGCAGCAACTGATCTTGGCATCAGCACTCATTCTTAGGGTAAAAAGCTGAGGACAAGTTGAAACAGGTAAAAATGAAGAGAAAGGATGACAACAATAAAACTAACTTGGTGACTGTGCCAAGGGGGCGGAGGAGCATGCAAGAGGTGGGTCAGTATTCCCTACCCAAATGAAGAGTGGCCATCTCTTCACTTATCGTTGAGAAAATACTGGGTATTGTTAAATTCAGTACTAGCATAGCTATCAGTACCAAGAACTCAACAGTCCTCTACTGAACATGATGGGGAAAACGACTGATATGACAGCAGTAAAGGTATTGTCACCAGTTAATTACCATGGCATCAATCACCACCAACACCACAGTCACTTCAAAAACAATCCCCATGGTAACATACAGTAAGTAAATACTGTTCTGATATATACTCAAAGTTGTTAGATGCTTCCCAGTTGAATGTTGTCAGTTGGTGTATTATTTCATAAGGTCACATTGGGCTGAATTTTACGAGCCCCTCAACACCGTGGTTTGCGGAGGGGGGTCTGTAAAATTCTGGGGGAGAGGCCTGCCTCGACCCACGATGTCGAGAAGGGCCCACCGCACATTTCCGAGGCAGGGGGCCTCTGTGCGGCGCACCCGCCATTCGGTGGCGACACCCCAATCAGAATATGTAAAACACTACTTACCTCTCCAGATTATGCATCCCGCCACCTCCCGTTCCACACTTCTGCATTTTATGTAGAAAGGGCGGCCATCATGTGCCGTCCCTTTCACGAACAGAAAACCAGACGGGACATCAGAAACAGGAGTTCTTGAGAATGAAGGTAAGTCCAGATATACAGGGGTCTCAGCTCTACATTCTTAAAGGAATGAGGGAGGAGGTCTGGGATTACAGGAGGGGAAGCTTTGCAGGCATGAAGGGAGGTACTGTGTACCCTCCCTCCGTAAACAGTGTACACTCTGCGTTTGTTTGTGTGTGTGAAGGAGCAACGGCACTCTAGTCACCCTGTATGTGGGAAGGGTGCCAGAAAGGGTAGGAGGGTTAAGGTTATAAGGATGGTGGGGGCAATCGATGCAGCTGGTAGGATCTTAATATGGTCATGCTGTGTTACTCTGAGTGTTAGTCAAGATGGGCAATGCCATGGCAAGCCACATAGTTGATCCATGTTAGCACCTGATGTACCCGTCAACACCAATCCATGCCCTGTTAGGAACCTACGAATAAATTAAGGATGCAACTTTATTTCTTACATAGAAATGGGTATGGCTCATCCTACATTGCGGATCCGCTTCTTCTGAGGATCTGTACGTGCCGGAGGCAAAATCAACAGGCAGATGCGGTCCACGTAGAGGCCTCAGGTTGTGAGCAGCAGCCCCCAAGGGGAGCTTGCCATTATGGTCGCCGTGCATCTACAGGCCTCACATGACATGCCATCAGATGTGACAGCACCAGCGTCAGAGGCGATTGCACGTGTAGAGAAGGTCATGACACATCTCTGTGCCCTGCTAATGATGACCTGCAGCCTATGAGCTTCGGTGGACATCCTATGCCTCTGGTCCTCATAGTGGCAGTGGTTCTTAAGCTTGATGCTTATGCAGCTTTTCAGGGGCCCACCAGAGACCTTCGTGGGGTTACACAGTCAGCAGTGCACAGCTGCATCAGGTAGGTCACCGATCTCCTGCACCGGAGGGCCAGTAAGTATGTCCACTTCAGGACGGTCTCTCATAGCTAGGCCTTCAGTTTCGGCACCATTGCCGGAGAACCATAGGTTTTAGGGTTCATAGACTGCACCCATGTGGCCATCAGGCCTCCCGCCAGTCTACCGCCTGCAGACGTCACCATTAAAGTAATCCTCTCAATCAAGGTGCAGCTGGTATGTAATTACCGCAGATGCTTCATGCAAATCTGTGCCCGCTTCTCAAGCAGCTGCCATGTCACCTGGGCTCTGCGTCAGTCCCAGCTGTCCACTGAACTGGCTCAGATGGAGGGGTGGCTTCTTGGGTTATCCTTTGCAGACATGGCTCTCAACACCAGTGAGAGACCCCACCACTGCTGCAGAGGAGAGATACAATGCCAACCGCTGAGCTACGAGAGCCACCACTGAGCAGGTGATTGGCGTGCTGAAAGAGCACCTCCAATGCTTGAATAGATAGGGTGATGCCCTGTACTATGGGCGGAAAAGGCCAGCTCCTTTCTTTGTTGCTCGCTGTGCTCTGCACAACTATGCACCCAATAGGGGGCTGGCCTGGCATGATGAGGAGAGACGGCAACAGGATTCCTTCTCGAACTATGAGGATGCTGAGGACCTACAATAACAAAGGCACTTGGGAGGGCAGATGACACCCAGATTTTGCATGCAGGGCTAGCAGTGAGTTAGGGATGTACGGCAGTGGCTTATCAGACAAAGGCTGTCTGCTCCATAGGAACCCACATCAGCTATGCAAGCCACACATCACCCTCGCTCACCTGCTGTGCACCAGTCCACATCTGCAGCATCCCTGTGTAAACCATTAGAGGCAACAGCTGACTGAGGCAGTGTCCATGTCACTGCATCCGTGGAGACGCTCATGAGTAATGGTGGCATGGCAATGATGTTATTGCGTACATTGGTTCTCCTGAAGGGCTAACGGTGTGAAGGAATGTGACATTGGCGCTACGTGCTGGCACACATCATTCACACAGAGAAAAGGACACACAGGTTGGTGAGGAACATTTAGTGAAAGATATATTTACATTGCTGTGATACCTGTGCATTCCCATTTGTGTCAGTGTGTTTTCTGTAAATGGAGAGGTTGTCCCTTCTTAGTGCAACCTCTGCATTAGCAGCCTGACTGGAGGAAGGCTACTGATCTGATTGTCCTTTGGCTGTGGATGACTTTAGCGGTCGTACCCTGTGTAGACCTAAAGTGCCCCGGCTGACTAGGGGAGTGCTCGTTCATCCTCTTCCGGCATTGAATCCTTTGACGCCGGATGGCCCCACTCCTCTGCCATCTCCAACCAGACTGCCTTTGTTCAGGCGGGAGGGCCTCTTCTTACCATCGCTGGGGAAAAGGACCTCCTGTCTTGCCTGCACAGCCTGGAGTGAGAGTGAGCAGGGAGAGTGGTGGAGAGTGAGCAGGGAGGTATCACTGAACTGTGGAGCCACCCTGGAATACCCCTCTGCCATCCTCAGTTTTTGGTGTGGTCCTTTAAATGTGTAAGAGGTTTCGCTCCCGTAACCCCAATTGATAGTTCTTGGATTTTAGGAATTGCAAGAACAAAGTTGCACATGACACAGGGTTTGGCTTAACCATGAATTGTTGTTTTATTGAATCCAATAATATCCCTAATACAGACACTTCTATGGTAAGTTGAAACTGAAATAAAACAAAACTGTCCTCAGTACAAACCTCTTGCAGTAACTTAAAATTGAGTCCCCAGTTCCCAGTTGAACCCTTCAGCGATTTGACCACTGTTCCCAGTTCCCAAACAAAATCACTACGACTTGGCTCAGACTTAGAAATTTCAGGCAAAAACACTATACTTTTGTCCCAAAACCCTCTGACCAAGATCACTACAATTTGGCTGACCCACAGATATGGGCAAAACGCTACGCCTTGCCCCAAACCCTCAGACCAATATCATTACGAATTGGCTGAAAACAAATACGGGCAAAAACACTATGCTTTTGTCGCAAAACCCTCAGACCAAGAACACTACGATTTGGCTGAAATACTTACAATCCCAATCATGGCTGGTTGGTCTGGCATTGATTGTAGGTCCTGAGTCAAGATGACCAATCTTGACCCTTCTTCCTGACTGCAGTACAGTCACTCTGATGTGTCTGCTTTTTATAATAAAGTGACTTCTAAGACATATGTTCTGTTGTTCATGCTGTGCAGGGTCCAGCAGGTAAACATCCTTTGGTTTATTTCACGCATAGCCCAGACGAATATGATTAATTCATACTGGGTGCAACAAGGCAGTCCTTCCGTGACAGAAATAACTCAAACAAATCTTCAGACCAATCTGATCAATGAAACAATGCAGTTCTTCCATGGCAGAAATAACTCAAACAAAATCTTCAAACTCTCATGTTGTTTAAACAAATTCTCCTGCTGTTTTGAGGCAATACAGTAACAGCACCTGGCTCTGAAGTTGCTGGATGGTGTGAATGTCTCATCCCTCTCCTCGAGATGAATTAATGGCCAGATTCCAGTACTATTGTCTATGATGGTAGCCTTATTAACATATCGAAGGCATGTCCCTTGTATCATTGTGCAGGGTAATCAGTCTCTTGATTGCATTAGCCGATGGCAGGTGATGGCTTTTCCTTTGATACCATTGTTCCATTGAAAGCACTCAGTCAATGTTTGAATTCCTTTTGATGAGCGACTGAGTTTTCTGAATGTCCAAATTAACCCTTTTCTGCCCAGCCTGTACTGCTGGCTGATGCTTGGCTTTTTGTATTGTAATCCAAACATGAGGTCAAAGCATGTCTGTGGGTCTGAATTTTATAGTCTATAAATTTTCCCAGTTGGAGGGGATTCCTATTCTACAAATACAAAGGTGACTCCACTGTGTAACTGTTCTAACTTCTGGCTGCAAGGTTTGTCTTGCACATGTTTGAAAACCAATGCAGGACTAGTGAGAAAATCTGTGCTGTTGTCATGGATTTTCATCTATTACACATAGACACATGTTCACGAACACTTTGCTTCTGCAGTAGTTGATCATAATTATTGGTGTAATATTTCCAGTTGGCAATGCAGCTAGAAAATTACCATATTTTCCTGGTGTTTTACAAAGAATTGCAGTAACATGTATTTTAACATAACAGTTAGCAGAGAAATGAACACAGATGCCAAATGCATATTAGTCTGCGGCCTTTTACAGTCAGATAATTAGAAGTCCATAGTATGTAGGTATTCTTCAATTATGGTTTTATTTCTATTGTGTATTTGTCTTTTATGGTACATTTAAGTCTCACGTCCTGGAATGTTTGAAATTAAGATTATTCACCCAGGTGCAGCACGCCTACAAGAAGGAATGCTACACTTGAGTGGGAGAAGAGGATCGCAACTTCACAGGATACTGGGACACAGCAGGGTAAGTATGTGGCAGCAAAGCAGAAAGTTCTGGGGTAACTCAGCAGGTCAGGCAGCATCTGTGGAGAGAGAAGCAGAGTTAACTTTCAGGTCTGTGAACTTGGACAAATTAACTCTGCTTCTCTCTCCACAGATGCTGTCTGACCTGCTGAATTTCTCCAGCATTTTCTATTTTGCTGCCAGATTGACAGCAGCCCCACTCTTCAACAGTGAAGTAAGTATTTCTTTAGCAGCTGTCAGGAAGCAGGTGCTGGGGCGCTTTAAATAGGGCCCCAGCATGTGCTGCACAGCTGTCAAAATGTCCCTCACTGTGCCAATATCCTGCCTCTCCTCATGTAATATGGGGAGGGTGGCAGGTCGCAGTGATGCTAATGAGCCCCCACGCGTAATATCAGGCAGGCACGCTGCTGAGTTCAAAGCGAAGTGCGGCACACTAATACAATTCAGCCCATTGTTAAGGTTCTAAGTCTCTGTGGCTGTCATGTATTGAGCCTTCACCATCCTGAGTGATCTATACTTCAGAAGATTTCTCCTTGCTATGGCCATCCCAAGCAGAATGCCAGCAAGCAGGCATGCTGATGACTCTGAATACCTGGAATGTAAAACTGGGACAAGTAACTGCACAACTACACAACTGCTGGATCTGGGGGAAAGCTTGTTAAGAGCTAAGACAGGGTAATCAGGCAGGAAAGCAGTCAGTTGAGAGAAGTTATAGTGGAATAGATGTGATAAGATAGCAGAAGCCATCGGAATCCCAATGACAAATTGGTCTGACCCAATTAGCCAAGGAAGATAACCAGGTCTTCCTTCCTCAAGGAAGGATATGTAAATGGTGAAATTCTGAAATGTGAAGGAAACCTTTATTTTTGATACAATTAATTTAATGGCCTGGATTTTGATGTGAGTGGTGAAGGAATGGCTTTTGACTTCCAGTTGCCCTCAAACTTTTAGCGGGCTTGTCAGAGGGGCCTTCCAGTCATCCGACATCTGTTTGAATTTGGTACCCTTTACTGGGGATCTGTTCTCAACCAATCAGATTGAAGAATCCTCGCTGAGCTACACAGGCTGCAAAGCAGAAAGTAAAAATCGGAAATATAAACAACATTTAAATCATTGTACAGGAAGCAAAAAAAACTCTGGGGTCTAGAGATGGGATGAAGAGAAGAAGGTAAGAAAATCAGAAAAACTATTTTTTATATTTTTTTAAATAGTTTTAAAAATCTGGAATGTAAATTTTCTTTCAAAGACAGAATTAATTTTTCAGGGCGAGTGAGGTTGTTCAGCAATTATCACTAACTACACTGTTAAAAGATCAGTTACTCCTAACTGAACACGACCTAAACTTTGCAGAGGTTTTTAGAGAACAGTGAATAATTAGCCAACATATGAACATACGAATTAGGAGCAGGAGTAGGCCATTCAGCCCTTCAAGCCTGCTCTGCCATTCAATAAGTTTATGGCTGAACTGATTACTCCACATTTCCACCTAACACCAATAACCTTCCACCCCCTTGCTTATCACGAATCTATCTACCTCTGCCTTAAAAATATTCAAAGACTGTGCTTCCACTGTCTTTTGAGAGGTGGCACAGTGGCGCAGTGGTCAGCACCACAGCCTCACAGCTCCAGCGACCTGGGTTCAATTCTGGGTACTGCCTGAGTGGAGTTTGCAAGTTCTCCCTGTGTCTGCATGGGTTTCCTCCCACAGCCAAAAGACTTGCAGGTTGATAGGTAAATTGGCCATTATAAATTGCCCCTAGTAGGTAGGTGGTAGGGGAATATAGGGACGGATGTGGTAGGAATAGGGGATTAGTGTAGGATTAGTATAAGTGGGTGGTTAATGGTCGGCACAGACTCGGTGGGCCGAAGGGCCTTTTTCAGTGCTGTATCTCTAAATAAAATAAATAAAATAAAATAAAGAATTCCAAAGACTCATGATCCTCTGCGAGAAACAATTTCTCCTCATCTCTGTCTTAAATAGGTGACCCCTAGTTCTAGATTCTCCCACCAGGGGAAACATCCTTTCCATATCTACCCTGTCAAGACCCCTCAGGATCTTACATGTTTCAATCAAGTCGCCTCTTACTCTTCTAAATTCCAGCGGATACAAGCTTAGCCTGTCCAATCTTTCCTCATAAGACAGCCCACCCATTCCAGGGTATTAGTCCAGTAAACTTTCTCTGTACTGCCTCCAATGCATGTACATCCTTCCTTAAATAAGGAGACCAGCACTGTACACAGTACTCCAGATGTGGTCTCACCAATGCCCTGTATACCTGAAGTATAACCTCCCTACTTTTATATTCAATTCCCCTCGCAATAAACGATAACATTCTATTAGCTTTCCTAACTATGTGCTGTACCTGCATACTAACCTTTTGTGATTCATGCACGAGGACACCCAGATCCCTCTGCATCTCAGAGCTCTGCAATCTCTCACCATTTAGATAATATGCTTCTTTTTTATTCTTCCCACCAAAGTGGACAATTTCCCACTTTCCCACATTATACTCCATTTGCCAGGTCTTTGCCCACTCACTTAACATATCTATAACTCTTTGTAGCCCCCTTTTGTCCTCTTCACAAGTTACTTTCCTACCTATCTTTGTGTCATCAGCAAATTTAGCAACCATACCTTCGGTCCCTTCATCTAAGTCATTTATATAAATTATAAAAAGTTGACGCCCCAGCACAGATCCCTGTGGCATGCCACTCATTACATCTTGCCAACCAGAAAATGACCCATTTATGCCTAATCTCTGTTTCCTGTTAGCTAGCCAATCTTCTATCCATGCCAATATCTTACCCCTACACAATGAGCTTTTATTTTCTGCAATAACAGTTTGATGCAGCGCCTTATCAAATGCCTTCTGGAAATCTAAGTATAATACATCCACTGGTTCCCCTTTAACCACAGCACATCTAATTCCCTCAAAGAACTCCAATAAATTGGATAAACATGATTTCCCTTTGATAAAACCATGTTGACTCTGCCTGATTACCTTGAATTTTTCTATATGCCCTGCTATAACGTCTTTAATAATAGCTTCTAACATTTTCCCCAAGACAGATGTTAAGCTAACTGGCCTGTAGTTTCCTGCTTTCTGTCTCCCTCCCTTTTTGAATAAAGGAGTTGCATTCACTCATTTCTAATCTAACGAAACCTTCCCCGAATCTAGGGAATTTTGGAAAATTAAAACTAACACATCAAATATCTCACTAGCCACTTCTTTTAACACCTAGGATGAAGTCCATCAGGACCCGGGGACTTGTCAGCCCGCAGCTCCAACAATTTGTTCAGTACCACGTCCCTGGTGATTGTAATTTTCTTGAGTTCCTCCTTCCCTTCCATGTTACTTGTATCCTCTATAGTGCAAACCGATGCAAAATATCTGTACAATTCATCTACCATCTCCTTATTATCCATTATTAATTCCCCAGATTCACTTTTTATGGGACCAATGCTCACTTTGTTACCTCTTTTCTTTTTAAAATATCTATAGAAACTCTTACTATCGGCCTTTATATTTCTAGCAAGTTTTCTCTCGTACTCTAATTTTACCTTCCTTATCAATCTTTTAATTATTCTTTGCTGTTTTTTATATTCTGTCCAATCTTCTGACCTGCCTCCCATCTTTGTGCAATGATAGGCTTTTTCTTTAAGTTTGATACTATCTTTAACTCTTCTGGTTGACCACAGATGGCAGGTCCCACCCTTGGAATTTTTCTTTCTTGTTGAAATGTATCTATTCCATGTATTCTGGAATATCCCCTTAAATGTCTGCCACTGCATCCCTTAACCTGATTTGCCCAGTTCACTTTAGCTAGCTCTGCTTTCATGCCCTCATAACTGCCCTTATTTAAGTTTAAAATACTAGTCTTGGACCCACTCTTCTTTCCCTCAAACAGAATGTAAAGTTCAATCATATTATGATCGCTGCTACCTAGGGGCGTCTTAACTATGAGGCCATTAATGAATCCTATCGTGTTGCATAATACCAGGTCTAGTATAGCCTACTCTATGGTTGGCTCCAGAACCTATTGTTCCAAGAAATTATCCCGAAAACATTCTTTGTACTCCTCATCTAGGCTACCTCTGCCCATTTGATTTTTCCCGTCCATATGCAGGTTAAAATCCACCATAATTATCGCTGCACCTTTCTGACAGCAATCTCTGTGCAGATTCCATAGATGAAGCCCATGGGGAGGGATCAACTTAATGAGCCAAGTGGATTCCAGCACCCATAATTCGAGAGCAGCCAGATCAAGGAAATTCATGCATAGTAATATTGCGATCTACAACTGGCATAAATGAATTAGGGGTAAATTTCACAGAATTATTTAGAGTCTGCTGCAGCACAGAAATAGGCCATTTGGCCCAATTTGTATATCCCATAATTTATGCACAACACAATCCTCATCCCATTTTTCTTCATCTAACTCTATCAGCATATTCTTCTATTCCTTTCTCCCTCAGATGCATTTAAGGGGAAGCACATATGCGGTTTGCCTCAACTACTCCCTGTGGTAGCACAGACCACACTTTGGATAAAGAAGTTTCTACTGAATTCTAGAGAAAAGAGCTCCAGCCTGTTTAGCCTTTCCTGGTAAATATACCTTTTTAGTTCTGGTATTATCCTTGTGAATGTTATTTGCACCTTCTCTAGAGCCATGTCTTTTTATAATATGGAGACACCAAAACTGTGCACAGTACTCCAAGTTTGGTCTAACCAAAGTTATATACAAGTTTAACATAACTTCTCTGTTTTTGAATTCTATCCCTCTAAAAATGAACCTCAGTGCTTGGTTTGTCTTTCTTCATGACCTTATTAATCTGTGTTGCTACTTTTAGTGATTTGTGCATCTGTATGCTAAATCCCTTCACTCCTCTTGAAAATCATTTGCCAATTGCAAACCCATTTTGCAAGTTTATTAATGTCTTGTATTTTGTTGCATTCTTCCCTCAGGATGAACTTTAGCAACATAATATGATGCCATCTGAAAATTTGGAAATTATACTTCCTAATGTTGAGTGCAAATCGTTTCTCTAAATTGAGTTCAATTGTGGACCCAGCACTGATTTTTGTGGAACACCATTTCCCACCTTTTGCCAGTCTGAGTAGCTACCCTTAACATCTACTCTCTCTTTTCTGCTCTGTAGCCAACTTACTATCAGTTCCCTGATTCCACATAATCTGACCTTAGTTATTAGTCTGCTATCTGGTACTTAACCAATGTTTTTGAAAATCCAATATATTACATCTACAACCTTATCCTTGTCTACTTTTTCTGTTACTTCTTTGAACAATTCAATAAGGTTGATCGAGCATGGTCTTCCCTTTTGAAATCTGTGCTAACTATTCATTATTATAATTTTAGTTTCCAGATGTTTTTCTATTACACCTTTGAGTAAAGATTCCATTATCTTTCTTACCACTGACGTTAAGCTAACTGCTCCATATAGAAGTGACAGTAGGTCTCTGACAGTCCTATTGCAGTATTCTCTTTTCTAATGAATTTTTATCTATATGTAATAATGGCTGTGCTATCCCTTCCTTAACTTATATTAATAGGCATGGATGCAATCCATCCAGACCAGAGGTTTTATCCTCTAAGTTTGATGATTTTATCAATTATCTCCCCCTTTCCATATTAAATGTCTTTTATATCTTTTTTGATCTATTCTTCTAATGTATTGTCCATCTTAGTCTTGCTAGTAAATACTGAGACAAAGTAACTATTCAATATTCCTGCCATTTTGCATCCATTTCCTTTGAGTTTATCTTGTACATCCCTTAATGGCTCTATCCCTAACCTGATTTTTCTACTGTTACTTACTTCTGCAGAATACTTTAATTTTTTTAATATATTCCTTACAAATTTCGTAGTCCTTTGTTGCGTTCCTATTTTTTTGACTTAATTCCTAACCTCTTTGTATTCCCTTTTGGCATTCTCATCATTATTGTGTTATGATCAGGTGAAAAAGGTATCTAGGGTTCCCTCTCAGCCTTCACCTGGTCTTACCGTAACAGGGGTTAATTTTTAAAACACCGTGTTTTTAGCTCCCCCTTGGTGAATCCTTGTTCACTGCTTTCCAATTGTAAGGCAAAGAAACCAGCATAAACACATTTTCTTAGGTTTAAAGAAGAAAGGTTGAAATTTATTAAACTTCAACTCTAATTTGGTTAACACCTACGGATGCACGATGCACCCATGCTAGTGCGCATACAAGTTACACACATTCAGATAGAAACAGAGCAGAGCAGAAGAAATAAAGTGGAAAAGTTTGAGGCAATCTCTGAAGAGGATTTTTGTTACGGATCTTCGAGCTCACGGTAGAGTCCTTGATTGTAGGTAGATCTTGCTTTTCATTGGGACCCAGTATTCTTCTTAAACCTTATTTGCTGCAGGAGATTTTTCTCTCTTGGAGTTCATGTGTCTTCAGTGGATTTGGAGTTCCGTGAGAAGGAGATGGGAGCAGACAGGAGAGGCTGTGGCGAGCCAGCCAGGAGAGGTCTTTTCAGTCGCAGAGCAAACAGACACTCTGAGTTCAAACTGTTTGTACAATTCAGAAAAACCCCAGGTTTCCAAGCAGGTTAGTCATGTGACTAGCTGGTCTGACCACGTCTTGGCTCTGTGGATTGTATCATCTTAGTAGGGCCTGGAATGCACTTCACTGTCTTCAATGTCTGGTGCTCAAAGTCCGTTGTGGATTAAATGGATAAGGGGAGTAACCTTTCCTGTCCCTATTGGTATGTAAATGTCTTCCAGCCTAGTCTCTGCAGCCCTTGTAACAGGCCTTCTCTTCTTCCTAGCAGCAATTTGAAATTTAATGTCCATGTGGCGAAATTAAGCCTCATTCTTGGCAGGTGGGGGCCCAGCATGACAATTGTCTATGTACTTAGTTATATGCCTTTTTCTTTAGTTTCAGTTTTACCCTCATCTCTTTATTCGTCCATGGTGTTTCATTATTGCCTAGTTTGTTCTTTTTTTTAGCATAACGTATTTCTCCTGAGGTATATTGAGCACCTTTTTACATAATTCTACATCTGTCATCTTTCTTCCAAGTTTAGCTTCCATAGTTCCTTTCTCATCCTCTCAAAATGAGCTTTTTGCCAATATATTACTTTGTTTTTTTGTTTTATTTATGTCTTTCTCAATCATTATTTTAAACTTTATTATGTTATGACCACTACTGCCTAGATGTCCCCCTGTGCTTACTTCTTTTATTTGCTGTGGTTCATTTCTGATTACTAGATCCAGAAGTGATTTTTCTCTGATTTGGCTTTATTATTATATGTCTTTCACTCATTTCATATATTTACTTATGTATTTCTTCCACCATTTCTTTTCCACTATTAAGTGGTCAGTAGAATACTTATATTAGCACGATTCATTCCTTCTTATCCTTTATCTCAATAAAATTTATTTCCCCAGGAAAAAAGAGGTGTGATTCTGCTCTTATGCCATTGTTAAGCCAAAATTTTCCAGGAAATTCCAGGCCAATATGTTTCAGTATAGACATTATTTTTACCTTATTAAATTTAGTCTGGAAGTTAGACATTAGTTGCTCTCATTGTTCAGCAAGTTCATCTGGCTTGGTAGTTGTGGTGCGCTAAGTAATCCTAGTCCCTACAGCTGATCACCTGACGCACATAGCGCACTACCAACAATTTCTCCTTGATTCATACAATGAGGTTAACTATGTTGGGGAAAGCTTTCATAACCTATATGGAAAAGTTGGTGTCTATCTCACCTGTCCAATAAATAATGTTGCTCTTATTCCCTCTTTTGTAATTTCCAGTTACCAAAGTCCAGTGAATATACATTAGAACACATGAGAAATTTTCACCTAAGGACTTCATTGTTCACTGTGCTTTTCCCAATATGATTTTAGTAAGTTGTTCATTATGATTAATCTGGAGCTTTTTGTATTATCTGATTTAAAATTAATAGTGGAGGAAACACAGCAAAGGCCAATAATGCAACATGTGTACAGATTTGAGACTTGCATGCCTTTGGTTTGTTCCCTTGCTCCACCACCCTGCCCCCCAGCCCAACAACCTCATATGGAGGGTGACTGGCTGTTTTGTCAAAGCTTTTGCAATGTGAGCTTGAATTCATTCGCTTACTTAATTAGGCTGACGTCTTTATTTCCTGCATTGTAAGATCCTCATCTGCTTTCCATTCCAAAAGAAAACTGACAGAAACACAATTTGAAATTTAAGCTTAGTGCTTGAATTTAATCTGTAGCATAATTGTCCAGCATCATTCTTAATTATTTAAATATTTAAAAGATAACATTCAATTTAGATAGCATTCCAACTATTTGAATTTTATTTGTTTTTCACTTTATTTTTATTAAGTCTTGTGACTTTCACATCACTTTCTCTCATTTGGTGTGGGGGAGACAAGTGTATAGACTCCACTAAGACTTACTTCCATGTGGAGTGACCAGTGAATCACACATTTCTCCGAGTCAAGAGAACAAGACAGTGATTTCACTTAGAAAGCAGCAGAACCTAACCACGGTCTTTCAGGATACAATTTAGCACATAAGAATGTGGCTTGTAAATTAGTGCATAATGATGTGATACCATCAAACACATGACTTTCTACCATTTCCACCCATTTAATTTCTTTTGTTTCTGGGCGTTGGTAGGTACTGTGCTCCATGTGAAATTTAAATTATAACTGAAGTTATAACATTGCTATGTCATTAGCGAATTTTCCTCCCTTGTTTTGGCTTGTTACCCCATTGCTACCGATGAGGAATTTGACACCCATCAGTACCTCACACCAAATTACACAAACTAAGGTGTAACCATCTCCACAGACTGAGGAACACCATCCGTGGAGGCTTTAATTCACTAAGGGAGCCCTCATAGACTAATGCCACAGCCATAGCATTGTCCTCAGTTATTAAAGATGCACCTGCTCTGAACTTCTATGTATCCAGCTCCTTTGAAGCCATCACTGGGAACATTGTAAATATCAGCGGAATCTATCCATGCTCATTTGCCACTTATCATCTTGTACAATCAGCAGTGCATAGATGTGTGAAACAAATCACAGGTGCATTGTCTGCTCTCCCATCATAATTCATCTCTTTCCCCATGGACAACAGAGAGGGCTGTGCAATGTTAGAAAATTGCTGGATTCCCACAGGTGCAAGGGCTATTGATTGTACTATCTGACCCTACATTATAGGATACTGCTACCTATGTGAATCACCAACCCCGCACTCTCAATGATCAATTCCGCTGTAAATATCAATACAGTCCCCACCACTTACACTGTCCACCCTCATCATGGACAGCTGTCTAAATTGAGAAAATGGTGCTAAATATTGTCTATTACCAAAGGAGTCAATTACAAAGGGGCCACTTGTATCATATTAGGTGATCCAACTATTTTGGGCAGCTCAGTAAATACTTACCGTGTACTTAAAATATCAAAGGCTCTGTTGATTTCTGACAGTTGGGTCTGCAAACAGTTTCATTCAGTCATTCACATCATGTAAAAATGCAATTACCTTAGCGATGAGATTCTGGACCTACCTGCTATCAAATTAGGACAGCCAGTTTCTCAGTGAAACTTGCTGATTTTGAAAAAAAACTTACCTTCTTGATTTTACTGTCCGCCACATGTAACCAGCAAATTTTGTTAAAACCAACTGCCCACTATACATGGAGGCTGTACCATGTAATGCAAGTAAATACCTTTGTTTTAATGCAGTCCACAGTTCCACCAATATTTAGCCCTGCAAGCAAGTCTTAGGGTGCTACAGTGTGATTAAGGCTATCCTCTGCAGTCATAGGCTTATGACATCTGCAGCTTCCCATCAGACCAGCTGAATGCAGATTATAATGAAGACTATACCTCCACTAGAGTTATCACTGAGTACACCATTGGCATGCCAAGCAGTGCTTCAGGTGCCTAATATAAAAGCAAAATACTGCAGATGCTGAAAATTTGAAATAAAAACAGAAAAATGCTGGAAATATTCAGCAGGTGTGGCAGTATCTGTGGAGAAAGAAACAGATTTAACGTTTCAGGTCAACAAACTTTCCATTTAGTATATTGCATTCGCTGCTCATGATGTGGTCTCCTCTGCACTAGGGAGACTAAACACAAATTGGGTCATCATTTTGCAGAAGACCTCCTTTCAGTCCACAAGCATGACTCTGAGCTTCAGGCCACTTGTCATTTTCATTCTGCACTCCACTCACTCTCTGGCCTCTCTGTCCTTGGCCGCCTGCACTCTTCCAATGAAGCTCAACATAAACTCAAGGAACAGTGCCTCATATTTCAATTAGGCACTTTCCAGACTCAACATTCAGTCCAACAATTTCAGGTCATAACCTCTGCCCCCCACCACTGCGCCCGCCACCACCCCCCCACCATTTTTTTCTCATTCCGTGTGTTTCTTTCTGTTTTTGGACAGCAGCTGCTGGTAATAATTCTGCTTTTCCCATTTACACTTCCTCTGGACCCATCTATTGTTTCTCTCTTCTATTGTTTCTTTACTTGTTCCATTACCATCTCCTGTTGCCTTGCACCATCATCCCTTTTGTTATTTAATCCCTCCTGCCTTCCACCCTATCACAGACCTTATTTCTTTACCCACAGCCCCTTTCCCCACCTCTGTACTTGCTTAAAACAAATTACATCGCCAACTTTTCCCAGTTCTGATGAAAGGTCATCCACCTGAAACATTAACTCTGTTTTTCTCTCCAAAGATGTTGCCAGCCCTGTTGAGTATTTCCAACATTTTCTGTTTTTGCTTCAGGTGCCTAAATTGATCTGGGGTGAGCCTCAATAAAACAAAAAAAAAACTCTTGCCCTTTTAAGCTGCTGTAATACTAAATCCACCCCTTAATAGGTTGACTTCCAAACTGAGGCATGTCAAATGTCTGGACCTCACTCATAATATTTTAAAGAGACTGACCCTGGGAAATATGGTGGAGTCAACACTTAGCACATCAACACACTGCCCTGGGCTCCTGACTGATTGAAAAATGTAAGCTTATGTCTCCTATGGGAATGTCATTGAAATTAATTTTTGGTTCTACCAAATAAAATGCTTACTGTTCAAAATAAAGGCTTGCGTTGAAGAATAGTAGAAATACAAATGCTATCTGATTCTCAGGTTGTTGTAAACTATCTTAGCTGGAAATGGCATGTATGTTCAAAAACACATTGACTATTAGGCTGTGAATTCTAATGGCCCAGATATTGTGGTCAATGGTGAAGGAACAGTGCTCACTGTTTAACACACTGACAGCTACACACAAACTTTTCCAGTGCTTATGAGTGGCCACTTACAGTTACTTGAGATAATTTTCAGTGCCATGCCCTCTGCAGAGGATCTGCAGAGTGAAAAATCATCACTGAGACACGCAGGCCACAAAATTCAGCTCCCTAGCACCCATAGTGGGCGGCAGCAGGCTGGGCTGGAAGGCTGACAGGCAACAGCAAGGGCATTAGCAGAGTAGCAGTGTTGGAGGATGAATGCTGCCATCCTGAGAGAGGACAGTACATTTGTACTCCGCTGAGCTTCGGACACTCCCCCATGGCAGTGCCTCAGCAGTCCTAGTAACCTGTTGGAGGACAGACTGCTGGGCTGCTGTGACAGCCTGCAAGCTCCTTAGCATACTGGCATCCAAGCCATGATGGCAGCAATCTGAGCTTGCATAGCTCAGCCTGAGCTTCCACTGCAGCACTCAGACATTGGTTGGCTTCTGCTTGTGCTGCAATTGAAACTGAGACATCGGCCGCCAGGCATCATGGTTCAGACTGCAGGTGTTCTCATAAAGTTGGCTACCACTTGCACGCTGGAAAGGATGGGTTCCAAAGTCTGCAGTAAGCCCTGTGGCAAGTTGGTGCCGGACTCATCCATGCTCCTTGACAGTGACCGCAGGCTTTCAGGCAGGCCTGCCAGTGCACCAAGCATTTCACCGTACATACCCATTAGTCTTTTTCTGTATACCACCCCACTGAAGTCTTCATTTGAGTCACCTGGAGCTGGCACCTGTGCTATCCTTTCTCCCTTTCCTGGCTGCAGGCCACTTGTGTCCAGTAATGCACCACATGCAGATCCCGCCACTATGCTACCCTCTAAAGTACGCGCAGTACCAGTATCTGAGCTGGCGCTTCCAATTCTGAGTTTGAGTGACTGTCCTTCATCATCATCAATCTCTTGTTCCTCTTGGGCTTTGTACTCCCATATCTGGTCATGTGGCAGTTCTTGGGTATCTGAAAGGAGAAAAGTACAAGAGTAGGGTTGCAGTGAGGGAAGGGGGGAAAGCAGGAGGTGCATCCTTGCTTGTAAATCAGAAGAAATTGTGAGATGAGGGGTAAGTGGGATGTGAGAAAGTGGATTAAATAGAAGCATCTATCTTCAAAGGTTTCAGTTCAGCCGCTGGCCACAGCTGCTCCTGTGATGGCAAGCACTGTCTCCTCCATGGGGCTGAGGATATGTAGTTGTGCCTGTCCCCCACAGTTAAGTGCTCCTGCCTGCAGTTGTACACCACCTTGACTTGCAAGAGAGAGGGAACTGTGCCATTGAGTGTCGTGCAATGTATATGGGTGATGTGCCTGTCATAGTTGACTAACTGGCTTTGAGATGTGGATGTTATGCTTGCAGCAATAGCACGTGTGTGAGGATGAGGTGAAACTATGCATGTGAAATATGAGTTATAGTTTGTGAGAGATTGTTGGTAGGTGAGTGGAGATTGGGTGGTGAATGGAGTAGTGTGTGAGGCTAGTGGTAGGATATGGCATTTGCAGATGCATTCACTGACCTTGACCACTCGTGTGAGGTCATTAAACTTCTTGCAACACTGCATCCAGGTCCTCGGGGCTAGACTGCAGGCATTGACTGCAATGGCTATCTGCTCCCACTGCTTCTTGGTGTCTGTCTGGAGGGTCTTCAGGTCCCTTTGGATAGAGGACATTGATGCTCCTATCCACCTCCAGTGCTACATTAGAGAACCTTGGAACATGCTTTTCTTTATTCATTCTTGGAATGTGGGCATTGTGGTAATGTTACTGAACAGGTAATCCAGAGGACCAGGCTAATGGCCTGGGGACACGGGTTCAAATCCTATCATGGCAGCAGATGGAATTTAAATTCAATGAATAAATTCAATTAATTAATAAATAAGTAAATCTGTAATTGAAACTATCATCAATTGTTGCAAAAACCCATCTGGTTCTCTAAGGCCCTTTAGGGAAGGAAATCTGCCATCCTTACCTGGTCTGGCCTACATGTGACTTCAGACCCACAGCAATGTGGTTGATTCTTCAATGCCCCATGATATGGCCCAGCAAGCCACTCAGTTGTCAAGTGCAATTAGCGATGGGCAACAAATGCTGGTCTTGCCAGTGATGCCCATGTCCCACAAAAGGATAATAAAAACTCGGCAAAGCCAGGATGTATTGCTCATCCAGCGACAGTGAAGGAATGGCAATATAGTTGCAAGTCAAGATGGTGTGTGACTTGGAGAGGGGCTTTCAAGTGGCGGTGTTCCCATGTGCCTCCTGCCCTTGTTCTTCTAGGTGGAAGAAGTCAGGGGCTTGGAAGATGCTGTCGAACGAGCCTTGGTGAGTTGCTGCAGTGAATCTTGTAGATGGTACACACTGGAGCCACTGTGCATCAGTGGTGGAGGGAATGAATGTTTAAGGTGGTGGAGGCTGCTTTGTTTTGGATGGTGTTGAGTTTTTTGATGTTGTTGGAGCTGCACTCATCCAGGTAAGTAGAGAGTATTCCATCACACTCCTGACTTGTTCCTTATCGATGGTGGACAGGTGTGGGGAGTCAGGCGATGAGTTACTTGCCACAGAATTCCCAGCCTCTGACGCGTCCTTGTAGCCACAGTATTTATGTGGCTGGTCCAGTTAAGTTTCTGATCAATTGTAACCCCCTGAATGTTGATGGTGGGCGATTCAATGATGATAATGCCATTGAATGCCAAGGGAATATGGTTAGATTCTCTCTTGTTGCAGATGGTCATTGCCTGTCAGTTGTGTGGCACGAATGTTACTTGCCATTTATTGGCCCAAGCCTGAATGTTTTCCAGGCCTTACTGAATGTAGGCACGGATTCTTTCAGTATTTGAGGAGATGGTACTGAACATTGTGCAATCATCAGCGAACATTCCCACTTCTGACCATATGTTGCAGGGATGGTCATTGATGAAGCAGGTGAAGATGGCTGGGCCTAGGACACTACGCTGAGGAACTCCTGCAGCAATGTCCTGAGGCTGAGGTGATTGTCCCCCAACAACCACAATCATCTTCCTTTGTGCTAGGTATGACTCCAACCAGTGGAGAGTTTTCCCCCTGATTCCCATTGGCTTTAATTTTCCCAAGGTTCCTTGATGCCATACTCAGTCAAATTCTGCTTTGATATCAAGGGTAGTCACTCTCACCTCATCTCTGGAATTCAGCTTTTTTTTCCCATGTTTGGACCAAGCCTGTAATGAGGTCTGGAGCCAAGTGGTCCTGGCAGAATCCAAACTGAGCATCAGTGAGCTGGTTGTTGCTGAGTAAATGCCGCTTTATAGCACTGTCAACACCTTCCATCATTTTGCTGATGATCGAGAGAAGACTGATGGGGTAATAATTGGCCAGATTGGATTTGTCCTGCTTCTTATGAACAGGGCATACATGGGCAATTTTCCATATTTCCAGGTAGATGCCAGTTTTGTAGCTGTACTGGAACAGCTTAGTTAAGGGCGTGGCTAGTTCTGGAGCACAAGTCTTCGGTAGTACAGCCAGGATGTTGTCAGGGCCCATCGCCTTTGATGTATCCAATGCCTTCAGCTATTTCATAATATCACATGGAATGAATCAAATTGGCTGTAGACTGCCATCTATGATATTGGGAACCTGAGGAAGAAGCCAAGATGGTTATCCATTCGGCACTTCTGGATGAAGATGGTTGCAAATGCTTCAGCCTTGTCTTTTGCATTGGGTTCCTCTATCATTGGAGCCCCCTTCTCCAGTAAGTTGTTTAATTGTCCACGACCATTCATGCCTGGAAGTGGCAGGAGTGCGGAGCTGTGCACAATATAGACTCTTCTTGCAGGACAGAAAATCTCCTCCAGCCTTTTCCAGCACTGCTGCAGCCAAAATATACCTCCCCTTTCAGAGGTGCAGGCAGGCTTTAAGTGGGGCTAGCTCCACACAATCCTGGATTCCTGCTGAGGTATTCCACGACTCAGAAGTGCATTTAGTGGTGGGCTGCATGCTGCTATCATCTAAATAAGCAGGCAGCTTGATGTTTGCGTGCTGCCTGCATCACAATGAACAGGTGCAGGTTAATTGTGCATCACAATACCTGTGCCCATTTTTGGGGCTTATTCAATTTTTCCCTGCAAAATCTAAACCAATAAATATGAATTAGAATATTTAAATCATTGTAAAAGCATGTAAAGAAAATAAAATAGAGAGGGAGAGAAAGATGGAATTGAGAAAGTCAAAGAGAAAAAGAAAATGTTAAAAAAAGATTGAATTAAGACAATAAAAATTAATTTTAATTTTTTTTAAGTCTCCAACAATAATTAAAATCTGAAGGAATGAAACTGCACTCTTGTGAAAGTTAGAGTTTGTTTTACAGTAATTAAGACTTATCATATCGTTAAAAATTCTCTCACACCTGAATGCACCAGTCCTAACTTCTCCTGGCGTGTTTAATGGGTATCTAGTGAGTAAGCACTGCAACTTCAAGCCCTTACATGGAATTTAATTACAAATCTCTTTGTGAAGTATCGGTGTATCAATGCTTGTGGAGGAGCAGAGCAAATCAGACATCACCTTCTGGATTTCCATGTTCATCTGCACATGTGCGGACATTAGAAGCTGCTGATCAATTTACACCATAACAATACTGTTAGCCTCGCAGTTATTCTTAACACAATATTTGGCCCATTATGGATAGTCGCAACCATCATAGGAAAGAGGTACATGAAGACTAGATTTTTCCACATAGAACAGAGTGAAATCTGATTAAAGTAGCTCTTGGGCAGCCTAATCAGCAGAAAAAGTGTTTGCTACCACCCAGAGTGACCGGGGAACAGAGTGCTTCATAACCTGAATGCTAAAGTCGGGAATTTGGTGCAAGCGGGAATTTAGTGCAGAAGGGGAAGGAGGCGCTGCTTTTTATTCTTTTTGGTCCTCCTCCAGTAGCTGGTGAGTGTTTTTCTTTTGTCTCAAAGCGAGGAAACTTGCTATTACTTTACCCAAGGGTCAGTGCTGAGACCACTACTTTTCTTTTGCTATACATAAATGACTTGGATCTTGGAATACAGAGTGGAATCGCAAAATTTGCTGATGACACCAAACCTGGAGGTGTAGCAAACAGTGAGGATGATGTAAACCACCTGCAACAGGACATAGATCGGCTAGCAGAATGGGCAAATAGGTGGCAGATGGAATTTAATACGGACAAGTGTGAGGTGGTGCATTTTGGCAGAAGGAATAGGAGAGGCAATATATATTTAATGGCACAAATGTGCATGTGCAACAATCATTAAAGGTGGCAGGACATATAGAAAGAGTGGTAAGTAAAGCATGTAGGATCCTGGGCTTCATAAATAGTGGCATTGAGTACAAAAGCAGGGAAGTTATGCTGGACCTTTATAAAGCTCTGGTTAGGCCGCAACGAGAGTATTGTGTCCATTTCTAGTCACCACATCTCAGGAAGGATGTGAGGGTCCTTGAGATGATGCAGAGGAGATTTGTCAGAATGCTTCCAGGGATGGTGGATTTTAGTTACAAGGTTAGATTGGAAAAGCTGGGCTTGTTCTCCTTAGAACAAAGAAGATTGAAGGGAGATTTAATAGAAATGTACAAGATTATGACAGGCTTATATAAGTTAAACAAGGAAAAACCGTTCCCATTAACTAATGGTACAAGAACTAGGGAACACATATTGAAGGTTTTGGGCAAGAGATACAGGGGGAATGTGAGGAAGAACATTTTTACGCAGTGAGTGGTAATGACCTGGAACTTGCTGCCCACAATGTGGTGGAAGTGAGACAATCAATGACTTCAGAAGAAAATTGGATGGGCACTTGAAGGAAATAAACTTGCATGGCTAAGGGGATCCAGCAGGGGTGTGGGACTGACTGGATAACTCCGTGGAGAGCTGGCATGGATTTGATGGATTGAATGGCCTCCTTCTGTACTGTAAATGATTCTATGACTCTATGACTTTACTAAATTATTAACTAGTTAACTAATCAAATAAATAAATAAGGTTAGACAGACATGACGGGGCAGATGGTATGCTATAACTGCAACATGTAGGAGTTGGTGGACAGCATTGCATTCCCAGACAACTATATCTGCTGTCAGTATCTGCAGCCTCAGCAATGTCAGATGAGAGTTGTTGAGACTTTTTGGAGCATCAGGGATGGGACGAGTTACCTAGAGACTTTGTTCCAGGAGGCAGTCACACCCCTTAGGTTAAGTAGAGCTTTAGAGTTGGTCAGTGGGTCAAGGACAGGAGGGTGTGACCATGAGTCAGGCAGGTATGGGATTCAGGATGTAGTAATGGCAGTTCCTCATCCCTTGACTTGAACCAACAGGTACAAGGTATCTGCTGCCTGTGCGGATGTGAACAAGGACTGCAGGGCAGGTGGGCAATCTGACCATAGCACCATGGTGCAGGGGAGGTGAAAGGGAATGTGATAGTGATAGGGGACAGTATAGTCAGGAGAATTGTACTGTTCCCTGCAGCCACGATCGGGAGTTTCGAAGGTTGTGTTGCCTGCCCAGTGCCAGGATTAAAGACATCTCCTCACAGCTGGAGACAAATCTGGAGTGGGACAGGGAGGATCCAGTTGTCGTGGTCCATGTAGGAACCAACAACATAGATAGAACTAGGAATGATGTTCTGCTGAGAGGGTTTGAGGAATTAGGGTCCAAATTAAAATGCAGAACCTCAAAGGTAATAATCTCTGGATCATTACCTAAGCCACCCATCAATTGGCATAGGGTCAAGCAGATTAGATAATTAAATGTGTGGCTCAAAGTGTGGTGTGGGAAGAAGGGGTACTGATTCATGTGGCATTGGCACCAGTACAGGGGAAAGGAGGGAGCTGTTCTGTTGGGGTCAGATCCATTTAAACTGGGCTGTGGATAAGGTTTTAAATTAAAAGGCAGGGGAAAGAGTCAGGTGAAGGGAGATTTAGAAATCTAAAGGAAAAAGCCAAGTTAACTGAGCACTGTCGCGATTTAAGCAAAGACAAGAAGAGTGGGGCAGGAAAGGACAGAGAGTTTAACGGTAATAATTCATCAGCAAATAAAGTTCATGCAAAGAATAGTAGTAAAAAGAATTAAAGGCTCGTTTTTGAATGTGTAAAATAAAATGAACTAATGGCACAAATAGAGATAAATGGTTTAGATCTAATTGTCATTAACGAAACATGGTTACAAGGTGACCAAGGTTAGGAAATAAATATTCCAGGATACACAACATTTCAAATAGGCAGACAGAATGAAAAAGGAGGAGTATGCATGATAGTAAAGGATGACATAAGGAAAGTTGTGAGAAAGGATCTTTGCTCAGAAAATCAGGAAGTAGAATGACTATGGGTGAAGATAGGAAGAACAAGGGTCAGAAAATGCTCTTGGGAGTAGTTTATAGGCCTCCTAACAGTAGTTATACTGTTGGACAGAGCATTAAGCAAGAAATAATTGGAGTTTGTAACAAAGGCACTGTAATAATCAGAGGGGCTTTAATCTTTATAGAGACTGGACAAATCAAGTTGGCAAATTAAGTCTGGAAGATGAGTTTGTAGAATGCTTTTGTGCCAGTTTCTAGGAACAATTTGCTGTGGAACCAAAGAGGGATAAAGCTATTTTAGATTCAGTATTGTACAATGAGGCAGGTGTAATTAGTAATCCCATAGTAAAATACCCTCTGGGGAAAATGTGATCATAATACAATGAATTCCATATTAAGTTTGAGAGATGTATATTCAATCCCAAACAATAATCTTGAACTTAAAACAGAGCCAATTACATTGGTATAAGTGGAGAGCTGGCAAAGGTTGACTGGGTAAATAGACTAAAAGGTATGGTGGTAAATAAACAATGGGAAACATTTAAAGAAACAATTCAAAATGTTCAACAAAAATACATTCCATGAAAAAACAAAAACTCAGCAAGAGAGATCCATCTGTGGCTTATTAGGGATGTTAAAGACCATTAGATTAAAAGAAGAGGTTTACGATGTTGCAAAGCATCATAGTAAACCTGAGGTTTGGAAGCTTTTTAGAAAATAACATAGGGCAACCAAAAATTTGATAGAAATGGAAAAATAGAACAGAACAGTAAACTTGCGAGGCATATCAAAACAGATTGTAAGAGGTTTTATACGTATATAAAAAGGAGGAGAGGACCTTAGAGGCAGAGACAGGATAAATTATCATGGGAAATGAGGAAATAGCAGGTATTGAACAAATACTTTGGGCTGGATTCTACCTTAGGCGGACGGGAATTCACCACCGACGTAAAAGTCCCCGCTTCTGCCTCGCCTGGGGATCCGTCCTGCATTTTATGGGTCCCCAGGCTTTAATTGTCCCGAGGCAGAACTTCCACCCACTTGAGGGAGGAGGTCCCACTTCAGTGAGCTGCTGGCCAATCAGCGGGCACCACCTGGAGCGGTGGCCACTGCTGGGACTGCAGCCCAGTCGACGCCGTGGAGCCTGGGGACGAGGTAAGTTGGGTTTGCCTCACCAGGGGGATCAGTCCTTCCCTGGTGAGGCTGGAGTGGTCGTTTGGAGGGAGGAGGAGGTTTTGGGTCCCAGGGGTGTGTTACCTCTGTAACCTTCTCCAGCCCTACAATCCTCTAAGAACTCTGCGTTCCTTCACTTCCAGCCTCTTGTGCATCCCAAAATCCCTTTACCACACAGTTGGCGGCTGTTCCTTCAGCTGCCTGGGCCCTAAGCTCTGGAATTCCCTCCATAAAACTTTTGGCCTTTCACCCACCCACCAATCACCACACCGCGTCCACCACCCCCCCCACCCCCCCCCCCCCCCCCCCCACCCCCATCCTTCCAACTCTTTTTAAGGTCTTTATTAAGATCCATATATTTCACCAAGCTTTTAATCACGATTCTTAATATCTCCTTTTTTGGATTGGTGTGGATTTTAGACTGATTAGTCTTATGGGAAGTGTTTAAGGAGGTTTATCTACCTTAAAGGCCCTATAAAAATGCAAGTTGTTATTGTTGAAAATGTATTGCTAATATTAAAATCAGGACCTTGCTCTATGTGGGCTTGGCTCATGCTTCCATCAGTTGTTACGTCATTTTCTATTTTTAATTGCTGCAGCCATCACTGTAGCTGTCATGAGAAGATGAACAGGAAGGAAAGTCCATCTGAATGGTCAAACATCAGGTTTCAGTTCCTTTCCTACCCACTGTGGGTAGGCACGTGACTGTTCTCTGTGCTGAGAGTCACAGATATTAAACAACGTGCTTTATTTATTTCATTTTTTTATAACATGAAAAATTCTTACTTGTTAGCTGCAGATCTTGAATTCCAGTCTTTACTTGACTTTTAAGCTGTGGATTCCCCTAGAATGGGGGTGTTTGCATTCAAGAAGTGGCGGATGGGTAGGTTGACTGTTCCAACAACACAAAAGAACCAAAGTTGAGATAATTTCTGGTTGAAGCCAAAGGGCGGAACTGTCTCACTGAGCTGTGATAAGGAAAGAAAATGTTGAAAATAAATAGCAGGCTGATTGCACGGCCAGTCATGTTGTTGCCTTATTTGAAGTATACTTAGCTCAGGTTCCAGCTGTATGGCACAGTGAAGGGAATTGCAGTTGGGTAGCAATCTGTTTGAACATTTGCATTTCACCTCTGGGACCTGGGTTTGAAATCAGTTCAGATATAAGAAATTATAGTTTCTTCTTCCTGACAGCTGTCAAGGGGCCTAATTGAAATGACTCAGGGAGGCTCACTTCAGTTCCCAGCGGATGAGAGTCTGCAGCATGCAATTGTCCTTGGACTTGGCCATTTTACCCAGACAGGTCGCAAAGAGACGGTGGTGTAAAAAATAGGCAGAGGCAATTGATGGGATACCTTTCGGAGTTTGGATGTAAGATTCTGTCTGGGCTATATTGGCACAGCCCTGCATTATATTTTTTCAATGTCCTAACTGTGAGTAGAAGATTGCTTTCTCTTCCAGCTGAAAAACACCTTCTACTTAGTGAGCCCACAATACAAAAACAGTGCAGTTCCCTGTGGTTTTTAACCATGCTTCTGAATCCACTGATGGAGATACACCTGACATGTTGACTTGTCTATTCTATTTATAGATGGTGCAATCTTCTGTTAATTTTCAACATGTTGAGTTTTTTTTTCATGGGGCTGACTTTTCTTGATGTAAACTGCCAAACTCTGGTTTTGTGAATATGACATGGTTTTCATTTACTTTTTCGAGGTTAAGGAACGATGGGGGTGATTCTATACTCATGATGCAGAAGCATGAATTCTTCAGCCGTGCCCCCAGCCATCGTGACTCAGAGGGCAGCTCCGTACAGAAACTTAGAATCGCCATTTACATTATTTACTGAAAAAACAATATGTCAGAAGTACTTAATATAGGGAAGTCACCAAAGTTGATGATGTGCGGGTAAAGTTAACATTAGCTCCTGCTTCTGACCAGCCTTTTTCTCACTATTACTAACTCTGTCACTTTCTTTCCAGTTTTATTCAATGTCTTTTCATCACCTGCCAGGTATTAAAAAGAAAGAACTTGAATTTATATGGCACCTTTCATGAACTTCAGCATGTTCCAAAGCACTTTACAGCCAATTAAATACTTTTGAAGTGCAGTCACTGTTTAATGTAGGGAAAGGTACTGCTGTGCCACAATTTTAGTCTTTGGGCACCTGGAGGAGTCGTTAATAAAACAAGCAGGTGCCTTGATAGAAGTATAAAGGTAAAATACGGTGGAAATCTGAAATATAAACAGAAAATGCTGGAAGACTCAGCAGGTCTGGCAGCATCTATAGAGAGAAAAACAGAGTTAACGTTTCAGTCCCATGACCTTTGCTCAGAGGAGGTTAGAGATGTAGTTGGTTTTAAGAAAGTACTGAGGCAAGAAAAGGGAGAAGGGGAGAAAAGAACAAAAGGGAGGTGATGGGGGGAAGGCAGGAGAGATTAAATGACGAAAAGGATGGTGCATGGCAGAAGGTGGTGGTAAGGGGAACAATAAAGAAACACAAATGGATCTAGAGGAGCTGTAAGTGGCAATAGCAGAACTATTACCAGCACCTGCTGTCCGAAAAAATGGGGACAGAGGTTATGATCCGAAATTGTTATACTTGATGTTGAGTTTGGAAGGCTGTAACGTGATGAGGTGATGTTTCTCATGCATCTGTTAAGCTTCAGTGTAGCAGGCCGAGCACAGAGTGGGAGTGGAGCAGAGAATTAAAATAACAGACGACCAGAAGCTCAGGATCATGCTAGCAAACTGAACAGAGGTGCTCAGCAAAGCAGTCACCCAAACTACGTTTGGTCTTCTCAAAATAGAGTTGACAGCAACATGAGCAGCAAATATGGTATACGCAGTTGAAAGAAGTGCAAGTAAATTTCTGTTTCATCTGGAAGGAATGTTTGGAGCCCTAGATGATGAGAAGGGAGGAGGTAAAAGGGCAGGTGTTGCATCTCCTGCACTTGCATGGGAAGTGTTGATTTGGATTTCTTTTAGATTTGGGTTCAGTTTCAGATTCTAATGCGCTAAATTTAGTTAGTGGGGTTAACACAAAATCCAGCACCAGCAAGTAACGAACAGGGCTGGAACATACCAAGGCTATAAGTTCATGGGTCCGATATCCCAGTATAAGTGAAGGGAAATGCCACTGTGTACCCAGGTCACTGATTCCATCAGAATACAGGGCTGGATCAGGGGAAGGTCCCTATATGAACATAGATATAGTGGGGGCATCTCTGGTACCTGCCATGGATTGGGCTGTAAAATATGGCAGAGGCAAGCCACTCGAGAGAGCCTACAAATTAGACTGGAACCTGGAAGTAACAGGCCCCAGTTTCACTGTCAGTATAAGTGGGGCCTCGCGCGGAGCAGAACATCCACCTAACTCAACCAAGAGGAGATAATCAGGGCAGAGACTCCCCTGCCAGGAGTTTCCTTGAACCAGCGCTGGGATTTAGGTTGATTGGGATCCTGGGTGACAGGACATATCCTGGCCTTGCAGCCAACAGAAGTCTAGTTTTCCTGGTGTTCGAAGCCTGAGTCCTGGCTTGGATCCAAAAAAAAAGTCTTTTTATGCAGCCACGAGTTCAGAGTCCCCATAGGGAGATTGACTGGGGCCTGGATAAGCTGAGTTGTCATACTGGTTGCTTCAAAGATGGCTCCTGATGTCAGATGGGGTCGAGCCAAGGGGAAGGAATTCCCTTACCAGGAATTTTCACATCTCCAACCTCCCTGCTGCTGAACACCTCAGATATCAGGACCCAGAGTAGAAGCATGCTCAGCAGTACAAATGGAGCCAGCCGAGAGGTCTTGGCCTGAATGCTGTCTGAACCCCAGTAAAATCTATCACTCCATCATTGAAAGTGGTTTCATATAAACAGGGCCTTTTGGGTCTACCTAAATGAATAAATATCATGCTGGTGTACTAATAGTTGGCCAGCACAGCTTTTCCTGCCCTCTCCGTCACCACCAGCCCACACCCCACCCCCAACACCCTCAGCAGGCACCCAAGATGCGGCAATAGTAAACATGCACTCACCAAAGCTATGTACATGAGGTAACTGCTCCCCGATCCCAGACACTCCAGTGAGGTCAGGAGTGAACGTCATCAATCCCCACTCCAATACACTCCCTCTGGTGAGGTGGGGCTGAAGATTCTCCTCGAGATTTTGTTTCTGGACCAGTGCATCTTTGCTGAAGCAATGCCTTTTCAAATCGAGCATTGAAGTGTCTGCAGTATTTGCAGATACTATAGAGTTATCAAGCAAACAAATTGCTTTCTTACATAATACTATGTCAAATGGCAATCACTGAAATGACAGTCTCTAAATGCAGAAACTGAAATAAAATCCATTTGTAAACTATGTTTGAGGCTCTGTCCCAATTGTTTAGGTTGCAAAACAACTCAAATAATGAAGAAAGACCGACCTTGCATTTATATCGCATCTTTCACAACCTCAGACCATTCCCAAATCGTTTTACAGCCAATGAATTAGTTTTGACGTGTAATCACCTTTGTAGTGTTAAAAAACACAGCAACCAATTTACACACAGAAATGCCCCACAAGCAAAAATTAGATAAATGGCCAATGAAATTGGGTGTGGTTGGTTGAGGGATAATTGTTGACCAGGACACCAAGAGAATTCCCTGTTCGTCTCTGAATCGTCCTATGGGATCTTTTACATGCACTTAAGAGGGAAGAGAGGATCTTAATTTAATGTCTCATCCGAAAGACAGAACCTCCGACAGTACAACGCTCCCTCCATACTGCATCGGAATGTCAATCAACATTGTGCTCAAATCCTGGAGTGGGACTTGAACCCACAACTTCAGACTCAAGGACAAGAGTGCTGTCACTGAGCCAAGGCTGATATTCAAATAGCATTATTTTTGTGTGGCAATATTTGTCTGGTCCAGGCAACATATTTTGATTTTGTTTTCTTTTTGCCACTTGTTGGATTTCTGTCTTTTTCTGAAAACACTCACCTGAGGCAGTATTTTGTGTGGATTAAATACATTTCATAGTATGATGGTTAAAAGTGTGCAATTTTAACAAATAAATGCTTTCCCTCTTCCAAGTCCTGTTGACTAAACAACATATTTGAAAATTTGCATTAAATTCACTTTGAAAATGCTTCTAAAAAAAACAAATTTTTTCACATTTTGCTCAGTACCAAAAGACCTGAAAGAGTTCAGTTAATGGAAATGAACTCTGGCTTCTCATAATTGCTCAATTATGGCACTCAACTACTACATGAAACCATAATTAAATATGAGAGCAACAAATTGTCAAAATTCTGCTTTGCAGTTAGCAGCCTTACCTTCTATCCAAATCATTCTTCTTGGTATCTATTAAGATATTACTTTCATCCATCAGCCTCTGAAACTAGTTTCTCTCCACATCATCTTGAAAGTATTTGCTGAGCATGTGCAGCTCTTAAATCCCACATCAGGAACACAACTTTAAGATCCACTGAAGCAGTCCTGTCGAGTCTAAAAATACCATAAATAAGATTGGTGCTTTTTATCAAAAGTTCACAGTGAAAATCCACAGATTGTAAGTAAGTTAGAATAATTTGTGATCATTTGGAAAACCTGTGGCAAAATAGGCAAATTGGCAGCATACTTATTCAATGAAATAAAATGTTCACACTCCATAAATTGTGCACCATTATGATTTTGAGTATTACGGGATATAATTTCTGTTAGGTTGTACAGCCCAATTTGTCCAATATCAGCCAAATCAGTGCAAAAGGTCATGGAATTTTAACCACTAATGATGCCGAGTGAAAATCAACTTTCCACAAACCTCTGCACGAGTTTAAAAAAGGCTGCATTTAGTGATGCCACAACTGCAGAGGGCGCACTTCCCACCCATGCACAGTTGTAATGCCTGTTTTAATGATATAGCCCACATACCTTACTATGTCACATACTACATACTATGCTTAATCTCCAATAATAGTATTTCCCCATCCCATTATATTTACTATGTTTAATCCTCATTAATTGATATTCCACTGTACCAAAACATAATATACTTAATCAAAAACAAGAAATGCTGGATTCACTCAGCAGGTCTGGCAGCATCTGTGGAAAGAGAAGCAGAGTTAACGTTTCGGGTCAGTGACCCTTCTTCGGAACTGACAAATATTAGAAAAGTCACAGATTATAAACAAGTGAGGTGGGGGTTGGGCAAGAGATAACAAAGGAGAAGGTGCAGATTGGACCAGGCCACATAGCTGACCAAAAGGTCACAGAGCAAAGGCAAACAATATGTTAATGGTGTTTTGAAAGACAAAGCATTAGTACAGATTAGGTGTGAATATACTGAATATAGAACATCAGCAAGTGCAAACCTGAAGAAAAACAACCTGAAAAAAACAGTGGGTGAGCAAACTGAACAAACTAAGATGAAATGAAATAAATGCAAAAAATGTAAAAAGGAATGCAAAAAAAAAAGGAAGAAAAAAAAGGAAGAAAAAATAACTAAAAATGAAAGTAAAGTGGGGGGCTGTCATGCTCTGAAATTATTGAACTCAATGTTCAGTCCGGCAGGCTGTAGTGTGCCTAATCGGTAGATGAGATGCTGTTCCTCGAGCTTGCGTTGATGTTCACTGGAACACTGCAGCAATCCCAGGACAGAGATGTGAGCATGAGAGCAGGGGGGAGTGTTGAAATGGCAAGCAACCGGAAGCTCAGGGTCCTGCTTGCGGACTGAGCGGAGATGTTCCGCAAAGCGGTCACCCAGTCTGCGCTTGGTCTCCCCAATGTAGAGGAGACCACACTGTGAGCAGCGAATACAGTATACTACATTGAAAGAAGTACAAGTAAATCGCTGCTTCACCTGAAAGGAGTGTTTGGGGCCTGGGATAGTGAGGAGAGAGGAGGTAAATGGGCAGGTATTACACCTCCTGCGATTGCAAGGGAAGGTGCCCTGGGACGGGGACGAGGTGGTGGGGGTAATGGAGGAGTGGACCAGGGTGTCGCGGAGGGAACGATCCCTTCGGAATGCTGACAGGGGAAGGGAGGGGAAGATGCGACTGGTAGTGGCATCACGCTGGAGGTGGCGAAAATGGCGGAGGATGATCCTTTGGATATGGAGGCTGGTGGGATGAAAAGTGAGGACAAGGGGAACCCTGTCACGGTTCTGGGAGGGAGGGGAAGGGGTGAGGGTAGAGGTGCGGGGAATGGGTCGGACACGGTTGAGGGCCCTGTCAACCACAGTGGGGGGAAATCCTCGGTTGAGGAAAAAGGAGGTCATATCAGAAGCACCGTCATGGAAGGTAGCATCATCAGAGCAGATGCGTCGGAGACGGAGAAACTGGGAGAATGGAATGGAGTCCTTACAGGAGGTAGGGTGTGAAGAAGTGTAGTCGAGGTAGCTGTGGGAGTCAGTGGGCTTATAATGGATATTGGTAGACAACCTATCCCCAGAGATGGAGACAGAGAAGTCGAGGAAGGGAAGGGAAGTGTCAGAGATGGACCATGTAAAGGTGAGAGAAGGGTGGAAATTGGAAGCAAAGTTGATAAAGTTTTCGAGTTCGGGGCGGGAGCAGGAAACGGCACCGATACAGTCATCAATGTACCGGAAAAAGAGTTGGGGGAGGGGGCCTGAGTAGGACTGGAACAAAGAATGCTCGACATATCCCACAAAAAGACAGGCATAACTAGGACCCATGCGGGTACCCATAGCGACACCTTTTACTTGAAGGAAGTGCGTGGAGTTGAAGGAGAAGTTGTTCAATGTGAGAACAAGTTCAGCCAGGCGGAGGAGGGTGGTGGTGGATGGGGACTGGTTGGGCCTCTGTTCCAGGAAGAAGCGGAGAGCCCTCAAACCATCCTGGTGGGGGATGGAGGTGTAGAGCGATTGGACGTCCATAGTGAAGAGGAGGCGGTTGGGACCAGGAAACTGGAAATTGTCAAAATGACGTAGGGCATCAGAAGAGTCACGGATGTAGGTGGGAAGAGACTGCACCAGCGGAGAAAAGATAGAGTCGAGGTAGGAAGAAATAAGTTCAGTTGGGCAGGAGCAGGCTGACACAATGGGTCTGCCGGGACAGTCCCGTTTGTGGATTTTGGGAAGGAGATAGAAGCGGGCTGTCCGGGGTTGCGGGACTATGAGGTTGGAAGCTGTAGAGGGAAGATCTCCAGAGGAGATGAGGTCAGTGACAGTCCTTTGGACGGTGGCTTGATGTTCGGTGGTGGGGTCATGGTCCAGAGGGAGGTAGGAAGAGGTGTCTGTGAGTTGGCGTTGAGCTTCTGCAAGGTAGAGGTCGGTACGCCATACAACAACAGCACCACCCTTGTCTGCAGGTTTGATGACCATGTCGGGGTTAGACCTGAGAGAACGGAGTGCCTCAAGTTCAGAGGGGGACAGGTTAGAGTGAGTGAGGGGGGCAGAGAAATTGAGACGACCAATGTCTCGCCGACAGTTTTCAATGAAGAGATCAAGAGCGGGTAAGAGGCCAGGGTGAGGGGTCCAGGTAGAGGGAGAATACTGGAGGCGGGTGAATGGGTCTGCTGGTCGGGGGGAGGACTCCTGGTCAAAGAAGTGAGCCCGGAGGCGGAGGCGACGGAAGAAGAGCTCAACGTCATGCCGAGCGCGAAATTCATTGAGGTGGGGGCGTAAGGGGATAAAACTGAGTCCTTTGCTGAGTACAGAACGCTCAGCATCAGAGAGGGGGAGGTCAGAGGGTATAGTGAATACACGGCAAGGGGTCAGATCAGAAGGGGTGGGGTCAGAGGGAAGTGAAGCGGAAGGAGGATCTGGAGGGGCATTAGTCCCCATCAGCTGCTGGAGCTTGCGTTCCTTAACACCTGAAAGGAAGAAAAAAAGTTTTTTGTTAATGCGTCGGATGAGACGTAAGATGAGATGAAACTGCGGAGTAGAACAGATTTGAGATAAGGTGAGACGGTGCTGCTGGAGAGAGAGGTCCAGTGTGTGCATATGGCGGCGCATAGCACTGAGTGTGGATCTCAGGATGCGGCGAGAGTAGCAGTCCGAGGAACGTTGTATTTCTCGGAGATACCTGTGATCCTGGGTGGTTTCAAAGCATGATGGGTGAAACTGCAGTTGGAATCCACGTGGAATCAGTCGGAGCCGGAGACAGTCACTGAGGAAGGAGATGTGGCTGTGAAAACGAGTTTTGGTAGATACCTTATCAAACACCAGGAGGGAAATAGAAAGCAATGAAGGTGAACAAGGTAAAAGAGACAAACGAAAATCCCGTCGGAGAGAAGAGCAGAACTTCTTCAAGGTAGGCATTCCTGGAAGAGAAGTGGCAGTGAATTAAACACTAAAATAAAAGCAAAATACTGCGGATGCTGGAAATCTGAAACAAAAACAAGAAATGCTGGATTCACTCAGCAGGTCTGGTATTAATATACTTAATACTCATTAGTATATCCTCTTTGGCCTCCTTGTCTCGAGAGACAATGTGTAAGCACCTCGAGTTGGTCAGTGGTTTGTGAAGCAGCGCCTGGAGTGGCTGTAAAGGCCATTTCTAGAGTGACAGACTCTTCCACAGGTGCTGCAGTTAAAATTGGTTGTCGGGGCTGTTACACAGTTGGCTCTCTCCTTGCGCTTCGGTCTTTTTTCCTGCCAACAGCTAAGTCTCTTCGACTTGCCACTCTTTAGCCCCGCCTTTATGGCTGTCCGCCAGCTCTGGCGATCACTGGCAACTGACTCCCACGACTTGAGATCAGTGTCTCAGGACTTCATGTCGCATTTGCAGACATCGTTAAAGCAGAGGCACGGACGGCCGGTGGGTCTGATACCAGTGATGAGCTCACTGTACAATGTGTCCTTGGGGATCCTGCCATCTTCCATGCGGCTCACATAGCCAAGCCATCTCAAGCGCCTCTGGCTCAGTAGGGTGTATATGCTGGGGATGTTGGCCGCCTCGAGGACTTCTGTGTTGGAGATACGGTCCTGCCACCTGATGCCAAGGATTCTGTGGAGGCAGCGAAGATGGAATGAATTGAGACGTCACTCTTGGCTGACATACGTTGTCCAGGCCTCGCTGCCATAGAGCAAGATACTGAGGACACAGGCTTGATATACTCGGACTTTTGTGTTCTGTGTCAGTGCGCCATTTTCCCACACTCTCTTGGCCAGTCTGAACATAGCAGTGGAAGCCTTTCCCATGC
Organism: Heterodontus francisci; assembly: GCF_036365525.1. Taxonomy (NCBI): domain Eukaryota; kingdom Metazoa; phylum Chordata; class Chondrichthyes; order Heterodontiformes; family Heterodontidae; genus Heterodontus; species Heterodontus francisci. Next base: position 79,219,899 of record NC_090379.1, read on the forward strand.
GCATATTGATTTCTGCATCTAGAGACAGGTTACTGGTGATAGTTGAGCCTAGGTAGGTGAACTCTTGAACCACTTCCAGAGCGTGGTCGCCGATATTGATGGATGGAGCATTTCTAACGTCCTGTCCCATGATGTTCATTTTCTTGAGGCTGATGGTTAGGCCAAATTCGTTGCAGGCAGCCGCAATCCTGTCGATGAGTCTCTGCAGACACTCTTCTGTGTGGGATGTTAATGCAGCATCATCAGCAAAGAGGAGTTCCCCGATGAGGACATTCCATACTATGGTCTTCACTCTAAGATGGGCAAGGTTGAACAACCTGCCATCTGATCTTGTGTGGAGGAAAATTCCTTCTTCTGAAGACTTGAACGCATGTGGGAGCAGCAGGGATGAGAAGATCCCAAACAGTGTAGGTGTGAGAACGTGGCCCTGTTCCTCGCCACCAAGGATTGGAAAGGGGTCTGATGAGGCACTGCTATGCTGAATTGTGCCTTTCATGTTGTCATGGAATGAGGTGATGATACTTAGTATTTTTGGTGGACATCCGATCTTTGCTAGTAGTTTGAAGAGACCACGTCTGCTGACAAGGTCAAAGCCTTTAATTAGATCAATGAAAGCAACGTAGAGGGGCATCTGTTGTTTGTGGCATTTCTCCTGTAGCTGGCGAAGGGAGAACAGCATGTCAATGGTGGATCTCTCTGCTTGAAAGCCACACTGTGCCTCAGGGTAGACACGCTCAGCCAGCTTCTGGAGCCTGTTTAAAACTACTCGAGCGAAGACTTTCCCTACTATGCTGAGCAGGGAGATTCCACGGTAGTTGTTGCAGTCACCGCGGTCACCCTTGTTCTTATCGAGGGTGATGATATTGGCATCGCGCATGTCCTGTGGTACTGTACCCTCATCCCAGCACAGGCATAGCAGTTCATGGATTGCTGAAAGTATAGCAGGCTTGGCACTCTTGATTATTTCAGGGGTAATGCCATCCTTCCCAGGGACTTTTCCGCTGGCTAGAAAATCAATGGCATCACTGAGTTCCGATTTTGTTGGCTGTTCGTCCAGCTCATCCATGACTGGCAAAGACTGGTCTGTATTGAGGGCGGTCTCAGTGACAACATTTTCCCTGGGGTACAGTTCTAGGTAGTGCTCCACCCAGCGGTCCATTTGCTTGCGTTGGTCAGTGATTATGTCCCCTGATTTAGACTTGAGGGGGGCGATCTTCCTGATGGTTGGCCCAAAAGCTCTCTTAATGCCATCATACATTTCTCTGATGTTTCTGGTGTCGGAGGCTGCATAGGTGTTGCCAGTAGTCATTTGCGCAGTGCCTGGCTGTTCTTTGTGCAGCGCTCTGGCTGCTTTAAGCGCTACGGATGTTAACTCACTGGGGGCTTTCTTGTAGTTCAACAGTGCAATGTGCTTAGCGGCTATGACAGGTTCCTGCTTTTCAAAGTGAGATTGAAACCGGTCTGCATTCTGCTTCACACGTTTGCCATAGGTGGTCATTGCTGAGTCATAGATGGTGTCTCTGATGTGGTACTCATTAATATACTTTCCACTATATCATCACATTCTATTCTTAATCCTCATAAATCTATAATCAACAGTATTCATTTTATATTATTTTTCTTCCTCAATTTTCTGTCAGAAAAATTTCTTATGCAGGCTGATAAGAAACCCATATTCCACTATTTAATGATATATTCTGTATGGTTTGTGGTACTTTAATCGATTAATCCATAATAATTGATCGGATCTGGCGGTCCGATTACTGCTTGGTCATTTCAAGATTTACATTCTGCCCGGGGCTGATTAAAAACACTGAGGTAAACCTAAACACCCCTTGACATTAATATATACCCAACCAACAGGGAACACTGCAAACACAATGTGAAGCGACTGCGCATTTGTGCGCATGCACAAAGAAACCTTCAAGTCGTCGTCAGGGGATACAACGTAAAATTAAGCCATTTTAACACGCAAGACAACTAATTGGCATCTTCTAACAGCTTCTAAATATTAAAAAAAATTTCCTTTACTAAGGAACTGACCACTGTAAAACTAGTAAATGGTTCTACCTTGTTTTATAAATTCATTTTCAATTATTTAAAAGCTGGCTAATCCCAGGTGATGGACTAGACACATTAAAAATGCTTATTTTTTGTAACAAACCCATTTTCAACTGTATTCATAGAGCTGCACCAGGTTATTGCTCTTAAATATATCAAAGAATACTGTCTAATGCTTTTTATCAAATGATGTTCTGAAACGTGACCCAATAGAGCTAGTTCATGGATGACTTAACATTTTTGATTATGCAAATGAATTTGAACAGAATCATTTGAACCATTAAAATCAACTTGAAAAACTATTGCAATTATGAACACAGAGGATGCTTATCACCTCCAAAGTGGAATCTCCACCCCTTTATGTCTAAGATAAAATAGATTGTTCCGTGAATACAACACTTAACAGTAGAAGGAAAAGATTAAAATGCAAAACTATGACTATTGGGGATTCAGGAACATTTGCTATTACTGTATTTGGAAGATCACATCTGTGGGAAAACGCAAGATTGGAGTTTCTGGACTTGTAGCATATTTCAAAGAACAGTGCAGCTTGATAGAGTTGTGATATGAGATTGATTGAAAAATTCAATCCACAGAGTTATGTTGGTTTTAAAGATATGTTAGTCTCCAATGAGAGATCTACACCCCTATATAGAAATATAGAAGTTTGCAGTACAGTAGGAAGTCATTTAACCCTTCATGGCTGCGCCAGATTTTTGCTAAAGCAATCCAAAACTAATCCCAGTGTCCCGTTCAGTCTCCCAGTACACCTGCATCTTCCTCTCCTACAGTTATTTATTCAATTTTCCCTTAAAAATTGAATGGTCTCTATTTCAACCACATCTATGGCCTTGCTGCAACAACCCTCTGTGTAAAGAAGTTTTTCCTAATCTCTCTCCTCATTCTCTTAATAATGTTCAATTGATGACCCCTGGTTACTCAATCCCCAAACACAGAAAATAATCATTCTTGTTCACTTTATCAAAACTCTTCAGAATATTAAAAAAAACTCAAGTGAGGTCTTTCTCTCTTTTTAGTGCTTTGGTAGAGAGAGAACTTTTTTGCGAGTAATACACTGGTTCCAATATTTATGGGGAGGATATAGATGAGGCCACAAATGGCCGAAGACCCTGGCAAGATGGAGGACACTGAGGTCCTGCTAATTTTACCAACAGGCCCTCACTTACATGTAGCTCTACTTCCTGCCCAGAAGTCAGCCAAATAAACAGCCTGGTTGGTGGGTGGGAGGGAGGACTAGTGGCAGGAGGCCTTGGTATCTACCAGCATGAAATGGTAGTACTTGTGGGACATATTGGAGTGGCATTCACTTTATAACACCCAACCTCCCTCCCACCTGTCATGTGGGGTTTAATATAGAGACTACTGCGTTTCACTGTGTGTTGAAGTTAGTGCTCTACATTTCAATCCTTTCTTCCCTGAGTCTCCCTAGTCCTAACAATAAGAATATTTTTAAAAATCGCCCAATATTACTGTTGTTCCTACATGTGTCTCCGAACTTTCTGGAAATCTCCCTCTCTTTCTCATCTCTACTGTTCTGTGGTCAATAATACTTGCTGAGAGTTACATTGTTTCCCTTCCAATTTTGAAACTCTACCCATATGGATTCTGTTTAAAGGAATTTGCCCTTGGCATCCTTGCATTCTAGCACTCTGATAGAATCTTATCTAACACTGCCACCCTATCTGCCTTCCACCCTCCATAAACTTTGAAAATGTCATTATCAGGATTAAGTTCCCAATCCTGTCCAAACCTAAACTGTGACCGGGATTTTATGAGTCCCGCAGCGTTCCCGTTGGTGTAATTCCGGTTCTGCTATTTTCCCGTTTTATGCATGATTTCATATGTAAATGAACCATGCGGCAATGGGCACGGGAGACATGTGGGATTATGCAGCAGGCTGACCTTTCATAGGTGAAAACCGTCGTCACTGGGCCAAGCATCATGATCGCCACGGTTATAAAGCATTCTGTGCTTACAGCTTCAAGGATCAGCAGCCTTCCTGTCATGTAAATCTCTGCATAGGAACCTGAATTGAAGCTTGAATTTAATTTAAAATGCTTTTGCCTCCCCTAATTTTTGTAATCCAGCACCAACATCACATCATTTATTTCTCTCTGCAGCAACAGGGAAGGAAAATGGCGGCCAGCAGGCAGTGTCCTGCCCCATGGTTCAGTGATGCCTCCCTGCAGGTTCTCCTCCAGGCCGTCAGAGAAAGACGGGAGGTCCTCTTCCTTGCAAATGGACTCAGAAGATCCTCCCCCCTGACCAAGGCAGCCAGGATGGAGGTAGCAGAGGAGGTCTCGACCAGTGGGGTGAGGCGGTGAACCTGGGTGCAGTGTCGCAAGCGTATCAATGACTTACTGAGATCGGTGAATGTAGGTGGTTTTGGTGAAGCTGTTCCATTGTTTTTCACCCTGGATCTTTAAGACAGAGGGAAGACAAGGCATATAGTGGATTGCGTGAGCAGTCTTGGTGCCATACACTAAATGACTGTACACAAAGTTGACGATTGCCGTCATTGATGAGCTTGGATGTGTCGTATGAAAGCCAGTCCTGAATGAGTGATGTCGATGTATGTTTACAATGGTTGTGATTCAACGTTTGTCATGTCATTAAATGTGCACTGTCTCCTCCCGGACAAACACACCCACAACCAGCGTGAGTGCGTCAAGATAGGTGGCCGTGTCCCAGACATCAGAGTCCTGACACCAGCTGAAGAGGAGAAATTGCGAGAGAGGAGGGAGGCAGGGAAATCGAGACGGGCAGGCAGGCTCTTCAAGGCATAAGGATGAAATGTCATCTTCAGTCTTGCAGCCATATGTACACACCAAAGGAAAGTGTGCAAACTCATGCTCAGCTGATGCTTAATGAGCGTCTGTTTGTGTCTCCACTGCAGGTTCCCACACTCGAGTGTCTAAACACTGTGAGGCCCAAGACTCCCCCTCTGGAGGGAAAGATGAAGCCAATGCCTCAGAGGCTGCACCGTCACCTGCCTCTTTTTCCACCATCACCGGCACAGATACATCCACATGATCTGCGGGATGTTTAAGATTAGAATCTAGGTCACCAGCTGGAGCGCACGACACAGACACATCCCAGCAGCTGAGGGAGCAGGTGCCAGCTGGGACCCCTGACAATCAGAGGACGTTCAGGACAAGGCCCCTGCTCAGCCTCACGCTCAGGATGATCCTCTTGTTTGTTGTTACAAGGAGTCTGCTGGATGTGCAGCAAAGCCATGTGGAAAATATGTCAAAGATGCCTGAGGTCATGTGTGGCTTTGCGCGCGCCATGGAACAGTCTGTGAAAGCCATGATGTCTGCCATGTTCCAGGCATATGAGCGTATAGCTTCCTCAGTCAAGAGTTTGGTGAGCTCTGTGGCGAGTCTGGTTGAGCACTCGAGCCATATACAATCTGACCTGTTCTCCGCTGCTGTTACTGTGGGCTCCATAAGCGAGAGGAAGACAAGGAACCTGGACCTCCCTTTAGTTTTTTTTTGCTTATGGTATGTGAGTGTCGCTGGCCAGGCCAGCATTTATTGCCCATCCCTAATTGCCCTTGAGAAGGTGGTGGTGAGCTGCATTCTTGAACCGCTGCAGTCCTTCGGGTGTAGGTACACCAACGGTACTGTTAGGGGGTCCCAGGATTCTGACCCAGCAACAGTGAAGGAACGACGATATAGTTCCAAGTCAGGATGGTGTGCTGCTTGGAGGGGAACCTACAGGTGGTGGTGCTCCCATACATCTGCTGCCCTTGTCCTTCTAGATGGTAGAGGTTGCAGGTTTGGAAGGTGTGTTGGAAGAAGCCTCAGTGAGTTGCTGCACTGCTTCTTGTAGATGGTACACACTGTGGCCACTGTGCATCAGTGGTGAAGGGAGTGAATGTTAAAGGTGATGGATGGGGTGCCAATCAAGTGGGCTGCTTTTTCCTGGATGGTGTTGAGCTTCTTGAGTGTTGTTGGAGCTGTACCCATCCAGGTAGGTGGAGAGTATTCCATCACACTCCTGACATGTGACTTGTAGATGGAGTGCAGGCATTGGGGAGACAGGAGGTGAGTTACTCGCCACAGAATTCCCAACCTCTGACCTGCTCCTGTAGCCACAGTATTTATATGGCTTCTCCCGTTCAGTTTCTGGTCAATGGTAACCACCAGGATGTTGATAGTGGGGGATTCAGCGATGGTAATGCCGTTGAACCTTATGGGGAGATGGTTAGATTTTCTCTTGCTTGAGATGGTCATTGCCTGGTACTTGTGTGGCGCGAATGTTACTTGCCACTTATCAGCCCAAGCCTGAATGTTGTCCAGGTCTTGCTGCATCTGGACACGGGCTGCTTCAATATCTAAGGAGTCATGAATGGTACTGAACATTGTGCAATCATCAGCAAACATCCCCACTTCTGACCTTATGATGGAGCAAAGGTCATTGATAAAGCAGTTGAAGATGGTTGGGCCTAGGGTACTACCCTGAGAATCTCCTGCAGCAATGTCCTGGGACTGAGATGATTGACCTCCAACAACCACAACCATCTTCCTTTGTGCTAGGAATGACTCCAACCTGATTTCCGTTGACTCCAGTTTTACTCGGGCTCCTTGATGCCATACTCTGTCAAATGCTGCATTGATGTCAAGGGCAGTCACTCTGTCCTCACCTCAGGTGCTCCTTTCCCTCATCGATGCAGGCAGGTGCCATCGTGCACCCAGATGCAGGAGGATTGAGTACCAGCTGTCCTGTGGCCTTCCTCTCAGGACAACTCTAGAGCAAGCAGCATCTTGTCCACCCCATGAAATTGACCCCCTTACCTCCAGCAGGCGCGCACACATGGGATACCCAATCACCTTTGCTGCAGACCCTCAGTAGGTTGGAGCCATCAAGGCACTGTTTCTCCAGAGGACGTCTGCCATGGTCATCCACAGCAACAGGGCAGGGCACTGAGCAGACTGCCTCCACCTCAGCTGCTAATGTCGGGGTACCACCTAGACATAGTGGCAGAAAACGGAAAAAGCAACTGTTTTGAGCACAAAATTGTGCAACTGTTCCAGAAGTTTAAATACATCTTTATTTACTTTAACATTTGATGCACTCCCATAAATCATTTGCTAGGTTTCAGATGAAAAGGAAAATGTTCTTTGGAGGCCTATGGCAGGAACACATTGATGCTTGCAAAGCATCTCAGAAAATGTCCGCTGTACATTTATCATTGCTATTTGAGCCTTCAGTCTTCAATGATGGCTGTTTGTCATTTGATGATTATTCACTTTTTACATTACCAACATGCCCTACATTTGTGGTTCTGCGGTCACACCCTTACTTTGCTTGCAGTGTTGTGTTTTCAGTTCCATCATAGAAGAAGTGCATAGAAGATTCATCTGCTGGTCATATCAAAGTGCATCAAAGCTTCTTTTAGATTAAGCAATGAATAAGACCACAGGCATATGTGGACATAAATGGGAAATTTTACTTTTCTCCTACCAACGTTCCTTGATGAAGTGCCTTATTGTTGGCTGAAACGTTCATCCGCCTGCAGAATGTTGCTGCGTCTAATTACAAGGTTGTGCAAGGCACAGCAGACACGATTATTTGAGTCACCCTCTGTGGTGTGTACTGAAGAGACTGTCCAGACTGGTCAAGGCAATGGAACTGCATTTTCAGCATGCCAATGGTGTGTTCAATGATGACTCTGGTGGATGCGTGAGTGACATTGTGCCTCTCTTCAGCAGCGCTTTGGGTTGCCACACTGGTGTTATCAACCCAGGATCCAGCTGTCTACTTTGGCTGGTTCCTCAAAAACCCTCAGAATGTATGAATCGTGACAGCTCCCTGGGAAACGTGCGCAATCATGCATGGTTCTTCTCCTGTGGTTGCAAACCAGTTGTACGTTTAAAGAGTGGAAGCATTTGTGATTCACAAATACAGCAGGCTGGTCCCAGGGAGCTCTAATGACCACATGAGTAAAGTTGATCAACCCTTGCACTTTAGGGAACCCAGCGATAGCACCGAAGGCTTCAGACTGTTGCTTGGCTGTCCTCGTCCAC